>NC_136742.1:19639755-20839755 GCF_936440315.1 Barbus barbus
CGTCACCACCACCATGTTTCCGACCACTTTTAAACTTATTTTTAGAAACATTTTCCATGATAATTATTTACTCTGGATGAATTTTAATCCAAAAGAGCACGAGACTGTAAAAGCGGGTTAGAATGAGTTCCTGTTTGGCGTGATGACGTTGAATGTCTCCGACAGCGCCTGTAGTCCCATTTAGCAACTTGTTAGCAACCGTCTTTTTAAAGAAACGTAACAGCTTTAAAAAATCACGAGTGGGGTGTAATTTATGTGTTTTATGTCGTAGAATAAAACGTGAAAGTATCTTGAGCCTGTGTAAACCACGGACCTTATTTAAGGGATTTAACCAAAATCCCATTCAAAAAACCCATTGACTCTGGGATGATGGAACCAGAAGTGCTAAAATGCTAACTCGCTTCCGGGTTTTCGCCTACAAAGTGACATCATAGTTCCACCACTCTATTCATGCGCACGCTTTCGCCTAAGCGTAAACAACGCTTCATACGCAGCTTTCGTACATGCGTGTGCTTTCCCCCGAACGTAAACAACGCTGATTACGTCAAATACGTTCTTGGGTGCTCTCCAAAATGGCTCTCCATTTTAAAATATATTAAAATAGGAACTAGTTTTTTTACATTGTAACAATATTTCACAATGTTGCTGTTTTTACAGTATTTTTGATCAAATAAATGCATCCTGGTTCATTTGTGAGCCTTCAAAAACATTAAAAAGTATTAAAGATGTCTTTGGAACTTTTTAACTATGATTTTGATGTATATTGATTAAATTTGATTAAAATTAGTTTTTTGTTTTTTTTGTAGTGGCTAGTTTTTTTATATTCTTGCAGAAGAAAGCCAAAAAAAAAAAAAACAGAGGTCTGGTTTGAATGTGACTCTTTGGTAAGTGAAAGCTAAAATAATTTTTTCTTTCAGGTTTCTGTTCACAGACTATAACAGGTTATCCAGTGTGGGTGGGGAGACGTCCATGGCTGAAATGATTGCTACTCTCTCGGATGCCTGTGAGAGGGAGTTTGGCTTTTTGGCCACCAGACTTTTCAGAGTCTTTAAAACTGAGGACACTCAAGGTAAAGGCCACTTAACCATTCTTGATTCTTCAGGGACTATGTTAGTAAATATAGCCTATATTTGCTACAGTATATTTATTGTAACCATGTCTACCCTCAGGTAAAAAGAAGTGGAAGAAGACATGTTGCATCCCATCCTTTGTTATCTTCCTCTTCATCCTGGGCTGCTTGATCATGGGAATGGCCCTGTTGGCGGTCTTCAAGGTGGATGGGCAAAACCAGACAGTGAACGCAGTGCTGGTTTCCATGGCGAGTGTTGTTGGTTTGGCGCTGTTGCTTAATTGTCGCACCTGGTGGCAGGTGACAGACTCAGTGCTGAACTCCCAGAGGAAGAGGCTGCACAGTGCCGCCAATAAGATGCACAAGCTGAAGAGTGAAGGCTTTATGAAGGTTCGTTGACAGGCTTCTGAGTAACTTATACAAAGAGCTACATAGAGTCACACACAAGTAATATTTGTATACAGTGTCACAGATGGTCAACTTTTTTTCACAGGTCATGAAGAATGAAGTGGAGCTCATGGCTAAGATGGCCAAAACTATAGACGGCTTCACCCAGAACCAGACTCGTCTAGTTGTCATCATTGATGGTCTGGACTCCTGTGAACAGGATAAAGTGCTACAGATGCTTGACACGGTGAGCACCAGCAGTTGTGAGAACACCAGTGTTTTTAATGCTAACTAAAACAACTAAATATAATTTCCATTCATTAAAATAAAGCTCCAATAAAATAAAATATCATTATTAGATGGAAAAAAAATTTACTTAAAAAAACTGTTAGTTGACAAAGCAACATTTCTAGTAAATTATCTTTTAAATACTAAATTTATTAAAATCATAAAAGAAAATAATTTAAATATAAATAAATGAAGGCTGAATAGAAATTATTAAAAACAATGAAGATGAAAATGTTAAAACAAAATAACTACAATTATAATGATAACTGAAAATATACAAATAAAAGGTAATTCAAAACATCAATAGCTTCTATAATAGTATATAAATAATACTTAAATAACACTGGTGCACAGAAGTCTCGGCCTAAAATGTCATGCCTGAAAATATCATCCATCTATTTCTTGACAAGTCTCCCTCTTAAATTGCCATCAACCATGAAATCTCTTAAAACCAGGGATAGTTCACCTTCAGTTGGTCCCCACTAGACACTTTGGCACCGCGTAGTTCTTGGAACTTGCCAGCAGGGTAGTTCCTAGAGAACCAATTTCTCCCTTGGGCCGTTTCCTGCTTGTATTTGTACAGGCACCGACAGCGACATCTTTATTCGCGCCATTTACAAAAATAAACTACTGGTGAATGGAGGATGCCGTGCTCAGAGCTGTTTTTGATGTGTGTCTTGGGTTTCGTGATAAAGGAGATGGAATGTAAAGGCACAATTTATGCAATTAAAAGAGCACAAAAATCTGACTAAATCTCCAAAGAACACAAAGCTGCAGATAACAGGTAGCTAAATGTTGTTTTCCTTGTTCGTGGAGTAAATTTTTTTACACAGCTTTTTAAAAAAGCCAGGGAGCCAGTGTTTCGTACACATTTGGCCAATCAGCATATACTTTCCTATAGAACTGTTTTAGATCCTACTCTGAAGAAGGAGCTAATTTCTAGGAACTATGAAAATGTTTCTTCGGGCCGAAAGCTCCTACTGACTTGCATAGTGTTTTTTTTTTTCTTTTTCATACTATGGAAGTCAGTGGGGACCAGCTACTGAAGGTGAACTATCCCTTTAAGTCTGCGCTGTCATGTGCAATGATGCCTTCAAGCTGATTAAATAATTTGAAAAGACAGTGGTCTCCTAGCACTGGCTTTTCTGCTAGTCTAAGAAACACTGAACAGACCCGTTGTTTTAGTGATAACCAACAGCATCCTTAATCTATTTAGTCAATTGTATTAAGTCCCTGAAAAGAGTCATTGGTCCTATTCTAAATAATATTATTTTATCATACATTTAAAGAAATACTTGGATGCTGACTTTTAATGTACTGACAGAGGATCTAGTGCATGTGAAGTGAGTGTTAGCTTGATCAAATCCTTTAAATGTCACCCTTAATTTCTATAAAATGTTTTTTTTTTGTGTTGTTTAAATCACCACTTTTGAGGCCTATATAAAAAACTTGTCAAAACTGTATTGCTGATTAGGTGAGAGTGCTGTTCTCCAAGGGTCCATTCATCTCTGTCTTCGCCAGTGATCCTCACATCATCATCAAAGCTATAAATCAGAATCTAAACAGCGTGCTGCGTGACTCCAACATCAACGGCCATGACTATATGCGCAACATCGTCCACCTTCCTGTCTTCCTCAACAGCCGTGGCCTCAGCAGTGCTAAGAAGATGTGTGCACCCACTCCTGCTAACGGAGACACTGGGAACTCTGAGGGTTTGTATCAACATGGGTTAAAATACAGTAGGATGTCTCGTGTTTCAAATAATGAGTGACTGTTGGGTAGTAGTCTTCCTTGTGTTTCAATATACACCACCATTCAAAAGTTTGGGATCAGTAAGAATTGTATAATGTTGCTTTTATTTGATCAAAAATATAGTAAACAGTAATATTACAACAAAATAACTGTTTTCTGTTTTAACATATTTTAAAATAATTGATTGATTCCTGTGATGGCAAAGCTGAATTTTGAGCAGCCACTACTAAAATCTTAAAAAAAAGTCTTTCTTAAAAAACCCATTCCAGTATTCTGATTTGGTGCTCAAGAAATATTTGTTATTATTATCACAGTGGAAAACAGTTGTGCTGCTTATTATTTTTGTGGAAACCATGATACAGTTTTTTTTAATTCTTCGATGACTAGAAAGTTCAAAAGAACAGCATTTATTTAGCATGGAAATTATAATTGTCTTCACTTTCGCTTCTGATTCAAATGCTTTCTTGCTAAATAATAATAAATTACTGACTTTGAATATTTGTATGGTGGGTTACAAAATGTAGCCAGACATATCTTGTATTTTATGCCAACATAGTGTCCAAACCACATTCCTCTAACCCTACTCTGACCAACATTTCATATTAGCTTTTAAATCTTTGTTGTAAATCAAATGCTGCATGACAAAAATGCCCGCAAAGCAAATTTCTTATAATTTTCTTATGCTGTAGGTTCAGGTTGGCATGAGGAGTTGGACAGAAAGTTGTCCCAGAACAGCCTGGGTGACCAGACCAAGTTTGGCAGTAAGACGACTCTTAACCGCAGGGTAAGTTGATAAATATGCTGCTTTATGTCAGAAGGCTACTTACATTATAATGATTAGCGATTATGAATAGGACAAATAGTTATGTGATGTTTTCAATAGCATGATGATTTGAACTCCAAAGATGAACGGAATTGTTTGTCTTGTCTGGCAGTCCCATGGCTTGTGTTTGTGCAGTTTGTCTGACTAATCCAATGACAGTAATGTTACCACATGATATGCTCATATCACAAAATGTTTCCAAATTTCTCCCTTGACATTTTCCTTCCCTGTATTCCTTAATGCTATTGATTTAGAATAAGTGTGATTTAAATCTGGCTGATCTCTCCTCAGGATACTTATCGCCGTCGACAGATGCAGAGGTCAGTCACGCGTCAGATGTCCTTTGACCTCACAAAACTTCTTGTCACCGAGGACTGGTTCAGTGACATCAGCCCTCAGACTATGAGGAGACTCCTCAACATTGTATCAGTGACAGGTCAGCATTCAATCTTTAAGGTCAACATGTTCCTAAAATGATTTATCACTGCATGTTATTTCAAAGGAAAAAATTATCTGTGTAATCTTTAATCAAAATGCAGTAACTTGCTCTTACTCTGAAACAACTTTTCTTTTCCAATGACATCACTTCAGCTATTAGGTAATGTTTACCAATAGGCAAACGGGCTTAGTCTGGTTAGTAATGGCCACCTTTTGTAATCCAAATGAAACATGATGCTTTCTAATTGACCCATTTTTTTTTATTTTGAGTATCCTGTTTTTCTCTGAAATATGTCACCTTATGGAAGTAAGACAGGTTGCAAAACATGTGAATTATAGCTGAGTTGCAGAAGGATACTACCATATGAAAGTTTACAGTCAGATATTGTTTTAAGAAAGAAATTAATACTATTTATTCAGCATAGGCATATTAAATAATCAAATGGCAGTACAGACATTTATAATGTTACAAAAGATTTATTTTTCAAATAAATGTTATTTTGAACTTTCTTTTTTTATTAAAGAATCCCTTAAAATGTATTACCCATTCTACAAAAATGTTAAGCATTAACTATTTTAAAGTTTGATAATAATAAAAAAATGATGATTCGAACCAAATTTCCATATTAGTATGATTTTTGATGGATCATGTGAAGCTGAAGACTGGAGTAATGGCTGCTGGTAATTCAGCTTTGCCATCACAGTAATAAATTACATTTTAAAATATATTTAGATAGAAAACAGTTGTTTCTTTTCTTTCTTTTTTTAAAGTTTTTTCTGTGATTTTGATCAAATAAATGCAGCCTCGTTGAGACTTTAAAAAAAAAAAAAAAAAATCATACCAACCCCAATTTTTTTTACCATATTGTATGTAGTAACTATAATGGAATATGAACTTTCAGATATGAAATCTAAAAGTCTGAACATTCAGAACTCCTCTTGTTTAGGCCGCTTGTTGAGGGCCAATCAGATAAGTTTTAACTGGGATCGGCTTGCATCTTGGATCAACTTGACTGAGCAGTGGCCGTATCGCACATCCTGGCTCATACTGTACCTAGAAGAGACAGATGGCATCCCTGATCAGGCAACTTTTAAAACCATCTATGACAGGTGAGGGCTTTTAAAGAAACCACATGACACTATTTATGTTTTATAATGTCATTATGATGTTGTAATGTAGATCTCTAGAAAAGTGCATTTGAACTAACACAATTCCTGATGTTTCAATTTCACCACATGCTTTATTATCACAGTAGTTTTGTAGCTCATCAGATTGCCAGAAACACACTGTTGTTTTAAAGTTGAGATCAACAACTCAGATCATAGCTAATCTGTACAAAAAGTTTTTTTTTTATCAGAGTAATCTTATGTAATGTATTTGTCCTGCTGGGTTTTTTTTTGCGTGTAGTTTGTTCGTTAGCCCATTAGGGTCCTAGAGAAAAATGTCTCCTTTGGGAATCTTCCTGGAAACAAATAATGGGAGGCCACAGAATGTCAGATGAAGCCAAAGAAAGCAGGTTCAGATCATTAGATAGGCTTCCCTACGGTGATTAGTCAGATGATGCTATTCATGTAAGACTTGTGTCACTGCATAGATATGTCATCAGATATGAAATGATTATGGAATATACTGACTGCACTCATGATGTTTATATCTTTACACATGCGGTATACCATCACTGTGCAGTTCTTGTTGTACACAAATATAAAGAGAGAAATGAATGCATTCTGGGTGTATTCTGACATTTTGAGGGGTTTATAGAGCATTTCTGAAAACCCTTAGGTCTGTTTAAGTGGAAACATATGAAGTTTGTGGTTTTATGAAGAGGTTTGGCATCCAGAACATCAGTAATATTGCTGTATTGTGTTGATACTGGCTGTCTGCACACTCCTTCCACTCTTAAAGCGGCCCATGCCCCAGAAACACAAAATGAAATGAAGATATTGTGCTGCTAATGCTGAGTTATATCAGCATCATTTTCATTTCAGTAAAACCATCATGACTTTGTTTTATCTGGCAAGGCTCAGTGTAATTTATGCCAGGGTATGCTAAAACCAGTCATTCTCACAAGACCTGCATTGTTTTAATAAAAACGTGATGGACGCTTTACACATGCAAAAGTAACTTTTACAAACCTTAAAATATTAGTATTGTCTCATATTTCTCAACTTGTATCTTTCATGTACTGCCTGACAGGATCTCCAAGAACATTCCAACCACTAAAGATGTGGAGCCTTTGCTGGAGATAGATGGTGATGTCCGTAGCTTTGAGGTTTTCCTTTCTTCCCGAACTCCAGTGCTTGCGGCTCGAGACATCCGCACCTTTCTCCCCTGCACTGTTAATTTAGATCCCAAACTCAGAGAGATTATTGCAGGTAAATGTCTCTTTTTAAAACAAATCACATTTCAACCCAAACTAGCTAGCCACTAGCTGAAAGCTTAAGTGACAGCTTAATTTAGACAACATATGCCGTTCTGTTAGTAATTCTCGATTTTTTTTATCATTTTATTAATAGTAATTTTTTTTTTTTATAATATGTGAATAGATTTTAATTTAATGTATGTTGCATATTGACAGCTTAATTTAGGGTTAATTTTGCAATGCTGTCACTTATTCTGTCTTGTATTTTATAATTTTTTTTTATTAAAATAGTAATTATTTTTAATATGTTATTGTTTTTATTTCTTAATTTTATGTTTATTGCATATTGACAGCTTAATTCATGCTAAATTGGCAATGCTGTCACTCATTCTGGCTTGGATTTAATTTAATAAAATATAAATTATTTTTAATTGTATGTTATTGTTTTTTTATTTAATGTTTATTGCATATTCACAGCTTAATTTATGCTAAGTTTGCAAACTCAATTTATTACTCATTTTAAATTTTTTATTAAGTGTAATATTAATAAATGTATATTAAAAACACACACACACACACACATATATATATGTCCCAAAATTTGATAAAAAAGTTTCTGTTGACCTTAGTCATACCCTGTTGACAAGCATATTTTCCAAGTTTTTATCTCTGTATTTTCTCAGATGTGCGTGCTGCCCGGGAGCAAGTGAACATGGGTGGTGTCACCTATCCCGCACTACCTTTACAGGAGGGCCGTCCAATATCAGTCTACAGTCAGCAGTCCTCTGCCTGCTCCCCTACTGCCTCCTACAACGGCCCGTATAATCTGCCGGGTGTGTCTCCTCAGCCCCACAGCGCTTACTTCAGCGGCATGGCCGGGCCACAACACCCGTTCTACAACAGGGTGAGTGTCATTGCACGGATAACGCACAAAAGATCACTTGAATTACAAAATATGATAGATTAAACTGAATCAGAAACTGTGTTTTTGTTGCAATCTAGCATTAGATTATTGCCATCTCTTTGGGAGGCATTTGAGGTGAAATGGGTCCAGTTAAAACTGATAAATAGTGTCAAGTGTAGATTGATGACTCAGCTGTGTTTTAGATTTAACTTTCCTCAGGGAGCTCTACTAGGCACATCGGCTCAATTAATAGATGAGGGAAGTCCCTTGGATGAGCACACACCTCTCAAAGTATTCCAGCCTCAGTTCCAAACATTTCCACATGCCCACCCAGACAATTTTTCATTCATTCCCCTGTGCTCATGTTTCAGTGATTATTTTTCTTCATTTTAGCATCATTTATATTTGCGTTTGCCTTGTTTTCTTAAGTTCAGCCCCATCATGTAAAAAATGAGGTGTTCATGAGGCTACATGTTTGTACACATTGTATCCCTCCTAATTATTTATTTTTTTATCATTTGTTCGCGTTAGAGAGAGAATGTGTGTGTGTGTGTGTGTGTGTGAGAGAGAGATTGAGTGTTATTTCATATGTTTGGATTTAAAGGAATCTTTCAGGTTCAATACAATTAAGCTCAGTTGACCGTGTTTGTGGCATAAGGTTGAATACCAAACATTTTCTTTAAGAGAAGAAAACCTAGTTACAATAATAGTCCAAAAATGGAAGGGCAAGTCTAAATTATTAGTAAATAATAATACAAAAAGAAGAAAATTGTTTATTGGTTTACCTTGCATTGAACTTGAACATTCCTGCATGTATTTATTCATGTTTTTCTGTTATATTTTCATTCCTTAAATTGTTTTTCTCCTCCAAACTTGATCTCCCAGCCATATTTCCCCCAACATCTATACCAGCTGCCACGGCAGTATGCTGGCAGCTCCTTCCCTGCTCATGTTCTTCCACGTCCATTCATTAAAACCGGCTATCCAAAGGACCATTGCAGTGGACTTGTAAGTACTAGTCATGAACAAAAGCTGCCAGACCTTGTGCTTATGGATAACAGCATAGCGCTAGTGTTAGACATTCTTGCTAGGGTTTCACTTGCTGACATACTTTTCTTTTACAGATAATGTTTAATTTTTGCTCTGCAGGTGTTTCCTTTTATAAACATGAATATAAAGTTTCTTCTTCCCTCTTGTCTTATATGTCAGTATCATTTTATTTTCGCTGTTTTCATGGTGTTGCTCCAGATATACTTTATGCTTTTTCTTAGAGTGTAATGTGTGATATGAAAGTCTGTCATATTCTTTGTGGCACTTTGTACCCTTTAAATTGAGGCTTTGGCCTGTTCCAAATCTTGACAGTCTCGACTGTGTCCAACATTAAAACATACATATTTTTGACGGTCTATTTAATTGTTTTTAAATTAATTGTAAAAGTATTTTTAATTAAATAATATTATTTGCTAAAAATTCTCTTTACATTTTTTTATTTATATCACAAATTAATGTTGACTGTTCAAAAAAATAGTTTTTTTCCTTTCATTTTTGAGTTTTTCACTAATTACAAACTGATTTTTGATCCCACAACTAGGTCCCAAAAATGATAGCTTATTTAGGCTTAATTTAGCATTTTTTTTCTCATTACATTTTGTTTCTAGAAAACAACATTCAAGATTTTTAAAATAAATGTTCAGTCCCTGTTTTGTACCCTATTTGTGAAAGGTGCCTTATACCTAGTGTTTGACATTTGGTACATTTTAAGCTTCATTTGTGTGAGAACAGAAGCAAGATGCCAGTGTTCAAACAGGCACTGCACTAGTGACGTCAAGCACCAGCTGCCTTAATGTTCACCGGAGGCTTTCACAGTCCACCAGTTCCCACATGCCGTAGAGAAAGACCCATTTGCTCCGTGTTTAAACTCTCTCCATCTTTCTTTCATCAACATGAATGTAGTTCCCTCACAATTTCCACCTCCTTTGTCTCTTCCCTCCTCTCCTCTCTCCTCAAGCAGGGTAAGGTACCGTCTTTCAAAAATAAGCAGGTACTGAATCCTTCTAGACTTGGCTTAAGTCCTGCTGCTCTGCTTACGCTTCCCTTCCTCACATGCCTTCACAAACACACGCTAACACTCTCCAGAGCTCTAAACACTTACACCCCCGGCATGCACTATGGGACAAAAAAAATTCCCTCACAGTGGGGAAGGAGGAGTAAAAGTGCTTAAGTTGAGGTTAGATGCCTAATATAAGGTTCAAATTCAAATATGTCAGTCAACTGTACTAATAAAAGGGTCACTGCATTAATACTCATACCCACCTAAGTGACAAGCTAACATGGAGCATTGTTTACTTGATCACATTAAACTTAAGTCCTTCTCCTTCCTCAGAATTCTCACTTTCCCCTAAATCTTTCAAGCTTCTGTCCTTAAAAAATCCTTCAAAAATAAAGAAATCCTATCTGTTTCTACACCCTTTCAATTGTGACGATGCAGTAGTTTCAATGATGCCAATTTACACAAAAGCCATTGAAATAATCAGCTTCTCACACAGCGTGGCCTGGATGCTGAACTTTTAAAGTGTTCTCTCAGAAAACTTTAAAAGTATAGAACCCAGGTGCCACTTTAACCTTTCCTTAACAGAGGTCTGTATTTATAGTCCATGTGTAGGTCACAATTTTTGGTTTTGTTATAATTAGACATAGCTATTTGAAAGCTACATAATACTTAATGTTAAGTGTGGTGGTAGATGTGACCCTTCAGCACTAACAAATTCTGAGTACAACTGTTTGTATCCCTAACTTTTTCTTACTATCATATATCACTCTAGATTTGCACTAGCTTCTTTGAAATCCTGCTGACAGCAATATGTTCAAAGTGTATTGCATACTTTCCTCCGCAGTACCTCTTTTTGATCCCTCTCTTCCTTGAATTTTAATTCAAGACCTTTTGCATCCCCTTTGGACTGTTTTCTAAAAATCTGCATGGTCTATCTCTTGTGGTAGCAGTCTGAAGGCTTCAGAGATCTTTCATATGCACACTGTTCTGATGTAATTGAGTGGCACTAATGGTTCTGTGTCGTGTGTACCAGGGCTCTGCCTCTGTGGTCTCAGGCACTCCATCGATGCTGCTCAGCTCAATGAGCACAGATGTTGTCTGTGAGCGTGTCAAACTTATCGACGGCATGGACCAGAACATGCTTTCTCAGTATACAGCCACCATTAAGAAGGTGTGTATTTGTGAACCCAAAAAATTATTAACTGAGAAGAAAAACTGTTTTGGACTACGTTCTGATTTTGTGATTTTTTTTTTTTTTTTTCAGGCTAACATAAATGGCCGGGTTCTGTCTCATTGTAACATTGACGAGCTGAAGAAAGAGATGAGCATGAATTTCGGCGATTGGCAGCTTTTCAGGACAACAGTGAGTAGCTTTCTATCAGTAATATAATGAGCTGGTCAGATTTTTATGCCTTGCTAGCATACAAAAAATATTTAATTTAAAATGCCTATGAATTTAAATGTGTGCTTGTTTAAATTTATAAATTCAAAATTTCTAATTTAATGTAGCATTCTATGTATTATATGAATATATATATGTATTTTAAAAGTTTTATATTTATTTAATAATTATATCTAATATATTTAATATTCATATTTATTATATTTGTTTAAATTAATTGTTATAAATGTTTACAAGCATTTAGTTTCTTTCACCAAGTGCTTTATAAAAATATAAATAAATGCAATAATATCTTAAAATAATACAGGATATTAAGTTCATTAACTATTTTGCTAAAAAATAATGACATTTGTGGCAGATTATGTAATTTTTAAACCACGTTTTTACACACTTGTTGCTACTTAGTCACATTTTATTCTTGGAAAAATAAAGCCAGTTCAATATTTTAGCCAGTTCAATATTTCTACCTAACAGAAAAAATAACTAAATCTCACAGAAAGCCAAATGTTGAAGTTGTACATTATCAACAAATGTAAGATTGACCCAATAGTGCAAGTGATACTACAGTTAATTGGCCTGAAAGTCTCTCACACTGGCCCTAAATTCTGGTGTAATGAAGTCGATGTTGTGCAGGTGATTGAGCTCCGTCATGTGGAGAGCCAGATCCTGCATGAGGAGGCTCCTAGTGAGCAGGGCAGCAGCATGGTTGGCCATGTGGAGTCTTGCAGGCACACTGGTGCTCCCGTTCATGGAGGAGTCGGTAACACGGACACCTCACCAATGTACAACTTCAACCTGAGCTTTGAGGAGCTCAGTAACGTGGGCTTGGATGAGCCTCCTAGGCATTCCAACCCTACGTGGACGGTAAGCATTTCTTCCTAGGTTCTTGAACGCTTTTTTCCAAGCCATTCCATATTTAGACATTTATCTCAACATCTCTTGCCTTCTGTAGGCCACCACTCACCGTACACCTAGTATGTCCAGCCTCAACTCTCAAGAGTCCTCCAATGAAATTTGCAAGCTAACAGACAAGCAGCAGGCCGAGTACCACAATGCCTACCAGGAATACATCGCCTCCATGGCTCAGATTGAGGTAGGAATGGAGAAACCTGTGCCACCTTTTGTTGGCCAGCTAATGCACTCCAGCTCTGAGGACAAGAAAAAGGATGGAGGTGACCAAGATGGGCGCAAATCAGTTTCAAAACGAGGAAGCAGCAAGTCCGGGACCGATAATACCGACTACGCTTCGGCAGACACGCCCACTTTAGATCCCATAACAGAAGAGGATGAGAAGGTTGACCATGGGTCATCAAAGTCCCTTCTGGGACGCAAGACATCTGGAGAGAAGGTGAGCCTCTTCCAGGGTGCTGATCTGAAGCTGAAGCCTGGAGGTGGTTTACGCTACCAGAAACTAACCAGTGATGACGAAGAGTCGGAAGAGTCGGATAACGCCCCTCTGCTCAAGGATGGAAAGAAACCCGAGCCCAAAGCCTCAGATGCTGGAGATCGATCTTTGGCCAAAGGTAAGGATTACCTTTCAGATAAGAAAGATTCTTCTGACTCGGGCGTCCGCTCCAACGAAAGCTCTCCCAACCATTCCTTGCAAGACGAAGAGGCCGACCTGTCTCAGTCTGAGAGGGCTAACCTGATTGACCTGGATGAGGAGAACTCAGCTCGAAAGCGAGGGCTGCCGAGTAGTCTGAGTGGCCTCCAAGACCCAGTTATCACCCGCATGTCCATCTGCTCTGAAGACCAGTGCAGTCTTCTGGCCAGCAGCCCCGAAGAGAGCTGGCCTTCCTCCAAGAGCTACAACCTCAACCGTACACCCAGCAACACCACCCTCAATAACAACACAAACGCCCAACAAGGAAACAACATTCGCCAACCCACAGATAGCTCCAACACCACCTCCACTGGAAGTGACGTCATCATGACTCCTGGTTCCAGCACCACCACCACCCAAAATGAGAACGTCCGTGTGGTGCATCTGAAGAGGGGGCTTAACCCTGGAGACCCTCCTAAGATCTTCAAAGTGTCTTCTGACACAGTCACCTTCGGAGAAGAGCGTGAAAGTATCCTGTAGGTGACGTCTGGATCTACAGCAGTCTTAGCTAATAAATGTTTTGTGGTGACGCATGCCTAAATACACGTAACAGTGATTGTGACATTTCTAAATGTTAAGTGTAGTTGAAGTGGGCTTCATTCAGATCTGTCCATTTACTCATCATTCACCATCATATAGTTACATGTGGTGTTTCCGTACAGTATTAGTAGCTTAATCACGTATTAATATCACCAGTTGTATAGCTATAAAGCATTTTGGAATCACAGCTGTAGAAGAATATTCAGTAGTGTTTCCCAAAGGAAAATATTGTCGTACCTTGTCATAGTAAAGCACCCAAACTTTGTGTAAACCCCTTAAAAAGTATGAATATGAAGATTCAATCTGGCTTGGTGTTGTATTGCGTTGTCCTGCACGCCCTCTTTGTGCTGTAGTTACAGTAGTATATAAGCAGTGACAAGCATGTGTCAGACTGCAGTCCTAAATTAGCCAGTAAAAACTGCATGCCCTGTGATGCTAGTATTTAGCAGTTGACTGTACTGTTGGCAGCTGTCCTGAAAAGTAAAACGTGTTTGGTGATGCTCATCTTCAACGTGGAATGAAATAAACCTGCACTGACAGTATCCATCTTTTCTGGAGTCTTTGTATGAGGAAGAAAAATTACTCATAAACATTATGCTGTTCTGTACTCACTCGTGCAGAAATGTGTTCCCACTAAACGATTTGGTAAGAGCAAACATAGAGCAAACTTATTTTAGTACCGTGAATTACAGATGGGTGGCACCAGTAGTTCATGCATTACAATTATCCCACACCCTTAACACTTACCAGTGGCCATCCAGTGTGTGAATTACTTGACTCTTTTTAAAGGAATTTCTATCAATACTTTTCGCTGTAACATTCATCTTGAGCAAATTAATAATTTTCTGCGTCCGTTATACAAACTTTTTAATAAAACACCTCTTTTGGTGGTATACTTTGATTTCATAATCACAGTATTTAGTACTTATTTTTTGCGCAATTTATTTTTCCGAAACCACTTCAGCGAAAATCCCGCCCAGCAGCTAATTTCATTGGTTACGGTTCGGATGAGGGGTGTGGTTAGGGGTTGTGTTTGGTGTAGGCATCCATCACTGTGATTGACATGACCAATGAAATATTTAGAATCAGCTGCGGGGCGAAGTTTTCGCATAGGCGGAGTTTCACATTTTTGCCTGGGGGGGCACCTACCGGTAGACCATGAGCTCTGATTTTTTTTTTTTTTTACACACCGTATATACCTTTTTTTTTTTTTTTTGCACGCCGTATATACCTTTTTTTTTTTGCACACTGCATAGACCATATTTTCTACATTTTCAATTATTTATAGCCTATATATTTTCTTCTTCATTTAAAGGAGCACTGTGTAAGTTCTGAAATTTCTAACAGTTACTGACACCAGTGGCCGTTAGAGGAACTGCAGCCAGTCTCATGCTCGTTCTCGGTGCGCACTAAATTAGGCTTTTTTTTGTTTGTTTGTTTGTTTGTTTTTTGTTTTAAGCTTACGATGAGCTTTTGTGGGTGTCTGGGTTGTGCTGGAGGCTGGTCGCTTCTTTCCGTCCACAGAGTCCATTTCAAACACTACCGCTAGCGATTGCCACTGTAGACGAGAACGCGCATGACGTCACATTTTGTGAATTTTCGCGCCAATCTGGACCCGACTCCTCCAGACACAACTGAGCCTACAGGCTGATAGAGGCAACCGTGGTGGACAGTCAAGGTGTCATTCTTCCTATTACATTATGCTTGGCTTATAAATGGACAAATGAAAACTATATCTTAAAGATTTTTTTAAGTAAAAACCTACACATAGCCCCTTTAAAATACATTTACAACAACGACTGGTTGGCTATACAAAGAGTGGAATAAAAACTTATGTCTTACCTAATGTAGAAGAATCCGCCTCTTTTGAGAAGTGTCAAAGTTAGAGACCTCCACGCGTTTTATTGTGGGTTTATTAAAAAAACGACCAATATACATTTTGCTCATTTAGCGTATCTTTGCAGAAAGCGGGAAGAGAACGAGAAGAGAGTCCACTCACGCGATACTTTGAGATTCGCGAGTTGTGAGAGTAGGTTTTTTGGGTTTTTTTTTTAACATAAATTACAAATAATTTAGCCTTAACATACTCATTAAAATAAGATAATGCAAATAAAATGAGACAATCTGAAAATATTTTTGTATTCATAGATCTGACAAAATCGATTGGCTCTGATCTGGGGGGGCAGTGCCCCCCCGGCCCCCCCCAAACTCCGCCTATGAGTTTTCGCTGAATTGGGTTGGGACAAAGAAAATCACGCTTCTTTATTTACCGTCCCATACAGAGCCTGACTGCTATGAGCTGGAGCAGCATATGGTTACCAAACGCAAGTGCAAAGGGTACTTCTATTTTCGAACGTTTATTTAGTGTGCTTTGACTACTTTTTTTTTTACTTTTGTGGTTAATTAAACATTTGGAAGCTCAGACAAAACGTATATATGGGTGAAAGAAATAGAACATCCTATACCCCCCACCCCCGACCGACCCAAACCCCTCATAATCGGAACATCTGAACCTTGCAGCCTTTACAATACAAGTAAGTTAGTAGTTTCACAGCCTGAACGGTAATAAGCTTTATGCATTTGCAAAAATGAAAAATACAACAAAAACAATGCATTTGTAACTATAGCTCAGACAAGGACACTGACTTCATACTTAGCATTTAATTATGTACAGTATAAAAGTGCCATTTACGTTATAATTATAAAATTATCTGTAATATTATAAACATCACATTTTCAGCATAAAGAGAAAACAAAAGTACATTTTTACAGAGTCCGCAGCCTTTGAACTGGATTAGAGCTGTTCAAATGCGCGCTCGTTTTGCGCAACATTTTGACAACTTAAAAGTGAGGAGGGGAAAAAAGAGAGAAAAATCCTGCTTTGTGAGATTGCTTGCTTAATTACTGTTTTCCTTTCAAATCTCTCCAGTCTTTTTGAATCTTCCTTTGGAAGAAAGAGTTTGAAAGTCCGTATATAACTAACTCTTTTTATGTCCGTTCGAGGGAAATCCTTTGTCATTCAAGACGAAGTCCAGGCGAATGACACGGGACAAAAAACACAAAAAGCCCCTGTTTTTGCTCCACGACCGAAACACCTGCAAAAGATTGTGGGAGAGAGGCGTGTTTAGAGAAGGCAAAAGGACAGAGATCCGGACAGACTGGCGCCAGGGAGGAAGCCACGGGACTTTTTTTCGGACTTTTAACCAAACACTAGTGAAATACCGGGCAATCCCATACAGCTCCAGATGGAGGAGTCTACACGAGCGTCTGAAATATAGGCCGCCTATTTGATAGTACTTTAAAATAATGTACAAGCAAACGTAGGCTATTATACCTATTATCGAACAATCCAAAAATGAAGATTGAGTCACACTCATCTTGTACGACTTTCTTCTGTGCACCACAAAAGCATGTTTTTCCCTTTTTGTGCGTCACAGAAAACATTTAGAGTGTTTTGAGCATCAACTTCAGTTTTGAGAATCAAAGTTTAATGACATTTCTACCAACTGTAATAAAACGACGTGTTCTATTAAGCATTATACCATGTTTAAATGACTTAATAAATTAATAAAATTTCTCTCTGTTTTAACAAATCCGTACATAAGGCATAATAAATATGCACAGGTGCGCTGCACCCAACTGCCTCACGTGCAAAAGTTTAACTTTGTTACAGCTTCTCACCTGAAACCATCAATTTCAAAGAGCATCTAACTTACCATTTCAACGAGACAGGGCTATGAGGTCATCTGAGTTGATCTCTCTTTGAGGGTTACTGGGCTGTTAATTAACAGAGGTAAACAATGATTTTCAGTGTAGCTGCCAGCAAGTAGCTGTTGGTGTTATACATTATGCTTTTTTAAATTAATGCTGATTGCATTGCATATTGTTCACTTCTTTCTTTTGTATCGATGCTGAAATAACACTACATACTGTTGTCATTTCACACTTCATTCATTTCTTATATAATTGCGATGCACGATTTATCATTAGGCTAAGCTAAAATAAATGACTCTGACTTGCCAGCACGATAAATCAGTATGAAATGTTCTCCAAACTTGCCTTACCTGGAAGGAGATGATGCTGATATCAGCTCCGAGTGATCTGACAGACTTCTTTGGAGGGCTCTGTCCGATTATCTGCTGTTGCGGGTTCTGGTCCAGTGCGATCTGAAGATCCAGAATGTAGTCTATGACATGCTGCAAGATCTCCATCTTACTCACGCTCTTGTTCTGCGGCAAACTCGGCACGAGCTCCTTCAATCTACTGTAGCAGTCATTCATGTTGTACAGGAGGCTGAGCGGGTCGTCCGAGGAGCTCTTGCTCCGTAAAATGCCGAGATTATGCTCCGAAAAATACAAGGCGGGTTTCCTTATGGACCTCACCGGACTGACTGCCTTCATAGTGGATAACGATGTTGTGGTTAATTTCAGGGCATGCGACTCTCCCACAGATCTGCGCTGGAAGCTTGTTGTCAATGCGTTTATATAGCAACCCAACTGGGTTTGTTATAAGGCATAAAGAATTAAGCGGATTGGTCGATGAGACCTTGCGTCATTCTGTGAACCGGGGCATCAACATTGGCCAAATTCGCAGCACGTGAGCACCTCCCACATCCTCTGCATTCTTTCCTCGTGCTGAAGAGTATCTGAGCAACTGCGTGCACAGATAACATAACATCACATGCATGATGCATACATAATGGAACGGGATGATATTTGCAAGGGATTTCCATTTGCAACATCTCACAGCATCAACAAACAAGTAATATGTTAAACGTTATTTTCTTGCAAGTTTATATAGTTGCCCATCTCTCCATCCCCATTGCGTGCACTTTATGTAAACGAGTTGGTATGCAGAACTTTTTTTTTTTTTGTAACTGTTACAACAAGCCATATACTGTGGAAATGTGGCTTTAGACTAGTCTTACAAGTTAGTCATAGACAGTCGTAACTTTTTAAGTCATTTATTAAGGCTATTGGTCTGATTCGGATCCGAAATGTAAGACTCATTACCCAATAATAATCACTCATTACCGAACTGAAGCAGTAAGTGCTTTTCTTGATCTTTGGGACATAGCCTGGCTACAACTAATCGCAAAACCTATACTACTGCAAATCTCGGTTGAATGTTTATATATGTTAAATTAACTTTAACATAATATTTTCTGTAAAGCAGATTTGAAACCATGTGCATTGTTAAAAGTGCTATACAAATAATTTACTATTTTTTTAACGTAGGCTACTTAAAAATACACGACTTGTCTAAGAGAGCCCGTGAACTGGTCAGATCATGTGTGAGGTGAACTGAAGACTGGAGTGATGAGTCGAAATGTTTACAAATAAAAACGTGACTATATGACAGATTTATCAACACACAAAGTCAAATACACATTGTTTACCTGGCTTGGTATTATGCACTCACTTTTTCATTCACAGTAATTGACAGCAGTACACTATTTGCAGGTCAAGTGCAATCCTTAGGGACACAATCCTGATAAAGCAGGATCAGCGGTTGTCTAGTCTCTGGGTCACCCCTACCTGAGGCTGAACCTGTAAACAGTGTCCATTAGGCTTCATAAGATTCTTTTAAAGCGAAAGTGACATGCTACATTTTGAAATGTTATACGTGTGATAGAATGTTTCCTATGTACGTCACAGTGACCTAACTGGCAAATGTTTAAAAATGTAAAATATTTCTGTAGTGGTAGAATGGGAAATGTTTACTGGTTTTATTATGCAAAGGAAGAGTCTGCGAGCCATCATTATGTACTAGTATCTTAAAATTACACAGCGGTGAATGTTTTTTGACCTTTTCCTCCTGAGACTATCAGTGGTGCAAACACAAAGGAATGTGTCTAACTTTACTTGACTGAATGGCATCCCTTGGAGCATCACACAGAACTAAGAGCTAGCCTTTCTGGCTCTCTCTGTGCCCATTACTGAAGTACACAGGCCAAAAAGAATAGAGTTTCAGGATAATGTTCTTTTCTCAGCTGTTTCAAGGAAATATGAGCAGAAGAACATGTTTTCTCAATCCAGAGTGCTCCTGAAGTCATGCCAATTTTCAGTCAGTGTGTATTCTGAGAAACAGTCATTTCCCATATAAACTTATGGCCCCACATTTTGGCTCTGCCCTCTGTTTGTTTGTGTGTATTTGTAGGATGAGGTTGAGTGTCAATAAGTTATCACTGTACAAAATGCTGCAGTATTAACAGTGTAAAATAATATTTTGTGATTATTTGTAAACCCAGTTCAGTATTTGGGAAGATAGGCCTCATTATGTAATTAAAAACATTAAAATAAAAAATGTTATTTCTACTTAGATTAATATACTCAGCAAGTGACTGTATACTCTTAAAAAATAAATATACAGTATCTCACAGAAGTGAGTACACCCCTCACATTTTTGTAAATATTTTTTAATATCTTTTCATGTGACAACACTGAAGAAATGACACTTTGCTACAATGTAAAGTAGTGAGTGTACAGCTTGCATAACAGTGTCAATTTGTTGTCCCCTCAAAATAACTCAACACACAGCCATTAATGTCTAAACTGATGGCCACAAAAGTGAGTACACCCCTAAGTGAAAATGTCCAAATTGGGCAATTAGCCATTTTCTCTCCCTGGTGTCATGTGACTCGTAAGTGTTACAGGGTCTCAGGTGTGAATGTGTGT
Source organism: Barbus barbus (assembly GCF_936440315.1). Taxonomy (NCBI): domain Eukaryota; kingdom Metazoa; phylum Chordata; class Actinopteri; order Cypriniformes; family Cyprinidae; genus Barbus; species Barbus barbus. The sequence continues at coordinate 19,660,052 of NC_136742.1, forward strand.
TATCGCTCTCACTCTCTCATACTGGTCACTGGAAGTTCAACATGGCACCTCATGGCAAAGAACTCTCTCTGAGGATCTGAAAAAAAGAATTGTTGCTCTACATAAAGATGGCGTAGGCTATAAGAAGATTGCCAAGACCCTGAAACTGAGCTCCAGCACGGTGGCCAAGACCATACAGTGGTTTAACAGGACAGGTTCCACTCAGAACAGGCCTCGCCATGGTCGACCAATGAAGTTGAGTGCACATGCTCAGCTTCAGGGACGTTCAGAGAGTTCCTCAGGGGCAGGGGCTCAAATGTAAAACAGGGGCAATGCAAAATTTTTTTATAAAAAATATAGGTCAAAAGTTTGGATACTTTACTACTTTATATTTTTGCAAGAAGTCACTTATGGTCATCAAGCTTGCATTTATTTGATCAAATTTTTAATATACATTTTATGCAATTCTGATTTATTATCAATGTTGGAAACCTGTGATACTGTACTTTTTTCAGGATTCTTTGATTAATAAAAAGTTAAAAAAGCACTGCATTTATTTAAAATATAACTTTTGTAACAATGTATGTTGAAAAGCTTGAGGTTAGTGTTTTTTGTTTTGTTTTTTGAAAGAAATTAGTTTTCATTCAGCAAAGATTTGCTAAATTGATATAGACAGTGATAGTAAAGATTGTTATTGTTAGAAAACATCTCATTTTTTGATAAATACCATTCTTTTTATTTTTTTATCAATGAACCCTAAAAAAGTATCAAGGGTTCCAAAAAAATAAAATAAAAATAATAATAAATAAATGAATAAATAACAATAAAAATTAGCAGCACAACTGTTTACAATATTGATAAATCAGCATTAGAATGATTTCTGAAGGAACATCCATTGAAGACTGGAGCAATTATGCTGAAAATTCAGCTTTGCATCATTTAAAATTATATTTTAAAAATATTAAAATAGATAAACATTCTTTTAAATTGTAATAATATTTCACAATATTATAGTTTTTCTGTATTTTTTATCAAATAAATGCAGGCTTGATGAGCATAAGACACTTTCATAATGCTGCATAATTATCAAAATGGTAATATACTGTAATAAAATCCTTTCATGTTACCATTTCACCAGCCTACACTTCACATAATACGCCTGTAGGTGGCACTTGGGCTTCATTACTATGATAGTTTCATGAAATAGTAAACAGTGCATCATACAGGCTAAATGGAAGTGAATTGAATACAGATCACCATTATTGCGACTTTTGGCGCTGCACGGTTTTGTGCTGTGCTTTTGTAGTTATTTAGCTTCCATTTTCTCAGCGATGTAATTTTATTTATAAAACGACAAACTGCAGATCCAGATCGCTCCACAAATAAACTCGTCTGTCCCATTCAATTTTCAACCGATTTATGAATAAGAACAGAAAATGACCGCTCCACTTCACTTTATTGTCCAAATGAAATTTGAACTTGTGCCAGATCATGATTGGTTGGTGTATTATACGTGATGAACAGGCATTGATGAATTATGTAATATTCTAAAATATATGATATATGGATTTGTAATTAAATCGACACACTAGCTTTGATTATTGATGGGGTTTTTTTTAAACATTGATTTATTTTTTCCTTCCGTGACCCACTCACTGAATGAACCATATTTGAGAGCCTAGGTTTCCGAACAGACTGTGGTAGCAGTCAAGCAAAACGCACACAGCACGCATCCCATAGCAACGCCTCAGATTGACAGATAAACAGGAATTTTCCGACTTTTGAGCGATTAGTTACCGTTTTGTACACATTGTCATGTTATTTATAATTCAAATGCATTTTGTTTTATTGACTACAATATCTTTGCTAATTGTCTGAGAGGGCACTTTTGAATCATTTTGGAAAAGGGCAGGGGCTTGAGCCCCCAAAGCCCCCCCTTCTGCACGTGCCTGCTCAGCATCATATCCAGAGGTTGTGTTTGGGAAATAGACGTATGAGTGCTGCCAGCATTGCTGCATAGGTTGAAGGGGTCAGCCTGTCAGCCTGACCATACTCCGCACACTGCATCAAATCAGTCTGAATGTCTGTCGTCCTAGAAGGAAGCCTCTTCTAAAGATGATGCACAAGAAAGCCCACAAACAGTTTACTGAAGACAAGCAGACTAAGGACATGGATTACTGGAACCATGCCCTGTGGTCTGATGAGACCAAGATAAACTTATTTGGTTCAGATGGTGTCAAGCGTGTGTGGCGGCAACCAGGTGAGGAGTACAAAGACAAGTGTGTCTTGCCTACCGTCAAGCATGGTGGTGGGAGTGTCATGGTCTGGGGCTGCATGAGTGAGATTACAGTTCATTGAGGGAACCATGAATGCCAACATGTACTGTGACATACTGAAGCAGAGACTGGGCCGCAGGGCAGTATTCCAACATGATAACGACCCCAAACACACCTCCAAGATGACCACTGCCTTGCTAAAGAAGCTGAGGGTAAAGGTGATGGACTGGCCAAGCATGTCTCCAGACCTAAACCCTATTGAGCATCTGTGGGGCATCCTCAAACAGAAGGTGGAGCGCAAGGTCTCTAACATCCACCAGCTCCGTGATGTCGTCATGGAGGAGTGGAAGAGGACTCCAGTGGCAACCTGTGAAGCTCTGGTGAACTCCATGCCCAAGAGGGTTAAGGCAGTGTTGGAAAATAATAAATGGTGGCCACACAAAATATTGACACTTTGGGCCCAATTTGGACATTTTCACTTAGGGGTGTACTCACTTTTGTGGCCAGTGGTTTAGACATTAATGGCTGTGTGTTGAGTTATTTTGAGGGGACAGCAAATTTACACTGTTATGCAAGCTGTACACTCACTACTTTACATTGTAGCAAAGTGTCATTTCTTTAGTGTTGTCACGTGAAAAGATATAAAATATTTACAAAAATGTGAGGGGTGTACTCACTTCTGTGAGATACTGTATATCACTGTTTTTTCCCCCACTGATTATATGGCAACCACAGATTAATGCACCTTTAACAGGATGTTTTGTGCCTGTACCCATATCAACATGTATTTGTTACCTGATAATGTGTTTCAGCAAAGATTTCCAGAAGCAGCAGATGCATGTTTCTACATCTATCACGTCAGATCCAGCCAATGGTGATGCCCTCGGGTGCAGTCGTTTACATGCTCTTTTAGTTTGAGTCTGCGAGATGCCTCAGGCATGACTTCACAGGACAGGTGCTGTTTTCCCTGCTGCCCCAGAACTGTGCTGAAACATCAAAGGTGGGAATCAGAAGGATCATTGAAGTAGAAGTTTAGATACTACCTCTGAATTGACCTCAGACCTGTGTCAGGCTAACCATGTGCTTAAAATACGTATATGCCACGTGAAGAAAGACAGGGAAGGTTTTGCTCAAATAGACTGATGTGGAAATATATTTTCACACTTTAGGAGAGAGGTCACACCTGACTGTTGGTAAAGAATGCAAGAGGAAGCTAATGTAGCTGTGGCTTTCATCACTGATGATGGATTGAGCTGTGGCTACCATCTCTTTCTATACCAAGATCTAGTGCTGACCTCCAAATGACAGCAAATAAAAATATGAATTGGTGCTCAACTACACTTAACTTACTTAAGGGAGGGAACATTTTTATACAAAAATGCTATGCAAATATTATTATATATAAAATATGGTTTTAAACAAATTAACAATCCATCAGCCGTATCTTAAAACAGTGTATAAATTTGCCTGTTTTAAGATAAACCAAACCAAACCCCCCCAAAAATAACTTAAACATAGTACTGGAACTTGAATCGATTAATCATTTTGTAATCTGCTCGTCTGAATGAACCAGTTCTCTATAACGGATGAATCCAATACCGTATGTGAGAAAGCCATCTAGATGAACCAATTCACAAGAATCAATCAGACTTCTCAATGTTGCATAAGAGTGAGAGGGAGAGAAGACGGCTTTGGAACCGACTTGCTAGAATGAATTGGATGATTCAACGCCATGAGGATAGGATCCTGTGTTTCCGACAACCTGACTCACTATAATGAATTGGACTTTCCAACGTTACATTTGAGTGCGAGAAGACTGTTGAGGATGAACCGGTTCACTAGAATGAACTGGAGTGTCTAACGCTATGTGTGAAAGAAAGGATCTGTTAAAGACGAACTGACTCACTAGAATGAATTCGACTTTTTAACGCTATATATATGAGAGAGAGAGAGCAAAAACTAATTCACCAAAATGAATTGGACTGTTCAAAAATGACTTGTTTGGAGGAGACGACGAGCCGACTCACTACAGACAATGTCTTTACAAGGCAACATATGACAGAGAAGATTCTTTTATGATGAACCGATTCAGTGTGTGCGTATGATTATTCACTCAGACATTAAAAACAGCGATGTAGCGACCCGAGTCCGACTCGTTGGAAAAGTAGGTCGTTACTAGAAAAGCAACATTATTTTAAAAGCAGCTTTTACTGTCATGCTACAGAAAAATCTAGTAAAGTTAGAGACAGTATAGTTATCTACTTCCAGCACTGATGCGCACAAACAAACTCTGCAGGTGTTTCAAACGTGTGCCAGTTTCACCTAAGGCTCTTCCACCCGTGTCATCAACACAAACCAGAAACTCCTGACTGCACAAATACTTAACCATTATGATAAAACCACATTGCTTGCTGCATAACTGTTACCCTTCCAAAGGTCTTAGCTGTACCTTTTGACTGATTATCTTTGAACACAACCCCTCATTCAGTACATGTCTTTTTCTATGTGAGCTTGCTCATGAAGTTCTCCTCCCCTGGTGTTCAGCTGAGTTGGGTAGGTTGAGTGTCCAGGTGGGGAGCCCATATGTGGGTGTCATGGGGAGGGGAGGATGGGGGGTGCTGGTGGTTGTTGAGGATGGGGAGGGTGTTGCCCACAGGGAGAACACCTGCTTACCCTGCCCTGCTATCGCCCCTCCCCCCACCTGCCCCAGCTGCATGCTGCGGGCATCTGCCCACCTCTGGGTAATGGAGCTGTCACTCCATTGCTGGCTGCTCACCACAAAGGCTTGACCTAATTTATCTGTCCTGTCTTCAACTCACCAGTATGTCCACTGTGAGTCTATGTCTTTCATCAGTCTTAAGTTCTGCATGCTGTAGGATCGCCTACTTTGTCCTTCATCGAGGTGAAGTGAAGTTTCAGCAATGTTACTGATCATTTTAATTCAAGAATTGGCATTAAATCCAGACTGTAGCAGGTTTGGGCAAAATTAAAAAAAGAGTGCTCCCTTTCATTTAATTAGATATGATTTGAATTGACCACACCCACAGGAAGTTGAATTAGAATTGGAATTACAGGAAGCTGGAATTTACTGAATTCCAATAGAGTGCAACAGTGCGTGTTCTCTTTTTCAGCAGCCATGGTTCAGTTTTTTTCCCATAGGGATTTTTTAAAATGACTTTAGAGTTAAGCTATGAACCAAACCAACCAGATACTAGGTGAATCACAACATTAAAATCTTTGATTTGAAGCAAAAAGGTATTTGAAAATTGGACAAAAATACAAAAAGTTACAACTCTGTGTACTGACTATATAGAGTTGAATTTCAGTTCATTTTGAACCTATGTTCCCACATTCAAATATGAATGGTATAAATCTGAATTATTTCATATAAAAAAACTGAGAAAACAAGTTCTGTATTAGTGAGTGGTTAAGCACTAGTTATTCCCTTTGGATGTCAGACAGTGCTGGTTTTGATGTAGGTGGCTTCTGTGGAATTGAGCTGGCAGATAATGGGCATCTTTATGGCCATCCTCACAACTGATACCAATACAGGCCAAAAATATGATATTAGAGCCTGCAACAAGAACATGTTTTATATTGCTCTTTACACCACAACAAACCTCTCCTTTCTTTCTCTCATACATGTACGCACACACACACACACACACACACACACACACACACACCTTTGTTCTCCTCCAGCATTTACAGTAGAGGTCATCTAACAGATGGTCACCAACCTTGAATTGTAACTCTTGTGGTTTTGAAGTCTGTGCTCTGCAGTGTGCGTTCTCTGATGTCACTGTCACACTGCTCCAGAAAAAGTTTCATTCACACACCAGCACTACTCACAATATGCAACATTCCAGCATTAAGATTTCACATCTAAAGATGTTGTGTATTAACAAGGAGGAATGAAATGCAGCAGTGTCACTCACTCTACACCAGCAGGACCAGAGCTCTTCAACTTGGTGTGAATGAAATGTAATAAAATTGGCTAGAGTATGGGCCGCTGGAAGTTTGTAAGCAGAGATGATTGCGGAGAGATGAAATTAATGTCAAACTCTCCCAGATATGTGGCATCTCTCTGACATGCAGTCATCATTTAGGCAGCTGGAAACAATAAAAAACTAATATTGCACACAGTCCAGCCACCAACTTGGATGGCTGAATGTGTCTCTGAGAAAGCAATAAAGCTGTTGAAATGTTGCCAGACTGTAGTTCATCTGATGGAAAACAAAACAAAGCTAATTTCTGTAGATGTCGTAACGTATTGAAACAAACTTAAATGGTACTGTATACATATACACTGTATTACATTTTCTTTGTATTTATTAATAATTTAATTTGTTTTTTTGGGGGGGGGGGGGGCAGTTTGCAGTATTACATCAGTCCTTAAACACATCATAGACTTAAATTCTTGCGGTTAATGGCCTCATCCCTAAGCAGTTACCTTTGTTTTTAGCATCATATAGCCATTATATTTTCAATTATATTCCACGATTTGTGCTTGGTGTAGTGCTATTTTAGAGATTTACACTGACAGGAGGTCATATTCTGCACCTGTGATTCACCATTGTCATAATTAGTTAATGGTCTTGCAATGACAGTGAAAGCAGAAGCTTCTCGCTTCCTTAGTAAGTGCCATTAGAAGCCATCTGTGAGGTTCCTCTGTCCTTATGCCATAGAGCGTCTGTCATAGCTCTCCAAAAATCATAGGACTGTTTGAAATCCACTTCACTGCCAGATGATATCAATGGCAATGTGCTGTGCTTACACAGAATAAAAATTTAAGTGCCACATATAAGCTACAAAATGCCATTTTATTGCTTATGGCTGAAAAGGCGTATAAGCCATTATAACTTATGTACGACTATAGGTGCAGTAGGACTTTAATATCGTTGCGTTTTAATTCAAATTTCTTTCATTCACATTTTAAATCTAGACAATTATTGCTATTATTTATGTTTACAATCACATACAATATCTGGAATAAAACCTAACTAAATGTGCAGATCTAAAGTGAACTTTAAAAATAATTAATATTTTTATACTACATCAGGATTAGAAGTACATGAATAATTTTAGCTCAAAGCTTCAGGTTCTGCTGTCTGGCATCTCCGTTTCATGCAACAAGGTCACCTCAGAAGTCATGTGTGAACCCTTCTCTTGGCAGACCATCTCATAACAGCTTGCGTTGAATCAGAAAATAATGAATTAAAAGTCTAACAAATTAAACATTTTCTTTGTAAGATATAGCTAGGGTAGAAACTGGAAGTTGCTTTAATAATTGTGGATTATAGGAGCGAGTATTGTGGGCAAGACCTTGCAAAGACACTGGAGACACTGAATCATGAGACAATAGCTCAGAGAACCCTCACTATTATGTCAGGACAGAGCAGTAATCATCTCAAGCGCTGGAGATGGTCATTTTGAGGCATCCTGGATCTCTATAAGGTCATTTTGGGCTCTGAAGAAAATTGCTTCTAATTAACGTCTTTAGGGTGGTGAGGTGATTATAAATACAGTTTAGCATCTACATAATAGATTTAAACAGAGTCCAGCTGACTCTAAAGATGGACAGAGTGCTTATCTCCAATCTGTTTTTATTTCCAGGATGATTTGGTCTCCACCCTGGAATGGTGTGTTCATTTCCCTGGGCAAGGACATCCGCAAATGTGTGTGCAGAAGGCATTGAGACAGATAATCTAATCTGCCACTGAGCACAAGGAGGGAGGTCCCCATCCCAGACAGGGTTTTTATTAAAGTTCTGCCGTCCTCTAGTTTTACAGTGTTCAAACCCATATGGATGTGGCAAACGACACATTATTCTTTATTAACATACCACAATCGTACCTTCTCACTTCTCTGTTTGCTCAGGGGTTTTGAAAACAGTCGCTGTCCTCTCTTTTCCTCCCTCGGATGTTGTATAATCTCCTGTCCGCTGTCTGCTTATCGTCCACAGACTGTCTCTCACATTCCTGAGAGTTAGCACAGGCACGGTGGATGTCGAAGAACTGCACGTTTCGGCGGGCATGTGGCTCTTATCTGCGGCTGGAGGGAAGCGAACAAAGTGAGGAAATGGCTGGTTAGGATTAGTCTTCCTGCAGTGCTAAGGAGTATGGGGTACTTTTCTTCTTCAAATTGTCAAGGGTACGGTTTTGGTAATGCTTTTGGGACACCTGTGGCCCTGTTTAAACCTGATATGAACAGCAGTCTCAGAGAATCTGATCGCATTACGTGTTAATTGGTGAAGAACAGGTTCCTCCATATCTAATTCACGAGAGAACACTTTACCTCATTTGCAGATTTCCCTTAAATAAAGTCCTATTTAAGAAAGACTTCTTTTAATGGCCTTTAATGAGCTGTAATGAATTGCAGATCTGATAAACGCAGTAAATGTGGGTATTTTTCACTGGCTTTAAGCCCAGCCACAAAACAAATCTTTTATTGCCTAACAAGACATTTTTCATGTTAAGTGTCTTATGTTTTGTTTCTACTGTCAGTTGCAAGAGTACTTCCCTCTTTTCTGTGTACTCTGAAAGAGAACAGTCAACTGTTTCACAGAAGTTGTTATAAGAAATGGTTGGATTTTTTAAAGCTAGAAAATTATTTCATGTGTACTTTCTGCACCACTAGTGTCACCAAATAGAATTGTACGAATAATCATTCAGTAAGTTGTCCTTGCCATCAGTGTTGTTTTTGTTAATTAGAACAATTAAAACAGTAATGTTAATTTAAATAAAGCTGAAATAGAATAAAATATAAACATTCAAATAAAAACTTAAACTTAAAAAAAAAACTGAATAAAAATTGAAATGTTGCCTTGGGAACTTTCTGAAACAAAATAAGTTTAAGTTAAAATACTAAAATTACTAAAACTAAAACTCAAATAAAAATGAATTAAAGCTATACAGATATATAAAAAAAAACTAAATCATAAAATTACTAAAACGTAAACTTAACATGAAAACTGAAGCTGGTTCGGATGCAAAAAAACAAAACAATCAATCAAACAAACAAACAGAATAATGTAAATTAATATGTTTGTTCATGAAATTGAATTTTCTGGTGTCATCGTTTGAATTTTTAAAATTTATAAAACAGACATCTACCACACATTGCAGTATCAATGAATTGCATTGTGCTGATAAGCATTTTGAAACTTTACTTTTCTAATCGGATACCTGGCACATCAAGTGCTGCCATCAGCAGATTCATCCCGAGCAGAAGAGGTGCTCCAGCTCTGTATTTCATCGCAGAGTAATGAACCTCCTCCAGCACAAGTGCAGTCAGGTCACCTAACGGTCCCTGATCCATTAGACTGAAAACTGTCTCTACCTTCTACATGTTCCAAGTTACAAAAGCAGGACATACATGGGTTTCCACTGGCATCCATGTCAATGAACAATGTTCCGAGAAAGATATAGATAAGGGTTCATTTACCACTGGGTTATTGGATTTTAATGCCAGAACAATGAATCATTCCTGGCGGAAGCAAAAACTGATTCAATTCTGCAGTTTCACATTTCTCTTACAAGATGCCCACTACTAAATAACCACATTCCTTGTTAGCAAGTGTGTTTACTTGGATCTATAGAAATAACTTGGAAAGCAGTTCATGTAATATAAAATGTTATAAGTAAAATAAATTTACTTGTGTATTATGTCTCAAATTTTGGCAAAACGTCAACACAGTTCTCTAATTATCTTAAATTACAGAACGCAAGGCTTCAGAAAATATGCCAAAACAAATTGACAACAACAGCAACAACACAACGAGGGAACATGGAAAGGATTCAGACTTACTGTCTGCTGAATGCCAGTGTATTGTGCTTTGGGAGCCCTTTGTAGAAAATGTTTCGCTGTCCCTCAGGGATTCTGGTTATCATCCATCTCTGAAAGTTTACAGCTCTCTGGTGTACCACAGGAATCAGCCTCACATTTCCATCAGTGTCAAATTGAGGCCTGACAAGTCTGAAAAGACATGTCTTGAAAGCGTTCTGTGTGTGATTTCATTCTGATTCAGGTTAAAGGGATAGTTCACACAAAAATGAAAATTCTGCCATCATTTACTCACCCTTATGCTGTTCCAAACTTATGACTGATTTTCTTCTGTGTAACACATAAGCAGCATTTTACTGGTTGCTCTTTTCCTTGCACTTAGATTGAATGGAGACTAAGGCTTTCAAGTTTCATAAAGGATACAAAAGCACCAAAAAGCATCATAAAGGTAGTTTAACAATTATGTTATATTGCAGTTTAAATGTTATTTAAACTCGCTTGCGAGTTCATGAGAGAGGTAGAGATGTCTGATTTGTCAATGAATATTGCGTTTGAGCCAGATATTTTAAACAAATTTGTGATCTAGTTTCCAAAATGAACGATTCAGAATAATTTGATCAATGATTCTAAACATTCAATTTACTGACTAACTGCACGACTTCAGAAGAATCAGAATATAGTGTACAAGTTTGAAGTATTACATTTTGATACTTTTATGGTGTTTTGTTTTTGAGGCTTTTGAAGCTTGAAGGTTCATTCATTACATGGAAAACATCAACCAATATTGTTTTAGTAATTTTTTGCTCTTGTATTCTACAGAAAAAAAGCTATTATTACAGGTTTGGAGTGACATAAGGGTGAGTATATCACAGAATTTTCATTTTGGGGAACTATCCCTCTGAGAACTTGATTTAATAAGCCAATCTTCTTTCATTTAATGAAGCTGATGCTGTTTGTCTAGCTTATGCAAGACAAACAGTTATTCTCTAACCTGTTATTGAGTAAGGGTGTGGTGGTGACTGTTGAGCGTGCAAAATAAGAATAACTCTTTTGTAGCACTTGACAGTAATGCACTGCACCACGGACAACACTCCCAACTCAGCATTTGAATATTTCACAGCCTGTGTGTGTTTCTGTTTCTGTCTATGCGTATGCGGATGCCCAGAGCTGTACAGCTGCACGATGACCCCCAATAGTATTTTGCATGTGTGCGTGCAATCTGCCGATAGAGTGTGGTTGGCAAGTCGGCTGAAAGGGCAGATAGAGGATAACATGCAAACCGCCCAGGATTATTAGTGAGCTTCTATTGTTGAGCAACACGTTTACTAGGTAAATGTTTGAACTTCTTTGCCTATAGGTGCATGGTGTGATACCTTTCTCATACTCAGTATCTACAGTATCTAATGTAAATTCAGTTGCTACCTGATTTTTTTGGAATTTAATTGTTGTAGGCCAAGTTGTATTTACTTGCAAGCACAGATTATTGGCAATTAGTTGTGGAACATTTGTTTACAACATGGTGTTATAGGCCTTTTACTAAATCTCAAGAGGAATTATCATTTTAAAGTAAGATTTTGGCCCATTTAAACTTAATTTCAGTTCTCTTTGAAACTTTTCTTAGAAGAAACTTTAAGGAGAAAACAAAATGCATAAATGTCTCTCCCTGCCTCCACCTCTTAAATGTGTTTCCATTAGTGTAAGTACTGCATAAATATGTCCTCCACTCTCATAAAAGTGCTTGGCTAGGCGCCTGCTCTTCACAGGCTGTGGGTTTGCCTTACGTTGTGACAGTGTTATATTTTGTTATTCTGAGCCAAGCACACTTTTTCCTTGAGAGATGACATGAGGAAATCCATTCCTTGACAAACTGCCCCATCGCTTTCACAGAGGACTGATTGTCTCTTAGTGAAGGGCGGGACCAAATTCTCTTAAGAAAATGAATAAATGGCCCGGCACAGAAAAGGAAATCATTAACCCAAGGGAAAGACATCCCAACACCTCCATTAGGAAATTTGCTGATAACTTACTCGGTCAACAAAGTGGAAGAGAGAAAGATTTTAGCTATTGCTGAGGAACTCAAAGCAGATGCGCTTGAATATTTCTCAGAAAATGGTGACAGAACAGGAGCGGCTAATGAGTATGCAAATTCCTAGAAATAAATCGGGTTTCCTGGATTCAGAGTTCATTCTTTGATAGTTTGAAATCAATTTGGGAATCATTTAAAAGTCATAAGAGAGTGTTGGTGTTTTTCAAGTTTCCAAATGCTCACTATGTTAAATATGCTCAGAGCATCATAACCATTATGGTGACTTCTTAAATTTCCAGCTATGCTTTACTCAACAATTGCTACCAAGGCAGTAACTTTCTTTCTGCTTCTACATTTACATTCTTTGTATATGCTGCTTAGAAAATGACGTACAACACAATAACATAATCATGGCTGTCATCCTTCCCGGAACACATTTCCCTTTTTTAATTTTTTTCTGTGTAGAAACCTTGCAGCAAACATATGAGAAATTAGAACTGTCCAAAACCACACTGTCCAGGCGTTCACTGTGGCAAACCAGAGTCCTCTACTCAACATGTGGCTTTGATAAGTCTGTGGCTCCTGGAGTTTTGCAATCTAAACTGGAGTTTTGGGATCTGTGAGGAAAATCTGCATGGACAATATTTTCCGTGAGAAACTTAGCATCAGTGAACTGAGGTGAAAGATCACAAATCTTTTCCCATTTATAACTGGGCTGCACCATTCTCTCCAAAGTCATTAAATCTTCTCATGAAACCAAGACCGGCTGGTTTTGAAAGTACACAGTTACAGGAACTTTGGAAATGGCAAGACATGCAGTATTTTCCTGTAAGCAGCAATTTCTGCATTGACTTAAAGGGGTAGTTCACCCAAAAATGAACATTCTGTTGTAATTAACTAAACTTTGTGTGATTCCAAGCCTTTCTGTGGGACACAAAAGAAGGCATTTTGAAGAATGTTTTTGGTCAAACAATGAATGTTACAATGAACGTCAGTGGTTGAGGTAACTAGTTTAAAATTGTGGATTGCCAAGATACGAGCTACACAATTTAAAATGGTTCAAACTACAAAGCTAACAAGTCAAAGAATCTTGAAAAAAAATGTATCATGGTTTGCACAAAAATTAAGCAGCACAACTGTTTTCAACACTGATAACTTGAAGATTTTTTTTTTTTTTTTAGTACCAAATTAACATATTAGAATGATTTCTGAAAGATCATGTGACAATGAAGACTGGAGTAATGATGCTGAAAATTCAGCTTTCAGGAATACATGACATTTCAAAATATATTAAAATAGAAAAAAAAGTTATTTTAAATTGTAATAATATTTCACAATATTACAGTTTTTACTGTATTTTTGATCTAATAAAAGCAGCCTTGGTGAGCATATGACAGTTCTTTTAAAAACATTTTTAAAAATCTTACAGACACCCAACTTTAGAACGGTTGTATAAATGTCATAATTGATATCATTTTATAATATATATATATATATAATATAATTAAATAATAATATATATATAATTAAATAATAATGACCCAACAGTTGAGAACACTTGAGAAGTACATTATTAAATGCAGTACTCTGACAGTCTGAGTTTCCTGAAATGAATCAGACTTTCTAACGCTTCATATCAGCAAGAGCTTTTTTGATCTTCATTTCATTATTTTGAACAACATTTGATTACAAACTGTTCAGCGACAAATAGAGATGGGTATCGTTAACATTTTATCGATACCGATACTGTTATCGATACTATTTGGTGCAAAAAGATATGATGTGAAAAGTTGTTGAAAATTTCAAGCTATTTTATTACTGCAGAACTTGTGCAACTGTATTAAAGCTCTTCAGTCAGGAGCAGGGAGTTATTTTTCTCTTTGTGTTCACCCATAAATGAAAATTGACATCATTTACTTACTCTCAAGTTGTTTTTTAACCTGAATAAGTTTCTTCTGTTAAACATAAAACTTATTTTGAAGAATGCATTAATTTTTATTCTTGTCCTGAACACAAAAGAAGATATTTTGAAGAATGTGGGTAACCAAAGTTTTTTTTCCAAAGTCAGTGGGGACATCTGCATCTCTTCAAAATAATATATTATATTAAATATAGAGAGAGAAAATATCACAACACATAGCCAGGGTGCGACTGAAAAGTACTGGGTGCATCTATAAAAAAACATTTAGGAGCACCAGTGCAACTATGTATTGCAGATATATATTGATTCCTTGAATGCAATGTTAATCAGAATCCACTCACTGCTCAAAATACTGGAGTTTTGTTCATTGCTGAGTTAGGCATAAAGTGTAGACCGGGTGTAAATAAGAGATTTGTTGTGCAGTGTAGAGAGCTTCGTTGATTATAATGGAGCTTTGTGAGATCGCAAAGAACTGAAGTGAGTGACAGCTTTTAAAGATTATTAAGGGAGTTTGCTAATGTGATATTAAATTAATACAACAGTTCAATAAACAAGTTGATATTAAGTGATGTACATTGTATGACTTTAACAATATTGCCTGATTTCGTCAAGGAAAATAGTTTCAAATAGTCACAGCCGAGCCGCTGCGAATCTCCATTCAAACACAGCGTTGTTTCGTTTAGTTTTTAAATGAATCTAGTGAGTCAGTGATTCAATTACCCATTCATAAAGACAGTCACTTGCTTCGTTCCTGAATGAATCAGCCGTTCAAACGAATCAATTGAGTGAATGATTCAGTGATAAAATCAGTGACTTGCCGCCACCTGCTGGCAGTTTTATTTTTATTTTTAAAATGTCATTTCAGTTATTTAAATAATTTCAATCAAACAATAGTTCTATATTCAACATTCTATATTTAAAACATTAATCTCACAACATTATCAATTTAAAACATCCATCCCACCCCTGAGCCTCTGTAAATGCCTTTTAAATGGACCTATATGCCACTTTTGTGTTCTTCTGTGCCACCGTTGTAGTGAACAATTATTTTGTTAATATTGATTTCTTTTGATTGGTAGCTTATTCTTCTAATTCTACCTGTACCTGTTTTTTTTTTTTTAAAAGCTTATAAATATAGATTTTTGAATTTGACAATAACATACTTTTAATAAAATTAGAAAAAAAATGCCATTACAAAAAACAAAACAAAGCCCCTGTAAATCACTTTGAGTCAAATATTACCTTGTAATGGGAAGGCTAATTTTGAATCAGAATCAGAATCAGAATGAGCTTTATTGGCCAAGTATGTTTACACATACAAGGAATTTGTTGTAGTGACAGAAGCTCCACAGTGCAACAGAAAGACAGCAACAGGACAGGACACAGGTAATAAAACAAAATAACAAGATAACAAGAAATAGCCAATAACCAATGTACAAAGCAGCAAAAAAATAAAAAATACACAATATAGGCGACTATGTATGTACAGGTCAAGTATGTGCAAAAGCAACGAAGAAAGCATTCTATGTACAAATATAGCTACCTCAAGACCAAAAACCTCTAATTCCAACGTGAACAGCTCAGAGGTGTGAAGCCAGCATGATCTTTCCTCTGAGGGCTGGAGGTGACTGGTGTGTGTACAGAGGGACTGCGGGCGGAGGATCAAACAGGGTCAGGGGAAGGGTAGACACTGCAGCTGGGTGCCTGGGCTTCAGGCCCCAGGCAACAGGAGCCCAGCTGGGAGAGGCTTTGGCTGGCTGGAGCAGAGAGTGCTGGCTGTCTCTGGGGCCTGTGCCCTGTTGCAGGTAGTTCAGCCATCTTGCCTGAGGAGCAGAGGGGGATGAAAGGCAGGCACACAGATGTCGCCCCTGCTGGGGACCGAAGGCCCAGCCAGGAAATGTCATGTTTAGCAGCTGGTATGAAGCCTCCCCTCCCTTTTGGCTCTTTCTCCCAACCCCCTTCGCCCATACATTCGTTCACTCATCATTGACACCCACACAAGCACACACAGATGTCAATACACGATCTGTCAATAAAGATGCTTTTTTGAAGCTCTGGTTACATTCCAAAAGCTGTTCTTGCCTGAACTGGTGTGGTCCCGGCAAAAGTGAAGTTTAGTGTGTAGGTCATTGAGGAGAAGCAGGCAGAAGAGGCTCCTGATGGTGCGGGTGGCAGCTGCACGGGCCAGACTGCACTCTGTCTCACCCACAGGGCGAAAAAGAGAGAGAGTGAGAGAAACAGCATCTGTCTGACTTTCCCCACGGACACATCCCTTCTACCACACCGGCCTGGACAGGCTAAAATGGTACAGTAAGAAGGTCACCTCTACCTCTCTTCCCCCGTTTCCTTCTCCAAACTGACCTGACCTGCTGCAGCCCCCATTAGCCATGGCCGTCCCAGCACTGTTGCCTCACTGAGCGGCTAGTGTGACAGATAGGATGGATGGGAAAACTCCCTCAGGAGCAATGTTGAAATGTCTTTTCACTGTTTTTGTTTGGTCATAGTTTTTGCCTTTCTATGAAAACATTCTTTAAATTTAGTCAGTTTTTTTTTTTATTATATTCATTACATTTCAGAAAATTTACTTTGATCTAACATTTTGACTTTTTTTTGGGTGAAAGTGCAAAATTAAATCAAACATTGAATATTTTATTTATAACAATATGCGAACTGTCTTTGAAATAACACTGAGTATATTATTGCAATACAATTTTGTGAATTCTTTATGCTTTACTTGATGTGTTTTTGTGCGTTGTTACGGAAAGAGCATATTCACATGACTCACACATTCTGACTAGCACATAACTTCTGCTGCCTTCATGTGCACCTGGGAAACTCGAGTCGGGCGTTTCTTATTACAGTGTGTCATGTATTCAACTCAGAAACATAACAGGAAAGTAGTCTAAACGCCACAAAAGATTTATATTGTGAACCGTAAAACCAAATGATTACGTTTGAATTTAAAATTATCTATAACTTATATTTCTATAAATTAAAATTTTCTATAACTTATATTTATACATGGTATCACAACTAAATATTTGTTACATAAAGCAAACCGTGAAAGCAGAGTGATATATATATATATATATATATATATATATATATATATATATATATATGTGTGTATATCAACGAATATATCATAGATACATTATATTACAAATGTGTATAGATTGTGTCATTTTGAAGGCTGTGTCCTCCGGAGGCCTTGATGACGTATGTGGCAGACAAATGTGACCTCCAGAGGGTGCAACCTGTTGTGAATTTGACTCATTTATTTCCTTTGTACTACATCTCCCACAATTCCTAGTAAACTACATTTAGGGTGAACTCCATATATGGTGCACTACATTACCCATAGTCCCCTGGATAAGGTCTATAAATAGACCTCACTTCCTTCCTTTGTCCCTTTTGCATTGGTGAGGTGTGGGTGTTTGAATGGGCACCCAACCATGTCCTTTCCTTAAGATGCATTAAGTTTGTTTGCCAATTGTATAGTTTGAATTTGTTTATTTGAATTGTTTATATATTTAATCCTTATTTGGATTGAGTACAATATTGATGTTTATTGATGAGTTGTTTGTATGAGTTTGATTTATTTTTTATATTGTTTGTAGTGACCTAAAACCATCCTGTGCATCTTGTTCATCATGTCCATCATGGTAGTCCTACTCCATATGAATTGTGAACTGCATGTCATGTCAACTGCTAAAGATTTGTGATCCTTCACTTCAGTGGAATAAAAAAAGAGCAAAGGACATGGTGTTTCTTCCAGTGTTTTGATCAGACACGCCACCAAGTTTCTACAATTTTTAATGAACTTTGGATATTTTAACATCTCATATTCAACACAACCTTCAAAACGTGACGCATTATAGGATGAGTGTTTCCGCCAGGTTTCAGTCAACATTCCCCTTCCACCGTCACAACTTAGCAACTCGTGTCATCTAGAATTCCAAATGAAGATATTTTTGATGAAATCTGAGAGCTTTCTGACCCTGCATAGACAGCAATGCAACTGGCAAGTTCAAGGCCCAGAAAGGTAATAAAGGACATTAAAATTAAAATAGTCCATGTGACATCAGACGTTTAACCATAATGTTATGTAGTGACAAAAATACTTTGAGCGCAAAGAAAACAATAATTAATTTTATTAAATTTTTCTCTTCTGTGCCAGTCAATCAGGTCTGATGGGTTTGGAACGACTTGAAGGGGAGTAATTATTTATTATTATTTAGTCATTTAGCAGATGCTTTTATCCAAAGCGATTTACAAATGAGGATTAATGACATAATTTTCATTTTTGGGTGAACAATCCCTTTAATCACAGATAGGATGCATTTTCGGTGAGTTAAGGTAACTTGCCAAAACTGCTAGCAAAGTACTTCAGATAATTAGTGTTTATTCCTTGTTCAACAGTTTACCATTGTTCATTCACTGTACAGCACAACTTAGTCCATAAAATTACTAGGCATGATTGGATTATCTGAACAAATCTTATGATTTCAAAAAAACATTGTTATATCCTGCACCATTTTTTCTAGTCATGTGCGTCAATAGTTTGTTTTAATTAAACAAAAAAACGACACATTTTTTTGTCGTCATAGTTGACAAATTTGAAAAAACCTTTGTTAATGAACATTTGTGTTCGTAATTATGTTGGCGTGACTAACACCGCTCTGGGATGGTGTTTATACTGTAGATGCGCAGTTGCATGCAGCGGCCCAATAAAAGTCATTCCACCTGCAATTTCCCCAGAGTGCTGCCACAACTATCTAGTTAATGTCATATTTAATATATTAAATGAATTAATGGAGTAATGTTGAATAGCAGTTTCCCTCAAGGACTGAGGGGCAATCTTGAGAGTAGTGTGGATCTAGAGCAGAGAGTGTCTGATATGTGAGGCGTGCTTCTCTCTAAGTCTCCCCAGAGTACCCATCTGTTACTGCAGAGCCATGTCTGATTCAGAGAAGAGCCAGCTGGGCATGAGAACTAACCCAACTCCCGCTAGTCTAGGCACACTTTAAAACACTTTCCCATACACGCAGATGCATTTCAGAGAGCTTGTACTCACACAACTACCAGGTAAAAGAACTTGAATAAGAATTTTGCAAGATTAAAAATAAAGTACGTAGCCACAGTCGGAAACAACCAAAAAGGACCCAGTTCCACCAGATTTGGTTAACAAGCATGGTTAGTGATAGTTTTTCATGTGGGTGAAATAAAATGCTGCTCTTACCAGAATTAGCTGATTGGTGTGGTCCAGCTGGGGTCTATGGCTGCTATATTGCTTGTAGATAACTGTTAGTTCCATTTCATTAGCTCCATTGTAGGCCAGAAAAAAAACAAAAACAATCTTGAATCTGATTCTGGCCACAACAGGAAGCTCACGGTGAGATCCAAGAAAAAGCATGTGCCTAATTCACATAATGTATGCATCCTGAATTGTATATGAGATTAGAATTAGTGTGACCCAAAACCATAGAAAACATTTTGGCAAGCTACATTCAGTTCAGCAAGGATATAGTTATTATATCAATAGCTATAATGACAACTACAAGGTTTAAAAGGGATAGCTCACCCAAAAATGTAATTTCTTTCATAATTTCTCACCCTCTTGTCGTTACAAACCTGAATGTGTTTCTGTCTTATGTTGAACATACAGAAGATATTTTGAAGAATGAAACAGTTAATGGTCCCCATTGACTTCCATAGTATTTATTTCCCTACTATGCAAGTCAATAGGGACCAACAACTGTCTGGTTCCTCAAAATATCTTCTTTTGTGTTCAACATATGAAAGAAACCTATACAGGTTTGGAACGACACACATGAGGGTAAATGACAATTTTCAGTTTTGAGTGAAATATCCCTTTAACAATAGTTCTAACGCTATGATTAGAAAAACATCCACACATCATCAATAACAATAACACAGAGGAACAATATTGTTGGAATTACTTTCAGACAGTTTTTTTTTTCTCCAGCTGATGAACGATAAAAACATTGAGGAAATCAGAATTTCCCAGACTTAAAGAATTTGAGCATTTAAAGTGGCAGATAGCATAACTGCACCCCACTTTGATAATAAACACAAAACATTAGTTTCCGCAAGTGTCGACGATAATGTAGTTGTCATTATTGTTCTACTTGTGAACTGGCTTTTGGATTGCTAATATGAAAGACAATATGTGGCATCAAGACATTATTTTGTGACATAATATACTTCATACTTTCAACTTACTCAAAAGTACAGGATTTCCCCATTAGCAGTTTAATTTTTTTTAGTGTATTAGAATTGGGATGCAACCTTGTGGTTTGAATCCATGTAAGGGATTGAACAAACATGCAGACAGTGAAAAGTTAATAACCGGCTAGTCACGACATAAAAGTCTCAACAACACCTTAAAAAAAATAAAATAAAGTTGAGAAAACGTAAAAGTTTAAGGCAACCAGATTTGAGTTCTCAACTTATTTTTGTTGAATAAATTGAATACAACAAGTCGACAATCTGCTGAAGCTGGTAGCCTTAGACATTTTTGTTTTCTCAACTTTTTTTTTTTTTTTTTACTGTAAATGAGTCAGATGGGATAAGGTTTCAGAGGAACTGGAAATGCCTTCTGCTGTGTTACAGCGTGAAGTAGCAGGACTGGGCAGTTGTTGCAGTGTGATCAGTGAAGGCCAGTTGGTCATCAAGGACAGATCTCATGCTTTCATTGCACCAGGAGCCGATGACTGTGTGACCTTCAACAGAAACTGAAGTAGACGGAGTGGGGTTTGGAGGAGTAGCTCAGACATTAATGGATGCCTGATAACCTTTCTTTGGTGGAGACCAGAAAAAGAAGAGAAGAATGTAAACACCAAAGCACTGATGACATACTTTTATAGTATTAATATTTTGAATTACTTTTTCAGTTTTCCTTTAAATTTTAGTTGTGCTTTTTAATATACTATTATAGTATTTATTCAGCTTTGGTTTTTAGTAAATTTAATACTTCAACATAAGCTAACAAAAACAACTTGGCATCTAACTAAAATACGTTTTTCATCTAACTTCAAGTAACTTCAAAATCAAAAGTAGTACATAATCAAAACAAAATTTAGACAATGTCACTTATTTCAAACAGATCAGTTCAGCCTACCTATATAAGACCAGCAAAACTACAGATTTCTGACATAATATTTCTAAATAAACATGGTTCAACTTGATTTTAGAATCTTAGATGTATTAGTTAAACAAAAAAAGATACATCTATCTATATCTGTCTGAATTTGTTTTCCACAACATCAACAACAAAAAGTAATTTGATGCAATGTAAGATGCAATAGTGGACAATAATGAATGAATGCCTACAGTTTAAACTAGATGAGAAGCTGATAAAATAGTGCTACTTACATCTTAGAGCTTACATTAATTTGTGTTATTAACAATAATAAGCTAGTGTATATCTGATATTACACTAACGATGGACATCTACAGTATTTAATCTGCAGGAAGCTCACAGACACTTTAGCAGTTGGTGAAGTGTGGGGTGGTTTGTCCTAGCAGCAGGCCTGTTTAGACTTTTCAGGGCAGACTGCGGAGGTTGGTGAAGGCCACAGAGGATACAGGGACCATCGCGCCTGCTTGTCTCCATCTGTAGCTGAAGCTGGTAATTATAGTTGGGAGAGGCGCCCGCAGCTTGATGCCATCTGCCAGCGGGACGGCAGAGCCAGGCTGAAGCAGGCACAAAGGCCCTGTGAAGTTCCCTTAGCTGCGTCCGACAGGAGGACCAACACCTGCCAGCGAGCCGCTGGGTCTCAGCTGCTCGGATGGGGCACACGATGGAGGAAAGCGAGGTCTGGTCAGAGATGGTGGAAGCAGTGGGTCACATGCAGAAAACCAAGACTAGCAGGGTGTTTTAGCTTTATTACAAAACTCAAGTAAGTTTGGAGTGAGTGGCTTTAGACTGCTGACTTCACGTAAAAGGTAAAAAAGTCAGCCAGTCATACCATCTTGTGGCTGAATACATGCAGTGCAACTGAATAAAAGCACAAGCAGCGTGTTAAGCTTTTACTTGAAACTCAAAAACGAGCATTCCTGACACATGCTCACAACTCTAATTTAACATCCAAGCGAGTGTAGTGATAGGAAGACAGCTGTGCTCCTGTCTCCCGCTTTCCTACGTGTTGGCACGGCGTGCTCTGCATTCTGCTCTAGCGCAGCCATGCCCTACCCCTGCTCTGCCTGTCCTGCGTGTCACCAGAGCTCGTGTGTGAACCGCTGGTGAGCGTGGACACAGATGGTGCGGGGGGAGCAGTGCATGAATACATGATGCTGGAGGGTGAAGTGTAGCGGGTCGAGGCAGATGCCCACTGACCCCGCGAGAGCCCCTCTGCTCGGTCAGCCACGGCCCTTCGGCTTCCCACCAGATGCTGCAGAACCCCAGCAAAACCTCTCACACTCTTCAAAAGATGGACGTTGACTTGTTTGATAGAGTATTTAGGATGGATGGAAAACTATGGGCCTTCGTGTGAGACTTCACATGGATTTATTGTAAGACATTTGAGAAGCGGTAACACTGGGCTTAAAGGGTTAGTTCACAATTTTATTTAGCTCATGTTTTACTTACCCTCATGCCACCTAGGTGTATATGATTTTCTTCTTTCAGATGAATCCAATCGGAGTTGTATTGTTGTAAATTTGTCCTTGCTCTTCCAAGCTTTATAATGGCATTGGGTGGGTGTTTTTTATTTTTTCCAACAGTCCAAAATTAGTTAAAGTGCATCCATCCATATTAAAACATGCCTCACACGGCTCCGGAGGGTGAATAAAGGCCTCCTATAGTGAATCGATGAATTTTTGTAAGAAAAATATCCATACTTATAATGTTATAAACACTTTTCTCTCACTTCCGCTAACTGTCCTGTGTGTAAACCAATCCGGGCAGATGACGTAGGACGTAGCGTAAGCTCCAGTGAAAAGTGACAAACGCAGAAGCGCAGTGGAGAGAGAGCAAAACAATGTGCTAGCTTATTCACTCCCTGGAGCCTTGTGAGGCACGTTTTATGGATGGATGCGCTTTATTTGACTTCTTTTGGACTGTTGAAAAAAAACACCTGCCAAATCCCATTATAAAGCTTGGAAGAGCAAGGATTTTGTGTTTTATATTGGATTCGTCTGAAAGAAGAAATTCATTTATACCTATGCCTTCAGGGAGTAAAACATGGGCCAATTTTCATTTTTACTTTTTATCCGGGGTTATGAAACCCTGTTCTGTCAAACTTGTGCAGTGTTACAATAATACGTTTAGATGTTTAGCAATAGACACCCAATGGCCTCATATTTACATGGACAGTCACAGAAACACTACATGTTTAAACAGTAGTTTCAGCGTTTGAGTTGAAAAATGTCAAAAGATGACATTTACCTTTATGGTCCAACAATTTTAAGAATTTATAAAAGAATTTCATCATTCAAGGGATAGTTCACCCAAAAAATAAAATTACCCAATGATTTACTCACCCTTAATACATTAAATTAAACAGACATTAAAAAAAAATGTCATGGCTCTATAATGGCAGTGAATGTTTGTGTATATAAATATATACGTTTTGAAGAAAATGTTTACACGTTTTTAATAAATACTTTTAATAAATACTATTTTCTTCAGACATATTAGCCTACTTCTAAATATCCACTCAAAAACATTGAATATTGCTAGATTTTGTCGATAAATTTGGTCTAAAAAATAAAATGTATTAGTGGCACTTAACTGACGCGTGAACTTGTCAAAATGGCGGCTGTTGTCTCTGAAACTCGCGAAGTCACTCAGGCTCGTGCGGAATGATCTCAACATTGCTGGGTGGATTAGTATTTATTAGTTTAGTAAACATTAGCATTAGCAATTAGCAATTTTGCTCCAGCTTGACTGAAACTGATTTGAATGCACCTGATTTTGCAATTATGACTTCCCAACTTTTAAATACCGATTTGCCAGAATACTTCCCAGGACTTGAAGTTTAAAAACAGAATGTAATGCTAAATGCTAAATCTAAAAAACACTGAATCTAAATGAAATTCAACTTCAAAATTTTGAAGTATGACAGAGAAAAGATAAAACTTATATTGTTCTGCCCAAAAGGTAACTTCTTAGTGTAGTTTTTAAAGAGTTGTTCTAATGTACAAGAAAAGCCAAACAACTGCATTGCAGCATAATAATATATTTAAACGTGAAAAACATGTACATGTAAATACACATTATATACAGTTAGCTACAAAGTGTTTCAACACGCACAAAAAAAAAATGACAAAAAAAAATTAAAGGCATACTGTATTTAACAAAGTACAAGAACAAAAACTAGGTGTACTCTAGTCGTCAACCAGTTTTTAAATGTGCTAGACAGTGTACATGTGGGCTTACACATCACATTTGGCAAATTGTTCCCAAAAGTATTACTCCAAAAAAATAAATAAATACACAACTCCTAGAGTGACCTGAAAAGTAAGAAGTTAAGCCTCACTGGCCTGATTACTCTGACCTAAATTGGGAGGCCCATGGTAATGCAGGTTGCATTTGCATCTTCAACAGGTTGTGGATAAGACCCTTCTGGGTTGGAAACACAAACAAAGGCCAACATGTGTGTTATGTCAACAAAATGTATCAGTAGATGACATTTACGTGTATAAAATATTAGCTTACTTTAATGATACGTTTGTGAAAGCTTGGTTATAATCTGTGATTGATATGTGACCAACTGTCTGATACCAGGATAACAATAAAATCTCTCAGCAACACCCAAGCCTACAAGCTTCGAGAAGGCATCAGGTGACATGTCTGCTACGTCTATGGTGCGTCGTGTACAGTATCTGAGAAGATTCAAATGGAAGAACAAGGTTTTACGGTTCCTACGAAAGAGCGTATAGGAAGCATATAAAAGCAAGTGGTAGTCTACGGCTCATTAGAGCCCCTGTGTGCGAGGTACGAAAGTGAAACATCCTCAGCCACCAGCATGCATATGTAATTAAACTGAAACCAACTGGCTGAGATATTGAGGTTGAGAGACTATGCTACAAGAAAATTATGAAAGCACTGCTAAGAAATGTATTCCTGTCAAGTGTGTGTTACATCTCAGGATAAACAACATCAAAAAATAGCTTAGTTAACCTTAATACCACATAAAGTGAAGAAACAGTGATGCTGAGAAAAGATACAAGACAATGTGTAACAAAAGGACAGGAAAAAAAGTGTTTGGAAGCAGATCTGTTTAACTCCAATGGCTCACCCAATCAGCTTCTCTGCTCCTCCATAACACCTTTCAATGCAAGTCAACATATTCAGAAGAGCAGTCTCACGAACAGATGAGTCTTTTACCAATGCAGCTGGAAAGTGTGCTCAGGACAACAAGATGGGATCGCAGCCGATCCTCTATCAAATGAGTGAAAAATCACCTCCTGAAGCGGAAATTAAGTTCTAGGTGGGAAGAGGGTCGTCGTCACCACGTTTACACTTGCACTTGCAGCAAAGCACGAAAGGAGTGGCCAGCAAAAGGAAAGGGGAGGCCACTAGTAACAGCAGACCGAAGCCAGCAAAAATCCCAACAACCTGTGCACAGATCCAGGGAGAAAATTAAGAAATAAGAAAAGCAGCAAAAGATAAATAACCTGCTGTTTATAAACCAGTATAGATCAGACACTATAGGTAGTCTGTGATACTTTGACATGTCAAATCAGATGACATTCAGCCACAGGGGGGCAGTAATGGTTTTGCGATCGTATCTTGGTGTCTGTCCTAGTGCTACTTGTAGGGATTTAGTAAAGAGAGTAAAAGGATGATAAAACTCTACATTTCCAGTTCTAAAAAAAACTAAGAACTGTCAACAAGCAAACATGCTAGCATATATATATATATATATATATATATATATATATATATATATATATATATATATATATATATATATATATATATATATATATATATATAATAAATAAATAAACAAATTGTATTATTTTTGAATAGCCTAATAGTTTAATGTAGTATTATAGTGTCAAATTGATGTTTTTACATAAAAAATATCAACATGGTTTTATTAATATTCCTCCTATGATGCTTTTGAGGATCAGCCATATCTCTCCCTCTCTCTTTTTATTCCCGATATAATAAAGTAACAAAAAAGCTCAAATCTCCTGGCACTGTAAAGTACACATTAACACGTGTGACATAAGCCACTCTTGTAATAATAAACACACAATATCTCCCTACTATTGAAAAATAAATCCTACCCTGATGGCTTTTATAAAATGAGGGGTTATTTCAGGTGAATTGTGTGGGCCTTGTCTTTAGCACTTCAGATCTGCAGTCTAGAGGGATATGCTCATGTGGTACATACCTGCGTCCTATGCCAGATGACGGAGGCTCTGGAATGACCCAGTTTATTCCGGCAGGGTCCTTTATCATAGTGGATCAGTAAAAAGTCATCCTGAGGAGGCGAAGATGAATAGGAGTTACAAGGAGAAGCAGCACTTAGAAACTCCCACAACATATTGGTCTAACCAAGCATAACTGTACTGAGGGAATAAGACATGTAATAGGACATCCCAATAAAAGTTATGCTTTTAGAGTAAATAATTAGTATACAGGTGCATCTCAGAAAATTAGAATATGGTGAAAAAGTTAATTTTTTCTTGTAACATTTCAAAAAGTTAAACTTTCATATATTTTAGATTCATTACATGTAAAGTAAGACAAGACTTTAATTTTGATGATTAGAGCTTACAGCTAATGAAAGTCAAAAATCAGTATCTCAAAATATTAGAATATTTCCTAAGATATATCAAAAAAAGGATTTGCAAAACAGAAAAGTTCAAGTTCTTTAAAGTATGTTCATTTATGCACTCAATACTTGATCGGGGCTCCTTTAGCACAAATTCCAGGATCAGTGAGTTGACTTTCTCTTGAAAATATCCCATAGATTCCATATGGGGTTCAGGTCAGGCATGTTGGCTGGCCAATCAAGCACAGTAATATCATGGTCAGCAAACCACTTGGAAGTGGTTTTGGCAGTGTGGGCAGGTGCTGAAGTCCTGCTGGAAAAGGAAATCAGCATCTCCATAAAGCTTGTCAGCAGATGGAAGCATGAAGGGCTCTAAAATCTCCTGGTAGACAGCTGCATTGACTTTGGACTTGATAAAACGCAATGGACTAACACCAGCAGACGTCACGGCACGCCAAATCATCACCGACTTCAGAAACATCACACTGGACTTCAAGCAGCTTGGATTCTGTGCCTCTCCAGTCTTCTTCCAGACTCCAGACCTTGATTTCCAAATGAAATGCAAAATTTACTTTTATCTGAAAAGAGGACTTTGGACCACTGAGCAACAGTCCAGTTCTTTTTCTCCACAGCCCAGGTAAGACGCTTCTGATGTTGTCTCTGGTTCAGAAGTGGCTTGGTAGCCCTTTTCCTGAAGACGTCTGAGCGTGGTGACTCTTGATGCACTGACTCCAGCTTCAGTCCACTCCTTGTGAAGCTCTCCCAAGTGTTTGAATCAGCTTTGCTTGACAGTATTCTCAAGCTTGCGGTCATCCCTGTTGCTTGTGCACATTTTCCTACCCAATTTCTTCTTTCCAGTCAACTTTGCATTTAATATGCTTTGATACAGCACTCTGTGAACAGCCAACCCTTTCAGTAATGACCCTCTGTGACTTACCCTCTTTGTGGAGGGTGTCAATGATTGTCTTCTGGATCATTGCCAAGTCAGCAGTCTTCTCCATTATTGTGGTTTCAAAGAACAAGAGTTACCCGGAATTTATACTGTAGGGATGGTCATTAATTGAAACTCAAATGTAAATATTCTAATATTTTGAGATACTGATTTTTGACTTTCATGAGCTGTAAGCAGTAATCATCAAAATTAAAACAAAAAACTTTTGAAGTGTTTTACTTTAAATTTAACGAATCTAAAATATATGAAAGTTTCACTTTTTGAAATAAGTTACAAGAAAAAATAAAAACTTTCACCATATTCTAATTTTCTGAGATGCACCTGTAGACATTTTTTCAATAATAATAACAATAAAAAATAAAAAAAAATAGTTAAACAGGTCATACTACATGAACATCTTACATCTAATGACTCCAGGCAGTACCAGCAGAAGGCGTGCTTGCAGTTCTTGCACATCATCTGGGCACAGCCTTCATCTCTCTCAATGAAAACTTTACATTTAGGACAGCGTTTGATCGGAGCCTCATCCTCCTCACTCTTGAGGCTGGAGCTGAAAGTGGGGAGATGAACATGCAACAGAACAGGTCACGAGTGTCATGTTTTCATCAAGGCTATTTGAATATCTCTGACATTGAAGTGTTAGGTTTGGAAGAACTGATTTTATCTAATGTTATGAAATATGATTAGAAATAAAATTTCAACTTGAACTTTAAAATAGGGGAGAGAACCCTATTAAAAGAATTTGAAAAGATAGATTTGACAAAATAAGGGGCACCCAAAGTTGCAAGATTTCTGCTGTGAATGCTACATGATTTGATGCTGATGATTTAAAAAGTACACTAGTGCAAGTACCCGTTTTCCCCCGGCAGGAAGGTGGTAATCGGCAGGCTCTCCTGACATGCCTGGCCGCTGTGGCAGTCTGCCCTGCAGGCGGAGCAGAAACGCAGACTGCACTGAGGGCACTGCACCGACTGCGGCAGCTGCACCTCTGATTCATTCAGCTGGCACACAGCTTGGCATGAGGACGATGGGCACCAGGTCTGACAAGGATCCAGAAGCACCTCTGCAAGGAAAAACAAACAGCGTATTTGAAATTATGACCCATTTGATTTGATCTACAACAGCTTCAGACATCTACATTCCCGGTTTGACATTTGGAATCAAATTTTGTTTTGAAATAAAAGAGGCTGATGTACAAACACATACTCTTAGTCTGTATGATGTAAGAACTTCCTCCCCAGTCAAAAAGACTAAGCTGCAAAAAAGCTGAATGAAACATTTAACAATGTCCTGATCACTTTATGTTGCACAATTGTGTAAAAATGTTTTATGAATGTGTAAAATTTTGATGCAGGCTTTTTCAAAGAGGCTGTTGTTAAAAGATATACATTATATATTAGACTCGACAAAACTCAGCCCTATATTTTAGAGGAACAAAGTGTTATTAATTCTAAATACAATGCATTTCTTAAAAGGCACAGTAGCAAAAAAAACAAACACTCAAAACAGACTCATGTCAAGGGGGGTCATAAAAATGATGAAATGGGTTTAAAAAGCTAAACTATATTAATGCACTTCATGAATCTCTCAGGAAAACTCACCTCGCTCGAACTGGAGTCTCTTATAACGTTGCATGACTTCGCTAGCCACCATAAACTCAATCTACATCAGAAAAAGAGTATATGAGCAAGACAGGCATAAGCGACTGAGCAAGAGACTGTCTTAGCACTTTGAATATAGCACAATTATTTCTAGTCTCTTAATTTTAAGTGAGCTTACCTCGTTTTCCAGCAAATGTCCCTGTTTTGGGCAGGCAGAGTCTGGACAGCTAATAGCGATTTCAAGGCCCTCTTTAATGAGGAGTTCAACATATTGCTTCAAACACTGTAAGAAACAGATTCTTAGTTTTTAATCTTTGAAAAAAATAACGAGACAACTGTTGCCTGTGGTTATGTTTCCACCCACAAACGCTCTGTTCATTGTAGTCAAGCCAACATCAGACCGTCGTCACAGCATTCTGCTGAGACAACATTCAAGAGCTGCTTGTAGAGAACAGGCCGGTTTGGCCAATATCAAAATTCAAGAAACTAACACATGGCAAAAACAACTGTCAAAGCATTAGTATAGAATTCTATGTACACATACTCAAATATATATTCTATATCTAGAATAAAAAAAAAAAACAGTATCTATCTATCCATCCATCTATCTATCTGATGAAAAATAGAACTCAGACAGGTCGTGTATTTAGAGGCATAGGAGCTCCAGCTCCTGTATATTTAGAGCAGTTACATTACTGCTGTATTCCCACTTGTGAAAAGGCTGTCTTACAATTTGTTTTGTTAGACTGGAATGCACACAGCAGAAAAACACACTAAAGTGGACTCTGAAGACAGTCCTTACCAGACTGCAAAATATGCACTGGCACTGGGAGATGGTGGTCATCTGTTCCAGGGGAAACTCTCCCAGGCACAGTTTACAAGACAGAAGGGGCGCCAGGTCCACGTCCCAGCTGGGTTCGTAGCGAGAGCTGCTCATGGTACACGGATCTGGGACACTAAAAGATAATAAAAACAGCTGATGCAATCAATAAATACCATGTCATTTTATCTAAATAAATTAAAACAGAACATTGCAAAATATAATCAATAATTTTAAAATGAAACTATTGAATTTAGACAACATTACCAGTGTAATTTTAGTACAATAATATACTTCTACAGTATTTAATAATAATTTTAATCACTGTCAATTTTGTGCATTCGTTATTAGTTGTTTTTTTGTATATAACATTTATTTTTAATATTTCCACTAGCTTTAATTGGTTTTTATTTCAGGTTTAGTCATTTTATTTCTTCAAACTTATTTCAGTTAGCTGCCAAGGGAATTTGCCAAGTTTAACGTTTTCCATCTAATATTTATAGGCCTATTTTATTTTACTTCAGCTTTATTTCAATTACTGAACACATTTAATAAGTTTATTTCAATTTAAAACAACAACAACAACACTAATCGCAGCAATATAATGAACAGTAAGGAAAATAAATATTAATTCTGACATCTGCTAAAAATATCTGAAAACAGCATTTAAAAACTGCCAAAAATGAAAATTCTGTCATTAATTACTCACCCCCTTGTTTTTCCAAACCTGTAAGACCTTCGTTCATCTTTGGAACACAAATTAAAATATTTTTGATAAATTCCGAGAGCTCTCTGACCCTCTCACAGACATCAAGGATCCTTTCACGATCAAGGTCCAGAAACATAGCAAGGAGATCGTTAAAATAATCCATGTGACATCAGTGGTTCAACCATAATTTTACGAAGCTACGACAATACTTTGTGCGCAAAAGAAAACAAAAATATCGACTTTATTCAACAATTCGTCTACTCCGTGTCACCCTGGTGCCATTTTGGAGAATATCCACTGAACGTACACAACCTATGCTGTTCTGTGTCAGATACGTCAGGCATATACATTCAAATCAAAGCACAAACAACTTAAACAATGTATCCGTGTGACGTGGGTGGATGAAAAATATCTTAATTTGTGTTCTGAAGATGAACGGAGGTCTGTAACGACATGAGGGTGGAGTTATTAATGACAGAATTAGGGCTGCCACTAACGACTTTTTATTTCGATTAATCTGACGACTAATTTTTCGATTAATTGATTAATCTAAACGACTAATTTCCCGCACAAAAATCAACAATTTTACTTAAAAATATTTTATTAAACCAAATGAAATCTAAATGTCTATGAACTCCTTTTTTTAAAGCAAAAGTGAAGTGCAACAGAGTGCAAGAAGCAAGTGTCCATCTCATAGTCCAAATCACTGAAATCAAAGTTCAGTATTGCAGTGTAAGAATGACAACATATCCACATGTTCTAGTCTAATAATAATAAAATTATAATCAAAAAACACTTTTTAAAGAAGTATTTACCAGAAATATTATTTACCAGAATTTATTTAGGTGAAAAATGTAAATGCAGTATTTCTGAAAAAAATACTTTTAATATAAAATCAATTAATTGGATTTGCTTTTTATTATTAAAATTTAATGGAACAATTAAAATGGAATCCAGAAAATAATGGAAAACCGAATTTGGTAAAGATAAAACTGTAAAACTCAATTAATTAGACAGGCTTTTTGATTAATAAAATTTAACAAAACTGAATTTGGAAATAAAACGGATTTCATAGGGCCCTATAATTATATATATATATTTTTTTTGTGGTAATAAAAATGGATTTAAGTGAACAATAGCTTTTAAAATGACTTAAAGTACATATATAATAGCAATGGTGCAATAATAATTAGTTCACATAAAGTATCAAAAGCAAGAAATCATATGGTTTTATTGAACAAAACTAAAATACATAATGTATTATAAACAAAAGAGCTAATGTAGATTACGCATTACAACAAAGACCTGCAGGGGCGCCGACAGCCTAATGATTGTTTTTACACATTACTGTTTAATATTGACCAAGCATCATTTAATTCAAACGTACACTTAATCTTTAATATTTGGCCATTTCTTTAGGACAGAAATGCTATAGCCACTGTAATTATATGAATATGTGGACATCAAACCGTGTAAACTCAGAGTGAGGATTTGAGCTTTTATTTTGAAATCGCGATATATTGTCCTGTTTGTGTAGATTTATAAATGATTTACCTTACAAATCTGATGAAATGGTGCGCGTTGCGTTCCCAGATGAACTTTAATAAACCCGAACTCACAACAGCATGCAGAGATGGAGTACATACTTTAGATCTAATATACAGGCACGCATCCGTTTCTCTCTTAACTATTTACTTTCATGTTAGAGATAACCAACTGAGTCTGTATGTAAAACTTGTGTGTTTTGACAGTATTAGCGCAAAAGATAAGTTAGTTGAGTAATCAGGCGCTGTTAGACAGGCTTTTTAGTGTGCGTGCTTCAGGTGTATGTGCTCAGAAAAAGCACACGTCAGACCAGCGCGCGAATGAAACATTTAACCAGCAAGGCTTGTGTGCAAATAATGTACTTTTGCGATCGCGAATAAGTGTAGTGTCCTGTCAGAGTAACTCTACTGCTATATGTCGTGTTGTACAGTATATAGAGATGGAAGCGCCAGAACTGTATTTGACATAACGTGCGCTGTAGCGCGATATTTCTTCAAAAGCAGATCGTGGAGACATTTTTATCGTCCACGATCAAAAATCGTCATATCGCACACCCCTAGCACAAAGTAAAGCAGGGTTAGTTGTAACGCTTTTTTTTTTTTATATTTCCGCACATGCTAGCATATCCAAATTTACAGTATTTACTAGTTACCATATCAACATTATATAGAGAAAAAAAAAGTGCGCCAAAATTCAAAAGTCTTTTGAAGATATCGCTGAACATTTATTTTACCATAGGAAAATTATACTTCTGGCTTAAGTAAATTTTTCATCTCAGTTTTTATTACTAATTTAAAATGAGAGAAATCAGCTGTTATTTTAATCTCCAATCTGTTATTTATCAGTTTAGTTTTGTAATGCTTCGATAACTAGCAGAAGACACTAACCGGTTTTAAATTAAAGTTGTGCAACAGGTGAACAAATGAGAAACAGGTGAACAAAGACTGACAATCATTGTTTAATGTTCAGAAAATATTATTTCAAGATATGGAAAGCATTTTGGCTCGGTTATATGGGCCGTCCCAGGCATGGTTGCAATATGTTCATTGTCAAACTCAAAAATCAGATTACTTTTAATTATTAAAAAACGCCATTATTTAAAATAAATATTTTATTTTATTGACAAAATATTTTAGTTTGTCTTGTATATTTTTTTCATCAGATCAGATAACATTTTAGGATGTCATATGGTCATGTTACAACATGCCCCTCAGCTGTTACAATGTACCCCACCTAGGGGGCATGTTGTCACATTTCACTTCCAATTTTTGAGGGTAAATAAAGAAAAACATATACACTGTATTTATGAAACAAAGCGACATATTTGTACTAGACAAGTGTAAAATTACTGTGGATAAAAAAAGTTATACTCTGAACACGAAGTGGATTCACACAATTTGAGAAAGTCAAAAAGTGTTACTTTGTGCCCTGCTCTCCCCTACAAACATTTGAGGTATCTCACTCCTTATCTATTAAAATGTTTGGTCTGCCACAAGAGTTTTCCCTTCAGAGAGCTTCTGCTGTTTGCCAAGGGCTTGTCTAATCAGTCAATGGCAAGTATGTCAATATTCCTCAGTACTGCTGCCAGGCAACCCAAAGAAAACTAATGACTGTCTCTGCTGGAGAGCCGTACAGAACAGACTCCCTCAGAGAGTACAAGCAACACAGCGCAGCCTGCTAAAAACAAACAGACTTCTGCAAAACACACTGTATGCTTGAACTATCAAAAGTACCTTCACAATATGCTACAGCAAAACTTTTGCACTAAAAAAGTAATGTGCTTCACCACACCACCTCATCACGCACTACACACCATCATGTGCTGAAAGAATTAATTGTTGAGGAACATTCAGATGGTCTAGTTAGCATGCTTCCCCACAGCAGATATCTGTGTAGGTGGAGACAGATGGAGACTCATGTGCTTGCGCCTGCACGCTCTCATTGTGTTGTGGTGGGAATAGTCGACAGCCCAAACAGCAATGGGCTCTCAGCAGGCTGTGCGTCTCTGTTTGAGCCTCTCACCTCCGTCACACACCCACACAGCCTTAACAAGACACAGTAACTCACATGCCATATGTAAAACCACGTGTACGGGATGAGATTATTCTGTTCTTTATGATTGTCGGCTGTCAGACACATTCCTGGTGAGACCTTGAGTAAAAGCCAAGGCAGACTGTGAGACATCAACAGTGTTTTATGTCGGACTGATTGTATGATGTACATCTTGGACAGTGCTGATGTGGTAATCACTGCTCTTTCTGACATCTTCACCTTGAAATGGTACCACACAAATGAAGAAAATTAAATTTTGTAGAATATATGAGGTCTATCATTGACGAGGCAGTGTTTATAACGTGAAGGGAACACAATTTAAGACTTCTTTCTCTGACAAACACACTGCATCAAACGTCACCACTTGTGCACCTAATTGGTTCTTCATTAGACAGTTGACATAAGAGCAGTTACACTGTAGAACTACAAACCACGGAACATTGGCTGAATGTCTGATGCATATGGTACACAAAAGTGGAAACACTTCAGGAGCTTCGAAGTCGTCCTCTCATTTGTTGAATAATACAGGATTTCCGGGAGACGTGTGTGTTGCGTTCTTTAATGTTCCGCCTGGAAACAAAGATGCCGTGATGCCAAACCCCCTTACGAAAGAAGAAAGCTGTCGTGTTTACAACTGTGTATCAGGGTCAACTAAACGCTGGATTTTCAAAAGTATGTGAAATATTGAAAGTTCGCGGCATAGCATCTTTAAAATGCGTCCGAGAGATTTACACACTGGTCTGTTATTGTGGCGACATTTCCACGCCCCGAAACTTGATGCTGAACAAAATGAACTGTGATTGGTTGTTTGACATGTCGCTCAAACGGCCTCATGGGCGGGCCTTGGCCAATAAAAGCTACCATACATTCCAGACCTTCAGCCGTCAGTCTGAAGGTCTGGCTACGCGAGATTACTTTTTAGCCAGCCATCCAATCAATGGAGGAATGGCAGGACATACCAAACTGACCAATCATCCTGCTTGTACAACAATAAAGAAGTTAATATTACTGGTTACTGCATTTTTATATTCGGTAATATTCTTCTAAATGAGATACTAGTAATACGTTACTGCCGTGGATATTCCACATCATAGCAACCAAATCGACAGCTGGAAAAACTTTTTTTTTTTTACAGTCTATGGGAAAAATGCTGTGCCACCAAAGCGTTTTCAAGCGCCACCAGCTGGCCATTTTCAGAAGAGCACCTGTCATTTTTCAGGTGGCTAAAAACGCTTTGGTGGACACGTTACGTTATTGAACACTTATTGTTAGCCATATATATAGTTAGCCACTTATTATTAGTCTTTTTTGCATTTATGCAATATACTGGAGCCAAACTTGAGAAAGTAGACCAGAATATTCCACTGCATTCCTGGACATGAAATTTGCGTAGCTGAAGGCGGGGATTATGCTAATTGTGAAGGAGCGTGCACGAGCGCCCTATTTACGAATGATTGGAATTCATTAACATACGCATGTTTAACTATCAAATCGGACGTTTACGAAGCATTTGTGAATCTGGAGGAGAGTTTTCGGGAAGGTCCGTTTTACGTGCAAATTACTCTGAATTTACTCCTAAATTTACGAATGTTTCATGAATGAGGCCCAATGTCTGTCAACTAAACAATATGCCTCTGAGAAAGCACTCTACCTAAGATCTAACCTCTCAAACAGCAAATTCAAATACAAACAACTAGAACAAATTATATTAAAAGGAATAAATGACCAGAAACAAAGAAGTCCACCACACGCAAAATCAATTTTTTTTTTAAATCGCAAGCATGAAATAAGGCCTATAAACCTCAATTGTGCATTCATCTAGACTAACCACATCTGGAGCCCTTCCTCCATGAGTCAGGAAGGGAAGGTCAGGAAATACCCTATGTATCTGGGTCACACACAGCGGTTTGGCACAATGAAACCCTCATAGGGTCCAAGATGAGGACAAAGAGTGGCCAACAGTTTGGCAATGTAATTGAACTTTTCTATCTGCAGACGGAGGTTAATAGTTGAACTAGCTGACAGCTGTTAAGTACATTTTCTTGTAGTGAATGCACATTTAAAAGCGCTAACAGATCACTTAAAGAAACTGGTTTCACTCAGTTTTGCAAAAAACATTGGGGCTCCGGAGAAGCCAATATAGCTTTCATCTAAGTTTTAGCACAAGTATGAGTAAAAATATATAATGATAAAGGTCTTACGAAAGATCTATTTTTAATCTATCTAGGTTAAAGCCAAATTAAGCTGTTCTCAATTGTCGCTCCAACTGTCTCTTGCAAGCAGGGTGAAAACAGTTTGGCTATCAAGACCTTTGATAGAAACATTAAAACACATTATCCTCCATTAATGAAGACAATGTAAGGATAAACTCAAAGCATCAGTATTGCTTATTAATGAAGACAAATTATAATGTTCTAGAAGTATTTTAAAAGCATATTTTACACTAACTCACTCAGTTTTCATATCATACTTTTGAAAGGTGCTGAAACCATTTACAGCAACACTGGTCTTTAAATAAGCCAGACACATGCTTTTGGCAGGTCTTCCAATTAGTGTCAGCAACAATACTGAAATCCCTGAGCAACCTAATTGCTTAATTGGATTACATTACGAAGGAGGAGTATGCGAATACTTAAGTATAACTGTGCCAGTCAGACTGCTGCTAAGAGAAAGACAGTGATTCACAGTAATTTGATAACGATAAAAATAAGGTCTTTCATGAACTTTGCTGACATGAAACCTGTTCCTGACAAAAAAAAAAAAAAATATATATATATATATATATATATATATATAGCTAATGTTCTCAGTCACTGTATTTGGAGCAGTTTTCTACAGTTCCCTCCAAAGTGATCACTCTTGACTCACTATCATGTTTAAATTAAATCATCCAGACTGCTTTTGTGAACAGGGTCAAACGATTCACTGATGAAATCTGAATCAAACCATACATTTTTTGTGAATAATCATGAACAGTTTATCGCTTTAAATTGTTAAATAATATATAAATAATAACAAATAAAAATATAGCTGCAAGCAGCAATGACGGGGCCAAGCACACCAGCGGCAAAACGAGAAGCAAAGCATAGCATGGAGCATCAGAACAACTGCAAAAATTAGTAATTGAAGGCATTTTAAGATTATTGTAGTAAAAATGGCTGAAAAATCATTCAAAACTAGCAGTAATAGGATTGATTGACTTTTTAGTTTTGACCAACAGGTGGCAACGTCAACAAATCAATGTGATGTGTTCTGTGTGATGTGACAATGACACACACAAAGTTTGGTATCAATATGCCAAAGCATTGTAGAGATACGGCCTCAAGTGTCATTTTGGCCTCATACCTCAAATTCGTTGTTGTGGTATGTGAAAACCAGATAACTGACTATATGGCAAAGTCAGGAGCTAAACGTGGCATGGAGCATCAGACCAAATGCAACAATGAGTAACAAAAGCAATAATTGCATGATTGTAATTGAAATGGCTGAAAATTATAAATAAAACCACCAGTAATATGATTAAATGGCTTATCACTTTTGGCCAATAGGTGACGCTCTAATCAAAGCACTTTGTTGCGTTCTGTGTGAGTTGACAATGGCACACACAAAGTTTGGTGTAATTACGTCAAAGCTTTGCATAGATATAGTCTCAGACTCATTTTGGCAACATGCCTAAAATTTGTAGCAGTACTATACAAAAACGGTTTTATCTGTCGACATGAAATCCATAACTTTTTGTCAGCGTGGTCTGAAGATGATCCCATTCAATTTTGGTGAAAATCGGACGAACGGTCTAGGAGGAGTTTGAAAAAGTAGGTTTTCAACATGAATCAATATGGCGGACAGGAAGATCGGCTTATTATAGAATAATTGGTATGTATGTTGTCGGCATGACCCAAGGAATATTTTGAGACCAGTTTCATGACAATAGGCTGATGCAATCAAAAGTTATTAGCATTTCTGTAACTTCAATATTCAATGGTTACTGAATGATCTATTACTCTTGACCAATAGGTGGCGCTGTGACCAAAATGACGTGGCTTGGTCAGAGTGAGGTGACAATGACACATGCAAAGTTTGGTGTAAATATCTCAAAGCTTTGCAGAGATACAGCCTCAGATGCAGTTTGGCATCTTTCCAGCAAATTTGTTGATACGTTAAACGAAAACCGTTTTGTGTATCGTCACGAAATCCATAACTTTTTGCCAGCATGGTCTGAAGATGATCGGAGTCAAATTTGGTGAAAATCCGACGAACGGTCTAGGAGGAGTTCGAAAAAGTAGGTTTTCAACATGAATCAAAATGGCGGACAGGAAGCTCAGTCAATTATGGCAGAATTGGTATCAATGTTCTCGGCACGAACCAAGGAATCTAGCAATACCAGTTTGATAACAATAGGCTAATGTACGCAAAAGTTATTAGCATTTTTCGAAATTTCGTTATAACTTTTGACCACAAGGTGGCGCTGCCCCCACATTTTTTGTGTACATTCAGGGCCTGGTACCGAACATTTTTGTAATTATTTGCGAAACGATACGCTAATGCGTTCTTAAGATACAGCAATTTAAAGGTAAATTCAAAATGGCCGACGCCCAAAATGGCTGAATTGGGAAAATTGGTTATCGTTTGACTCGGCATGATGTACTGAATCTAAAGACACCAGTTTTGTGATTTTTGGTGAGAGCATTCAGAAGTTATGAGCAAAAATATGCAATTTATATCTCCTGACCACCAGGGGGCACAGCGCCGTAACACTGCAGGTAGCCTCAGGTCATGCTTGTTATAACATACACCAAGTTTCGTGTCAATACGCCAAACCCTTGCGGAGATATAGCCTCAGATACATTGTTGCGTGCTTTTCGGCAAATTCCTTAGTGTGGTATTCGAGAACGCTTGGAGGAATCAACTTGAATTCCATAACTTTTTGCCTACATGGTCTGTAGATGATCTGAGCCAATTTTGGTGAGAATCGGACGAATATTCTAGGACGAGTTCGACAAAGTAGGTTTTATGAACAATTGAAGATTGCGAAAAAACTAAACCTTGCGATTTTTGAATTTTGGACTTGATTCGACTCGGCTTGAGCCAAGGATTCAGAGGATTAAATAATTTTCATTTTGTGGCTTACTGTTCAAACGTTATTAGCATTTCAAAATTGAATTTTTGGACAATTGGTGGCGCTAGAGATTTTGAGTTAGAGACTCCAAATTTGCTGTGGTTACTGCTGACACTATCATCTGTCAGTGTGCCAAATTTTACAACTTTCCCGCAATCGCTTATATGGGCTGCCATTCATTTGCGGCGGAAGAAGGAGAATAATAATAACGCTAACGGTTTCAATAGGTGCCTAAGCACCTTCGGTGCTTGGCCCCTAATAATAGCTAATGATAAAATAATAAAAGGTTTTGCACAAAACAGAATTTTCCTGCTGTCTATTCCCAAATGGCCACACTGAGGAAAAAAGATTCACAAAAGCACATATATCCTCATTTAGAACAGTGTGGTCTGAAAAACTCTGCAAGGCAATGTGCAGGTCAGAGGGAGCTGACAGTGTTCCTGCCAAGCACAGGATGTGAGCTCTGCCCAAGGAAACAGCAACACTTCCTGTTTTTGCCATACGCATGCCAGCATATGTATGACTAGGAGCCCAGACTTATGCTCTGGTGTAACTGGTGTAACAGTATAAGTACATGCAGAATAAGTTTTAGTTTGTATGCCAAAAAAGCTTTTCTACACCGAAATGTGCAAAATTATGATTGTGATTATAATATTTATTTTTCTGTTAATCTGCAGAAAGTTCAGAATGAGACATTTTATCTTTTCTCTCAAATGATTAAGGGAATTATACTGTTGACACAAAGGAAATCTTGATCAAAATATGTAGACACCAACAGCCATGCATTATTCAAATAATAAAATAGTTTATACCACAGTATAATTGAATCATTTAATGAGAAGATGTGGTTAGCAAGTTGTGGAGAAGTTGTGATTAGCAAGTGTTGGTAAAGTGACAAATCGCACTGTGCACCAGAAATCAACCAGATGAATCTCTAGAGGGCTTGTTCCATTTCAGTGTAGACAACATGATCTAAAGAGGATTTAACAGATTATGTGAATGGCTGGGATCAAAGGATTTGTAGCAGTTCAAAATGCACACCCGTCATCTCTCATTCAACAATGTCGGAGAAACTATAAACATGACTGAGGAATACAGAGAAATATGTAGTTTCTGTTCTCATAAGCGTCCAAGGGTGTATTCACACCCGTCTTGTTTGGCTCGATTGAAACAAACTCGTTCGTTTCCCCTCTTGGTGCGGATCTTTTGGGCAGGTGTGAATACAGCAATCGCACTCTGGTGCGGACCAAACAACCGCACCGAGACCCAGCTGAAGAGGTAAATTCTCTCATTCTGTAAAGTTGGTGATCAGCATGCAGTGAGTCACCTCAGCCTCTTGTCCTCACTACACTGAAGATATGCTACACAGCTCCCTGATCACAGGTCTGAAAATTAATAAAGAACACATTAATAGGCTAATTTATTTGGTCTGGCCTCAATAACAATTCACCTAGCTGTGCTGAGACATCAACAAATCCTTGACGTAATAGTTAAAGTGTTTGTACGTATAGGCTATAGCAGGAAGACTGAAAGCTGGCAGGCAGTTTGTTCCGGACATGGGTAGTCCCTGTGCATTTCATGAAAGGGACATTCAGAGCTGACCAGCTGTACTACGACAGA
Source organism: Barbus barbus (assembly GCF_936440315.1). Lineage (NCBI taxonomy): Eukaryota > Metazoa > Chordata > Actinopteri > Cypriniformes > Cyprinidae > Barbus > Barbus barbus. The sequence goes on from NC_136742.1 coordinate 19,701,212, forward strand.
CACTAATACCCCTCTTTCATGCTCAGTCCTCTTCTGCAACGTCACACTCGGCCCAATCATCTTCCACTCTTTTAATATTTATGTCTGAACATCCCAATTTAGGTTAAAGGCACCAATCTTCATGTAAACCAAGTGAATGCACAATGAAGTCTCCAATTGCTTTTAATAATACGTTTCTACACACTACAGGTTAGACTTATTCCTGTCAAAGTGCAGTTAACTTCATAATTAATTTCATAACTCATAATTGGCTGCCAATCAAAAGATATATCCAGAGTTCAATACTCGAATCAAGTATGATCTGGGTCACTCTCAGATTGACCACAGAAAATGCCAAGGCTGTGGCTGCTAGTCAAGTCAAACTAAGCTGAGAGACTTTGCAGGAGTCTGCATGAACAAGGCACATGTCCAACTCGGCCCTGCTCTTTTACAATGCACTGAGGAACAGAATTTTTTTTCGTCAGACTGATAAAATCTGAAATATATTGTGTTTGTGCAAGCTAGATGTGAACCACACTTGTGATTACAGGTAGGGTTATTATCATTAACTAAGACCAAAACTATTTAAAACATTTTTGTTAATGAAAACAAATGAGATAAAATAAAATATAAATATTAGAAAATATTGAAAAAAACTAAATAAATGAAAATGAGAAATGTTGCCAGTTGGCAACTAAAAGAAATAAGTTGAAGATTATAAGTTTAAGTTATAGTTACTAACTAAAAAAAAAAACTAAACCTGAAATAAAAATACATCAAACCTATACAGTTATATTTAAAAACAAATCTAAAACCAATAAAAATGACAAAGCTAATTACTAAAAATTTAAATAAAATTAAAAACTGAAAATACAAAAATAAAATCTAATTCAAAATACGAATAAACTATAAAGCATATAAAACTACTAAAATACAGGCATGCAAACTACCATTTTGACTGATTTTTCTTTCTTTCTAAATTTCCTTTTGCATTAAACATCCTGAATAAACAACCAATGTCGGAAGTATATTTTTGCAATGAATCAACAGTAGACTGTCAGGCATAAACTATTAAGAACAACTCCCACAAACATTGTAAAAGGTCATGTTTTGACTGAGCTATATTCTGGGAAAGAGGGGCACATGATCTCATCTGTTTTCTGAGTGATTTCCTAAAAGTACATTTCTAAAGTAAAATAGCATCCATGCAGATGCCACGGTTCTTATTGCAGTACATTAAAGCCACTGGTGGTGACCATCTTTAGAGGGAAAGCCCTATAGGGAAACCTGTTGTTGTATGAGCAACCTCCTAAATGACACACACATATACATATATACATATACATATATACATATATATATATATATATATATATATATATATAAATATAATGGAGTTTCCCTGGATTATGTGAATCGGTTCAGTCTGACAACATGCTGAGATTTCCCAAAACACCAGTGTACTCAGATAATAAATACAGCATATTAATTGCTTCAAAGAGACAGCGTCAACAGCGGTTACATTTTCAAACACAACATGAAAGGTGGCATGCAACCAAAACAAATCACTGCTTTCATATCAGAATGGTTCGACCTAACGATGAATACGCCGCTTTACTCATTGTAATAATAACAACAATACATGCATCGCTTACCTTAGGATGAATCAATTAGTTGTCAATCCGTTATAAGAATATCATCAGCTCCAAGCACAACTAAGCACAATGTATTCCTATTCGTCCACATTTGTCACCGATAAAAAGGAAAACAAAAAAATAATCGCTCACAGAAAGAGACTAATATATCAGAGAAACGCTTTCTGCCCTAATTAACATCAGCTGGTCGGACTGGTCGCTGTGTCTCTCTGGAGAAGCGCCATTTGACTGCGCATGGAGGCGTGCGGTTGCGACGCGACGCTCGCGGGCGCCCTCTGCTAACGCGACGCGGACAGTGCCTAGGAGTACTTGAGACAAGCGGGAACTGCCATCTGCTGGTGGTTGTCTATGGCAAGCCGTTTTGACTTTTATTCCTTCACAGGATATGAATTCTTGAAATCAACAATTCAATTTTCACAAATTCTTGATATCACAAATTAAATTTCAACTAGTAAAAACTATAATTGTTGATATCTATAATTGTATTTTAACTAGTTAAATGTCACCTATAGGCTGCCATTCAAAATCAATTGTTGATATCAATAATTAATTTCTGACTAGTTCAAATTCCAATTTCACATATCAGAAATACAATTCTTATTAGTAAAAAATGTCTATTCTTGATATCAAAAATTAAATAGTTGATATCAAAATTTAATTGATGATATCAACAATTTAATTGTCATGAGTGACAATGTTCATTTCTGATATCTGAAAATATATTTCTGATATCAACAATTGGGAGGGTAACTTATGATATCAACAATTTAGTTCTTCATATCAAAAATTAACATTGTCACTTGTGCCAATTAAATTGTTGATATCAAGAATAGATTTTTGCTAGTAAGAATTGTATTTCTGATGTGAAATTGGAATTTCAACTAGTAGCAAATTAATTATTGATATCAACAATTGATTTTGAATGGCAGCCTAGGTGACATTTAACTAGTGAAAATACAATTATAGATATCAACAATTTAATTATTGATATCAAGAATGAGCATTTTAATATTGAAAGTTGAACTGCTGATATCAAAAACAGCTATTGTTACTAGTAGAAATCTAATTCCTCATATCAAGAATTAGCATTTTAACTAGTAAAAATTGATTGTTGATTTCAAGAATTCATATCCCGTGAAAGAATAAAAGTCAAAACAGCTTGCCATAGTTTGTTAGCAGCATCTGGCATACAGCTGTCCTAATTTGACCTGTGCATGAGGCATTATAACGGCACCAAATTTCTTTGTGCATTAAATAAGTATTTAAATAATTAAAGTTATAATTCATCCCAAAAAAAAAAAAAAAACGGTCTTATTTTAGAGCATCTGTCTATTTATTACAAAAAAAAAAAGACTTTGAGTGGAGTTTGATCCAGGTCATATTGAAATTGCAATGACTGAATGTATCAAAGTATGAGACAAACCCCTACTGTTTTAGAATTAATAATAAATAAATAAATAAAGCAGTGCTGTCAAACAATTAATCGCAATTAATCACATTCAAAATAAAGGTTTTTGTTTAAATAATACATGTGTGTGTACTGTGTATATTTATTATGTACACACACATGCATGTATATATTTAAGAAAACATGTAATATTTATATATTAAATATATTTACAAATGATATAAATTATATGAATAAACATATATGCATGTAAACATTTTCAAATTATATACATGCATGTGTGTATTTATATATACATATTAAATATACACAGTATGTACACATATATTATGTACACAACAACTTTTATTTTGGATTTGATTAATCGTTTGACAGCACTAAAATAAATAAATAAATAAATAAATAAAATAAAAAACCACACAATGTCAGCACTGAATTTACTGTGAACTGAAATAAACTATGCAATTTTGTATGTAAATATGAAATGTTATAGTTTTATCTGTTTCTTTAATTATTGACACGTCCAATTCCAGACTTTGATTGTTGATATATGATGGTCATATTAAACCTGTGCTGAATTACATCATGTCTTCTTCATTATTTATTCTGCTTATAAAAAGCATTTATGTATAGGATTTGTTCAAAATATGAATTATTACATGTTTAATCCAAATAAGCTTTACTTTTTTTTTTCATGCTTGTTCATGCTATGTTCACTGAACCATAAACAATTAAACAATTATTGCACATGCACTTATGAATCAGCCCTTAAGTCACTTAGAGTGTGCAGGCAGTCAACAATTAGGGCCACAGTTAAGAAAAGAAACCTTTTTACAGAGTCTTATATATATATATATATATATATATATATATATATACATATATACACACACACACACACACACACACACACACACACACACACACACACACACACACGCACATATATATATATATATATATATATATATATATATATATAATTTTTAATGCTTCTATGCTTGTGTCTTGTCAGTACCATTGCTGGCCACTAGGTGTCAGTGTGAGGCTTACAAGATGACATTACCGCATATGGCAACGTCACAAAAGATTTAATTCATGCTGCAATAAAAAAGTGCACTTGTCTGCACCGCGGAACATGTCAGGACATGTTACAGCATGTTATATTTCGAGATGTTTGTTGTTTTGGAACTCTGCGTAATAATCAACATGCTAATCCGATGTTTGGAAATGATTTCCTGCAAAGCATTCATAGGCTACTGTAATTTGCAGGATAGTGCTGAAGACAGAATCTAATTACACACTATGTAATTATGAATGCATTCAATTTTAATGCAAACTAATTGATAATGTGATTAGATTGTCGAACTGGATACATCTAAGTATTTAGGCTACCATATAAAGGCCTTTTTAATATCAAACAGAGATATACAGATTTACTAAACATCTGTGAAATAACATTTTGTAAAACATGTAAAATAACCTAAACCTCTAAATTCTTTCGTTTATTATTATTGGGTATAAGTTACTGACTAAACAGCAGTGGAAGAAATGAGCTGTTAGGAGAGAGAAAATATCAAGTGTGCAGCTTTCTTAGTGAAAAATGTTGGAAAGCACAGCAGGTCAGATATTGCCTTGTGGTTTGGTGTTTACTTTTGCACTCCATATAGCCCTGGGCCAAGTCACTATGGCAACTTCCTTGCACCAGGAAGGGAATAATTGCAGTTCAGAATTCCAAATGGATGGTGTGCCTTGTTGAAGGTGATAGTTTTGTGCCTCTCATTCAGATACTGCAATCTGTCCGACTAAGGAAAACAGTCACATATCGACCTGGTTCCTGCGGTGGGTTTCTGTGATCATGTGTTGCAAATCAGTGGATTTGGAACACTGAAAGCTGCCATGTTTTATACCACGAGAAGACACATATGGGATTTTGTTCATTAGTCCAAGTCATATATCATTTTTTTAAGAAGCTGCATTTTCCCTCTTCGGCTCCAGTATGGCTTGGAGATAAATTCTCATCTTTTTTAATGTTTCTGCTATGAAGGATCACTTTAATCTGTCAGCTTTTTTCCTGCCTACATTTGGGTGGTATCTTCTGAAGGAAATGTTAAATTGCATGTGATAAAGCTGTGAAAAGCACAGGCTCGATATCACAGAAATCCACTTCCAAAAACAGTAAGTGTGAAAGATCACTGACGTCTGAAGCTGTTCTTAGAAAATTGTTTGGCAAATGTTTATGGGTGAGACCAGTCGTTTCAATAGAGATCCACACAATCCGGTATTTTGTGTAAAGGTGCAGTCATATTTGTGAAATTATGGGGACAAAAAAGGTCCACTGATGTACCAAGCACAGCTCAAACAGAAGTCACTTTCTAGCCAAGCAGGTGTCTGTTAGTCAATGTAGCGAATCTGTAAAATCTACAGATCCCACCACACTTCACATTCTTGGTCATGTGAATTTGCCATTATTGGCCAACAGAAAGCTGCTTGATTTGATGGTGATTCTGTATGAGCTGCACTTTATACATCGCTACATTACTGTCAAAAACAGCTGGCATTTTTTACCCGTGAATGCATTTTACAGGACAGCAGGATAACTTTATCAAATCAAGTCAAGCCACCTTTATTTCTATAGTGCTTTATGCAATACAGATTGTCAAAGCAGTTTCACAGAGATAAACAGGCAGTAGAAGAATCAATTATAGAAACTCAGCAATGGAGTCAGTTAAGTTTCTGCACTATAGAAAAGGCAGCAATATTGTTATTCAGTTCGAGTTCATTGTTGATTCAATTCAGTTCAATACCAGTGTCAATGTTGCAAGATGCTGTTCAGCTGTAAAGCAGCTCTACAGAAAACAATCGTGCCATCATCTGAGGATGACAGTCAATGCTTCAGACCCTAGCCAAGCAAGCCAGAAGGCAACAGTGACCCAAACTCCATCAGGTGGCAGAAATTGAGAAAAAAAAACCTTGGGAGAAGGTGAACCTGCAGTGAACGAACAAGGTGAGATATCGATCTTCAATACCGAAAAGGAAGATTTGTAGTCTGTTCAGCAGCATCCATTTTTCGAATGAAAATCTTTGCATAGGTCTTCCTCATTTACCTCATTCTCCTATTTTTACCACAAATTTAATTTCTAGTATTATTATTATTATTAATAATAAACTTGGACTACAACTGACAACATAATTAGTGCCAGTTGTGTTTGTACGAAACAATAGAAAGTGAGACTGTGGTCTAATTATTCGCCTACATGGCTCTGTGGAATACTTGGTACTTGGTGAAAATGACCTCAGAAGACTTTTAATGCTACTGTAATAATGCAATCGTCGTCTTGATGCTAGACAGATTGTTCCGTACATTGTAATGGAATTTTTTTCTAAGCAGAAACCTATTAGCGGTAAAATTATAATTCAATCAATATTTATAACCCAAATCAATATTTCATGCTATATTTCATATTTATTTGTATAAATCATGGTCCTGATCACCATGTCCTGATTTCTTTAGCACTAATGACATAACCCTCACTTATGTCAGGATTTCAAACATTCATACCTTTATTCAACACTGGCTGGATTCTTCAGTCCTCCTGACTCTGATATATTTTCTCAAAGAAGATGGAAGAGGGTTACATAAGGGCTGGAGACGCAGAACATCCATGTCATATACCTGCTGACCCCTTTGTTTTGTTAGGCCCACAATGCCCATTACAATTTCATTACATGAAGTCAATTCATCTTTTTTAAAATCTTGATTAAATCTTCATGCTTGAGCTAACCGGAGGGACTGATCCATCTAGCTGTCTTCTCTGCTCCTGCTTTAACCTCTGGGGTTGTGTGAGTAGGGCCGTTCTCGGCGCAGTCCAATGAACCCCTTTGACACTAATTGAATTACTGGAAAGCCATGTGACCTCCTTATGTTATGGTCATTAGAGAAAATAGGAACTGATTTTTGATCACACATACAGTATTTGTGAAAGTTTCCAACTGAAGTAGGACCTGAGGGTGAATCGCTGTGCCAAATCCAACACAAGATGTCTCTTTTCATCTGAAAAGTCCTGATTACAGGACTGCAGTAGGGCAGAGACCGGCAGCTTGGATCTGTTATCCATCACCCTGTCTGACATCGGACCACCGCAGGCCATTCGATCCCAGCGTCCCTCTCCTCTTTCCTGCACCATAACCATACATCTCTCCTCCCTTCTTTCTCCACCTGGTTTGAACTAATGAACTCCTGAGGTCAAGGGTGATGGTTGGGGCACTGTTGTCATTCAGACAATGTCCAGATTATCCCTCTATCATTTCCCCCTCTTATTTTTGTCCTAGTGCACCTTGATTAAACTAGGTGGCATTACCTCATCATTGTTGTCATAATACGAGTTTCATTCGAGCTCAGGCAGTTGTGTGACTTCACTTCATCTGGCTGCGGTTTTCATCGGAGTTTATACCCAAAGCCCCAAGCCTTTATTTCCTGGAATAATTAATGACATAACCAGGAGCAGCCTTGTTATTTACTAGATGAACAGGGCCGGCGACAGACTCCAGGGGAGGGAATGAGAAGACCGGTATGTGTGGATTTGTTACAAGCCGTAACGCTTCTTTCCTCGGTCCAGCTGCAGTTCTTTTCCCAGCGGAAACCAACCGGACTGTGTCCATCACTTCAGGTGGAAGTGATTCCATTAGCAGCTGTAAGGCTAATGCCTTGTTCTCCCCGCAGACTGGTGGTGTTGTATAAGAGCCCTACATCAGCTCCCGCAGGCCCCGGAGATCCTTTAAACACCAGAATCTGGACCTATCAGAAAAGTCTAGACTCCAAGGGGAGTGGCTTACACAATACACACAAAATAGTGAATGGATTTAAGAAACAAAGGCCACATTTGTGTTAACTAACATTAACAAAGATGAATAAAATTTGTAAAAATACATAATGCATGAACTAATAAATTAATCTTATTGTAAAGTGTTATAGAGTATTTAATATTTTAATGTAAATGTACACAGGCCCAATTTATCAGGTTTGCTTCAGGCATTAGATTAGGAAAGTGAAGTCAGTGTCTGTAGAGGAAGAAGAAATATTGTCCATGTGCTGTAAATAAATAAATAACGCTCAGACATCAGTTCAGGCCGCTCGCTATCCATGGTGGAGCTGAATCCAAAAACAGAACCTTGCCAAATCCCTGCATAGATCATTTCCACATCTCTGTTACAGTATGTGCGATTTTCAGAGTAGGTGTCATTCTCTTGTTTTGTCATTACTTCGGTTATTTTTGTATATTCACATTTCCAGTTCCCTTCCAGGAACTTCGAGCTGCGTCGAAACGCATATGGGAACGCCTTCAGCGTGACCAGGCTCTGAATATGATGTGTAATCAGTCAAACAAGGGCGAGGCGTCACGGGCGGGGTGACGTCACGACCAGGAAGCATATAAGCACGTGCGGCGGAGCCGGCTTCAGCTTTTTGTCATTCAGCGAAGCGCTCTGTGTGTGTCAGTCTTATTTACTGTTGTTTGTCCTAGTTTTAAGTGGAAAGCATTCAGTATCATGCCAAAGCCAAGGGCAAGCTCAGGGGTGAAGCCTTCAGACCATGTTTTGAGTCGTGTGTGCATCCTTGCCCTCGCTATATCACGAGCGAGGACACACACGATTTTTGCGTGGTCTGCCTGGGTGCGGAGCACGCAGAATCGGTCTCCGCACCCGGAGGGCTCTCTTCGAGAAGGGAGCCTTCGCGAGCTCCCCACGCGGTGCCGGTCTCGCTGCTGCCGAGGCAGAGCGGCGGTGCACTCGTGGGGCTCGCAGGCTGATCTGGCTGGCGAGTGTGAGACGGGCATGTCCTTATCTCCTCCCGTATCCGCCAGATCTGGCACCCCGTCTCTCGGTGTGGAAGCTGTCTCTTCCCCCGAGACGAGGGCTCAATGCTTCGTCTCTCTTCCTCTGAGGAGGTTGATGTGACGAGCGTTCACGAGGTTTCGCCGCCTCTGTCACCCCAATATGATATAACTATGAGCTTTGTAAGCTGCAGTGTTTGCACAAGCATAAAATGAATAAAGCCGGTCCCGCTTCTGCCTTTAAATCAGAAAGAAAAAAAGGCAGAGCGGCGGCTGCGCTCGCGGGGCTTGCAGAGAGAAAAAAAAGAGAAAAAGGCTGTTCTGGCTGGCGAGAGTCAGACGGGCATTCCCTATCTCCTCCTGCGCCTGATCTGGCGCCCCGTCTCTCGGTTCGGAAGCGGTCTCTTCCCCCGAGACGAGGGCTTGATGCTGCGTCCTCCGAGGAGGTTGATGTGACGAGCGTTGACGAGGTTTCGCCGCCTCTCTCGCCCCAGAGAGCTACTTCTACACAGGAGCCTTCCGTTTTCCCCGATCTCCTCACCGAGGTGTCGAGATCGCGGGTGAAATCTTTTCGTCCCGGCCATTCGTTCCCACGGGAACTGAATGAGCGCGGGTATGCGGCGATGCCGCGGGTTGAACAGACGCTTGCGAGCTATCTGTCTCCCTCTACGGCATCGCCTTTGAAGGCTCCTGCTCTGCTTACAACATCTTTGGTGGGCAGAGGGTATGCGCGCTCTCTAAACTCAGGTGGCTGCTGGGCGGGCGCAGCCTCCTCTGCATACCAGCTCCTCGCGCAAAAGGTTCTGACGGGCGAGCCCCAGGACCGCGGAGGGCGACCCCTACTGGGGTGGAGTGGCTTGCACCGCGGCACTCGGTGACCACTTCACCTCGGTGCCCTCCAGGGACTTGTCTGCTGACCCTGCCGCTGTTCCAGGGCACAGCCGGTCCCAGCGAGTATATTTCTCAGGTTTGTCCGCCCGGCAGCGCGGAGCCGAGAAACTCGCCTCAGCCGCCAGATTACGCGTCTCATTCCGGTGCGCCGCATCGCGACAGCGGTCTGGCCGCTTCTCTGAACCCAGAGGTCAGTCTCGAGAGACTGATTCCCTTAGAAGATCATTGGGCAGCGAGCTGCCGAATGGGTCTCTTTGGGTCCTGCCTTGCAGGGTCTGGTTAGTTCAGAGGTCCTGACGGGTGAGCCCCAGGACTACGGAGGACGACCCCTACTGGGGTGGAGCGGCTTACACCGCGGCACACGGTGACCGTCTCCCCTCGGTGCCCTCCAGGGACTTGTCTGCTGACCCTGCCGCTGTTCCAGGGCACAGCCGGTCCCAGCGAGTATATTTCTCAGGTTTGTCCGCCCGGCAGCGCGGAGCCGAGAAACTCGCCCCAGCAGCCAGGCCACGTGCCTCCTTCCGGTGCGCCGCTTCGAGACAGCGGTCTGGCTGCACCAGAGGTCAGTCTCGAGAGACTGATTCCCTTAGTAGAGCATTTGACAGCCTGGCAGCGGCTGCCGAATGTGTCTCCTTGGGTCCTGCAGACCGTAGCGCGAGGCTATCGTATTCAGTTCGGCGGGCCACCCCCGCCGTTCTGCGGGGTTGTTATGACTGCGGTCCGCCCCGGGCAGGCTCTGGTTTTGGAACAGGAAGTTGGTACTCTGCTGAGGAAGGAAGCCATCGAGTTGGTTCCTCCTCACGAGACCCAGTCCGGTTTCTACAGCCGGTACTTCATTGTTCCGAAGAAGGATGGAGGGCTGAGGCCCATACTGGATCTGCGTCTACTGAACCGCTCAGTCAGAAAGCTGACGTTCAGGATGCTTACTATCAAGCAGGTCGTGACTCAAATCAGGTCCGAGGACTGGTTTGTCACGATAGATCTCAAAGATGCATATTTCCATGTTTCCATCCTTCCTTCTCACAGGAAGTTCCTGAGGTTCGCCTTTGGGGGCAAAGCGTACCAATATCGGGTTATTCCCTTCGGCCTAGCACTTTCACCCCGCACTTTCACCAAGTGTGTGGATGCGGCACTGGCCCCGTTACGGCTTCAGGGCATCCGCATACTCAATTATATCGACGATTGGTTGATCCTCGCTCAATCAGAGCGGTTGGCGGTTCGGCATCGAGATGTCGTTCTCGCCCACATGAAAGAACTGGGGTTGAGACTGAACGCCAAGAAAAGTGTGCTTTCTCCGGTTCTGAGAATCACTTATCTAGGCGTGGTGTGGGATTCGACCACGATGCAGGCACGATTGTCCCCTGCTCGGATCGAGTCGATCCTTACTACAGTCAGGAGAGTGCGAGAAGGCCAGTCACTCACTGTCAAGCAGTTTCAGAGACTGCTGGGGCTCATGGCAGCTGCGTCCAGCGTGATACCTTCTGGCCTGCTGTACATGAGACCCCTACAGTGGTGGCTCAAGACCAAGGGGGTCTCCCTGAGGGGAAACTCACTCCGCGCTGTCAAAGTGTCACACCGTCGTGTCCGTGCCTTCGACATGTGGAGGAATCCTTGGTTCTTGTCCCAGGGCCCGGTGTTGGGAGCTCCTTGTCGCCGCGTCTCGCTAGCGACGGACGCTTCCCTCACCGGTTGGGGTGCGGTCATGAGTGGCCACCCTGCCCGCGGTCTGTGGAGAGGTTGCCACCTGATGTGGCATATCAATCGGCTAGAGATGTTAGCGGTGTTCCGTGCACTCAAGCACTTCCTCCCAGACCTGAGAGATCACCACGTGCTGGTGCGCACCGACAGCACGGCAGTGGTCTCTTACATCAACCACCAAGGAGGTCTGTGGTCGCACCCCTTGTACAAGCTGGCACACCAGATCCTTGTGTGGTCCCAGGGCAAGCTCTTATCTCTGAGAGCTATGCACATACCTGGGCATCTCAATGTGGGAGCAGACATCCTGTCGAGGCAGGGGCTGAGGCCCGGGGAATGGAGGCTTCACCTCGAGGTGGTGAAGCAGATTTGGGGTATTTTCGGCCAGGCCCAGGTGGACCTCTTTGCGACTCAAGAGTCAGCACAATGTCCTCTCTGGTTCTCGCTGACCCCTCCAGCTCCTCTGGGACTGGACGCTATGGTACAGACGTGGCCAAGGCTCCGTCTGTACGCCTTCCCCCCCGATCGCTCTGCTCCCTGGAGTTCTGGCGAGAGTGCGCCGGGACGAGGTCAGTCTACTGTTAGTAGCACCGTTCTGGCCGGGCCGAGTATGGTTCTCGGACCTGATATCTCTCCTCGACGGCACTCCGTGGGAAGTGCCCGTCAGGAGGGACCTCCTCTCACAGGCCGGGGGCACCGAGGTGCACCCTCGCCCGGAGTGATGGAAGCTGTTGGTGTGACCCCTGAGGGGGTACAGCTCATAGCTTCCGGTCTGTCAACCGAGGTTGTCGAGACCATCCTCCAATCCAGAGCTCCCTCTACGAGGAAACTGTACGCCTTGAAGTGGAGGCTCTTCACTTCTTGGTGCGGGGACCGCCAGCTCGACCCAGTCAACTGCCCTGTTGGTGCAGTACTGGAGTTCCTGCAGGCCCGTTTCTCCGCAGGGGTAACCCATTACACTGTTAAGGTCTACGTGGCAACTATTTCGTCATACCACGCCCTTACCGGTGGCCAGTCAGTGGGTAGACACCCCCTGGTTACACGTTTCCTCCGCGGTGCGCTGAGGCTGAGGCCTCCGGTACGATCTCGTCCCTATGTGGGATCTGGCTGTGGTTCTGGAGGCTCTGTGCAATGCACCTTTCGAGCCCATTCAGGAGATAACTGAGAGACTCCTCACTATCAAGACCGCTTTCTTATTGGCTATCACCTCTCTGAGGAGGGTGAGTGACCTTCAGGCCCTGACTACGGCCTCTATTCACTTTGCGCCCGGTTCGGCGAAAGTATTCCTCTACCGCCGCGTGGGGTATGTTCCGAAGGTCCCATCGGTCGTTCCACAGCCGGTTGTACAGCAGGCCTTCTGTCCTCCTCCCTTCGGGGAGCCAGACCAGGAGAAGCACAACCGTATGTGTCCAGTGCAAGCACTAGACGCATACATCCACAGGTCCTCCCTGTGGAGAAAGTCGGACCAGCTGCCTGTGTGCTATGAAAGTCCTCCTCTTAGTAGGTGGATTGTGGGTGCCATGGCTTTGGCATACGAGGCCTCTGAGCTCCCCCCGCCGGTGGGAGTCAGAGCGCACTCAACCCGAGGTGTGGCGGCCTCCAAGGCCTTCTGGGCAGGTGTTCCATGCAGGACATCTGCAACGCAGCTGGGTGGTCCACGCCCCTGACTTTCGTTAGGTTCTATGACCTTGACATTCGAGCCACTCCCGGCTCCTCTGTCCTTTCGTCCTGACACCAGGCAGGGACTTGTCAGTCTGGCGGCGTTGGTATCTCGTTCCCATATGCGTTTCGACGCAGCTCGAAGTTCCTGGAAGGGAACGTCTCAGGTTACGTATGTAACCATGGTTCCCTGAAGGGAACGAGACACTGCGTCGCGTTGCCACACTTCCGGCCTCCCTGCCAGCGCTTGCTTCATGACTTGAAGCTGAAGCTGGCTCCGCCGCACGTGCTTATATGCTTCCTGGTCGTGACGTCACCCCACCCGTGACGCCTCGCCCTTGTTTGACTGATTACACATCATATTCAGAGCCTTCATATGCGTTTCGACGCAGCGTCTCGTTCCCTTCAGGGAACCATGGTTACTTACGTAACCTGAGACGATTTCCTGGAAGACATATTATAATGTTCGAACATAGTTTTCTTCTCTCTTTGCTCCTTTTGTGAGAAACATTGCAGGCTTTGACGTTGAGGATGAAGTGAAGAGGGTCAAGATATTTATTCAGTGCAGTCCAATCTGTTCTTCAATCTCTTTATCATTATTTGTATTTATTAATTTATTCACTTTTTAACACCATGCCAGGTCTTTATCATTAAATGTCATCGTTCATGAGTTGTCCTCTTACCACTGGGTTACATTATTTTGACAAATATAAGATGGAGGACACATTTTTCAGAATTATAGCTGAATCGTGGGCAATTGTGGATATAAAAGTATTTGGAAACCCCCAGAAAAATTTGTTATCATCATTCCCATCTTCTTAATAGCACCTCTGGCAGAATAAAAACATACTCTCATCTAATTTGTAGCTCATCTAGGGATATAATGCAGGCAATTAATCAAAACAAATCACTACATATATATAATGATTACTATAGAATTTTAAAAAACTGTGTGTTATGTTATTTAAAGGATGATGAGAATTATTCCTAGGCCAGTTTTACTATAATATTTCAAGCTGAACTGAAGCACAATACATCGATTTTTGTCTTTTTGTCGATAGAATTCCCCAAAATTTCTAATATGCATTACTGTATTATAACCTCAACATGCTCTGTGGGACTAACATGGCATGTGCACGGTGACAGTTTCACTTAAACTGACTGGACAATTTGTGTGTTTGCCATTGTCTAAGTGTATTTCATGATGTGTATGTGTGTACGGCTGAGGGAAAGCTGAAACAGGGTTTATAAAGCGACAGGCTGGTTTGTTAATAAGCAAGAGACAGAGTCAGTGGAGTGACGCTGAGCACTGCAGATAGATCCTTCTGAAGCCAGATATTTTCTGAGCAGAAATATCTCTCTGGGCAAGCTTGTGTCATGCATTGTGTGCTCATAATGCAAATGCGGACTGATCCCATTGTCGCTTTGCTTCGCATTGCATCGCAGGCTCGTGGACCACTTTGTGAATAGATGGGGATGTAGATCAGGACAGGTCATGTTAGGCCTCTCTTTCCTTTATGTATGCTGTAAGTGGGGGAATAGATAGACAGATTAATTAAAAACGTAGCAGGAACAAGAATGCCTTTAATTTTTTATGAAGGATATCAAAACATTACTAATCAATGTAGAAAAAATATTTCTCCCCTAAAGCTCTTTCCTTGAACTTATGTAATTGCTGAATACTAATATCCGAGTCAGCAGCTTTACCTCCCACCACTAGATATGTCCCAAGACATTTTTACATTGCTTATTTCCATCACCTGTATTAAATGAGTCGAATTACAAACATTTTATACATTAGTTTACCAACCTTTAGAGTTCTACACTTTGATAGAAAGTTTAGGACGTTGTAACTGGTATAAAAACAGTGAAATTTTCTTCTGTTGGCTTTCAATTTTTACTACAACCTCAATCAAGAAAAAGAACCTCGATAAAAATTACATACAATTAATTGACTCATTTTCCAGTTCTCGATTAATGCCTTTTAAATGTTTCAGAGACACCAGATTATTCAGTAATTATAATATATTAACTAAACAATGCAAGTTTCATATATGATAATAAGATATATGTATATTCTCTAACACTAACGCAGCCAAATTTCACCACAGAGAAGTAAGGCTACTTACTAATTTCTAATAATTTCAAAATAACAAATATTTTGTTTTATTAGCATTCAAGCAAAGTTTTAAATGATAAAACCTTAATTAAATCGCATCAAAGACTGATTGTAATTTTGAACATTTGCAGGTTTATCATTACTGTCTGTTTTAGACCCAGCCATTTTTGAAACCCGATTCAAAGGTTTTTTCTCTGTCTTATGGCATTAACTCTCTGCATATAGATCTTAATCCTCTTCTGTTTGAGTTGATACAGCTGAGCTTTTGTCCTTGTTCTCCCACATTACATAAAGACCACAGGACCATTGAACTGTTTCTCTGTTACAAGACTTGAAAGATCTGCCAGTCAAAATGCTTCAAGCTTCCTGCATATGACAAGTTCATTGCACACATCCATCACTTCTGTGGAGATTTCTGACAACCTTACAGCTAGTAAAACATAACAGATCCTGCAGGAACAGTCAGGTCCTGCCTGAAATAAAGTGAAACTATGATACATGCCATAAGATCTTGTTTGCTCAACAAAACTGTAGTTATTTGATCGAAAATACAGTAAAAACATCAACATTGTGAAAAATTATTACAGTTGTTAAAAAACTGTTTTCTATTTTAATATATAATTTATTTATGTAATGTAATTTTTCAATTTTTTCAGTCTTCAGTGTCTCATGATCCTTCTAATTACTGATTTGGTGCTCATGAAACATTTCTACTTATCAGTGTTGAAATCAGTTGTGCTGCTGAATATATTTTTTTTGTGTTTTTTATGATTATTTGAAGAATAGAAGGTTACAAAACTATCTGTCTATTTTTATCAATGTAATGGATTCTGAATAAAACTACATTATTAATTGTGACAACAATTTGAGTGAAAACTTAAATTTTTTGAATTCTTAGTATTATTTTAGGTTTGTTTCACTTTTGCTTTAATAACAGCAGGACAAACGGAAATATTAAAGTTTAAAAAAAGTGTTTGGGAAAATAATGAAATCAGATATAAAATCACTATTGTGAGAAATAAATTGGAAATATAAGACAAAGTCACAATTATGAGAAATAAATTACCTTTTTATTTTATACACTCTCAGGAAAACTGTCTTCCGGTTCATTTCAAGGTATAAACAAAATGTATAATCCCATATTTTTATTGTGGTCTCAGGAGGTCCTATAACAATAATGGAAGAAAAGGCACATTGCAATCTTACCTATTGGTCATAATATCTTATGCCTGCTAGCGTCACAAATTTTGAAGGTCATCAGGCTAGCGCCAGACTCTGTGTGTGTATGTGTGTGTGCAGGCTGTGGTCAGAGGCATCAGAAAGCGGATGAGTCAGGTAATGAGAAGGAGAGTGAGGAATGCTGAAACACCTCTCTGAGATCAATGTCATCAGTCTCACACAAAGGCTTGTGCTCAGTCTAGCCTGAGGCTTAGGCTAAAAGCCTGGAAAAACATACATAATGGCTGGCCAAACTTTATCTCGGGGCTGCCTCCCTGTCTTTGTCCCCTCACCCGTAGCCCTCAGTGCTGCAAAAAACCAAGGCATCGACTCAAAGGAGCTCCATTTTCTCTGCACATAACCAGTAACTGAGACAGCCCCACTGAGCTCTTAAGAAACGGAAATGTGGCATTGTGGAGTTTCTTCTATTCAATTATTCACGCACAGCCCCTGGCCACTGCTGCCATTTACAATGGCAGTCATCTCTTCAAAGCCATGATTGGGCTGGGCGAGATCCTGTTTCTGAGACTGAGGAGTGTGTGAAGGAAGTGGAGCTCACCTTCAACTCCCTCCTCTGTCTCGCACTATCTCTCTCTATACAAAGTAGTCACTCCAGGGCTTGGCCCATTCAACTCAGCAACATGATACAAATGTGGAACAGAAAAAAAGAAGCAAAAAAAAGAAAACATTACGCTATCAAGAGCGTTTGTGTCAGCGTAAAAAGCTTCTGGCTCAGAGTCATAAATTAAACGCAAGGTTAAACTGAAGACTGATATCTCATTAGGGTCTACAAGACTATTTCAAAAACAAAAGTCAGTCCATAACTTAAATTGCATACACTCTACTGTTCAAAGGTTTAGGGTCAAAATGCAAACCAAGGCTGATTTATTTGATCAGAAATACTGTAAAACAAATTTAAAATAGTTTTTTTTTTATCTTAAAATATTTTACAATGGAATTTATTTCTGTGATGACAAAGTTGAATTTTCAGCAGCCATTATTTGATTTCTGAAGGATCATTTGACAGTTGTCAGTGTCACATGATACTTCAGAAATCATTCTAATATGCTGATTTGGTGCTCAAAAACATTATTATCAATTGTGTTGCTTAATAATTTAGTGGAATATCTCCACTAAAAATTTCCACTAAAATAGATTTTTTTTGACTAATTGAAAGTCGAACAGCATTTATTTAAAATATGATTTTTAAAAAAACAAACAAACAAACAAACTCACTTTTGATTAAATTATAGCATCTTTGCTGAATTATTTTTTTTTACTGACCCCAAACTTTGAATGATATTCTGACCTCAGTATTTTTTCACATGGTGTACTTTTACATTCTAAATATACATTATACTATTATACAGATGCAATTTATCAACCAAACCCAACAATACTCACAACACCACAATGGCAAAGTACAGTACTACACAAGCTTGGAAACTCATTTCTGCCACATAAAAAAAAAAAAAAAGGAAACAATGAATAAATTAAATTTATATTTTGAACTGTTTGTCACACCAAGATATTGTTTGGCTTCAGAAGAACTGAAATATAAATTAATATTGATAAGATTATTATAATACTTTCATGGTAGTTCAGTCATGTTTGAAACTTCAGCTTAGGCATTCAAAAATATTTTAAAAAGTAAATGATGACGCCACTGTCATTCATTTAAACATTTTTAAGTTTAGCCTTAGGTAAAGTAATACAATACACAATTATTTATAAATACTGTATGAGAGTGCTGTTTTGGTTTGTTGGCCAAGAGGCAGAAAAGAAGACTGCAGGTTCTTCAGCGAGACTTCTTCCAATGATCGGGAATGTTTCAAAGTGATTTAGCCCCAAACCGAGCCCATTCTAACATTAACTGCAACTGACCTCGCAGACATACACTCATACAAATCCCTGCACCTGCAACGTCAGAAAGAAGAGAATCATGCTTTTAGTTACAATATGTGACAGTTACCCTGCATTATCCACTGGAGGTTTGCATGGAAGGCATGTGACCTGGGGCACAGTTGTTGCGTGACCATGTCAGTGTGTATCCCCATGTCTATGCCAACGGCGGTGGTAAGCGCCATTAAGCACTGAACCACACAGTCCTCCTGTATGCCCTCAGGTAAGTTAGCAGACACACACACACACACACACACACAGGAACCATCCATACGCTCTCGCTTCATGACAACAGTCATTCAGGCCAGTGGTTTCACGACGTCGCAAAAGATTACTAAGGGCAAGCAAGACAGACGTTGCATGCCCGAAGAGGAGCTGTGTTCCCCGTTTCCCCACGTGGCTCCTCAGATGCAGTGCCACTCTATAGAGATCAGTAAAAACAAGCCCTATGGACCGTGAATGAGACTCTATGGAGTTTGCATCTGTGCTGAATCATTAATGCAGTGCCCATCCGTTACACACAGATGACATTAGCTGTGCATTAATAGCTAGAACTGTATGGAGAATGTTTTCAAATTGCATATGTTATTGCATGTGTTCAGTAATGCAAACCTATGTGATTAGACACATTTCATGATTAAATATTCATGTTCTACATTTACATGCCCTCACCAAGATGCATTTGAGGAATTGATGTAAACAGCAGGGTTATAAACTACAGCACACAGTGCGGTTCAGAAAAGGTAAGACGTATTTCTGGGAACATGTCTACAGACCTGTGAATACATTAGAATATGTTTAAAAATGTATTTGAATGGATATGCCTGCCTCAGTGTCTCATGATCACAGCTGACATGCAACATTATTATGGAGCATCAAAAAACATTTATTTCGTGTTAACTTTAATGTAAACATTATATGTGTATATGTGTAGAACTTTCTATTCATTAAAGAATCCTGAAAAATACTTTATCATTTTCACAAAAAATGAAAGCAGCACAACTGTTTTCAACATTTCTAATTATAATAATAAATGTTTCTTGAGCACCAAATCAGCATAAAATAATAGTTTCTTAAGGATCATGTGACACTGAAGATGGAAGCTTCTGAAAATTCAGCCTTGCCAACACAGGAATAAAAATATATTTTAAAATATATTAAAATAGAAAACAGTTATTTTAATTTGTAATAATATATCACAATATAACTGTATTTTGATCAAATAAATATAATATATTAAGTCAAGGCAACCAACCCCAAAATGCAACAGATCGCTCAGCTAAGCTAATGGTCTTCCTCCCACAATCGAAATCATCAAGCTGTTATTGTGTCTTTTGGATGTTGAGAGGGAAGAAGGGGCCTGGTTTCAGGGAATTTTATGCTTATCTATTGATCAGGGAAACCAGAGAACACAGTCCACATTTTCACAGACAGAAACACCAGCCATGACTTTAAAGAAACGCAGTCTGAGCTGATTTAACTTAAAAGGCATGTTAACCACATACACAAAAATTTACTTAGCAAATAAAGATAATGGCCATTAATACATGCCGTTTTCTTTTGTAAAAGCAAGAGTGGGCAAAAAATGAATTTTGAATACATTGTCATTGTTATTCTCTCACTGATTCTTTAACTGATGTGCTCTGGAGATTCATGGGACAGGCATTACAGTGACTGTGCATTTGGATGACACAGATAAATAGATGAATGTCGCGTGATGTTAATTTACTGTTATTTTCTATAATCCACCGCAGGATGACCCACGATGTAGTGCAAAGTCATTAAGGGCAATATGTGTGGCTTGTTGTCTGCTGGCATATTACGATAAGTCACTGGGTGACGATACACTCATTTGTTGCCTGCAGGTCTCTATTGGGGGTGATGAATAGCTACAGACTCACTTTAATAATCTCGCCGTGGGAGGCCTGGAGCTCATGTGCATCGCACTGCCAAACTCTCCAAGTTTTTTTTTTTTTTTTTGAGCCACTGATTTAATACAGAGCAGAGACAATTTGAAGCAATTTGTCACTGAGATCTAAGTTATGCAAAGGGAGGGAGCCGTGTGCTTAAAGGCAGTAATGAGAGCAGTCACATTCATCTTTAGGTATCTTATTTCTCCACAGTTGTGTTAATGAGAAAAAGGCATCCAGCATGCTGACATATGTGGTACATTGGAGCAGGAATATTTAATGTCAAGTAATTGGTTTAGCAGACGTTCTCCTGCAGCCCTAAGAACAAATTTGGAATGTTGGTGTCCACAGCCGTAGTACTAATGATCTGGAGAGAAATAATAATACTTTTTTTCTATAAACCAAGATTCACAGTAATCTAAACATTTATGATAAAATTGTGAATATATTTCTACTATCTTCAGGAGTGATCTCCAACCAGAGGTACATTTAACCTTTAATTTTACATAAGCAGGTTCCAGTGGGTATTAAGGTTTGCTGTCAGAAACTGTGACTTGCAATAAAAATACTAAAAGAAACAAAAGGTCAACACAATAAACCACACTTAATCTCATAGATTAATCTTGGACATCCAGGTTTCAAGGTTTTACTTTCTTAAATCCCAGGTTTACATTTTTATTTGCGACGTCAGTATCATTGAATGGACGAATGCAGCATTCAATCTGTTTAAATTACGGCCTTACTGGCTCTTACATATCAATTTGGCTCATACATAATAGAACTGACTTTTGGAGCACACCTTTACGGATAAAACAGTCTCTTCTTCAATTAACATGCTTTCCATAACTGTTTGACGCTTTGATTTTTCCAGCTGAAACAAAACACAATGCATCAAAGTTTCTGTGACAGTACAAAGCGTGTGAATATTTAATGAGGCTGTTCAGTTTATGATTGGTTGGTTGTTGGCAAACAATTAGCCATCACATTTTAAGGGGTCAGTCTCGCATAATGCATTCATTTAAAGGGGTCATATGATGCGATTTCAGTTGTTACGTTGTATTTACAACACTGTTCCTGAACAGTTAAACCCAAATATTAGAGTGTGTACACTGTGCAGCGCATTTTACGGGGGACTATTTCCTGGACCTCACCATAAAAAAAAAAACAAAAGTTGAGAGCCAACTTAAAATTTTAAGGCAACCAGCTTCAGCAGATTTTTGAGTTCTCTCAACTTAATTTTGTAGGAGATTCTCAACTTTTTGTTGTATAAACTTAAAACAACAAGTTGAGTAAACTCAAAAATCTGCTGAAGCTGGATGCCCTAAGATTTGAAGTTGGCTCAACTTTTTATTTTTTTCACAGTGCTGGAAGAGTAGGCTAAAATGCTGGCGGTTGCATCGCACTGTGTAAAAAGACATTATAAATCATTACAATCAGTAATTATGTCCCCACTGGATGCAACAAATGCCTCGTTTATAATGGGTTTTATTGTTTTTGTGTCGTTGAGCCGGGACACGGTATCACAAGGTGAGGGGTGTAAAATTTCCGTCTCAGACTTGAGGTATTCGGCCAATCACAGCGCACTGGATTGCTGGCCAATCAGAGCACGCCTCGCTTCTCAGAACGATGAGCTTTGTAAAAATCGACGTGTTTCAGAAAGGCAGGGCATAGAGGAGCAAAAATAATGTACAGTATGTGGAAAATAATGTGTTTTTTGAACCTTAAACCGCATAAACACATTGCATTACACCAAATACAAAAAATAAATGGTGTTTTATTAACAAAGTTCGGGAGGAGCGCGCCAGATACTTAGCCTAATTAACACAGCAGGTTCTCACTCAAGTTAATCAATGCATGGATATAAATACAACTGACATACCTCTATTCACTTGACGGATAATTAGCAACCCTCCACCACCCCTTCTCCACTCAAGAGGTATCACTAGAGTTCTCACCACACTATGGGGGGTACTATGGGTTCGGGCAATTCCTGAGCCAGGAGCCCTTCCCCAGGACAGCACGCCAACTACGCATTACTATACTTGCCAAATACGTATTACCTTACTCGTGCTAAATATATGTAAGTGTGAACTCGTGAATGTTCTTTTTAGCAATGTCATATGACCCCTTTAAAAACACAAGATGCATGGCAGTGAAAAAAAAAAAAAACGTTCCAAAAATACGTAAAAAAAAGAAAAAAAAGAAAGTTGCATTGATTTTCAATTGAGTGATGCATGTTTTGCACAAAAAAATAAATAATAATAATTAAAAAAAATAAAATAATAATATGTAAGCGCCATGGTCAAACACATTTGTGTGACACAGTTACTTCCATTGGAGCAGTAAAATGCAAAAACGGGTTCTGTGAACGAACCCCAAGGTCCAGTTGATAAGTAATCAGTTTTGCGGTTAAAAACAGTGACATGCGTGGCGGTGAAATGGGAACATTGCAAGGTCTGAAAATGAATTTTTAAAAACATTTGCGAATGTTTTTCGCAATGCTGAATGCTGTGTCATGCACCAGATGCTGCAAAAGATGCAAGATATAAGTGCATCCGTCTGCTTAGCGCATGTTTACATAGAAAAACTATGGAAAAGCAGAGTAGTGCAATGCAAAAAGGCAATCCTTTCATACTGTATACACCATTCAAATCAGCTTTTAAAATGATGGCTCACATACTGTATGTTTTCAGAAATAGGACTTACAGTGAGTTGGTTTATTTATTTATTGTACACAAGTATACAACACCGTGCATTTGTCAGGAAGTAGCAGCATGGTGAGGACAGACTCCCATAGGCCACATGGTGATGGGAGCGGTTTTGATTATTGCCCAATTTATTTTATGATTCATAATGCAATAAACTTTTATAGTAGAATAATTAACATGACTTACATAGTGATGATAGACCAGGAGGGACTATTTTCACAACGGTGACAGTAGGACCTCACACCAAATATTTAGCCTGCCAGATTTTTAGCCCATGCCTCTTGCATTCACTAAATAAACCCTAACTAGCCGAGAATTTGGACAGCAACTCCCATGAGTTCATTTAGGACACAGACACACACACACACACATGCAAACCACAGAGTCAAGACAGAGGGGATGGAAGCACTAAGCAGACAGCTTATTTATTAATCCCATAAAGCTTATAAACCTAAAGGACAATGTCTGTTAATGTGGACCGTGCATTCATAGATTGCACACATGAAATCATTGGGAATAAGAGGCCAAGTCCCCTGAAGGGGAATTGCAATTAGGTGAATTTTTCAGTCTGGCTATAGGGCAGTGTCTCCTTAATCACCGCATAGGTTACACAGTGGCACAGTGTGTTAAAATGTTATGTCTCAGTCTTATGGAACAGCTGTCTAGTCATTTGTGAAACGCAAAGGGCCCCTGGTCTCATTCAATCTGCATTAATGTATGTGTCTTAATGAGCGCTGGACATGCTAATGATAGCTTGGTTACAGACCCAGATCCATTATCTAAATGCATTTTACAGGCATCTGCAGCTGGGACCAAACCATTAACACACCGCTAATTTAAAATTGTGTAATGCTGATGTGCAGGTCTTACTTTCTACATGACATGGGTTTTGAGCTTTTAATTATCTGTTGTGGAAAGTTTGATAAAAAGATTTTGGAAGATCTCTGATGATTTTAGAGTGACTTAATGGTTTTAATGATTAAATAACTCATAAATTCTATTTAATTGCAGTTTTAATCTCAGTAACTGTGGAGGATTTCTGGATGGAGATTTCTGTTGATGAGATGAAAAGTGCCTTTTGATTAAATTTGAAATCTGTTTGACAAGTAATCTAAAGACCCAAAGAATAAGAAGAACCCAATGAATGACTTTAGACCAAATAATTCAAAAGTAAACTTAAACTTATCAGTAACACTTTACAACAAGGTGTCGTTTGTCAAAATTAATGTATTAACTAACATGAACAAAAAACATTTATTACATCACTTATTAATCTCTGTTAATGTTAGTTAATACATATACAGTCGTTCATGTTCATGTTAGTTTACAGTGAATTAACTAATGATGCACAAACTTAATAATGCATTAGTAAATGCTGAAATCAACTTTAACTAAGATTAATAAATGCTGTAGAAGTCTTGTTCATTCTTAGTTCATGTTAACTGATGTAGTTAACTAATGTTAACTAATGAACCTTATTGTAAAGTGTTACCAACTTATCTACATTACACTTATTTTGAACTCAAGGTGGCACTGTCTTCAAATTGCTCAGATACCCTCAGGGAATAGCGCCCATGACATTTACTGTGTTTCGTTACAGTGCACTAAAGTGATGGTTGGACAATTTACATTAAAAGTCCCAGTGAAGTGCCTTAAAATGCATGGTGTTATTCAGTTTTGACATAATTTCAACTGAAATTTTGATTTCATGATTAGCAGTTAGCATTAGCAATATGGCAGCCCTAGAAATCTAGTATTGCAACAACAAATTATAGCAAATTTGCAAGCATTTTAATCCAATTTTATGATTTTCTGACCATTAGGAGGTGATCAGAGATTATATAGTATTTAATTACAATCACAGTCACGACCAAACCTACACAATTTTACTTCCGAGATACAGTAACGTGATGGAGTAAACACAATGTGGTATAAAAATAATTTCAAATGACAAAGATGGCAGAAATCAGAAACACCAACTGAAGATGATTAGCTAAAGCAAATGAAGAAGGAACTGTTTTCTAAACTAAGGGGTTTAAAAGTCATAAGAAATAGTTTTAAGCTAACGGCTAGATGGTTTGACTAGGAAAGACCCCTCTCAATCAGTGTGCCAAATTTGACATCCTTCCTCCAAACGGGTTGCCACAGACACCCATTGCAGGGGTAGCATTTCTCTTACAAAAACAATAGGGGCTATGCACCTCTGGTGAAACTTCTGCGCTTGGCCCCTAAAAACACGAACAGGAACGTTGGATATCCAGTATCTAAACTGAAGTACGTTTTAGAGAGAGCTGCCTGGAGGCAGAGAGCAGAAATGAGCCACTGATTAGGGAGCGCCTCCGCACATACTGCATGAGGTCATTTCCTCATCTACTCTCTAAGGATGGCTGTTCAGACCTCTCACTCATTCTCTCATATCAAACATAAATCCGGTGATGAGAAGACAATACACCCTGCTGCTATATCTCATTCAAGTGATTTGTGCTTTATTTTATTAAGTATAAATAATAAACTAGTGAATAAACAGACTCAGAGACTGTATTTCCGCTCTGAAATGTTTGTGAATATCAGTTCTGGAAATGCTCTTTGCATGCTTCATTTCCAGTGTGCCAGTGCTGCTGAAGCAGCAGGAGCGGTGGCTGTACAATAGACACAGAAGAATGGGGCACAATCCTTTTGGTACCAAAAGGCGAGGAGATAAGCCAGCCAATGCAGCCTCTAACGCTGGGGAGCTGCTCTGTTCAGAGAGGGTGGAGGGTCCTCCAAGGCCCTACTGTACCAGGCAACACCGGAGCCCCAGATAACAGGGACTACTGTTTGGACTAGGGGTGCGTCTACCAGGGGAGGTTGCAGAGAGGTAGAGAGAAGAAGAAGAGAGGAGCAGAGGTCTGCGGGACTGTGATAAACCTGCACCAATCTCTTTTATGGACACAACAGGGAAACATCAGGAAGAACAGAGTGGCACCTCATTCTGTACATAAAGTACACAAACACATACAACATCATCATTACGATCTCGTTCACTTAATCCATCAATCTCTAAAACTCTGGAATGATTTCAGAGAGACGCAAGGAATTATATATGTTTTGGTTTTATTCCAGTTTCTTTACACTGTAAAAAAAATATTTTCTTACTTTTGGTTTTCCAGTACAAATATCTAAACAGTCGTAGATCAAGATACATTTATTTGATAAGCAAAACTACATTAAAATAGTAATGGTCTATTAAAATATTTATCAAAATTTGTTGATCATGATTTAAGAATATTAATATATTTATACTGGAAAACAAGACAAAAATACTGAATAAGACTTTTTTTTTGGCAGTGTATGAGTACTTTAGTCAATTTTTTAGTGAAATATCTAAAAATCCTAAAAACAAGATCAATTTACTTGAGAAGCAACACACCAACAGATATTAAGGCTGGTTTTGAAACAGCATATCTTTAATATGAATGTATTTTGTCTTACTGCACTGGCAGATTTTCTCACTTTTTTTAAATGTAAAAATCTATCGGACAAAATTCACGTGTTCAAGATTTTATATATAAAATCAAGTCTTAATATCTCATGGGCTGTTGCTTCATAAATGTATCTTGTTTAAAGAAGATTAATCTTAGTTTGATTTCACGGATCCATCAAAAAAAAAACAAAAAAACAACAACAACAACATCGGCTCAATCAGTTTGGTGAGTTGGGGGAGGGACTATCTGTTGTAAACAACCAATGTTAGAAACTAGTTTGAAAACAATCATTAATGGCAAGTTCTGTCATGAAAATCTAAATGGCGCACACTGATGATATTCACAGCGTTAAACTACTGGGCACAAGCTGATTGGTTCATGTTGTATACACAGCCAAAGAGATTACTGCTTTACATTTAAATGACTGGTTAGCATTCACTAGAGCATTTCGCAGCGTGCTTTCAGAGTTCCTCTGAAATCCTCCACCTTCCCCAGCTCCACCTGTACAGATCTGCTACGGGCTTGTCTTAAACACTCACAGCACTGTATCGGTGTATGTATTGGCAGTAGCAAGTTTCTGTACTTGCTTTGCAGCAGCAGCAACAATAATCTACAACAACAGCAATAACCAACAGCAGAAGCAATTCAGCAACGTGGCAGATCTATTCCGCCAAGACCAAATACATTAATATTGTCATATCCATTACCATGCTTAAATTTTCAGAGAGTTGTCACGATAGAATTTTATTTAGGCATTTTTGTACCTTTATTAGACAGTTTTAATGTGAAACGGAACATGATAAAAGAAGAGACAGAACCTTGAGTAGTGAGTCGCACTTGGGTTGTCCGACTTACTGCCGTGCGATATGTCAGAGTGCTGCCCACATGTGGCCCAAAAATTACACACTTCACCTTAATGAAAAAGGTGAATAAGAGAGAAATGGGGGACGGTGGGTAGTCTGTGTGCAGTAACACCAGGGTGCAGTCTTCTGTCAGCCCATGATAAAGCAGACCACCACAGCAGAAGGAATTTCCTCTTGTAATACACAAACACTACCACCTTCAGCCCACGGATCTTACTATGCATATCAATGAGAGAACACAACAGTAAGTGTCCCGTTGTGTGCGAGGGACTGATGGAGCGAATGCGACTGCATGAATGAAAGCATAATCAGGGAGAATAAATTTCATATAGCAATTAAATGCCATGTGATCTTGAACCTCCACAGCCAGCAGGTGGCAGTAAAGTAATCCAGGATATATTCACTGGGATTGCAGCTCCACAGGCAGTTGGCCAAGTGTTTCAAGTTCAAATGTCTGGAGAGTAACCTACTTCTCCTATTTCCCCAGCCACAGGCGCCACAAGGACCTGATTCAGCGCTCACTTCCACCTCCCTTAAGCTCAGGCTCCAAACAGACACACACAGTGATCTAAACTGTATTGATCGAGCTGACACTGCTATTGTGACTAAATCATGTTGGTTAAAACAAACAAATAACCCTTACAAAAGTACTTCTGCGGTATCGTATCAGATCATAGTACTATGATTCATATCTTTGTGCTAAATGATTACCATATTCATATACCACATCAGGAGTCTTCAACAGGGGGTCTGTGGTGGTACTGCAGGAGGTCTGCCAATTATTGTCTGATCTAAAAAAAAATGAAACATGCATTGAACAAAAATAAATTATTATGTGAACTTCAACCAAAACTAAAGTTAAGACGCTGAACTTTTATGGGCCCTGCTACATTAAAATTATACATACATTTTTTTTTTAAGTTTTTTAAATGTTTTTGAAAGAAGATTATTGCTGCATTTATTTGATGAAAAATACAGTAAAATCAGTAATGCAATAATATTACAATTTAAAATAACTTCTTTATTTTTTATATATTGTAAAATTTTATTTATTCCTGTGATGGCAAAGCTGAATTTTCAGTATCATTACTCCAGTCTTCAGTGTCACATGATCCTTCGGAAATCATTCTAATATGCTATTATGATTTGGTGCTCAAGACACATTTCTTAATATTATCTATTTTGAAAACAACTGTGCTGCTTAGTGTTTTTGTAGATACTGAGATACTTTTTTTTCAGGATTATCTGAAAGGATTATCGTGTTCAAAAGAACAGAATTTAATTTTTTTAAAGACATTTTAAATGTCTTTACTGACACTATACTATATATTATATACTAATATACTATATATTAATACTATATATTATATACTAAGTTAAATATAACCTTAATAAACAAATATATGACTCTGTACATCAATAATAATTATTTTAATGATATGGGTTTTTAAGCATCACCTCCAGTTACATAGTTACATACAGTATACTGTATACTGTAAAGATTTCTGTACTGTGCAATTTTATATATTTTTACCAATTTCGTACATTATAAGTGAAACATCTGGAAACCGAAACAATGGCACATTGCTAAAAATTTGATCAATATATAAGAAGTAAAGTCATTACACGACTTGACTAATTTCCCTCACATTTCCACGCATAATCAACAGCTCTCTTGTGGGGACTTTTTTTAGCCCCTGCCCTCCCACGCCAACACACAGTTCCAACATTGTTTGTTCAATGTTATTCCTGCGTTATCATGTTGCTACGGGAACATGAATGATGGTGTGAAAGTGCTATGTGCTTGCCGGTCACTTTGCATCAGCACGCCGATATTATCACTGCTGTCTGAGAGTAGGCCGAACATGATTCATAATCTATCTCTGCCTGTCAGCTCCAAAGAAAAATAATAAATAAATAACCATAATACACACGCTGTTCTGAACACGTGAAACACCAGCCCCCAAATAACGTTCTGTGAGGACAGCAAAACTCACGGATAAATCACAGAGAACATAAGTGCTACGAGTGTTATATAAATCACAAAATCGTGCCAGTGGAGCGCCATGAAAAATATAACACTGATAACGTCAGTTCTGGAAGCTTGTTTTATTAAAAGTTTGTCTGATTGGTTCATTTCAGCTTCTACATCACGATTGGTGGAAGATTACTTTATAACAACAGTCACCTTTTGTGTCACCGTCTTATTTTCTTCAAAGAATTGTGCTGTTATGATATAACAATCCTTTCTTTAAAATAAGGTCTCCATTCAGCTCTGCCTTTTTAAGTTTACTGAAGACGTGTTTCTCTATTCAACCTGGTTTCTTTGAGCTTCTGAATAGTCATTATCATTATTGTATCATTATGTAACCTAGTACCATCATTGAAGTGCAGAGTGTATCATTACCTTCACAAAATTAGGTGAGAACAGATCTCCTTGCTCAGCCAGAAGAAAAAATCTTATTTTCGGAGTGATTGACCCATTACTGTGTCGGACACCCACACACCATTTCACCACTGACAGTCCCTCTGAGGAGAGGAGATGATGTACTGATGAACAGAACAGCATGAACAGAACAGAACCTACACACATACACAGACTCTCACAACATGCTGGAGCCCACAGACAGAGCTGTATCCAAAGGTGGGCGCTTGTACTCAGTACTATTGACAGAGATGTCATCAATGTACCGACTGGATTCTTGTCATGACCTCGGCACTTGCTCTCATTCTCTTTCATCTGAGCATTTTATTGACCATCATCCACTGATACAAGTGCATTGTGGAGCATCAAGTAAATCCAGGTATGGATTCATAAGTGATAATGGCAAGTAGCATGATAAAAACAAAGTTATCAAGACAACTTGAGGCAACCTTATTTAATCATAATGAGTTATCTAATCTGGATCCAAGCACAATCAGTGGCCTGATTATATATCACATATCACAATATGTGTCATTGTGATATGACGGCTTCTGATGAAGTATGTGTCATCGTCATCTGGTACAGTACTGTGCGTCACAATTCAACATGCTCTCAATTTCTTGGTCATAAAGCATTCATAGTCTTTAAGACAGATCAGCCAATGTAATACATATATACACAGTATCTATCTTTTAAAAGTTTTGGGTCAGTAGGATTTTTTCTTTTTTTTAAAGAAACTAATAATTTTATTCTGCAAGGATGCATTTGATCAAAAGTAACAAAAAACTGAATTCACATAGATGCTGTTTTTGAAAAATTATCATGGTTTCTACAGAAACATTAAGCAGCAGAAGTGTTTTCAACATCGATAATAATAAGAAATGTCATTTATTAAATAGTCATTTATACAATTTTAAAATGTGGATATTAGATTTGGTGAATCGTAACTGGTTCTGAGACACACAAGCACACAAGAACAAATTTTGTTTGACATGATTGACATAAAACTTAAAATAAAACATCTTGATGCACCTTTTGAGAGCTGTAATAAAATAGATTATTGGAGAGCATTGACTTAAATTTCCTCATACAAAACTTTTTGTATGACTTCAGAAGACTTGTAATTTTTAGACTCCAGCCACATGGTCAACATCATTATATGGAAAGCAGCAGCATGAACATTTTCCTAAACATCTCCTTTTGTGTTCCTCAGAAAAACATTTATGAGTTTAAAAATGACAAATGAAATAAGGGTAAGCAAATTATGATTTTTTTGGGAGAACTATCCCTTTAAGCCCAACAGCTACAAAGCAGTCACAGCTTATATGTGCTTAACCAATATGTCTACTCTAAAATGGTTGGACTAGAGAACCAGAGGAATGTCCAGTGCAAATAGCCAAATCTCTTAGTCCTCCACCAGAGGTTTGTCTGAGCAAGAACAATCATATCTGAGAGATCAGAGGAAATCTCTGGAACTATCACATTGTTCCTTCCCATAATATGGTTCTCATACTCCTTAAATAAGGAATATCTGAATCAGATTACAAATCACTCATCAAAGTCCACAAAAGATATTCAAGTAATTATTCCCAGGCTCTCTCAACATTTGTTTTTACCCTGAAGATAATGCTAGTTGATTCTGATCTGAATAAATTATATGAGTCACAGCCCATTGGTTGGATACAGCCAGCCAATGATCCAAAGGCCTACGGCTCTTTAATAGTAACTTATGAAAAATAATAAGTGTAACCGTGGTTAATGATAACTGTGTCAACAGTTTATGTGCAAGATATTCAGTGTATCATATTTCATTTCAGGTTAGGTTTCGCTTATTGAGCGAAACATTAACTCACCATCAGCGATTGTTTGAATAGGAATATAATGAGTTAATGGATGTCTGTAATGTACTTATGTAATGATAAGTTACTGGGTTTCACCTGACTTTGCTAGAGGCCTGAAATAGGTAAATATTATGACTAAAGATGTATTGTACACATATGAAAGCGTGGATACCCATGTCAAGACTAAATACAAAAGCCCACTGTAGCGAATTATGGTGTGACTGGCTTTTACATAAACATCCACACATACACAAACACTCACTCACACACAAAAACAAGCCCATCTCTTTTGCAAACAGAGAGCTGTTTTTACATCCCAGGCAGGCAGAGATAAGGAAAAACTCCTGCCGGACTCTTTCAGGTACACTGCAAATATGCAAACTGCCTGTGATGGTAGATAAGAGCCGAAAGCAAAGCTTGCACTCACAGAGCACTGTAATTAGAGTGCTGTCATTAGGGATGGCTGATTAGTCATTTCTAATCACTCAAAGTGCTGGAACTCTTTCATTTTCCAAGACTTTAGGTCAGCATAAATGACCGTAGCGGGTTTTTTAAAACTAACCTGGGGTCAGCCGAGTCCTTGGATCTTTAATGTTGGTGTATTTATGATTAGCATTTGTGCGCTGCGCTGACGTCTGGAGATTGAGTTGCAAAGATGATCATGTCTTTGATCCGTTAGACAAACAGGACTAATTTATGCCTTGTCTTCTGTAAGAATGTAAAAAACGGAGGAGAAAAATGCTGTAAACCCATTGACCTTTTCACTGCAGGGTTTCCTGAAGCAGAACATGGAACTGCCAGTGGGAGCAGACTGATGCCTGATGCTCTAAACAGGATGTACTGTGCCTCAGTCGACTCGGGGTGACAGAATGTGCCTTCTTGACTGAGATGGCCTCACTCATTCATGAACGCAAATGGCCTCACAGTGTCAAAGACGGAGGTTGAGAGGAACTGTGTCAGACTAAACCCTGTTTCTTAGTCGCTATTTCTCTGACCTACTTATGGCACTGGATCAATACTCATAGTCCCTGTGGTGCTCCTGCAAAGGCTGTATAAGAAGCCCAGGCTGCTTTAAATGGCTGCTCTCATCGAATTACAGAGATGGACAATCCTGAGTGCTAAAGCAACCTACCAGAGAGAGAGATATAAATGTCAATTTTATAACCACATTGTCTACTCTGTACAAAGAAGAAAAGAAGACATCGTGTCAATTTGTTTGATTTAAAATGGATCATGATGATTTAGCACACAATACTCCTGAACTTTGAAAGATTTGCACAGAAATGTCATAAGTGCCACCTCATTCTCTTTTTGAATAGAATGCCCAAAAATGTGTGTACATAAAGTTGCTTGTATACAGTGCTTTATAATCTATTAATATAATATTATCTATCTATCTATCTATCTATCTATCTATCTATCTATCTATCTATCTATCTATCTATCTATCTATCTATCTATCTATCTATCTATCTATCTATCTATCTATCTATCTATCTATAACGAGGAGTCAGTGATGTTAGGATACATGTGCAGCTTTATTAAAACAGAATGCTAATTAAACAGGCAGAATTCAATCACAAGCTTCAAACACAACGTAGACAGGGCAGAATCAAAGTCAGAGTTCGGGCTGAGGATCAGGGCTGGCGGCAAACACCCAGGATAATCAAATAACAAGGCAGGTTGAATCAGAGTAGGCACACGGCAGAGAATCATAGTCCAGTAAATAGTCCAGGTCATACACGGGGAGTCATACACGGGAGAAACGCTCGGAAACGCTCGAAAATGTTTGCATGTCAAGACAAGACTTCGCAATGAGGTGACTGGGAGAACAGCCTAAGGCTACGTCCACACGAAGACGGGTTTCTCCGTATCCAATATTTTTTTTTGCCTCAAATTCCGTAAACACGGAGTCGTCTCAGGAAATATCTGCGTCCACACGGAATCACTGAAACCGACTGAAAACGATGTAGTAGCCAGACCAATATGTGGCGCTGTAATTCTGCCACAGAGATACACAAAAAAACAGAGAAGAACACTTGGACCATGTGCGTAAATCTTGCGCGCTGAATATAAACTAACACACAAAGCAGAAGATTTTGCTTTAATAAAACTAATGAGCTCAGTAGGTTCTGCAGCACGAACACAGGCACGTAGTCTGACATTGTTGTTGTTGTTGTCGCTGTTATGTGACGTAGCGGTGTCTGATTAGGGGCGAGACGTGGGCTGATGACGTCATCGTTTCAGAAAATATACGGATTCGCCGTCCACACGAAAACATGAAACCGGCGTTTTCAAATTTATCCACCCTGGGACCCGGTTTCAAAAATGATCGGTTTCACTCTTCGAAAACGCCGGTTTCGTGTGGACGAAACGCCTATACGGTAAAAAATGTATGCGTATACAGAGAAACCCGTCTTCGTGTGGACGGGGCCTAAATGGACCAGAGTCAATATGAAACACCTGTGAAGGTAATCAGCCACAGGTACGGGGTATTATGGGAACTGGAGTTAATGACTGTTAATACTCAGGTGACGGTTCCCTCTGGTGACGATCGGAGGGAGCCACAGAGGCTGAATTCGTGACAGAGCCCCTCCCCTGTGAGCGGCTGCTGACGCGAGGAGGCAGGCAGGTCTGACCGGGTGGTCTCTATGGAAGTCTGTGGTGAGTGAAGGGTCTAGGATATCATCAGCATTGACCCAGGACCGTTCCTCTGGACCATACCCCTCCCAGTCCGCGAGATACTGGAGGAATCTGCCTCGACGACGAGAGTTCAGGATTTCTCGGACATGGTATGCCTCCTGGCCATCAACGACGATGGGAGGGGCCCTCTGGTCACCAGTCTTGTCTAGGACCTCCACTCCTCTCGGACCACCAGCGGGCTTGAGCAAAGAGACATGAAAGGTGGGTGAGATGCAGTAATGAGCAGGTAAGGCTAATCTGAATGCAACTGGAGTGATTTGTCTGATGATTTTGAAGGGACCCACGTACCTGGGATTGAGCTTTTTGCAAGGTAACCGGAGCTTTATGTCACGGGTGGACAACCAAACCCATTGCCCCGGATGGCAGTTGGGGTTGGCACGCCGATGACGATTGGCCTGTTCTCTGGTGCGACAAACTGCTCTTTGCAGATGGATGTGAGCATCGTTCCACGTCTCCTCACTGCGTTGTAACCATGAGTTGACTGCAGGTAAGTCTGAGGGTTCTCCAGACCATGGAAACAATGGGGGATGGAAGCTTAGGACGCATTGGAAGGGAGTGATAACTGCAGATGGTTTGCGGAGTGAATTTTGGGCATACTCTGCCCATAGCAGATAGCGACTCCAGTCGGACTGATTCTTATGGCAGTATGAACGAAGGAAGCGGGTGAGTTCTTGGTTCAGCCGTTCCACTTGTCCGTTGGCTTGAGGATGGTACCCGGGAGTGAGGCTCACATTTATGTTTAGTTGGCGACAGAAGGCTGACCAGACGCAGGAGGTGAACTGCGGACCCAGATCAGAAACTACATCCTCTGGTAGACCGTAGAACCTAAATACATAGTTGCAGAGAACTTCTGCGGTTTCTAGGGCAGTGGGAAGTTTGGGAAGTGGTATCAGCCTGCAGGCCTTGGGGATTCGAGTGGACCAGTTGCATCACTCTCTGTCTTAAGACCTGCGGAACGTACGTGAGGTTGTGTGGAGATTGAGCCGATGGTGGATCAGTGACCTGAGCTTCAGTGATTTTGATCATTATGTCCCACTGCACGGGTGCGAGAATGATGGTGGATGGAATAATGGGTTCTTGATCTGGGGATTGGGAGTCAGACTCATGGAGTCGAGAGAGAGCATCAACCTTGGTATTTTGAGAGCTGGGATGGTAAGTAACTTTGAAGTCGAATCTGGTGAAGAAGAGTGACCATCTTGCTTGTTGGTGGTTGAGTCTCTTGGCAGATTTCAGATATTCTAGGTTACGGTGGTCAGTGAGAACAGTGAATGAATATTTTGCCCCCTCCAGCCAGTGACGCCACTCCTCGAATGCTGCCTTCATAGCGAGGAGTTTGCGGTTGCCAATGTCATAATTCTGCTCTGTCGGGTTCAGTTTGCGGGAGAAGAACGCATGGGGTATAGTTTGGGAGGATCACCCTGGCATTGCGAGAGCACTGCCCCAATGCCTGTACTGGAAGGGTCTACTTCCACAATGAATTTGAGATCTGGGTTGGGATGATGCAGGATAGGAGCGATCGTGAATCTCTCCTTCAGTGACCGGAAGGCTGCTATTGCCGCCGAAGACCAGGTGAGACGTTGGGTTCCCTTTTTGATCATGGACGTCATGGGGGCAGCGATCGTACTGAAGTTACGGATGAACCGTCGATACAAGTTAGCGAATCCTAAGAAGCGTTGTAGTTCTTTGAGAGTGGTAGGCTGGGGCCAGTTGACTACTGTCCGCACCTTCTGTTCGTCCATGGCGACCCCTCCTGAACTGATCACATACCAGAGGATGGAGATGGTCTCTTGATGGAACTCACATTTCTCTGCCTTGGCGTACAGTTGGTGTTGTATGAGACATTTCAGGACTGTTCTGACATGGTCCTCATAGGTTTCGGAGTAAATCAGGATGTCTTTGATGTAGACAATTACCCATTGGTTCTGTATGTCTATGAAAACTTTGTTAACGAATGCCTGGAACACTGAAGGACTATTGGACAAGCCGAACGTCATGACATAATACTCAGAGTGCCCCGTTGTGGTGGAAAATGTCGTTTTTCATTCGTCCCCTTTCTAGGCACAACGAAGGTCCAGTTTGGTGAAATATCTAGCTCGTCTGAGTTGTTCGAGGGCTGCGGGAATGAGTGGTAGAGGGTAACGGAACTTGCTGGTGATGTCGTTGAGAGACCGGTAGTCGATACAGGGACGAAGACCTCCATCTTTCTTCTTGACAAAGAAGAACCCTGCCGACGCGGGTGACGTGGAGGGACGGATGAAACCTTTGGCGAGCTCCTCCTCAATGTAAGATTTCATAGCCTCTGCCTCGGGTGGTGACAGCGGAAAGACTCTGCCCTTGGGAGGTTGTGATCCTGGGAGGAGATCTGTGACACATTCGCTGGCTCAGTGAGGAGGTAAGTACGATGCTTTAACTTTGCTGAAGGCCTCAGCTAAATCTTGATAGTCACCGGGTAACGGGCCTTTCAAGGAAGTCTCACTCCTCCTCTTGACGGGCATGCTGCGGAGACATTTATGAAGGCAGAAGTCTGACCATTAAATGATTTGTTTCTTAGTCCATGAGATAGAGTGTTATGCTGCTCCAGCCATGGAAGGCCGAGGACGATGGGGTTTTGTGGAGATTGGAACACAAACAGGCGGATGCTTTCAGTGTGGAGGAATCCGGTACTCAATTGGAGATTTTCAGTGGTGAATTTAATGCAACCGAAGCCCAGGTCATACACGGGAGAAACGCTCGGAAATGTTTGCATGGCAAGACAAGACTTTGCAATGAGGTGACTGGGAGAACCTGAGTCAATATGAAACACCTGTGAAGGTAATCAGCCACAGGTACGGGGTATTATGGGAATTGGAGTTAATGACTGTTAATACTCAGGTGACGGTTCCCTCTGGTGACGACCGGAGGGAGCCACACAGACTGAATTCGTGACACTATCTATCTATCTATCTATTGTATATGGATATGTATATGTATATATGATTAACAAATTACCGACAAAGTTCTATATGACTAATCGCACTTAAAAGTACATTCGTAAATACATATATAATTATGTTTTAATGTAAATATTTCTAAATGTATCGGACAAAACTATTTGACATAAACAGACATTGATACATCTATAACACTAAATTCTCAAATAATAATAATAATAATATCAATGTATAATCAATTAATCATACTTAATATATAAATATATTTGACATAAATAGATAAATTATTTAACATTCTTATTAATTATTTTATTAATAAATCATTTACTTTTAAATTCATACAATTATCATCGATAAAATCATTGATTATATGAATTTAAACATTATTATTAATTTATTAATTAGCTATGATTACAGAACATGATCAAGCTTTCAACAAAATTAAATGGATTTTGCCATTGTAAAATATACTACTGTTACATGACACAAAAGTGTTTCTAGCATCTTCATAAGGGACACCTCTTCTATGTGGCAGAACAGCACCGGGTTAGATATGTCTGTGAGAATGATAACCCAATCCAAAAGCATTTGGCAAATGGCAAGTAAGCTTAATGCAATAAACAAGGGCACTGTAAAGCACAAAGCACTTCTATGAACCCTAGCTTGTTCATTATTTAGCTCTGTCTGAGGGAGGGTGGGCAGGCACGATGACATATCTAGCACTCTGGAGAGATTTCGCTCCTTCTGATTTTATAGCTGGCTGGGCATGGTGGGCGGCTGTCACTGAGTGATGATGCGTAGGAGGCCCAGGGTCATGCTGCCACCAGAGGTTTAGTGACAACAAGTTAAATGAGCTACTTTTGACCTATTTCTCCTCCCCGTTAGCTTAACAAGCTATAAATACCTGTGGCCCTCTCGATGTCTCGCCACAGGAAAGATGGAGGATGAACGTCTGGTACAGGCGCTGTAGGACAAACTGCTGAGTGAATCTGCATGGATGGATTACTGTGTGGAAAACTGTCAAATGGGATCAGCTTGTACAATTCACAGCTGCATTTAACAGTTCTCTTTTATAAAACTGCCATGTAATGTCTCAGAAAGTTCAAAACAAGATATGGTTCTTGTTTCTCTTTCTGACAAGGCAAAAAACTGCATTTGAAAAGCAAGGAAAAATGTATTCTTCTCATAGGTCGGAGCTCTAGAGGGTCTATCAAAGCCTTTAGGCTCTCACTGATGAGGCTTAAATATTTAAACACGTTCTGATCTCCAGCTCTCTCGCTTGTACTACATTTCTCTGCAATTATGTAATTCTGCCACAGCTTTCAAGTTCAGCTCGGTTTGACAACTTTCTCCATGATGGTTTGAGGGCACAAGTGCATAGTCAGACAGAAAGAGACAAAAAGTTCCAATTTACTCAAACATTATTGCACAGACAAGTAGCATAGATAAATAACGCCTCTCTGAAACATTTATAAAAAGAATAGTTGACCCTGTCATCATTTACTCACCCTCATGTTATTTCAAACTGGTATGACTTGTAGGGGAAAAAAGAGATTTTAGGCAAAATGTTCACGCTGCTCTTTAACCATACAAAAAAATTAAAAAATAAATCATATGATTTCAGAAGACTTGCAATATAAACTTACATCTATGGTGCTTTTTTTTTTTTTTTTGCCATTTTTGGAGCTTGACAGCGGCCGATACAGATTTTTAGAACAAAATGAAGGTGAGTAAAACAATAAAATATTACTGTTGGGGTAAACTATCTCTTTAACTAAAACTGATTTTGAGAGACTGTATGTGGGTCTACAAATAAATATCACAATTTATTCAAAAGTGAAGAGCGGGAGAGAAGATCTTTACAGAAATCAAATAAACTTTGAGTTATGCAATGACTCAGACCATAGGCCACATTACATCTATAGAATTCAAAGATCAAAGACCATGAGAACAGGGCCTGTTTGACTTTCTCAATAGTGTTTATGTGCTGCATTTGTATGTAAAATCGTGTGTGGGTGTCTTCCTTGAGAACTCTGACTGGCTGTAGAAGCCAGAAATAGCTTTGTAGAGATCAAACAAAGCATATTCTGATGACAACCCAATAGCCTATGCAAGCTAGATATTTAACAATTTCTTCGCTTTGGGCCTTCACTTCCAACATGGAGCCTTTCCATTGCAAAAGGTTCTTTATATTGGTAAAAGATTCCAATATAAAATTATGGTTATAGTTATTAAAATATTCTTCACAATAAAATGGTTCTATTAATAAATATTTACTGAAAGGTTCCTTGGGGAACTCAACATTTTTCTTTTATGACATTGCTATGAATCCCTCCTTTTATTTTTAAGAGTGTGTACTGAATGTTAGCTTACTATCTGCATTGATTCTTATTGCTGGAGACCAGATAGGAGCTTGAATGTTTTACACTTTTTCTAGTCGAACAACCTACCATAAAAGCTCTGCAAGACTAAAATGACCCATAACTTATGAACGGGGCCCTACTTGCAAGCCTCATTTCCACTGATTTCAGTCTTGGTGCACTCAGAGCAGGCCGTTACCACCGAGTCCTGTGATCTCTGTCCAAACAACACCGGCTGGTAACACAGCGGATCAGAGCCGTTTGCATGCCAGAGTGGGATAGATGAGGGAGACTGCAGGGATGAACAGACGTCATTTTCTGCTAACTAATCAAATGATTCAGAGCCGTGTGCTGCATCATTCTGGTACCTGCTTCCTGCTCCACATCTAAAGGCATCAACTACTGTGCCAGCACAGACTAAAAGAAGTGTCTTCTTTTCTCAAGGCACTGGCAGTATGGGTACTAACAATTTTCTCTGTGAGTGCATGTTGCTCAGACCATGCATGTTTCTAAAAATGTATAAGAAGGATGTGTATAAGAAAATGTATAATGAATTTTGCAATATTATTTGAAGGCATACAATGGATGAAATAAAATATATTCTGTTACACTCCAGTGAGTATTTCTGTATAAACAGTAAACTTTTGGCTGCAGAAAAGTTACAAATGGCCAAGCCCGCTCTTAAAAAGTTATTATCTTATAATTATTAATCAAAAAATCATATTGCTTTGGCGAACAAAAACTGTAACATGCATTATAAATCTGGTGACATCTAATTACTATCTGTACTACAGTCAAATGTTTATTATGTGTCACAAATTGAGTGGAAATTTTGAGTATTAAGCAGTATAGCACAAATGTGATATACAGTCTGGCTAAACAAGAGCTTAGCAAGCCAGCTGAGAATCACACCTCTCCATGGCAATGATCCAGAGTGCCTGTTATGGTGTGAACAATTTTTCTTTCTCACACAGGAGATATCTGAAGGAGCAGAAGAACTCTTCTCTGATGAACATCTATGTCTTTAACCATTCTGACGTACCATATACATAAATGCCATGTTTTCTTCTGAACATAACTGTTTATCTCTTCCTCACAGCGAGGACATGCCCATATGCTGTGTAATCCTGCCAGGCTGTTGATTGTCTCGGCTGTCCCTCAGAATGATGTAATACTCAGGGGAAGGATGGCTAGTGCTGCTCACTAGGACTCACTGAGAGTGATCGGCGTTCAGTGGAGGTCCCACTTGATTAGCGAAACTGAATACCTTACACGGAAAAGCACAAAAAATAAAATGAATGATGAATTTTTCCAGATAATGCAAAAAAATACACTGTAAAAAAAAAAAAGTTGAGCCAACTTAAAAATTTAAGGTAACCAGCTTCAGCAGATTTTGTTTGTTTTAAGTTTATACAACAAAAAGTCGAGAATCTCCTACAAAAATAAGTTGAGAGAACTAAAAAATCTGCTGAAGCTGGTTGCCTTAAAATTTTTAATTGGCTCAACTTTTTCTTTTTCTTTTTTACAGTGAACAAAGTCAGTATAAAATGTCATTTTAATGAACATTTTAAATTACAGCGCAGTGGTGAGTCTGTGCAGCCAAGATGACCAAATGCTTACAGTGTGATCCATGTCGCTTTGCGTTTTATCTCCTTTTTGAGTCCATCTCAGAAATCCAAAAGTTTTATTTTTCAGGTGTTAAAATGCTTAATTTTAAGTTTTAAGGCTTCAGAGTGTGATACACTACCAGTCAAACGTTTTTGAACAGTTATTTGATCCAAAATACAGCAAAAGCAGTAATATTGTGAAATATTTTATACTGCTTTCTATTTGAATATATTTTAAAATGTTATTTACATTAAATTTTCAGCATCAGTCACACGATCCTTCAGAAATCATTCTAATATGCTGATTTGCTGTTCAAGAAACACTATTATTATTATTATTATCAATATTTAAAACAGTTGAGTACATTTTTTTCCAGGATTTCTTTTGATGAATAGAAAGATCAGTATTGATCTAAGCTTTAGTAACATTATACATTCAAAAGCTTGGAGTCAGTATAATTTAATTTCTGTTTCAGATAAATGCTGTTCTTCTGAACTTTCTATTCATCATCAATTATACTCAACTGTTTTCAACATAATAATAATAATAATAAAGGTTTTTTGAGCAGCAAATCAAAATAATAGAATGATTTCTAAAGGATCATATGACTGGAGTAATGATGCTGAAAATTAAGATTTGAAATCACAGTAATAAAATACATTTTTCAAATAAAAAAGTTATTTTAAATAGTAAAAATATTTCAAGATTTTACAGTTTTTGTTGCATTTTGGATCAAATAAATGCAGGCTTGGTGAGCAGAAGAGACTTCTTTAAAAACATTAAAAACTTACAGTTCAAAAATTTTTGACGTAGTGTATATGACAACATATTTCTGTGTCTCAAGCAGGCTGCAGCACACAGTGGTTTCTTTTGTGAAAAATCTTTTAAGTGAATGAATCGTGAAAAAAAAAGAGCAAAAACGGTATCTCTTTTTTGTTACACAAAGCACAACTGGCTCTTTCTGGAGTCTCTTAGCAGATTTGTACACAAATCGCAAATTTAGACTCGTTTCGGTCGTGAACGACTCTTTTCTAAAAGACTCGCTTGAGTGAATGATTCAAATGACTCATTCACACATTAAATCACTTGTAATGATGTAACCTGCAGAAAGGGTTAGTGAACAGATCTCAAATCTTTTTAGTGAATGGATTCAAAAGAAAGTGACAGAGATTAAACAAAATCTCTATTTTACATAATATTATAAAATAGAATATCTCATGAGTTACACACTTCAGATTTGTTATAGGCTATGCAAAAATAGGTTTTTAATGTAGTTTTATTAATCAAACTTACAGTTTAAAGCCGGTCTATTCCCGATTCTATTCTAATATAGAAACAGGAACAGATCATTTTGTTATTCTAGCACATACAGATATATGGCTTTGCTCCATACCCCGATGTTGATGACTACAGATATTCAATCTGGTGTAAACCCAAAGTTTACACCAGATTGAATGTTTACAAACAAGACAGTATGGTCTGCCCTATCTGTCAGAGGCACTTTGTAATGAAGTATGGTAAGAGTTTAAAATTCATTTAGAATTCAAGTGATTCACCACTAAGAGAAGTTTTCAAACAAACAACTGCCCAGTGGTATTACGCCCTGAGATGTTTTATCTGTGAAAGAGAAATCAATAAAGCCTCTTAAGTTAATGTGCAATATTTCATTTCAGGAGCTGCCCATAGTTATAAGTTCAGGTCCATTAAGTTATAAAAGGATAATGGATTTATGCTGAAGTGTTGCTGTTGGGTCGAGGTTGCAGTCCAAACAGTGGAGGGAATATCAAATAGTGCTCACAAATGGCTTATTTCTGGAAACATGCCCAGGCACTGCTCAATGAGCTAGACATACCTGAGTGACAACCTTCTGAAATAATACTCTGACCCATTGTGTCTGCAGGGCCAGCTTTAGTGGGGCGAGAGGTGGGAATGATTTTAGGCCTGTAATCCACTGTATGAGCAACCCAAAACATACAGAATACATATTTACAAATTAAGAGTCTTGAAGATTTTTTATTTTTAAAGCTTAATACTTTTATTTATCAAGCCATGAATGATTTAGCCATGGTAAGAATATAAGAATTCTTTCAAAAACAATAATAATAAAAAAAAAAAATCACACAACCCAAACTTTTGAACAGTAGTGTATAAATAATAAATTATATACATGGAAATTACATTTAAATGTTGACATAGACTGTCCAAAGCAGATAGGATAGGAAAAAAGTATGTTTCTCCACAAATAAATTAAACAGCAACAAAGACTGTTGGTTTGGCCTTTTAAAAGTGATAAAATGATAAGTTAATAAATATAACTTACATCAAAAGCTTTCCACCCACTTTCATCATAATGTCAACTCACAGGTCATTTAAAATGCCAGAATTTCACCGCCTCAGACTTCGTTATGTGATAACTCAGAAATCCTAAATATAAATAGAATCAGCAGAAATGAAGGATAAAAAGTCTGTCTGAAAGGCCCAGCCAATCAGAGCAGAGCTAGTGGGTGTTCACACCTGCCTAATTAATTTCCACACCAAAGGTTCCCATTGTGTTGTCTGTGCAAAGCAGGACTGACCTGATACAGCTGTCCTTGTCCATTAGAAATTGTGTTTCGCGGGACATATGGTAGGATGGTGGGACAGGTGTATGTGAAGTGTGTGAAGATGGAGGTGCTGTTGACAGTCACCGCGGTGCGCTACCTGGCCCACGTCCACTCCATAAATTTAAATGAATGAATCATGCTGGAGACATATGCTCCAGTGATTCTTCATGTGCCAGAAGCCTGCAGGTCCGGTACTCCTGTAGCCCAATAGTAATTCCACAATCTGTTCCTCTCTGGT
This sequence comes from Barbus barbus, assembly GCF_936440315.1. NCBI lineage: Eukaryota > Metazoa > Chordata > Actinopteri > Cypriniformes > Cyprinidae > Barbus > Barbus barbus. The sequence goes on from NC_136742.1 coordinate 19,745,222, forward strand.
CTCAGGAGGAAACCCCTCTATCCTCCCTCTGATATAAAGCTAGTGTTAAGAGAAGATAAAGTGAAGACTTTATTAACTAATATATCTTAAACCATTCCATTTAAACATTTTCTTGGAATGGCCCGCCGTTTTACTTAAACAATTGTCCTTCAATCCTTTTTTTTTGTAATAAAAATGTGATAAACATTTTATCTTTTTAATCACCAACTATTTATTTATATATTTGTGCACTGCTTTTCTGTATAAAACATGCTTAACACTTTACAATGTTTCATTTATTAACATTAGTTAACTTGAACTATCAACGATAAATACTTCTAAAGCATTTATTAATCTTTCAAACAGTTAGTTAGCAGTTTTAGTTAGCTAATGTTAATATCAACATTTACTAATAAGTTATTAAAAGCTGTATCTGTTGTATGTGTTAATATTAATAAATGGACCTGAACAAACATGAACTAACAATGAACAGTTAAATTTGACAAAGATTAATAATAACATAGATTAATAATGCATTGCTTGTTGTAAGTTAATGTTAGCTAACGCATTAACCAACATTACCTGATGGAACATTATTGTGAAGTGTTACCAAAATAAGTATTACACATGTAAATATGTAAGTGTCAGACCTCTGTGTGTGTCTTGTGTTTCCACGTGCTCCCTGTGTTTCCGTGCCCATATTTGGTTTGTTTCGTGTCCTCGTTTAATGTAATTAGTAGTTTATTCTGTTCCAGGTGTGTTTCGTTAATTATCCTGGTATTTAAGTCCTGTCTGTGTCGTGAGATGTGGTCTGGTCTACTCGTTATCCCCGGTGTTTGATGTCTGCTCTGCCCTAGCTTAATTAAAGAAGGTTATTATTTGAGTTACGTCCTCGTATGCGTGTTCCTTGTTCCTCCCTGCTGTGTGTACCGTGACAGTAAGTTTTTGTTTTACATTTAAATTATGAATGAAACATTTCTTAATTGTGATTTGTGGGAAAGAACTTTCTATAATAATAATTTATATAAATTTTAAATGTACGCATATAATATAGATCAATTTCTATAAATATTTACTAATATTAACATTGTATTCTTTCTCTTTGCTTTGCTTCAATTAATTTTTTTGTGCAAAAATAAAAAGTAAAAATAAAATAAGGTTGTGCTTTTTAGTGCAAAACCACAGTTCTTCCCTTTCCAATAATGCCAATAATGAGTTTTTTTTTTTTTTTCTTCTCATTATTTGCTGCAAGCCTGCATCCTCTAAAGCCATTTCCGTCTGTGATATTAACTCATCCTGGGCAAAAGTAACTGAGTTGATATGAGAGGAACACATATTAGCCTTTGCCACGGGCAAGGCTTTCTCCCAAGATGGTTGAATAACAGGCACATGCAGTACAGAACTGCCCAGTGCAGAACCCGGCGCCGCTCGAACAGCCCATCTCAACCGGAGAGACTCGCTTCTGCCAAAAATCAGTGATGAGCTACCGCCCATCTCTGCCAGAGAACACTCTTGCAGTACGGCAGGTCCGTGCCCAAAACTGATGTAATGGTGCCACTTCCACAGATGGCTCTGTAACTCTATGCCACGCTAGCAGCTTCCCTCGCTCCCTGTGCTTGGTCTCTCAGAGCACCTGCAGCTTGTTAATGATGAGACTAGATCTGTAACAGAAAGAAAGTCTTCAGCACTGGAAGACAGGTGGAGTCTTTTATATGTACCTTATTCTACAGGGATGAAATGTTATGATGTACTAAATGGTCCCAAGTGAGACAGGCAGGAAACGGCAAAGCCGTTACACCAGACAACAGGTGCACGTCTGTGCAGAGAGACGGCTATATCCTTCTGGATTGTGTGAACAGACAGAGTTAAGTAGAACAGCATAGACAGACCGTAAAATGCTGACCAGGCATGCATAAGTTTACTTCTTACAGTCGTAAGGGCTCAGTGTGTTTTTTTTGGCTTTATATGTATCCAAAATAATATACATAATATGGTGATTAACTTTATTAATAACTGCCATGAACTATAAATTGAAATATTACATTTAAAATTACACAGTTGATCATCATGAATTCTTATTTACATGTGGTCAGGCAATATCCCAATAGTCATAAATCTACACACAGCAGAACCCTAACACCAAAGTGTAGCTGTAAACTGCTTAAAATTCAGTTCAGAAAAATTCAGTTTCAGATTGAAAAATTCAGAATCAGTTATTTACTGAACAGAAAGTTTGTGTGCCTGTCATGACAATTTCATGTTACCACTGAAGCAACAAAAGTATGATTAACAAACATTGTAAAAAATATGAAAATTTAAACATTGTAAAAAAAAATAATTAAATTACAATGCTGTTTCAGGGCTAAAAAAACTATTTTTTCTTAAAGTGTGCTATATATCTGTACAGTAAATGTCACTTGGTTTGATATTTTGGATGCAATATATACACAATATTCATACTTTTTAAATATATATATATATATATATATACTGTATATGGCTTAAGAATCCAAATATTTTTATGCATAAGCCATATGTATAAAATTCTACATGTGATTTAAAATGATCAACATATCTTGGTTATTACTGAAATAAAATAAACAGTTAAAAATATATGATCTATTATCCCTATCTATCTGGATATGTATATATGAATAACATGTATACATTAATGGTCTAATTATTATACCAATTATTTATAAATATATATATTTTTTTACTAGCATTAATAGTGTTTTCTTTATTTTTGCTTCAATTATATTTCTGTGTGCAAACATAAATAGAATTAAAGTAAAATATTTATTATTATTATTAAAATAATTCACAGTTTATATTCCTGTAAAATAATTTTACATTGACATTTACAATTATTCATTTAGCAGACGCTTTTATTCAAAAAGACTTACAATTGAGGAATAAAATAAGCGATTTATCATAAAGAGGTGAATAAACGCAGGAAGTGCTTGAATTTTCTGTGAATTTCTACGATTCTTTTTGTGTATACCTCATGGAAACATTGAAACAACCAGTCATACCTGTACAAATAAAGTGAGTGAAATAAGAGTAAAAGAGAGGTCAGAAAGAGCCTGAAATAGAGTAAGAGAGAGGTGTGTAGGTATATCAGATTATTGTTTTGTCCTTGTCCCCTCCCACATACACAAGCAAACACTCGCTCTTTTCAGTCGGGCACCTTTTCAGTGAAGAGGTCTGCATAAAAAAAGAAATGAAAGTTAGCTGATGCATTGGCCCTTTCTATCAGCATTTGCCGCTTGAGATCAAAGCCCCTGCGGCCATGCTCTCTTTCTCCTTTTTCCTCTCGCTCTCCCTCCTGTGTGGGTGTGTGTGTGATGTTCATTACCACCCCAGGCCTTGCCCATGCTCTTCAGCCAGATCTCCTTTCTGGTACGAGCTGAAAGCTTCAGATTCACTTTTCAAGATCAAAGCATGGAGAAGCAGGGCTAGCATGTCAGAAAACTGAACTAACAAACTGCTGGTGTGCTAAGATCAGTGTGGACAGGCCTACCTGGATTCCTGGATACTTCCCAATACAGACTGAATGCTGTCTTACAGATCAAAATGCAAAAAAGATCCACAGTGTATGTCTGTATCTTCATCCTGGCTGCTCAAATACAGTAAGATGAACAGTGATGTCACTTTCCAACTCCAGAAATGTGTTCTGCTAAACATCAAACATAATAAGATGGATGGTTATGGAGTTGTATCAGATGTAAAGCAATATTTTCCTCATTTTAACATGCAATCTGTTCTGACTGGCTTTTAGCATATGGTAATGCTCAACTTTTAAAGTTTTTCAAGAACAAAAGTCTTCTTTTGTGACAGTATAGGCTCCACCTTATGTTCTTTTCTGCTGCTATAAAAACATAACTTCTAAATGCTCTCTTTAGGCATGATTTAATGTTTAGCCTACAGCCATTGTTAAAGTCAGAGTAACACATCACAACTGAACCCTTCTGCAACTTCTCAGTACAAACACACTGTAAAAAAAACCCCAAAGTTGAGCCAACTTAAAAATTTAAGGCAACCAGCTTGAGCAGATTTTTGACTTCTCTCAACTTATTTTTGTAGGAGATTCTCAACTTTTTGTTGTATAAACTTAAAACAACAAGTTGAGAAAACTCAAAAGTCTGCTGAAGCTGGTTACCTTAATTTTTAATTGGCTCAACTTTTTTTTCTTTTTACAGTTCAGACAGTACAACAGACTAGTGAGATGGTAGACTCTCCGGGGCATTGAGAGAGCAGTGTGGGCCTGGAAAATGCAGAGAAGCGTCACGCAGGGGCAGATACAGATAGCCTTGTGTGGCACAATAATTAATCAGACAGCAAGCTAACACTAACAAGTAATGCATCAGTGTGGTGGAGACCTGGATTATGGATGATGGGAAGAGAGAGTTGCTCTGGATGAGACAGATCTGGTGCACCTGGGCAGAAAATCACATGTGCTGCTCCTCGACGCCAGGCCCATGAATCACCTCCACACTGAATGAGGACTGCACTGCTTCCATGTCATTTCATCTTAGCCAAGCGACACACACAGGCCACAGACTTGCTAATGTGGGATATGTATCGAGGAAAGGAACGACACTCCTTACTTTCTTGTTCTTAGCTGTTTTGTAAAGTAGAAGAAAAAAGAAAAGAAAAAAGCTTGTAATAAACCATTTAAAAATATCTTTGTGAAATATTTGCTATAAATAAATAATACAATTATGTAAAATTATTATAAAAAAATATATTATTGTAAAACATTTGCTATGGAAAATTTATAAAGTAGACAAACAAACTATACACACAAACATACTGTATTCTGATACTACTGTATATGGAAACAACAAATTTGTCTTCAATCTTGGAAAGCTTGGCCAATATATTATATAATAATAATATTTTTTTTAACATTTTATTTTTAATGTTTGTAATACAGTATATAAACAATTTAAAATTATAAATAATATTGATATATAGTTTATTTAGTCTCTCTCTCTCTCTATATATATATATATATATATATACACTGTATATACAGTGGTGTGAAAAAGTGTTGGCCCCCTTCCTGATTTTTTATTTTTTTGCATGTTTGTCACACTTTAATGTTTCAGATCATCAAACAAATTTAAATATTAATCAAAGATAGAACAAGTAATGCAGTTTTTTGAATGAAGTTTTTTATTATGAAGGGAAAACAAAATCCAAACCCACATGGCCCTGTGTGAAAAAGTGCTTGCCCCCTAAACCTAATAACTGGTTGGGCCACCCTTAGCAGCAACAACTGCAATCAAGCGTTTGCGATAACTTGCAATGAGTCTGTTACAGCGCTGTGGAGGAATTTTGGCCCACTCATCTTGGCAGAATTGTTGTAATTCAACCACATTGGAGGGTTTTCCAGCATGAACCGCCTTTTTAAGGTCATGCCACAGCATCTCAATAGGATTCAGGTCAGGACTTTGACTAGGCCCCTCCAAAGTCTTCATTTTGTTTTTCTTCAGCCATTCAGAGGTGGATTTGCTGGTGTGTTTTGGATCATTGTCCTGCTGCAGAACCCAAGTTCACTTCAGCTTGAGGTCACGAACAGATGGCCGGACATTGTCCTTCAGGATTTTTTGGTAGACAGCTGAATTCATGGTTCCATTTATCACAGCAAGTCTTCCAGGTCCTGAAGCAGCAAAACAGCCCCAGACCATCACACTACCACCACCATATTTTACTGTTGGTATGATGTTCTTTTTCTGAAATGCTGTGTTACTTTTACGCCAGATGTAATGGGACACACACCTTCCAAAAAGTTCAACTTTTGTCTCGTCAGTCTACAGAGTATTTTCCCAAAAGTCTTGGGGATCATCAAGATGTTTTCTGGCAAAACTGAGATGAGCCTTTGTTCTTTTTGCTCAGCAGCGGTTTTCGTATTGGAACTCTGCCATGCAGGCCATTTTTGCCCGGTCTCTTTCTTATGGTGGAGTCATGAACACTGACCTTAACTGAGGCAAGTGAGGCCTGCAGTTCTTTAGATGTTGTTGTGGGGTGTTTTGTGACCTCTTGGATGAGTTGTTACTGCGCTCTTGGGGTAATTTTGGTCGGCCGGCCACTCCTGGGAAGGTTCACCACTGTTCCATGGCAAACACTTTTTCACACAGGGCCATGTGGGTTTGGATTTTTTTTCCCTTCAGAAAAAAAACCCTTCATTTAAAAACTGCATGTTGTGTTTACTTGTGTTATCTTTGATTAATATTTAAATTTGTTTGATTATCTGAAACATTAAAGTGTGACAAACATGCAAAAAAACAAAATCAGGAAGGGGGCCAACACTTTTTCACACCACAGTATATATAAATATACAGTATATTTATATTATTTAAACAAAGTAACAAATAATAAAATAAAATTTTTAAAAGTATTCTGATACTATATGGAAACAACAAATTTGACAATAATCATGGGAAGCTCGGCCAATATATTACAGAATATATAATATTTTTTTAAAAGTTTGTAATTCAGATTTGAAAAATAAGTACCTTAATATATAAACCTAAAATATTCGAAAATATACTATCTATACTATTTATCTCAACACCATTGGTCAATATAATACACAATACAATATTTTTATATTTTATTTATGTTTTTCTGTTATATTAATGTTTGTCCCTTTAAAATTTGTCCCTTCAAAAAAGATGAAATCAAAAGAATCCTGCCAGAAACTGACGGTACCAATTAACTGAAATGTGGAGACAGAGGCTTTTAAATAGGTTATTGAGGGCGATCAGAGCCTAATTGCTTTTAATTTCACACAGGGTGTCCACTAGCCCAATTAATTACAGTGCAAATGAATCCTTTATAAAGTCCTTTATACCCGTTGTCCTTGATTTTGAATCATGTAACTGATAAAGTATTCAATGGGAGTAAGTAGCCACTTCTCCAATTCTAATTAGAGCTTGAAAAAGAGAGGTGAGGGTTGGAGGCAGTCATCTGTATATGGTTTTCCCCCAATCGCACACTTCGCATTTAACAAGAACCAATCTTCACTGTCAGGAAATGAAGCATTACCATTTTAAATGACCTAGGCTATTGCGACGGGGAGAGAGGCAGGATGTATTTGTATGCAGGACAAGCGCCAAGCTCATGACAATGTCAAACTCGGTGACAACACATTGGAAATGACTAACCGAGAGAGAGAACGCTCAGGCTTAGGGCAGCTCACGGGGTGAACATAATCCTTTTAGCAAACATTCAGCAGTAATGTGGAGATAATTACTTGGAAATGTCATGGTTTTATCGCAGCCATGCACAGAAATGTAATTTCATTCAGACTGAAAATGTGACAACATTTTTAAATGGGGTCACGTAATTTCAAATGTATTTTGCGAAGGCCTTCTTGTGAGCCTTCAGTGTCTATTCAAAATATTATTCACAACACGCATCCCATTTTATTTCTTTATTTAAAAAAGCATTTTGTCAAACTTCACAAATAATAAGCCAGGATATGTACAAAACACTGGCTATGCTTACTCTGAGCATGATACTGATTTGATTTGACTTCACACAATCCCACAGAGGAAGCAAAGCACAGACCAACATATCAAACACAGATGGACAGGCTATTTAATATAGCCCATCAAAAGCATGCTGTGTAAGTTTGATAGTATTGCAACAAATTGCTTTCTTATGTGGGTCAAATGAAAAATTGCTCCTCAAACACAGCAGCAGCAGAAATAGGGACCATTTGCCCTGCTGCCCTGTTTGAAATCACTTGCTAGACTTATATCATATCTCACTCCTGTACTAGAGTCCCACTGGGCTGCCCTCTATCAATGCTCTTCACTGACTGAAATCCTTGTATCTACCCCGTAATGATTTGCTGTAGACAGGCCATGCTACAAAGACAGGTTCTTATTTAGAACCATTTCCATTAAAAAAACAAAAACAAACAAAAAACACTGGAACTGAATGACGTTCGGTTCTTTTAAAGGATTTACTTTTTACTTTTTCAACATCAATGCAACACCGTTACAAAGCATGAAACTGAGCAAAACGGATTGCCCAACTAGCCCCGAATGAATGATTATGAGTTGGATATTTTTTGTGAATCAAAAACGCAATCAGTATACTCTGATTTCTGAATAAATGACTCTTATGAGCCACTTTTTCTTAATTAAAGGGATAATGCAAACAAAAATGAAAATGTGATGTTTATCCGTTTACCCCCAGGGCATCCAAGATGTAGGTGACTTTGTTACTTCAGTAGAACACAAACGAAGATTTTTAACTCAAACCGTTGCAGTCTGTCAGTCATATAATGGCAGTCAATGGGACCCACGGCTCTGAGAGTACAAAAAAAACATACACCGACAAAACCAAATTAAACCCTTCGGCTCGTGACGATACATTGAGGTCTTAAGACACGAAACGATTGGTCTGTTCAAGAATCTGAACAGTATTTATATAATTTTTTACCTCTGATCCACCACAATGTCCAACTGTCCTGAGCACATTCACAACAGCCGGCACATGTTGCGTCAATGTGCTCTGGCATAGTAGGAAGCAATCTGTCGTGTGTATATGTCACTCATTGTTTACACCGTCATGCGCCGGCTGTTGTGAATGCGCTCAAGACAGTTGGACATAGGGGTGGATTATTTGTTTAGTATTGATATTTATTATATAGTTTATGCTTTATTGTATTGCATCTAAAACACTATAAAAAAAGTAATGACAGATCTGTGTAAACTGTGTATCAGTTAATGAAACTGTCATCATTTGGCATTGGAAGTGGATTTCCTTTTTTTCCTTTTTATTTCCTTTTATTCTTTAAAAGTACTAAAAGAATCATGAATAGAGCTATGTAAAGCAATCATTCAGCTCAGTGGTGGTCCACTGGAGCGACTGATAAGATACATACCAAGACTGTATATTCTGTTAAAAACTTTTATAGTCAGCTTAGCAGAGTACACACACATGTCCTCTTATTCTTTCTTAACCTGGCAGCTACCTTTTCCAGGAGAGTTCTGGGTGATGCGTTGAGACCCTGAGGGCAGGAAGCTGTCAATTAATGGAAGGTCCAGTCACGAAAGACTTGTCGGGCCTCTGCTAATCAAAGACCTGTTCCTTAGCAACAAGTCCAGGGTCTCCTCTATGAAGACATTTTCATTTGAGCACATAACATCACAAAAACTTTAAGAGGTCAGAACAGACCCCACAGTAAATGAGCGATGGCTACTTGAGATTGAAAAGTGAGAGGAAAATGAGAATCTGTGAGTGAAAAATGTGACCACCACTAAAGTAATGTTAAAGAAAATGAAACACAAATGAAAAAAAAAGAATGATTGGCTGGATCAAACAAATGGGGCTCCATGCTACATTATCGAGCTGGTCGAGATTCTTAAACAGAATAATATTTTGATAGAGCCACAGTGTTTACACATAATATAATAAATCAACATAATAAATATCTTACTTGTAGTTGTTTCTAGAGAAATAGAGAGCATTTTACAAGAAAAAATAGCTTTCAGGTAGTCTATAAGTGAAATGAAAAAGGAAACAGAAAAGACAAATGTAGCTATGATTATGTTCACTTGGCTGTCCAAGTAGAGTAATCAGTCCAGCTATTGTCATTTTGGCTGCTAAGGATCCTTAATGTTGATTGTAGTGGGGAATGACGAAAAAGCAACCAAGGTACTCACCAGTAAGTGAGAGCTATTCATTTATATGCTGTTATAAAAAGCACCGATCACACATTCTTCATTTGTCATCCATTCCCGTTTCTCTCTTGTTGGCCCTTGGATTGTTTCCACACATGCAGCTACAACATGGGATTTTGTAAACCATTTTTAGCCCATTATCATGTGGCCTGCATCATGTGACCCACAATGTAAGCATGAACATGTGGCAAGACTCACACTGTAAATAGCCTTTCAATGTAGAAAAACAGCAAACATGTAAATAGCCAAGTGGAAATGAACAGATAATCGCTTGAAAGCATTTCAGTAATTTCGGTCATACCTTCAAGTGCTTTTACACAGATAAATGCTGTCAGAGCTGTTTGCATCAATATCTGGGGGTTTGTTATGCCTGCCCATTTTAATGTTTTTAATAAATTATCTCTCAATATTCACATTCATTATCTGTTTTTTTGGAGTAAGATTAAGAAATGTTCATAATTTTAATGGAAAAAGATTGTAAAATTTTTTTGGTAAAAGCCTGTTAATTGGTTAAAGGTAAGTTCTCTTACTCTATGAAAAAACTGTAATAGATCGAAAGGGACACTTCATGCAATTTCACAGTAATATACTGTTAAATATACAATTTATATAAGTGAAAAAGAAGTCATCTTATAATTTACAGTGAAAAACCATACACTTGCATACACAGATTTCTCTCTGTGACTCATCACATTTGATTTATTTATTTTTTTCATTCAAACAACTATCTTTCTGTCATGACACCTCTCTGAGAGTTTAGCATGCTAATAAACAAGGCAATGTTGCGGTAGAGGAACTAGCGAGACTTGCTACTGCCAATACATCCACAGACAAGCTGCTGTGAGCATGTAAGAAATATTGCTGCTGTACATAAAACATATAATAACCTCCATATAACATACATGAAATGTCTGTATAGCAGATCTATACAGGTGGAGGGTTTCTGAAGCACACTGCAACTGTTAAAGTAAGTACTAGCCAAGTATTTGAATGTTGAGCAGTAAACTCATTGGCTGCTTATGTGAAAAGTAACCAATGAGCTGCGCCATGTAAATGACGATGTGATTATATCATAGTTAGGCCCTATCGGCCTGTGCTATCTAGAGTTTTATGACATAACTTTGCGTTTCTTCTTATGCCAAGTTCACACTGCATAGCCCGATTTTTCACTCACCGACAGGTTTTGATAAATTGCTGACAAATGCCAGAAATCAGAGGCAAATCGGTGCGTTCACGCGAGTGACAATCGCGCAGTGTGAATTATCAAAGACGCGTTAAGTAAAGTCATGCAGTTTGCAACCTCCTGTCGCCGAGCCATTGTGCAATTTGAACACAGCAGCGACTGAATGCTACCCCAGATAATCATGCAGTGTGAAAACAACGGTGATCCGATGACTTTGAAAATCGTGCAGTGTGAACTAGGCATTCGTTTGTTCCTATCAGCAATGTAAATTCGGGTTTTATGTGTGTTACCATGACAGTGTTTTGTGTTTGTGACACGGCTCACCGTTTATATATTAATATCTATATAATATCTATATATCTCATGGAAAGGCTGTGATCATCATTTGACTTTCACTTTATCACTTGTGTTTAGAAAGTGGTTGTCAGTATATTATAAAGGTAAAACAGATTTTAAAATTCAGTTAGTGCAATATACTTTTTTATATTTAAGTTAAATCTGTAAAACCTAAAATGCAAGTTCTAGCAACCTCAGCTGGTTTTTTTTTTTTTTTTTTTCAAAGGAGCAAGGACTGCATGTTTTTCTTTTCCAAAACTTTTTTTTTTTACCCACAAGTCCATGGACATCTGCATGCTAAACATATTTACCGCATTGCATTAAAAGCGAGAGTCATTATGGCACGTAAATGTGTGGGTAAATCTAATAAGAAATGACATTGAATGAAATGTCAGGGTGTCCTGGGGATTTCTTGTCCCTCCACAGCACTCCACTAAAGACATATTTAACCTGCTAGCAGTAACAATTTAATCTGCTTATCTGAAAGAAGAATAACTACTTACCAAAGGAACATCCAAAGGCCAAATGTCTGGACCACCTTGTCTGGGTAAGGATATCTGAACTTAGAAGAACACGCTGTCCTAGTGAAGCACATGGTTCTGGGTTGAGGATAAGGGTTGAAGGTAAGTGATGTTAATGATGATAATCACAGTGATCTGGCAGTTAAGACCCAGCTGCATAAACAGAGAACATCCTCAGAAAGCTGTTTGTGGGACCAGCAACAGGATCTCTACTTCACAGTGCCAAGTTCTATTGTGAGAGCTTTGATAAGAAACATATGGAGCAAATCAGCCTCGTCTTCTCACCTTCCAATTACGACATGACCCACATAAAATGTAATCAATAGAACCAAAATGGCTGCATTGATTTATTGATTTATTTGATAAAGAATAATATATAGTAGGGGTGACCCCTAATAGTCAACGATTCGATGCTTCGATAAGAGGAGACTGATTCGACTCCCAGTCTCACAGTCGAATATTCGCGGGGTGTTATGATCATGCCATTTTGGCTATATGGGGCTGCTCAGATGTCTAATTTCACATAGAACTACCTGTTTTCTCCCAATAATTTAATATACAGTCTATTAAGATAATGCTGTAAATAAGAATCTGAAAACAAGGAAGCTTTAAATAAATATTTTAACGTGCGTGAATAAATCCAATCACCCCTATAGATTTAAGGATGCTTTCACACCTGCCTCATTTAGTTCGGTTGAATCGCATTAGGTTTCTTTTTCCCTCTTGGTGCAGTTCGTTTGGGCAGGTGAGAATGCAGCAATTGCACTCGTGTGCGCACTAACAAGCGTGGACCAAACAAGCGTGCCGAGACCTCCTTGAAGAGGTGGTCTCGGCACGTTTTCAAACGAACCCTGGAGCAGTTCATTTGTGGTGAGAACGCGATCTGACCTCAAACAGACCAAACTGCAAAAAGAACTGCGCATTTTTGGACTAAACCAGCTGCCGTAGTCAGCTGCGCTGTGCATTATAGGATGAGGAAGTGTTTGTTGATAGTTTGCAGTTTAACATGGCAGGTCGCGGACAAACTTGGGGTTGTGAGGAGGTGCGGAGGCTCATAGAAATTTGATCTGATGACCATATAAATTTTTCCGCACGCTCTTTCTGACCAATCGAAAAGCAGTTTAGGGAACGCGTTCAAAGATGGAGGAGGAGCTTCTTCCCCCAGGCCATCAGGCTCCTAAACTCTAACTCTGTGTCATAACATCACTTGACTCCATGTAAATATCACCATATCAATAAGCTATTCATATTTTTTCTCTACCTCATATTGCTGCTATTATATACCCTGTACAACTTTTTTGCACATTATTTTGCACATTCCTCTTAGTACTATTTAAGTCAACAACATACTGACCTGCACATTTATATTTATATTTTTTATCTATCTTTTTATTTTATTTTATTCTTTTATTTTATTTTATTTTTTTTTATTTTTTCTTCTCTTAATATTTGTATACTTTATAATTGCACTGTCCTTGGAGCGGACCTGACCTACATTTCACTGCTGGTTATACTCTGTATAATTGTGTATGTGACAAATAAAACTCTTGAATCTTGAATCTTGAGACACATCTAGCCAACAAGTGAAGCGGATGTTGTCACGTGACTGCATTTTGGTTTGTTTCAGCTGGTTCGGACCAGAGCAAACAGTGTGGTGTGAAAAGGAACCGAAATGGCTAAAAATAGCTACAATGTATAATTTTTTGCCTTTGGTCCAGACCAAATGAACCGAACTACAGATGTGAAAGCACCGTAAGTTTCACTTTCCATGCGTGACCGACAGAGGAGCATCTTGGCGGTAGGGATTTAAATCTTTAACAAGACTCAAATCCAAGATTGGATTTTTTCGATCAGGTAGGGTACAAGTGATTTCAGACACATCAGAAACATTTTAGCCGGTTTATATATTGTGTATATATTATTTATCTCGTATAAGAGTACAAGTATAAACTGCAGTAAGCGCTTCATTGTAGCCTACTAAACGGTGATTATCTCTTCAGTGCGCAGCGCGCACACTACAAATAACAATGCATAATGTTAATATCTATGACTGGGACTGTCATATACATAACATTATAATGAGAACTGTCAGGTGTGGGTGAAGGGATGAGAGCGAGGACTCACTTGCAGGAGGAAATAGGGCTTTATTAAAACTAAAATAAACAAACAAAAACTACCCCGTAGGGGAAAACAGACTGACAAGGCAGGACAGGCCTTCACACAGGGTAACAGCGACGACGAACCGGCACAGGACTGCAAACACAAGGAGATTATAAAGGGAGCAAATGAGGAGGGTAACAAGTAAACACAGGTGGGGCAAATTAACCAATAATCAGGAAACAAGGTGGGTGGGGTCAAGACAATTGACATGAGAGCACATGGCACATAGAACCAAACAAGACAAGCCATGTGCTCACACAAAACAAAAACACAAGCACATGGCCAGCAAAACAAAAATCACTAGCCATGTGCAAAACAGGACACGAACACACAGCTATTGAGGAGACTTATAAGCTGCGCGTTCACAAAACATGACAAACATGAAAGCACGCAGCCAGTGAAAAAAACACTAGCTGCGTGCAACACAGAACAAGACAAAACAAGAGAAAGCAGCAGCCAAAGAACGAGCTGCGTGCAACACAACGAAAAAGCACGCGGCCGAAACTGAACCGCGTGCCGAACAAAACAAACACACACAGCCACAGAGGGGCGCACGGCCTGAGAGAACTCGAGACCGCACACTCCTACAGCAAGAACAAACCTGGAGCGTGAGTGTCCGTACCCCAACACGAAACCAGAACTGAGTCTGAACAAGACAGGAGTATTTATATTAAAAACATGCTATCAAATGCTTCACTCTACTGGGGTGTATTCCAGAAAGCACGGTTAACTTACCTTCAGCTAAACCCTGAACTTCGGGTTGATTAAGCCCAAACCTTGCTTACTCGAGGGATGTGGCTCCAAAAACGCGTCCGGGAGTAAGTTCATTCAACACAGAGTATGTTCCTGGTTAAGACTCAAGACATTCTCAACAGAGCGACGAATCGACGAGTCACTATGGAAACGGACGCTAAGAAAAAGCGCACCATGCTGTTTCTTTCTTTTATTCAATGGTCATTTACATGCTCAGTGCATATTGCCACCTAATTGATGGTTGTGTAATAATTTTTTTCATGTTTAATCTTTAATAGGGGTGGCGATGGCGCAGTGGATAAGACACATGCCTTTGGTGTGAGAGACCCGGGTTCGAATCCACTGTGAGACACCAATGTGTCCCTGAGCAAGACACTTAACCCCCTAGTTGCTCCAGAGGCGTGCGACCTCTGACATATATAGCAATTGTAAGTCGCTTTGGATAAAAGCGTCAGCTAAATGAATAAATGTAAATGTAATCCTTGAGAATATGACTTATATTTTTAGTTTGATGCTAATTATATATTAAGTCATATCAGATATGTATTTTTATTATAGAAATACACTATAGAAAATGCCAGTCCATGTGTGAGATGATAATGTAGAAAATGTAATAAATATATAATATAATAAATTAAACATTACCTGGTCATAGTGCTTTATAATTTATACAGATAACGGTTATATATGCCAATAAAATAAATAAAATAACCATATTAGAATAATATATTACCTTATTTATTACTTATATTAGCGCTTTATATATATATACATATATCTGTCAGGCCCACTGAAGGCTGCTCAGTGTCACGCGTGTGAACATAAGTGAACTAACCCTGAACATAACCTGCTCCGGAGCAGGTTATCTTCAGAGAGCAAGTTACTATGGTTACTTACTGTACATACCTTAAAAGTAACCTCCAATGTTGGAACCGAAAGCCGAGTTTATCCGCTCGCTTCATCAAACTTACCCGGGTATGTCACACAACCTGCTTTCTGGAATACACCCCAGGTCATCTTCAGCACGCGCAGCTCAAAACAGAAGATTAATAACTACTGTCATTTACATAGGCTAGCGTTATAATGAGAGCACTATTGTAAAAAATGTTGTGAATTCTTAGGGTTTCGCTTACGTTTAATGTTAACTATCTTTTAATCAAAACATAAAACATTATCTGCGAGGCGTCCGTTACACCTTTTCTCTGTGTGTTAACGTCAGTATTTATGACTGTGGAATGTGATGTATTTTGTCCCCGCCGCCAAACATATGATTCGACTATCAGTTGACTATCGGCAAGATTCGAAATTTCCAATTCGACTATGACAATCCTTAGTCGGGGACACCCCTAATATATAGTAATATTTACATTATTTTAGCAAATGATCACAGCCATTAACAAACAGCCACACTATATTGCCAAAAGTATTGGGTATTCTAATGAACAGGTTTGACTACTTTAGTAATTTCCATGAGTACAAATCTTAATGTTTAAGCATATAATGATATTCTAGGGAATTGTGTGCTTCTAATTTTATAGCAACAGTTTGGACAGAACCATTTTCTAGTCTAACATGACAGTGCCTCTGTGTATAAGGCAAGGTTCAAAAAGAAATGATTGATTCAGTCAGTGTGGAAGAACTTGACTGGTCTGCTTAAAGCAAAGTCCTAACCTCAGCTGAACACCTCTGGTGTGACTTTAAATGCAGACCTTGAGCCGAAAACTCATCACCAAACACCAATGACTTGTATATGGGTACAGTCATTTTAGACACTTTCAAAACTGTTGCAACAGAGATGAAAATACAGTTTTTAAATACGTGAATTATGCTTCCATCTTTGTTGCCACAGTTTTGGAAGTGCCGCCTTCTGTTCTAAAGAATGGGGTGTCCCAATACTTTTGGCAATATGTATGTGACTCTACAACAGACAATGGCCTTTTGGAGGGATCTAGTCTCAACTTCAACCTATACTGGCCCCTGACCTCTAGACTATAATTATAAGCGCTGACCTCTGACCCAGCAGACAGACAGAAATGGAGCAGGATGGGGTGACTCTAATTATAGACAGGATGCCCTGTTCATCAGACAAATGCACATAAGGACAATGGAAACAAATATTTCCCATCTATGGTCTACATCAGTTGTGACTGTTTAACTAGCTGGACAAGTGCCCTCAAGTGGGTAGATGTGAACTGCTGGATAAATGTTATTATGTTTTCCCCCCAAAACAAACAATCGAACAAAAATAGCTTTGGCTGTTTTTCTATAAGGCAGGACACTTTTTGGCTGGAAAGGATTTTTATGTGAGCCTCAACAGCTGGAGCCAGCGCATTTTTAAACAGTTAAAGATGTGTTTGTTTTTGTAACAGGTTAATATTAAATGCAACAAAACAGGAAAAGGTCAGTCCTCCAGTCCAGACTTTGATAAACAAGCTTGGGCATAAATATAATTATATTTTATTTATATATTCTAAATAGTACAAATTTCACACTTTGATCATAAAGCCAAACCCAGAGTTAAAAGTTAAATATCTATAAAACCTTGCATAGTTTTCCAGGAACACACAATCCTGCCTGAAGTGCCATTCCAGAGTTGTGCTTTTGGACGAAGGTGCATTGTTGAGGAGGCTGGGGAGCCATGATGGTCCGTGTAACAGTCTTATCCTCTCTGCACAACTGCATCCCTGAGTTATGGAGTAGCCTCAGGAGATTTTGATTAATCAATGCCAAGTTCATACAAACTAAGCTGTCGGGCTGAAAATTTATAGCCGTTCCCTGGATTTTCTTCTTCCTCCTTCCATATATTTTTTTTTTACCTTATGGCCCACAGGAATCACGATAGCCTTGTATATGAATGACCCATTCTTTACAGAGTGGCAGAAGGATCAAACACAAGCAGCGTCCCGACAGTCACCATCACTGCAATGCAAATAAATTATAGCCGGTTCACCGATTCGGAAGGTCAACAAATTTTAATGGCTGTCAGAAGGTTATTGACAAGCCGGTGACTGAAAAAAAGGGAGGTTTTATAAAGGCCGCAAGGTTTTATCCTATGCGGCCTTTATGGCAATACGGTTTCCTGTGTGACTTATGGCCACTAGAGCTGTTACAACAATGCTACAAGACTTTCCATTAAAAGCGAGAGAGCCTATTAAAGACAAGGTCAATTAAACAATATATGGTCTCTGACTTCATTGATGGCTGATTTGCTGTAAAATCATAGAACAACTGCTGAGCAGTTCAAAGCAGAAGGGGCAGGTTGGAAGGAAATAATGAGGTTGGGGTCTTCAGAGACAGAGGGCATGCATTTAAGGTGCTGCTTTAATGCACATCGATGTATTTGTTCAGCGTGGCCTTCATTTCAGATTTGGTGCAGGTGGAGGCACAGGGGTCAACCCACATCTGGGGTTGGATGGATTGTGGAAGGGGGAATTGGGAGCAAGCGATTTTTCTCCATCTAGTCTTTAGTGAATCAAGCCTGTGTTTTATCAAAGCTTGGAGGAGAGCGAGGAAGGGGAAGTAAAATATGGGCAATTTGAAACAAAAGCTCCCCTAGCTTTTCCGACTAGATTTCAACCACCACTTTCCATGCTTTGGTTGTGATTACCCAGTGAGTTTGTTGTTTGAATTTCACTGCAAATATATATAGTTTTGCCATGACAAGAATAAATTACATTAAAAAAATTTTTAAATAAAAATATATACTCTTAAATACTTAAATACTTTTAAATAAAAACTCTACAAAATGGCGCCGCTGATGGCAGCTATTGTGCGTTGCTCCTCCGTGTTTGTATTGTTTTTGTTTGTTTTTCCTGTTTTTTGTTTTTCAAATAAGATCAGCTTTACCAGGGATGATCTGCTGAACATTCGGCAGAACACACCACAAAATCTTCTACCGGTTTTTGATTTTTCGGACGTTTTGCTGGACATTGTAGTTGGCGGAGCCATAGCTCTGGTCAAACGCTACAGGAGGCGCAGACGTGGAAAGCGAGCCGGCGCGCTCGTGAAACTTCGTCAGCGCGGATTTAGAACGGCGTTGCCTAGCATCCATCTGGCGAATCTCCGCTCTCTACCCAACAAAACGGACGAACTCCTTCTGCTCTCCCGGACAAACAAGGACTTTTCTAACTCTGCTGCTCTATGTTTCACGGAAACCTGGTTGAATGGCGACATACCGGACAGCGCGATCCATCTGCCTAATTACCAGCTGATAAGAGCAGATCGGGACACAGAATCAACGGGGAAATCGCGCGGCGGCGGGACATGCTTTTACATCAATGAGAGGTGGTGTACAGATGTAACTTTGTTAAAGAAGATGTGCTGTTCAGATCTAGAAACGCTCTTCATTAACTGCAAGCCGTTCTATTCGCCGCGGGAGTTCTGTTCGTTCATTCTCGTGAGTGTTTACATTCCACCGCAAGCGCACGTGAGCACAGCTCTACAGAAACTCGCTGATCTGATCACAGAGAGTGAACAACAACACCCGGACTCTGTTTTAATCATTCTCGGGGACTTTAATAAAGCAAATCTCTCCCGTGAACTGCCAAAATACAGACAGCATGTTACATGTCCCACCAGAGACAGTAATATATTGGATCACTGTTACACAACAATAAAGGACGCATATCACTCGGTTCCACGAGCAGCTTTAGGACTCTCTGATCACTGTTTGGTTCATCTTATTCCATCCTACAGGCAGAAACTTAAGTCTGCGAAGCCTGTATTAAGATCTGTTAAAAGATGGACTAACGAAACAGAGCGGGATTTACAAGCCTGTTTCGACCTGACTGATTGGACTGTTTTTGAAGCTGCGGCAAATGACCTGGACGAGCTCACAGAGACTGTAACATCTTATATCAGTTTCTGTGAGGACATGTGCATTCCTACCAGGACTCATCTATTCTACAACAATGACAAACCATGGTTCACTGCCAAACTCAGACAGCTCCGTCAGGCCAAAGAAGATGCTCACAGAAAGGGGGATAAAGTCTTGTACAAACAGGCCAAATACACACTGGAAAAGGAGATCAGAGTGGCAAAGAGGAATTATTCTGACAAGCTCAGGAACAAATTCTCTTCCAGCGATCCGGCTTCAGTGTGGCTAGGATTAAAGGACATCACCAGCTACAAAACACCACCCCCCAGCACTCTGGAGAATCAACACCTGGCAGACGACTTAAACGAGTTCTTTTGTCGTTTTGAACGATCACCCCACACCCGCCCAGAACACCTCTTCACACAACCATTCACACCTCCAGCAACCCCTCTCTCCCCCACACCTACAATTCAAATCAGCGAAGACGATGTGTGCCAGGTCTTCAGGAAAAACAAAAGAAGGAAAGCACCTGGTCCAGATGGTGTGTCACCAGCCTGCCTAAAAATCTGTGCTGAGCAGCTGGCCCCCATCTTCACACAGATCTTCAATAGATCACTGGAGCTGTGTGAAGTCCCCTCATGCTTCAAACGCTCCACCATCATCCCCGTCCCAAAGAAACACAAAATTACTGGACTTAATGACTACAGACCTGTGGCACTAACGTCTGTAGCCATGAAATCATTCGAAAGACTGGTGCTGGCTCATCTGAAGGACATCACTGGACCCTTACTGGACCCCCTGCAGTTTGCCTACAGAGCAAACAGGTCTGTGGATGATGCAGTCAACATGGAACTACACTTCACCCTGCAGCATCTGGACAGACCAGGGACTTATGTGAGGATCCTGTTTGTGGACTTCAGCTCTGCTTTTAACACCATTATCCCGGAAACCCTTCAAAATAAACTAACTCAGCTCTCCGTCCCCACCTCCGTCTGCCAGTGGATCAACAGCTTCCTGACAGACAGACAGCAGTTAGTAAAGCTTGGCAAATTCACATCCAGCACTCGAACCATCAGCACTGGAGCTCCTCAGGGCTGCGTACTCTCCCCACTGCTCTTCTCCCTCTACACCAACGACTGCACATCTAAAGACCCCTCTGTCAAGCTCCTGAAGTTCGCAGACGACACCACACTGATCGGCCTCATCCAGGACGGTGACGAGTCTGCTTACAGACAGGAGGTTAAGGAGCTGGCTGTCTGGTGCAGTCTCAACAACCTGGAGCTTAACACACTCAAAACGGTGGAGATGATCGTGGACTTCAGGAGAAACCCCCCTGCTCTCCCCCCTCTCACCATCATGAACAGCACCGTGACTGCAGTGGAGTCATTCAGATTCCTGGGCACCACCATCTCTCAGGACCTGAAGTGGGATATTCACATTGACTCCATTGTCAGGAAGGCCCAGCAGAGGTTGTACTTTCTTCGCCAGCTGAGGAAGTTCAACCTGCCACAGGACTTACTGAAACAGTTCTACTCTGCCATCATTGAATCCATCCTCTGCACCTCAATAACTGTCTGGTTCAGCTCAGCTACCAAATCTGACCTCAGAAGACTACGGAGGGTAGTCCGGACTGCTGAGCGAATCATTGGTACAACCCTCCCCACTCTCCAAGAACTGTACTTATCCAGAGTGAGCAAAAAGGCTGGTAAAATCACTCTGGACCCCTCACATCCAGCACACAACCTCTTTGAACTTTTACCATCTGGTCGACGCTACAGAGCTCTGAGCACCAGAACGACCAGACACAGGAACAGTTTCTTCCCTCAGTCAATACATCTCATGAACACTCAATAAATAAACGTAAAACACACAACTAATACATTATCCATTCACCACACTCACTTATTTTATTTTCTCATTTCTAATTTGCACATACTTGACCTGTACATACATAGTCGCCTATATTATATATTATATATTTTTTTTTTTTTTTTTTTTTTTTTTTTTTTTTGCTGCTTTGTACATTGGTCATTGGCTATTTCCTGTTATTTTGTTTCATTACCTGTGTCCTGTCCTGTTACTGTCCTTCTGTTGCACTGTGGAGCTTCTGTCACTACAACAAATTCCTTGTATGTGTAAACATACTTGGCCAATAAAGCTCATTCTGATTCTGATTCTTCTGATATACATATGTTTTAAAAGATTTTGTAAAAAACAGCCATGTTATAAAAAAACACAAGCCAAGTATGTGATAAAAGAATATATCCGAGAACATTTTTTTTCTATCAATTAAATGAAAAAAGGGTCTCATTTAGTAAACCAAGTTGAAGTTGCATACTTATTTGTGCAGGACATATAAAATATTGAGTCTTTTTTGTTAACTGAAATAAAAATGTAAGTTAAAACAATCTTATTATTCTTATTTTTATGCTGAATTTAAAATGCATAGTGCAACACTGATAAGTGTTATAATGTATTAATTGTGATTACATTTATTCATGAAATTGTACAGTGGATTATAAGGTGAATTATATGGCATAATTAATGCATTAAAGCTACATTTTTATATTTTAATGTAATTTGTTACTGTGATGACAAAACTGAATTTTTAGAAATCATTCAGAAATTATTGACTTGCTGATTTGAACAAAACATTTGTTATTATCATCAGTTTTGAAAACACTTAATAAAATGATTGAATATATGAACTTATTAATGAACCATGATTTGAAAACGCTCCCACACAGGTTTTACACACAAATAAGTGTGTACACATGGTCAGTGAAAGAGAACCATTTAAAAACCTGAATTAACATTTGATGTGTGTGGCCAGTAAAACCTTCCTCATTTTAATAACATTATCCCACAGAACTACAACAAAGCGAAAGTGAAAGTGACGTGACATGTGGCCAAGTATGGTTACCCATACTTGGAATTTGGAAGAGCACCTCAGTCGTGTACATACTGTACATACACTCCCCCCACCAACAATTCCTGCCGGACCTGAGATTCGAACTATTCGACTCTCTAAACATTAGGCCACGTCTGCCCACAATAGAAAATCGATTCAAAGCATGTCACTTTGAATCAGAAGTATCAGATTAATAAGCTACACAACATATAAACGGTCACAAACAGAGAAACACAACGCTGTAAAACATATTTATTGGGCAATAACCTATCACAAATTGAGCCGTAAAGCTGTCTGAATTTGCCTGTGCTCCAAATCTGGCCTCCAGGAGAAAAGATGTGCATTTACAAGCGCAATTTGTTGGTCCCCCGAAGTATCTCACCATCTCAGAATGTTTTCTCAAGCAAATTAAACCATTTACCATATTGTAACTTTTGCATTTCAGCATTTGGCCTTACTGAAAGCAAAAGCAAAAACGCTGACTGATCAGAGCTAAATAAAAATGTATATACTCAGTATACATAAATAATAAATGTTTAGTGAAGAAAAAAAAAAATGCTCCAGCCCCTTTTTCTCCATTATATTATACAACTCCAACAGGCCCTCCTGAATGACAAAACCCTGAGGCCACATCTGTAGCCGTGCGCCCTCCCTCTCTCTCAACATGGTTTCTATTGATCTGGTGGTTGCAATATCACACTCATCTTCAGCATGGGGCAAGGTCCTACTCCCACCTTAACCCCCTGCGGTCTTAAGCAGTGGCTGCTAGCAGGAACCCTGAACCTAGGGTCTCTCTGAGTCCTCCTACATCCCTTGTATCCCCTCCTCCACAGCCCCATGCCACTTGCGCCTGTGTTTCTGTGGCCCAGCAGGGCCCCTGCTGCTGCAGTCTTCCATCTGCTGTGCCGTGCCTGGTGCCCTTCCTCTCAGCCACATTAGCAAGTCAATGTGGAGCGAATCACAGCGCTCATGAGAAAGAGAAATCTACATTTTTTTTGTGTTGATTTGGATGCCACTTTAATATGGTGACTACTTTGGAAATATCAACTGAAGTGAATGGGAAATTTGAGCCACGTGATTAAACTGAACTGAAATATAAATCGAACAGACCAGAAATTTTAAAACCTGTTGCTTTAAAATTTCTGTGTGCAAATAAGGAGTTACAGGTAAATAGCACTGGCCATCTGCTGAGATATGCATAGACCGAGAGAGACTGAACAAGCTTAACTGACACCTGTGGTCTCTCATAAGAAATGATCTCAGGGTATTCATTCCAGCTCCAGGACCATGGCTGCAGAATATTGATTAGAGTTGAGATTCAATGTGGAGACAAAGAGAGAGATGTGATGAGGCCCTCAGAGACCTTCTCGGATGTTTCCATCCTGTAATGCGATAGCTATATCCATGGGCATGAGTGGAGAATAGGAAAGAAAACAAGAAATAAAGAATAGAGGATTCTCTGTTTAAATATTTCATTGGACAAGAGACCGAACATGCAACTTTCATCATATCCATGTGATATTTGCAGCTGTGCCTATCAGAAGAGGGAATAAGACTGGCATGTGGCACATTTGGATTGTGGCATCAGGAATGTGTAATGACCAGGGCCCGTATTCTTAAAGATTCTAAGAATCCTCTGAGAGAGCTCCTAATTTAGCTTAAAAATTTCTAACTAGGGGTCTTAGCTTAAAAGTGATTCAAGACCAATCTGAGAGCAACTGAGCGAGGAAAAGACAAAAACTTTTATCTTAGTAAGGAGGCGGGGCTGACCCCGTTGCTAGCTATGACAGTCTTTTGAAGACTGTGATTGGTTGGTTGTCCAAGAAGGAAATAAAAGAGCACTTTTAAGAGTAGGGTCTATTATGTAAGTGACATACTGCCAAGTATGGTGACCCATATTCAGAATTCGTGCTCTGCATTTAACCCATCCAACGTGCACACACACAGCAGTGAACACACACACACCGTGAACACACACCCAGAGCAGTGGGCAGCCATTTATGCTGCAGCGCCCGGGGAGCAGTTGGGGGTTCGGTGCCTTGCTCAAGGGCACCTCAGTCGTGGTATTGAGGGTGGAGAGAGCGCTGGACATTCACTCCCCCCACCTACAATCCCTGCCGGCCCGAGACTCGAACCTGCAACCTTTGGATTACGAGTCCGACTCTCTAACCATTAGGCCACGACTTCCCCATAAGCTTTCACTTTGAAATTACAGGAATAATTTGTTTGTTTTTAAAGTTTTAACGTACTCTCTCTCTCTTTTTATTTACCATGTTGTCATGCTTAACATATTTTATAGGAAATGAACAGTGACACAATAAGGTTCTGAAAGTGCTGTAATTGTTTGTGTGATCACTTTGCTTATAGAAGGTTGTGACAGGCCCAAATCATCACTGCTGCATAGCTGTGGGGAAGTCGTGGCCTAATGGTTAGAGAGTCGGACTCGTAATTGAAAGGTTGCGGGTTCGAGTCCCCGGCCGGCAGGGATTGTAGGTGGGGGGAGTGAATGTACAGCGCTCTCTCTCCACCCTCAATACCACGACTGAGGTGCCCTTGAGCAAGGCACCGAACCCCCAACTGCTCCCCGGGCGCTGCAGCATGGCTGCCCACTGCTCCGGGTGTGTGTTCACGGTGTGTGTGTGTGTGTGCATTTGTTCACTACTCACTGCTGTGTGTGTGCACTTGGATGGGTTAAACGCAGAGCACCAATTTCGAGTATGGGTCACCATACTTGACAATACGTCACGGTTTACTTTACTTTTTAGCTGCATTTTTCTAGTTGCCAAGTATGTTAATGTAGTTAATGTAGTGAGTACTTTCATTTCTGGCGCTATGGCATTTCAGCACGGTGTCGGAGATGTTAGCGTGTCTCTAATAAGATCGTCACAAACATGATCCCTGCACGATGTGTAGCATTTTATTAACTCACTGTTATGCATTGTGTGCAACACATTTCTTCTCCCTCTTCATGTTTCGTCCATTTTCTCCACTGCTAAAGAAACTCTTAAGCCTCTTAAAAGTCCTCATCTGTACTCCTAACAATTTTGGACCATAAGACCTCCTTTAAGGGTTAAGATGCTTTCTGAATTACTTTTTTTTTCCTTTACTATGATCTTTTCTTTAATTCTAAGAGGAAACACCCACATTTCTAATAAGTTTCTTAGAATTTTGTTACTAGGAGCAAGTCTTAGCACTAAGATTTTTCATGAATATGAGTTTATTAATAATAATAAGCTTAGACCTGTATGTGTTTCCATACTCTAGACTGGTTTATGCTGCTTTAGTTCTGGTCTAGCTGTGATAGTTCACCCAAAAATGAAAATTCTGTCATCATTTACTCAACTTTATAAGATATTTTGAGGAACCATTTTTATCTATTTAATGAAAGTATTTCACTGTCTAGAAATCTTTAAAAATATTTTCTCTTATGTTTCACAGAAAGAACGTGATGACATGATGGTAAGTAAATGACTGTGTGGTGAAATACACCTTTAAAGGAATAGTTCACCCAAAAATGGAAACTAAATGAAATTTCCTCTCAGGCCATCCAAGATTTGGATAAGTTTGTTTGTTCATTGGAATAGATTTGGAGAAATTTACCATTACATCACTCGCTCACCAATGGATCCTATGCAGTGAATGGGTGCCGTCAGAACGAGAGTTCAAACAGCTGATAAAAACATCACAATAATCCACAAGTATCAGTTAATGTCCTAAAAACTGTGTGAAAAGCTGTATGTTTGTAAGGAACAAATCCATTATTAAGGCATTCTAACTTTAAAATATTGCTTCTGGCCAAAATACCACTCCATAATACAGTTGAATACAGTGAAAAAGTTAATTTTTTCTTGTAACTTATTTCAAAAAGTGAAACTTTTATATATTTTAGATTCATTACATGTAAAGTAAAACATTTCAAAAGTTTTTTTGTTTTAATTTTGATGATTAAAGCTTACAGCTCATGAAAGTCAAATATCAGTATCTCAAAATATTAGAATATTTATATTTGAGTTTCAATTAATGACCATCCCTACAGTATAAATTCTGGGTATCTCTTGTTCTTTGAAACCACAATAATGGGGAAGACTGCTGACTTGGCAATGATCCAGAAGACGAACATTGACGCCTTCCACAAAGAGGGTAAGTCACAGAGGGTCATTACTGAAAGGTGTGGCTGTTTACAGAGTGCTGTATCAAAGCATATTAAATGCAAAGTTGACTGGAAGGAAGAATTTGGGTAGGAAAAGGTGCACAAGCAACAGGGATGACCGCAAGCTTGAGAATACTGTCAAGCAAAGCTGATTCAAACACTTGTGAGAGCTTCACAAGGAGTGGACTGAATCTGGAGTCAGTGCATCAAGAGTCACCACGCTCAGACGTCTTCAGGAAAAGGGCTACCAAGCCACTTCTGAACCAGAGACAACGTCAGAAGCATCTTACCTGGGCTGTGGAGAAAAAGAACTGGACTGTTGCTCAGTGGTCCAAAGTCCTCTTTCAGATGAAAGTACATTTTGCATTTCATTTGGAAATCAAGGTCCCAGAGTCTGGAGGAAGAGTGGAGAGGCACAGAATCCATGTTGCGTGAAGTCCAGTGTGAAGTTTCCACAGTCAGTGATGATTTGGGCTGCCATGTCATCTGCTGGTGTTGGTCCACTGTGTTTTCTGAAGTCCACAGTCAACGCAGCCATCTACCAGGAAATTTTAGAGCACTTCTTGCTTCCTTCTGCTGACAAACTTTATGGAGATGCTGATTCCATTTTCCAGCAGGACTTGGCACCTGCCCGCACTGCCAAAGGTACCAAAAGCTGGTTCAATAACCATTGTGTTACTGTGCTTGATTGGCCAGCAAACTCGCTCACCTGAACCCCATAGAGAATCTTTTTCTTTTTTACCAAATACACAAAATAATGATCTTTAAAAAAGCATCATATGACCCCTTTAACTAGCTTAACTAGCAAGATTTGAAAAAGGTCATGCTTTTCCATTGACCAAGTAAGTCTTGTTGGTTAAGCAAGTTAGAAAGACAACAGCACACAAGCATCACATAAACAATACATCCATTAAACAGCTGCTTACATGAGGCAGTTCACAGAGTTTGTTGCTTGTTTAATTTAAAAACAGAAAGATAGCAGGGGTTATAGTTAAATCATGGAGATTGTGTTAACTCCCTGAGTTTTACTGCTAACATCCTGGTACAATTGTAGGGTGAGCAAGTGTGACCTCTTCATTTCGTTGACAAATGCTGGTAGAGAGGAAACAGGAACAGGATCGCTTAAAACAAGTCTGTATTTTTAAAGATATACAATACGTAAAAATGTACTGCACAGGACATTGTATTGATTGCTTGAGTGCTGAATGGTAAGGATGAACGATTCCAGAGTGTGTCTATTACAACACTGGCCATAAACCTTCACAGAACACACTATTTTCAAGATACTGTGTTTTTCTCTTCTTTGCTCCACAGTAAGTGCACTTTAATGGTTTGATGATCGGACTACAGCAATAATTTGTCTTATTGAACTTGTACCAGTTTTGCAAAGTCAGAATAACAGACCTGGATAATTCTGGCTTCTCGCATGTATACACAATATGTTTGTGTTCTTTAAAATATTTGATTATGCGTTTTGTCATGTATACTTGACAGACACATGAAGACTGTTGCTCCAATCCACAAAACCTGCTGTATAGTTTGGTTAGAGCTACAAATATAAACATGCAAAGTGGACGATAGATTAAAAAAAAAAAAATTATTACATATACTGTTCAAAAGGTTTGGGGTCTATAAGCCTTTAAATGTTTTTGCAAAAGGTCTCTTATGCTCACTGAGTATGCATTTATTTGATCAAAAATAGTAAAACTGTAATATTGTGAAATATTATTGCAATGCAGAATAACTACTTTCTATATCACTTTTTAATTTATTTTTTATTTAGCTTATTTCTGTGATGGCAAAACGGAATCTTCAGCAGTTGTAGTGTTTAGTGTGTCTGGGACTCTTTTCATTAACAGGAAGTGAGCAAGCAGTCAAGCCACAAGGCAAACATACCAACTGCCTTCATTCAATTAAAAGTTCCTGAGTTTATTTTCACTGTCTGATAACCACATTAAACAGCGATATGCAAAAGTTTCTGATGTTTCACTGAGGTGCACAGGAATTTTACATTATGTTTGCTGTAGCCACATTCTGGTGCCCTTTAATAAGACTGCCTCCCTCGTGTTTCCACTGCTCCTCCTTTCTCATCTTCGTATACAGTTTTGTTTATCCAGCCGGTGATGTGTATCCAAACAGGACTCTCACAGCCAGAGGGGGTGGTTGAATTACCGAAGATTGCAGGGGGTCATTGGCAGACACACTGTGTGGATTTGAGCCTTAGTTCACCTCCTGCTGCCCAAGAGGTTTAATTACCACAGGCAGGACTGTGTGGCTTTCACATTCACACAGAAAACCAAGTGGTGGGGGTAAAGGCCCACTCAGCTCCACTAACAGAGAAGGCGAGACTGCCAAACAAGTCAGTATGGAAAACGACCAAAACAACCCCACATACCTCAAGTGCAGACAAGGAACACAGTATTTATGTAGGGAAAAGAGGAGGGAGAAAATCTGCACTCCATATCTGGAAGCTGTTGCAGACTCATCTCTGGAGTGCAGATTGACCGTGCTGGTGATTGAAGTGCCTGAGAGGAGGAATTACTGTGTGCTCTGACACAAGGCACCTAACAGTCAAAGCCAATGCCGACATCAAACCCCAGGCTTGCGGCAAAACGAGGGAAAAAACCCAAACAACACTCTCTCGGAGCAAGAAGCTACAAATGTAACCTTTTTCCGAATGCCACGGGCAGGAGCGAGAGCCGGCAATGGCCACAACTGATAATTTTCGAGCAACTGCCTGGGATAAATATTTAATAGAGTGCAGAAAATATAAAACTGTAGAAACAATCAAAGGCCTGCCTCTGTGTGCAGGTTATCTGTCTGCCGGGTGTTATGTGAATCACTGACCGGCAGATACTGAGGTCCCAGAGGGTCCCTTTCATTATCACACAGAGAAGAGCAGGAACACGGCCAGACCGATGAATTATTCAAGTCCACCTCCAGTCTGCACCACTGACTATTTTTTCTCATCTCTTCACAACTAAATACTTTTAGAAAAAAAAGAAGATCTAGCCAGCCTGTAGTAAAGCAGTAAAGACACTGAAATAAACAGGATTTTCACAGGAAATTAGACACAGCTTTTAAGGGAATTTAAAAACAGAGTTCATTAAAAATATACAAATTCTGTCATAATTTACTCATCATCATGTTGTTCCAAACCTGTACTGACACAAAGCAGGGTTTTTATTATTAACTAAAACTATTAAGACTTGTCTTTCGTTCATTTAACATAAATTGTCTACGTTCTAAACTGAAGTAAAATGTAATAAAATTCATTTAAAATATTAAGAAATACTATAATGGTATATAAATAATACTAAAATGATAATGAGACAAAAGCAGTAAAGTGTCTAAAGTTTTCACACTTCAACAAGACAGAAAATGTTCAGAAAAGCAGCCCATCTGACTTGTACACTATACTCCAAATCTTAAAACATTCTTCTGTGAAAAATCACCTTCTGTGTTTGATCCAAAAGGTCATATGAATTTGGAACAATGTAACGGTGAGTAAATAATGGCAACATTTGCAAGCATAGGAACTGCATCAAATATGAGTTATGTACTTTGTTCTCAGAAAATAAAATGTTCAGCCCGAGGCCTCTGGGCATCATTCAGAGTACTTCTGATTTAATCTTGTTTTGTTTTGTGCACTGATGAAATAAGAGCTTTCAGTATTCCGTCCTGATTGGTTCCTCGTCATTGAGATTTGAATAATTTATCAATTTAACAAATGCAAAACAGAAGGCTACTTTCCTCCACTGAAAAGGGGGATGTCATCACATCCAGCAGTCCATGGTAATCACTCACTTTCAATTAGCGAGGAGCGAAGGGAGGGTGAGAGCAATTCACAAAGTAAACTGTAAAAGAAGATCAAAATATACAGCAATCAGCCCTGCAGTTAAAACGCGTCAACCATTTCAATTTCCCTGCTTGATTGAGCAAATAAATGGCTTATTTAACTCCGTGCTCCCCACATAAATGTGGTTCAGAAAGCAGCATATTTTATAAACTAAACAAGCTGCTATGTACCAATTCTCAATCAGTTGTTGAATTGAAATAAGGGAAACAAAGCGCAACAAAAATGTGTGCCACTTAATATCTCAAAAATGAAACTTTATTTTTCATAATTGCAACTTTATCATTCCCAATATGCCTATTTTAAACTTTATCTCATTTAAAAAAAAAAAACCAAATTCTCTGAGGTGGAGATGATTTCCATAGCCTACCATTCAAAACACTACACAGCTTTTTATAATTTTGTGTCATAAACAGGAAACATGAACATTCATATCATCAGTTGTTAGCATAGTGCTAGTTTGGGGTTGACAGAGTGCTTTTTCAACCCTGTCATTAGCTTCAGAGGTTAGGGTGGGGCTTTCCAGCTCTCTTCTGTGGCCTCTGTGCCGCTACGTTATTGTGTGAAGGAAAGTTCAGCAGGAGACGCTCAACACAGATTGGAAAAATGACTCCAGCAGCAGAGGCTAAGCACATGAACAAATAGTGCAACCCACCATTTGGCTCAGAGCGCAAATGGCTGATTTTAGAAAGCATATGGGAGATGTTAAATTTTCCTGCTGGACCTTTTTTTCTCTCTCTACCCAATAGCTTAAGTACAGCTAATGACCGAGATCTTTCTGCACTGGGTAGCAGATGGGCTCTAGTTTTCAAAGGATAGGAAAGATAGCAAATGCTAAATTCAGAAAACAGTGTCTACTCAAAAAAGGAGACCTTCCTTTTCAGATCCTCATTTATAATACACACAAAAAAGTGTGTTTTGGGCTTCCCCTGGGCTGTCAGCACTATATTAATGAGACTTTAAAAAATTGGGGATTAAGTCTGTGAGCGCTTGCCAGAAACGGGCTTCACAGAGCCTGCTAATACGTCTCAAAAATCAGTGGCTAAATAGACTTTGCGTCAAGTGATCCATGTTTGTGCCATAACAAAAATTCATTAACAACATCATGAATCTCTTTCATGAAAAGGTGTTTAAAACCTTGGCAGTGACGTTAAAATAAAACCAACCCAGTCTCATTGGAAAAACGTGCCCGTGGCAACATTTCTGCAAAGTGATATTACATTGTTTCTTGCATTTTTTCAAAGTTAAATGCACTTTCAAAGTTAAATGGTCAGTAGTGGCGATAAATGCATATTCAGTTTTCTCTGAAACAGAGGAATGTAAGTTTGGCAACATTTTATTCCACTGTTTGTTTTTATTGTGGCAGCTCTGAAATTTAATGTCCAGCTAGTGGTGCAAAATGATTAATGCTCTATTGCTTTTAAATATAACGTACCACCTACACTAAACACTACCCTAAAACTGACTGACTGAACAAAAGCAAATGTGAGATAAAATGCATTTTCTGAAGCAACCATGCAATTTTAGCTTGCTTTACAAGCCTTTGAGATCTTTTGCATTGCAAGTGTAATATTGCACCAGGTGAGCTACCAAGCAAGTTTACAGAATGTCAGAAAAGCCATTCATGTGGAGCTGGTTATGATGCAAACTTCAAATGTATCATTAGTTTACAAATCATGCATTATGGGAAAAATGTTTTGTGGTATTGAGGAACTGTGTAAAAATATTAATCAATGATCAATAGTCTTTATTAATTAATAATCCGCCCCTGTATTCATGATTTGTGTGAAAAGGAATAAAAGTTGCTGGTGTTTTACTTTTACTAGTGGGCATTTCAGCTGCAGTGAATTATATGTATGGGTATGTATTTGGAGTTTTTCAAAAATGTACAGGCATGTATTTTTGCAAGCCTAGGTTGAATAAAACTCAGGGTAGAATCTGAGAGCCCGAACACTGTGGTTCTACTGCAAGCTGAAAGTATATGATAAATAATTAAGTGAACTACCAAACATAGTGATACATCGACAAGTATAAACAGCTAATAAAAACATCCAAACAGTCTGGGATTAGAGACCGAAGTACTCCAGGATGTTTGGGCCAGAGAGACGCCCCGCTCCCCATCTACAAGCAAGTCCATTTGTTTTGAGAAAGGTGGTTTGCATGGGGTGCTGATCATCCTGTGGGGAGATTTCCCTTGGGAGCGGAGTATTCGATCACATCAGACAAGCAGAATCTGCCTCATCTGAACCCATCCCACCTCACCGCATTCATCAGTAAATGTGTCCTACATTAAGTGCTTGGAAGCTTGAGAAGCGTCATAACACTGAGTTGTTTGTGCTATTGCCGACTGGGTCCAGAGGGCCAGGGCCCCTGGGCCGAAGGGATCACGCTGGGCTGTCTGTAGCCATGCACATGACCCTGCCGAACCCTTGCTCTCTCAGATGAGGTCAGCCATCAGCGAGCTGGTCGTAATGTTAGGCAGGCGAGCAGGGAGCAGGGAGGAAGGGTGTCGGGTGGTGGGGTGGGAGGTGTTCAGGAAGCAGGCATTTGGCCCTGTCTGACCTTGGCTGATTTCTCCCCTCTGTGTGTTTTGCTCTGCTAAGACTCTTTCTTTGACTGCATGCCAGCCCTGATGAGCTGTTACACGACCTGCATTCCCGCTAAGGAAAGCGTAAGGGGAGCGCAGGACTCCCCTGATGCCCTTGAGACCGCTGTTTTGGTCTCATGTTGTTTGTGTGAACACTAAAACAGCCGAGCCAAACACGGCAAAGTATGTTTTTTCATGATGACAGAGCTGTGGGTGTTGCAGTGTAAGCTTTCAGGCCTGGCCTTCTGGTATACTTAGCCCAGCGTGCAGACAGACAGATCACAACAGCATTCACACAGTATATTTCACTCGTTCCACTGGATGGAAGACATCTGAGTGTCCCCTGCTAGTAAGTACATGAGCAATTTATATAGGCTCGGCCTAAAACGGATATCACAAACCGTACAGAGCCCAGCAGGTTAGCTCATTGGCCTTCAGGAAAATGGAAAGTCTCAAGGCAGTCAAACTTCTAAAGTTTGACTTCTAAACATCCTTCTAAACATTTATTCTACTTACACTGGGATATGGGTAAATGGAGAGGGCTGAATGTTCAGTCTTTGTACTCTAAACATAAACCTTAGACAGACAGATAGACAAAGAGACAGGCAGACAGAGCGTAATATATATTGTTTGATGCATATAAAAAATATATATTTCAAAACTGTTGATAGTTTAACAATACATTTGTTAAAGGAATAGTTCACCCCAAAAGGAAAATTTTGTCATTATTTACTCACCCTCATTTTGTTCCAAACCTGGTTTCTTTTTTATTTGCTGAACACAAAAGAAGATACTTGAAGAATTTTGAAGAACCAAACAGTTGTTGCTCCCCATTGACTTCCATTGTAGGGAAAGATTAACTGTTTGATTACCAGCATTCTTCAAATTATCGTCTTTTATGTTCAACATAAGAAAGAAACTCATACAGGTTTGGAATGTAAATAAAGACAAAATAAAAATTTTGGGGTAAACTATCCCTTTAAATTGATACTGTACTAATAAATAAATAAATTCCTGGCAAAGTTATTTTCTAAAGCTTCAGTATTGCTGCAAACATTAAGGCCTGATTTAGACTGTGGTCCAAATATTTGAGACCACATTAAAATAAATTTAAACATGGAAATTAAAAGTAAAAACGTTTTGACTAAGGAAAACAATCAAAAACGAAGACTTTCATAATTTTTTTTTTTGAACGTAAATTTTCAATAACTGTTATTATAATAAAAAAAAAAAAAAAAAAAGCAAAACAAAATCATTTTCACTGGTCTTATCAGACGTTTGGACTTATCTATATACTGTATATTGCAATAACCTATCTTTTAAAATCAAATCCAAATTCAAAATGAAACACAGCAACCGAAATGAAACCATGTGAAAATCTGATTTAAAAATCTCATCTGTGGAGACAGCGGCAGCAACTGCTCATGTGAGGCCTCAAGCGCACTCACTCGCTCACTCATTCACTTACAGGGCATCAGTCGACTCCTGCGCCAGCATGCAGTCAGGCAGCCGTGCCTTCTGAGGTTATTAATGGGCCGAGCAACGTGCAGACTGCAGCCCTGCTGGAAGTGTATGGTAGAATCATCTGTAGCCATGATTAACATGTCTGCAAGAGCAACCACACCAAAGCCAGAGTCTGTGCCGGGGACGGCTGCTCTGAGAACAGCCCTTAAATCAAACTCTCATTAATCGCCGGCCCACCAGTCAGTGGCACCACATGCCCCTCTGAAACAGAATCAAACCCAGCGTTCTTCCCCTTCCTTCCTTTAGCCTTTTATGTCTCTCAATTTCCTTCAATCCACAGACTCATGGCTGGCTGGTTCTCTACCAGTGTCTCTCTCTCTTTCAGTGTTTGTCTGGAGTGCTTTTAGTCTGTTCTTTCTGTGACATCCGAGGTTGTACTTGTGAAGCAACTGTGCATATAAGAGCTACTTTCATCTATCACAATAGCTGATTTACTTCTGCGAACAGTCATTAGTCAAGTATTTTATGGTCACTATAGAGGGAAGAATCATTAAAGGGACAGTTCACACAAAAACATGTCAGAATTTTCTCAACATCATGCCATTCCATTCTGTATGATACAACTTTTCATTTTTGGGTGAACTAATACTTTAAAACTGAAAAGACAAGAAACATATTTTAGATTAAATTTTTCTAGTAGGCCTACACATACATTTTTGTATGCTTGCTATGCAATTAATAGGCTGATTTCATTTTATGTAATCAATGATATTAATAAAAATGTTAAATTCCATCACATGTATTTAATGCATTGGTTACACTTTATTTTAAGGTATCCTTGTTACAGTGTAATTATACATTTAAGTACTGAGTAATGTTAATTAACGACATGTATTTACTATATGGTTAGGGCTAGGATTAGGGTTACTTGCATGTAATTATGCATAATTTATTGTTATTATAATAACAAGTACATGTAACATGTAACAAAGACACCTTAAAATAAAGTGCATTTATCTCATTTGACATTATTACAGTTTCTTTCTGTTTCTGGTGCTGTATTCCAAACTCTAAATCTTAAAATGTTAAAATTAAATGGATTGATATTTAATCCTTTATTTTTTTAATTATACATTTTTTTTAACAGCAAAATTTAACTATACTATAAAACTATAAAATTTAACTATAAATTTAAGTATATTTATAATAAAAAAATAATTTAGAAATATTTGTGTCTGCAAATGTGTATTAGTAAATGACTTAATGCGTCCATATTGTATGTTTCAGTGCAAATCTTAAAATACAAAAATGTATGTATAAACAATGTAACTACTTATAAATACTAATTCAGTTCAGGTTCAGGTTTCTTTTGCATAAGCAACTCTCACCAACTCAGCCTGCAAAGAGTGAAGACCGGCCAACAAGTTTGCATATTTCCTGTATATAAATATAACTTTTTGACTTGCAAACTTGTGCATTGTATCAAGCATATGTTATCAACAAATTCCAAATTCATTTAGAGATATGAAATAATATTTTGCGATAATAATGTCTGATAAAACCATAACAAACCAATAACTTTAATAATAATAATACTACTAATAATAAAAACTTCAACTCCAGACTCTATTTTTGGCAAATGTATAAGGCAATAATATTCAGACTGTCTCACTGAGTTGCTAACAAATGTGCATGAAATACCTCTATTGATAACCTCTCAGTGAAAATCAGCCCAATTAGAGGCACAGCACGGTTCAGTTGGCTCTAAGGTATGCTGCATAATTCATCTGAGTTTCAATACAAGAGACTAGCAGTGGAAACAGCTGTTTTTCTACTGAACATAAAGCATAGAAATTGAACTGAACCATTACTGAGAGTCTAATGCTTTCTGTAATGAGTTGTCATTTCCAAGATTTCAAGGAGAATCGAGATTTAAGATCAAGGTTGTTCAGCAGGAATGAATGACAATAAGCCTCTCTACTGATATCAGTCATTAATATAAACCTCATAATTACCTCTACATCTACATCTTTTGCACTAAATAGCTGTTTTGATGTTATGTTGTTGTATTAAAAGAATATAGCTCACCTGAAAATGACAGTTCTGTAATCATTTACATACTCCCATGTCGTTCGAAACCTGTATGCATTTTTTTTTGGTCCATAAAATAAGTCTGCGGGGTCCAGTGTTGTTTTGAAACATTGACTTTCATTGCATGAAAAATGGTTGTGTTTCACAGAACAAAGTCAGTCATACATATTTGATACAACATGAGGGTAAGTAAGATGACAGAATTTTAGGAGAATTGCCTCTTTAATTGTATATGTGATAGCCTCCATAACATATCTTCTGTGTGTGGTCAAAAGGCAATGGCAACAAATGATGAATCATAATCTGAAGATTGTTTTGAAAGTGCAAGTGGATTCGTCCACAATATAGATGAATTTAATTGTTTCTATTGAAACAGATTTAGATCAATTTAGCATTACATCACCTGCTCACCAATATAATCATGTCTGAATCAGGAGAGAAATACACACAGATAAAGCACCATTTACAAGCGAAAACAGAAAATGTGTTGATGGATTGTGATGTGGGAGGCCAACAGGGCATGGACTTTTTCACTGGAGGAAGCATTATTATGGATTATGGACTCCTATTTTGGCCAGAAGCAATATGGTTTAAAGTTAAAATGCCTAAATGATGGATTTACTTTCACTTCACAATACGTTAATTGATGCTATGCACTTGTGGATTACTTGTGGTTTGCTGTGATGTCTTTATCAGCTATTTAGACTCTCATTCAAACGGCACCCATTCACTGCAGAGTGACTGTAAGTGATGCTAAATTCCTCCAAATCTGTTCTGATGAAGAAACAAACTCATCTTCATCTTGGACAGCCTGAGGAAAGTTTCAGCTATTATTACTGTTATTAGAAGAACTATTCCTTGCTTAACAGCAAACAAATTGTTTGCTTCGAAAAGAGACACCAGAATCAAAGATGTGTGAATTAAAAAACTAACTGTAACCCTGTTGAAATCATTATCATTAGTATAAGTTATATAAATTGGGATTAATAATTTCCTAGTTTGATAAAGGGAATTTGAGGTTAAAAAAGTTAAGAATCCTTGACCAGTAATGAGAATAAGAAATAAGAAAAAAGCCTATTGTGTTATGTTCATGTTTTACATTTAAAAGGTTAAATATTTTTTGGTTAATAATATTTGTGAAGATGCTTTAATGATGTCGGTAAGAATAGAAAGAAAGGGTTACAGAAATGTTTTTCGAATTTCTTGTATTTCTGAAAGTTTTGTAATGAGCCTATCACGGTTGAGGTCAAAGTACAAGAGAGGAGGAGAGAGAGACGCGAGAGAGACGTGAGTGTGTGTGTACGGAGAGAAGAAAAATGTGGTTAAAGTTAATGTAGCTAATGCACCTGTTTTAGTGAAAGTGTTCAACAAGGACTCTTTTATTCACTTTAATGGTGATATTTCTGTCAGTGTGAGTGGCATACTCCGCACGCGAAGACTGAAATTAGTGCTTAGTGTTTTGCATGAACTTTGCTATCAAGCTAGCGGCCAGCGATCTCGAGTAGTTAAGTCTGTGTGGAACTGTCAGAGTGACGTTAATCAAAGACCCCGACGGAGCCGGATAGTGTTACCGAGTGTGGACTTTGCTGTATCGTGGACCATGTGACTTTCCTCATCAATCTTCTTCTCTTCAACTCTCTTCATCCTGGTTCCTGTTCTGATGCCTTTTGATCCTGTCCGCGTGCGCTTACATCGGCTTTAAGTATATAAGGTACCACTTTTTGTTTGGCCTGTGTGGTGAAGCAGCCATTTCGTTTAAGGCTACAACGCACTCAAGCTACATTCAGGCCTGCATCATTTGAACATTTGAAGGGTATTTTCCATTTAAAATAGAGTTTTGCCGGCTATTTTATTTTCTTGGGCCCCATTGTTTGAATGTGAAGTTAAATACCTTTGTGATTTGACAAGTGAGATTATTAATACCTTTTTACTTTCTGATACACCTTTTCTAACTAAATCTGTCATTTTTATAAAACTGTTGTGGTCACTGACTGATATTTTAAGTTGACTAAGGGAAAAGGGTGATTTTTGAGTTAAATGTGAGAGTATTTATAAGATAAAAGTATTTGAAAGACATTGCATTTCTGTTTAAAGTGTAAATACTACTGCTTAAATAGTGATTTAGACGGAAAAGAGTATTTCATACACTGTGATAATACACACACACACACAAGTTTAATACTGATACATTTATTAGTGAAACTCACATATTGGTATTGAAAAGAAATTTAAAGAACTCAGGATAGCCACCTCTCATTATAGTGAAACGATATAGAGAGGCGCTACATAAATTGGAGGCACCGCTGGGATCCTTAATGTGGGTTTCTTGTTGTTGTACCTTTTACATTGAAAATTAGCATTCTGAAGCTTTAAATAGTGCTAACTACTAAGCTAAAATGGACAGTATGGAAGAGCTAGTATCAGACTTAAAGGGATGGTGCCGTGGCGAGGCATTAGATGAGGCTCATGCAGTCATGGTGCTCATTCGAGAAGAAGTAGACATAAGTGCAATAGAAGAGACAATGCAAACAGTGAAGTGTTTGGGACGTGTGCGAGTCAGAGGGCGAACTTTCAACAGACAACTAAACCGATACTTGGTTTTGTGTGAATGCAAGGAAGTAGTAAAAGGCAAAATCGTTCCCGTTGAAGTGCTTCCTATTGATGGTGGAGGGCCGTGGCCTGTCATCATAGCGGATGCAGCGCGAGCCAATACACAAGTTGATATGTCCGGAATGCAACAAGCTCCAGGTAAACATGTTGAAGACCTTCGCACATTGTTCCCTGAAGATGGGGCTGCTGCTAAGTCAACAGAGGCCATTCTGCGAGCTGTGAGTGATTTACTGGACAAGACGTCCAAGTCATCAAGTGAGCACGGAAGCTATCGCCGTCTTCGAACTTTCTCTGGTATGTTGCCCACCCCCGCTGGAGAAGAGCAGTTTGACCACTGGTTGGGTCAAGCACGACTCATGGTGGAAGAGTGTGACTGCTCTCACAAAGAGAAGAGGAGGAGACTGATGGAAAGTCTTAGAGGCCCGGCGCTTGACATTGTAAAAGCAATACGAGCCAGTGATCCTGAAGTGAGCCCTGAAGACTGCTTAGAGGCACTAGAGCATGCTTTTGGGACAGCAGAGTCAGGAGAAGAGTTGTATTTTGCATTTCGTCTACTGCAGCAACAACCAGGTGAGAAGCTGTCTGACTTCCTCAGACGTCTTGAACAGTCGTTAAATAGGGTGGTGCAGAGAGATGGTCTCCCCCTTGGATGTGCAGATAAAGCAAGACTGGACCAGTTGTTGCGTGGTGCGATAGCCTCTGATCTGATGTTAGTTAACCTTCGTCTGAGAGAGAGAAGAGCAAAGCCCCCCACCTTTCTCCAGCTGTTGAAGGAGATACGCACAGAAGAGGAATATGAGGCCTCACGAAAGAAGATAACTCCTGTCCTGCAAGGTGGAGATCGAAGGCAGAATGCTGATGTGAAACAGACTGAAATTCAGAACTTGAAGTCGGAGATCAAAGAACTAAAGGCCTTGGTTGCTGCTGTTGTGTCTAAGCCAGCTCAAGACACGTCAGTTAGCAGTGAACAAATTCCCCCAAATGTAGTGTACAGTGAGTGCAGTTCGGACAGTGAGATAGCAGCTTTGAAGAAACAAATGAAGCGCTTGCAACAGAAAGTCACAAATAAAGTAGCCGAACCTCAAGCTGCCGTTTCAGCTGTGAATACCTCCAAACCAGTAGCCAGCTCCCCACAACGATCATTCAAAGTATCGGAGGAACACTTCTGCTATCGATGTGGTGAGAGTGGGCATTTCGCCAGGAAGTGTCAAAGCCCAGAAAACCAGGCTAAAGTTATCAAGAGACTTATCCAAGCTCTGAAGTTGTCCAAGAACAACCAGTCGTCAAGTGATGCCACCACAAATGCAGTTAACTGTTCCGTTAAGGAAAGTACAGCTGACATGTTTGAGAGTGTGCATGTTCCTGATGGGTTAGTTGGGCCGCCTAGCCTGGTGCCGCTGAAGGTTAATGGACAACCCTGTACTGCTCTATTAGATAGTGGCTCTCAGGTGACGATAATTTTTGAACACTGGTACCAGAAGTACTTGTCTGATATCCCCATTCAGCCAGTAGCTGGTCTTTCCCTGTGGGGTTTAAGTGAGTCTGGAGCTAGCTACCCGTACCATGGCTACGTGGTAGTTGATATGGAGTATCCAGCTGAGGTATTAGGAACCAGTCAGACTGTAACTGTCCTAGCTCTCATATGTCCTAACCCCAGGAGTGAAGATAAGACGTCTGTCATTGTGGGCACCAACGCGAGCCATGTTAGACGCTTGGTGAATCAATGCAAAGTCAATGGCATTGATGTCACCCGAACACTAGGTCTTCGTGTTCATGTGGAGGAAGATCAACCTACTCTAAAGGGTGTTGCAGTCCCGGTCCAAGAGGAGGAGGCGGGCCGTGTCAGATGGATGGGTCCAGGCCCCTTGGTCTTACCCCCAGATGGTGACACTCAGGTTGTGTGCAAAGTCGAGCTGAGGGAGCCTGTTGCTCAAGAAATCCTGATGATTGACTCCTCACCCGCAGCTGCCTTACCTGCTGATGTGATTTTTCATCCCATGGTTGTGCCCAGTGGGGCATTGGATGTCAACAGTTTGAGAATACTACTCAAAAACGAATCTTCAAGAGAAACTTCCATACCTGTGGGAACAGTGATTGGATGTGTGTACCACATTGATTCAGTGGCGACGATTCCCCCTAAGGAGACTGCTTCCTCTGACTTTGATGAGAGCATGATCAATTTTGGAGATTCCCCCATCTCTGAACAGTGGAGGAACAGATTACGTAAGAAACTAGCCCAAAAGTCTCATGTTTTCTCAATGCACGAGTGGGACGTGGGATTAGCAAGAGGAGTAGAGCACAGAATCCGACTTTCTGATTCCCGACCTTTCCGTCAACGATCACGCCGGCTAGCCCCAGCAGATATCGAAGACGTGAGAAAGCATTTACAAGAACTGCTGCGGGCTGAGATCATAACAGAGTCGCGGAGCCCCTATGCATCCCCTATAGTTGTAGTTAGAAAGAAGACTGGGGCTATTAGGATGTGCATAGATTACAGACTATTGAATAGCCGAACCATACCCGACCAGTACACTACACCATGCATTGAAGATGCGCTGAATGCTTTAACCGGAAGTCAGTGGTTCTCTGTACTGGATTTGCGTTCAGGCTACTACCAGATAGCCATGTCTGAAGAGGACAAAGAGAAGACGGCATTCATTTGCCCGTTAGGATTTTTTCAGTTCGAACGAATGCCTCAAGGCATCACTGGGGCACCAGCAACCTTTCAAAGGTTGATGGAAAAGGCTGTCGGTGACATGAACCTCTTACAAGTGCTGGTATACCTGGATGACGTGATCGTGTTTGGAAAAACTCTTGAGGAACACGAAGAGAGACTGCTCAAGGTCCTAGATCGTCTCGGTGAAGTTGGGCTGAAGCTCTCAGTGGACAAGTGCCAGATCTGTCTGCCAAGGGTCAAGTACCTGGGGCACATTGTATCTGCAGATGGAGTTGCCCCAGATCCAAACAAGATTGAGGCCGTCACTGCATGGCCGATGCCAACAAACTTGAAGACGTTGCAATCTTTTCTAGGATTTTGCGGTTATTACCGTCGATTCATCCAGAACTATTCTGAAATTGTAAGACCACTGACTGAGCTCACAAAGGGATATGCTCCAACTCAGAAGAAAAAGAAGTATGACCCAGATGTGAACAAAGTCTACTTGAAAGAATCAGAACCGTTCGGGGAAAGATGGGACAAATCCTGTAAGGATGCGTTTCATCACATAATTCACTGCCTGACACATGCGCCTGTTCTGGCATTTGCTAATCCAGAACGTCCATACATCCTGCATGTGGATGCAAGCTTGAAGGGTCTGGGTGCTGTTCTTTACCAAGAACACCCTGGAGGCTTGAGACCAGTTGCCTTTGCAAGCAGAAAAGTCAGCTCTGCAGAGAGAAACTACCCCATACATCAGCTGGAATTCTTGTCTCTCAAGTGGGCAGTAGTTGACAAATTCCACGACTATTTGTATGGGGCAAGATTCACCGTACGTACTGACAACAACCCCCTGACGTACGTGCTGTCCACAGCCAAGCTCAATGCGGTGGGGCATCGATGGCTAGCTGCCCTATCAACGTACGAGTTTGAGGTGCAGTATCGCCCAGGCCGACAGAACATTGATGCCGACCTGTTGTCCAGGAACATGTCAGAGGAGGATGACAATGGCTGGGTGACTATACCTCAGTCTGGAGTGAAAACTATCTGCCAGAGAGTCTGCATCCCAGAGTCTGCACGTAGCTTTCCAGTTTGTGTTGCTCAGCTTGGAGCATCTCCCCACTGTGTTCCTGACCTATATGCGTTTCCAACACACATGGAGTTAAAGTCCCTGGAACTCATGTCCAAAATGAGTCTCAGAAAGGCTCAAGAAGAGGATGAAGCCATTGGACCGGCCATCCAAGCCATCAAGAGTGGACACTGGCCAGAGAAGGGGGACACGAGTCCTGAGTTGTCCATATTGAAAAGAGAAGCTGGGAAGCTGTCCATGAACGATGGATTGCTGTACCGTTACACTAAGAGACCATCCGGAGAAGTGGTCAGTCAACTCATTCTGCCAAGAGAGTTCCGGGAGATGGTTATGCAGGCCATGCATGATGACGTGGGGCACCTTGGACAAGAAAGAACTGTTGACTTGCTCCGAGGTAGATTCTTTTGGCCTAGGATGTCGAAGCATGTGGAAGAATACATTAAGAACTGTGGGGAGTGTGTCACTCACAAGACCCCCATACAGAAAGCTGCTCCATTGCACCAGATTGTGAGTCAGGGGCCTATGGATTTAGTGTGTATGGACTTTCTTTCCATGGAGCCTGACTCCAAAGGCATAAGTAATGTGTTAGTGGTCACGGATCATTTCACGAGATACGCCCAGGCTTTCCCAACTAAAAGCCAGAAGGCCCATGTTGTGGCAAAGGTTCTGATGGAGAAATATTTCATACATTATGGACTGCCTTCTAGGATCCATTCGGATCAAGGAAGAGATTTCGAGAGCCGTCTGATACGAGAGCTGTTGACCTTACTGGGGATACGCAAGTCGCGGACAACGCCGTATCATCCGCAAGGAGACCCGCAGCCAGAAAGGTTCAATCGAACTCTGCTCTCTATGCTTGGTACGTTAGGCCGGGAGAAGAAGCGTACGTGGAGTCAACATGTGCCTTACCTGGTCCACGCGTACAACAGTACTAAGTGTGATGCCACAGGGTACTCACCTTACCATCTAATGTTTGGCAGAGAGGCAAGACTTCCTGTTGACCTGTGCTTTGGAACGTCCCCAGATGGCATAGAAGAAGCGTCTCACACCCGATATGTCACAAAGCTGAAGGAAGACTTGAAGCAAGCTTACAAGTTAGCCTCTGATGCTGCAAACAAACGTCATCAGAGAAACAAAAGGTTGTATGATCGTCGAGTTACCTTTCAGTCCATAGACATCGGCGACAGAGTACTGCTCCGGAATCTAGGTTTAAAAGGCAAGCACAAACTGGAAAGCAAGTGGAGTCCTGACCCGTATGTTGTCGTTGGAAAGATGGCAAACCTACCTGTGTTCAAGATCAAGCGGGAGGATGGAAGGTTAGGGACAAAGACTATACACAGGGATCACCTTCTTCCGATTGGACAGCTGGTGAGAATGCCGTTCACTGACCAGGATGTTGATTCGCCTGAGAAACCCAAGACTAGAGCGGACACTCGTAAGAGAAGTCAAAGGGACTCCAGACCAGAGATTCAAGAGTTACAGGAGTTTTCTGATTCGTCCTCTGACATGGAATATTATGTCACTCACCGTTGCAATCGGAG
Organism: Barbus barbus; assembly: GCF_936440315.1. Taxonomy (NCBI): domain Eukaryota; kingdom Metazoa; phylum Chordata; class Actinopteri; order Cypriniformes; family Cyprinidae; genus Barbus; species Barbus barbus. The sequence continues at coordinate 19,789,633 of NC_136742.1, forward strand.
AGAGCCTGACCAGAGGGTGCTACATAATGCTAGGCCAGTAATTGAATTAGAAGATGATCCTGAAACAGAACATGAAAATGATTCAGGCTCAGAAGAGTTTGAACAGAACTATGAACCAGGACCTGAAGCTGAAGAGTGTGATCCAGAAGTAGCTCTGGAAGGAACTAGTGAAGCTGAATCGGAGTCTGAGCAAGAAGCAGTATCTGAGGTCCAAGAGGATAGAGCGCAACCCCGATCTGAGCCTAGACCCAAGAGAACTGCCAAGCCAACTATTAGACTTACCTATGATGAGCCTGGTAGATCAAGGGATGAGCCTTTGACTATTGTACACAGAGGGATAGTCATTAAAATAGGAAAACACTTGACACCGTAGTTATTATACCCTTATGACTCTTTTTGTTTTGTTTATTAGTGTCTGATGAGGACACACAGACATTTAAAAGGGGGAGGGTGTAACCCTGTTGAAATCATTATCATTAGTATAAGTTATATAAATTGGGATTAATAATTTCCTAGTTTGATAAAGGGAATTTGAGGTTAAAAAAGTTAAGAATCCTTGACCAGTAATGAGAATAAGAAATAAGAAAAAAGCCTATTGTGTTATGTTCATGTTTTACATTTAAAAGGTTAAATATTTTTTGGTTAATAATATTTGTGAAGATGCTTTAATGATGTCGGTAAGAATAGAAAGAAAGGGTTACAGAAATGTTTTTCGAATTTCTTGTATTTCTGAAAGTTTTGTAATGAGCCTATCACGGTTGAGGTCAAAGTACAAGAGAGGAGGAGAGAGAGACGCGAGAGAGACGTGAGTGTGTGTGTACGGAGAGAAGAAAAATGTGGTTAAAGTTAATGTAGCTAATGCACCTGTTTTAGTGAAAGTGTTCAACAAGGACTCTTTTATTCACTTTAATGGTGATATTTCTGTCAGTGTGAGTGGCATACTCCGCACGCGAAGACTGAAATTAGTGCTTAGTGTTTTGCATGAACTTTGCTATCAAGCTAGCGGCCAGCGATCTCGAGTAGTTAAGTCTGTGTGGAACTGTCAGAGTGACGTTAATCAAAGACCCCGACGGAGCCGGATAGTGTTACCGAGTGTGGACTTTGCTGTATCGTGGACCATGTGACTTTCCTCATCAATCTTCTTCTCTTCAACTCTCTTCATCCTGGTTCCTGTTCTGATGCCTTTTGATCCTGTCCGCGTGCGCTTACATCGGCTTTAAGTATATAAGGTACCACTTTTTGTTTGGCCTGTGTGGTGAAGCAGCCATTTCGTTTAAGGCTACAACGCACTCAAGCTACATTCAGGCCTGCATCATTTGAACATTTGAAGGGTATTTTCCATTTAAAATAGAGTTTTGCCGGCTATTTTATTTTCTTGGGCCCCATTGTTTGAATGTGAAGTTAAATACCTTTGTGATTTGACAAGTGAGATTATTAATACCTTTTTACTTTCTGATACACCTTTTCTAACTAAATCTGTCATTTTTATAAAACTGTTGTGGTCACTGACTGATATTTTAAGTTGACTAAGGGAAAAGGGTGATTTTTGAGTTAAATGTGAGAGTATTTATAAGATAAAAGTATTTGAAAGACATTGCATTTCTGTTTAAAGTGTAAATACTACTGCTTAAATAGTGATTTAGACGGAAAAGAGTATTTCATACACTGTGATAATACACACACACACACAAGTTTAATACTGATACATTTATTAGTGAAACTCACATATTGGTATTGAAAAGAAATTTAAAGAACTCAGGATAGCCACCTCTCATTATAGTGAAACGATATAGAGAGGCGCTACATAACTAATGTTGGGTTATCTCAGGAAAGGCATGCTATGGCCTTGTTTTTCCTCAGAGAATTGCTAGGAATTGTGGTTTGGAGGCTTAAGCAGCCTGCTGTAGTAATATGACAGCTTTAGGAGACATGAAATGCCATGTCACTGACCTATGATGTTACAGCAGAATCTTAAAGACTACCCTTCAGCAGCACTGTCACCACGGCAATTAAGTGCAAAATAACCTCTGACTTGCTACAGTCTCCCATGGTGCATTGAAGGTCATACGTCATGCTACAGAAAGAGAGAGAGTTGTTGATGTAGAGGTCAAGAAAAGAGAGAAAGGGAAAAAAATTAGACCTACATTTGATAAAAAGAGAAAAAGGAACACAAATGCAAACACAAGTTTAAAAAAAAGCATCTAGATACAGATCAGTAGGGGATTCTGACTACAATATTGATTGTACTGAATGAGCTTCTCTTTCTTTCTCTTTCTCTCTTTCAACACTCCCTGAACAAAGATATCTTCCCCACTGTTTCTATTGACCTAACCGCTTTTATTGATCATGTTTTCGGTGCCGATGAAAGCACCCTTTGACCTGACCTGCATCGGCATAAGCAACCAACACCACTGTTATCATGCAAAGTAAATATCTGTAAGTGGTCATGTGGATATGCTGATCTTTCTGTAAAAGTGCTCGCACAGCACGCACTTGCTTTTTGTTGCAAGCAAGTCGCAGATTTCAAACATCAAAGGGTGATGAGCTTCAGTCTTGTAGTGTGGAATTAGCTTCGCTAAACTACAGCAACTGCTTTAGCTTAAGGTAAACCAAGCACAGATCTCAGGCCTAAAGCTGGAGCATTTTTCTCATCTGTCTTTGATCATTTAAATTTGCAGGAATGCCAGTCTGTGGGTATTGACCGTAGTGCTGAAAATGTAAAACGAGTCTGCTACATCATGGAAAATATTTCATAGAAATGGGTATTACGATTGGGAGTCAGTATCGCATCATGATTCAGCCTTGTGTATGTGTGAGTGTTAAGTTATCCGATACGCTGGTGGGAGAGTCAGACTTCTGATCCTTTGGCTTTCTCTCCAGCCCATCTTCCTCTCTGTCTGTCTGAGTCTCTGATAACACCTGAGACATGCTGACATCACCATTTGTGGTTAATGCCACTGCAGAGGGCACAACCAGCAGAGGAAAAAATAGCACGATGGGGGGTTGGGTAAAGGATGCTCTCTCTCGCTCATTTTTTCTGCATCTCTTCCTGTCCTGAAGTGAGTTACCCTTTCATTTTATGGTTACATATTTCTAGTTCTAATCTGAAACTGACCATTAAAATGTTTTTTGTTGACAACCTTTAAACAAGTTGATACAGTAATAATAAATGTTATATATATAGTCAGTAAATGTAGGGTCAGTGTATATATATATATATATATATTACATATTGTTACGGGAAGCAGACTCACAAGGGATTAATATAAATCACAGAAGCGTTTATTGAACAGCAGAACGTGAGAGAATGTCTTTGCCTAGCCAGGAACTTGTGGAAGCAGGGAGAAGCACACACCTCACTGGATGACTTGGGATCCAGGCTGGAGATTGCTGGAGGAGACTGATGCAGGAGATAGGAGGACAAGACGCTGGAAAGGACACAGGAGGTAGGTAAACAAACAGGTAAGTCACTGGGATAATTTAAGGAGTCCACTTCGTTGAAATGAAACATAAGCATAAACCAAACAAGATCAGACGCTGGAGTGCTGTGAGGTGTGTGACTTTGTAGTGGTTGGTGATGAGGATCCGATGACGTGCAGGTGTGTTCAATCAATAATTAGGTGAAACCAGGTGAGGGCGTGCGTTGTGATTGGAGAGGGAGAAGGACAGACAGACTCATAACACATATACATATATATATATATATATATATATATATATATATACATAGAGTATCTCACAGATCCCTCACATTTTTGTAAATATTTTATTATATCTTTTCACGTGACAACATTGGAGAAATAACACTTTGCTACAATGTAAAGTAGTGAGTGTACAGCTTGTATAACAGTGTTAATTTGCTGTCCCCTCAAAATAACTAACACACAGCCATTAATGTCTAAACCGCTGGCCACAAAAGTGAGTACACCCCTAAGTGAAAATGTCCAAATTGGGCCCAAAGTGTCAATATTTTGTGTGGCCACCATTATTTTCCAGCACTGCTTTAACCCTCTTGGGCATGGAGTTCACCAGAGCTTCACATGTTGCCACTGGAGTCCTCTTCCACTCCATGACGACATAACGGAGCTGGTGGATGTTAGAGACCTTGCACTCCTCCACCTTCCGTTTGAGGCCAGTCCATCACCTTTACCCTCAGCTTCTTTAGCAAGGCAGTGGTCATCTTGGAGGTGTGTTTGGGATCGTTATCATGTTGGAATACTGCCCTGCGGCCCAGTCTCTGCTTCAGTATGTCACAGTACATGTTGGCATTCATGGTTCCCTCAATGAACTGTAGCTCCCCAGTGCCGGCAGCACTCATGCAGCTCCAGACCATGACACTCCCACCCACCACCATGCTTGACTGTAGGCAAAACACACTTGTCTTTGTACTCCTCACCTGGTTGCTGCCACACACGCTTGACACCATTTAAACCAAATAAGTTTATCTTGGTCTCATCAGACCACAGGATATGGTTCCAGTAATCCATGTCCTTAGTCTGGTTGTCTTCAGCAAACTGTTTGGGGGCTTTCTTGTGCATCATCTTTAGAAGAGACTTCCTTCTGGGACGACAGCCATGCAGACAAATTTGATGCAGTGTGCGGCGTATGGTCTGAGCACTGACAGGCTGACCCCCCACTCCTTCAACCTCTGCAGCAATGCTGGCAGCACTCATACGACTATTTCCCAAACACAACCTCTGGATATGACGCTGAGCACATGCACTCAACTTCTTTGGTCGACCATTCTTAGTGGAACCTGTCCTGTTAAACCGCTGTATGGTCTTGGCCACCAAGCTGCAGCTCAGTTTTAGGGTCTTGGCAATCTTCTTATAGCCTACGCCATCTTTATGTAGAGCAACAATTCTTTTTTTCAGATCCTCAGAGAGTTCTTTGCCATGAGGTGCCATGTTGAACTTCCAGTGACCAGTATGAGAGAGTGACAGCGATAATACCAAATTTAACACACCTGCTCATGTGAGGGGTGTACTCACTTCCGTGAGATACTGTATATTTGGGGTGTAACGGTTCACAAAATTCACGGTTCGGTTCGATACGACACAGTGGTGTCACGGTTCGGTACGCTTTCGATACGGGGGGGGGGGGGGCAATTGGTTATGTGCAATGTTGGAAATACTTTTGTATTACACCATGAAGGCGAGCCAATGGATATCACAAAAGCACGCATTTGCAACAGGGTTTGCACAAGATTTATGCTGGTGAACATCTTAATCTCAGTCAATTCACTATAAGCAGAAAGTGAAAGTAAAAACGGAATGATGGAGTAATGACGGAGCATTCGGCATCTGACCCCGCTTATTCTCTCAGAGACAAAGAGACGAATCTACTTCAACATGCTGATAACATTATAGCCTATAGCTGTTTTCATTTATTTCCTTAATATTTCTCTTCAGGCCCGTACATAGTGAAAAAAAAAAAGAGAGAGAAGAAACATATTTCGTGTTAAACAGGCTGTTTTTGAAAGTCGGTGATTGAAATAAAAGCTTTTTATTTCATTTATTTTTAATGATGACTGCAGTGTTAATATTTTTATAGGATTAGTCCAACGAATCGTTCAGCTTGTATTGCAAACCGAAAGCCTCGTACCGAACGGTTCAATACGAATACGCGTATCGTTACACCCCTAATATATATATATATATATATATATATATATATATATATATATATATATATATATATATATATATATATATATATATATATATATATAATTTATTCAAGTGTGCTATTACTTCTTTTAAACTAAAAATAGGAAAGTATACGTTTAGTCTACTTTTTATGTATTTCTCAGAGATGGGCTTTATGTACTTCTCAGAAATATACTTAAAATGACATTTAATTATACTTGACATAGAAAAACTTGTGCTCCTAGAACCCCTGTTTTCATTGTTATTTGATAGGGGGTGTTAGTACACATCTTCTGTACAGAATTTCCAAAACAACACAAGTGAAGAAGAAACCAAAACAACAGATGCTTCCACATGTAATCTAACATGATCAATAGACATAAAACAGCATCAAACGTTGTGTAACGTTATGGAATAAAATATCACCAATGAAGAGGTAATAATGACTGTCAAGCTTTGGGGTGTTGATTGACTCCATCTATGTCATGATTATCATTCTGAATCCAATTCATAGTCTTTTTTCAGCTTTTTGTTCAAAATGTTGTTTATTTCTTTATTTTTTATTTATGAAACCCACATTCAAGTGTTTAAAAAAGAATGCATGAAGCTAGAATAAAATGTTTTTGTTTACAAGCAGATACTCTGTTCTTTCATTTGATGTTTTGTATGTTCAGATATACATATAACAATATATATATATATATATATATATATATATATATATATATATATATATATATATATATATATATATATATATATATATATAAATTAATACCTAATAGGGACAGTATACTTAAAGTATGACATAAAGTTCACTTAAAATAATAACTACGAGTATACTTTCAGTATAAAACTACTAAACTAGTAGTTTACTGAGACTATACTATGCTAATACAATGCTAATAAAAGTATTTAATTAGTAAACCTAAAATCAGTATACCTATAAGTTCACTTTTAGTATAATTGTAGTACAAGCTAAAAACATTGATGTAAACTAGTTGTGTACTCAAAGTTTACTACTTTTATACTCAAAGTATACTTAAATGTATACTTTTATGTACTAGAAAGTGGGCCAATTTAGTCCCAAGGAGTATTGATATAGTACACTTACAAGTATACTACTAGTACACTGATATTTGTATACTTACTACATGAAGTATACTTAAAAATATACTTGAACTTTACTTAAGTATACTTAAAATAAACTTGAAGTATGCTACTTTTTGGTTTTGGTATTTATACTTATATAATTTATATTATTATAGTAATCGCGATTAATCGCCTGACAGCACTAATATATATATATATATATACACACACACACACACACACACACAGTTTATTTTTTACTTTTTGTCAAATAAATGCAGCCATAAAACAAAAAAAAAATACAGATTGACAAATTTACAGACCCCAAACATTTGTTTTTTTCCTGTTATGACTGAATCTACTTGACTAATAACAATCATTTCAAGGGAAAGATTACAACTAGAAATAGCCTGTTATGTTAAACCCTGCACTATTTTATTGTATGTTTTGTTAGCTCATGCATGTTAACTAATGCATTTAATGAATGTCAACATACAAGCATATTGTAAAGTGCAATATATTTCTCCTCTAGAACAAAGCACGTCTGGAAATCCATAAAGAGTCAGCAAGCGAGATCTTTCCTCCTCTCTCTCTGCAGGTCCAATACATAAAGCTAATGAAGATGATCATCACAATCTATCCACACTGACAGTAATGCCTCTGTACCCATTGACCTTTAGGAACATGCTAGTTTGCCTCACAACAAGTCTGTATGGAAATCCAAGCACACAGAGACAGCCATTGGCACATCCACAGCTCACTTCTCCTCATCTGATGACAAGAGAACAGGAAGGAAAGCTGTGTCCATGGGGGAATGATCTGCTTTAACCTTGGTATGAATCAACTAATTTTGCAATTGTTTAGTTGATTTATGCATCATGTGTGTTATAATCACAACAAATCAATCCTATCCACGCTTCTAAACAGTTCTAAACTCAATTTTATTGTTAAAAAAGTGTGCTTGATATGCTATGTGAATTGATTAGTGTTGAAGTGCTAAAATGCGTTTTAGATTTGTAGGCGCATACTAAAAGCTGAGACTGAAGTCAATAAATAAATAAATAATCATACTGTCAGCGGCCCCAAAGCCTTTAGCATATTCACACTGATTCATATCTTTATGATGATGATTTAAATTATGATTATTGTAGATAAAAAACAGTCTAAATCGCACTTTGTTTTCTACATTTGATCAATCCAATCAAGTCGCATCTTTGCAGATAAATTGCTTTAAACTGAAAATTGTATCATCACACCATTCAAAACCTGTATGGCTTTTTAATTTGTTTTTTTAAAAATGTTTCCAGTTACTAAAAAAAAAAAAAAAACCTGCTTGTCAAAGCTGCTATTTTCCAGTTCAGTTGCAATTTTGCTTGGTTTTATTAAGAAAATTATAAACAAGATTAGGATTTGAAGCCAGGTCCCCTTGCACACTAATTGAAACGTGTTTTACTAAAATATCTGACTTATCAATAATAAAATACTAAGATGTTATCGTGCCTCAAAAGATTGGTGCATGACGTACCTGATTCTCCACATCAGTATTATTTATCAAAACAAGCAGAGGAGGAGACCGTCATCCAGCAGAACTCTGATAAAGATGATAACACATTTTCTTCATTTATATAAAATATACACCAAAGAATGTTCATATCAATCTGACATAAAAATGTCTCATCAGTGCTACAGCACATTCAAATGGCCCAATGCCAAGAATGCACCAGAAGCCACAATCTGATAAAACAGGGATGTGATATGTGGTGATAAGATAAAACCTCTGCACAACCACAACCACAGACAAACAGCCACAGTATCTCAGCATTCTGCAGCACCTATCAGTCTATATGAAGGTTATAAAAGGAGAAAACCTGTGAAAAATCTCTTGAGATAAGTAATCTGAATTGATTGGCAATAAGAGATGTTTTACACAAAATAACTGATATGTGACCAGAAAAATCTTGTGCATGGAAAAGCACAAGAGACTTTACTGGAAGTGAGTTGAAGAATGTCTCCTTGTCATGTTTAAGCGTGTTAAACCCTGCACCGTAGTCTTTTCATTTGAACTGTGGTTTCTGTACTGGTGGCCTATAATCTCTAGGTTCCTTTCGGTTTAATTTGTCTGTGAGGTGGATCGTTTAGCTTCCTGCTACAGGAACACACAAACACACACACATACACGCAAACCTTGATCATTGACATCTGCTGGATTGCCTGTGAGGGTTGACAAACTTTCTCCAGCTTTTGCAGTACAAAACATGTTTATCTCTGAGAAGTAATGGACCTACCCTCATATTACTGCTGAAACTGTTCTTTCTTTCTTTCTTTCTTTCTTTCTTTCTTTCTTTCTTTCTTTCTTTCTTTCTTTCTTTCTTTCTTTCTTTCTTTCTACCTCTATCAACTCAGTATTCCAGTAACTTTTCCTTTCCCAAACATAAATGCAACACCATTACAGATCTGAAAAAGCCACAGTCTGCCTGTGGATAAACACAGGACTGGTATGACAGGGAAGGGTCCCTCCCTCCCTCCTCATGCCCCCAAAACCTGAGCAAGCAAAAAACACATAAGCTCCATGAGTCAGCAGATGAGACATTGGGGGCATCACTCACACATACTTCGCCATGATGGTGACATGCACTAACGGGCAACGTGTACTCTTAAGACAGAAACAGGTTGCACTCATCAACCTTTTTCTGAGTTGGCACACAGAGAAACATGCCGTTTTCCTTTGGTCTGTTTGTGTTTTGTGTAGGTGGTTAGGAGACCACAGGTGCTGAGAAGATCAAAAGGGATGAAAAACTTTGTGTTCTTTGTTTCTAAACATGCCCAGAAACCTCTACAGTCAAAGTACACTAATTTTTCAATGCTTTGACACCAGAATGAGAGGAAGTGAAAGAACCATGGCCCCTCAGGACAGACAAAACACTCATGTTCTGTTGAGACTTAACTATTTTTATGTTTGAGGTCCCAGAGACTTAAATGACATATTTACATTATTTAATTGCAATATTTAATGTGAACACAGACATTAAACCTTTATATGGAGGGCGATTAAAGCAAATTATTATAAAAAATTTTTATTTGTAAAAACTATTAAGTTACAAATTTAAATATATAGATTTTTTTTCATGTATATGAATATCATAAATCTTATTATGTGTATGAGTATAATTAAGAGAAATATATTAAATATGTTTAAAGCTACTAAAATTGACCTGGCTGGAACTCCAAAATGTAACATATGAATTTATAATGAAATATTTTTTTCATTTAATAAAGAATAATATAATATAATAACAGTTACAATAGTTCATTTTACAATAGTTTCTTATAATTAAGGTTGATTTTATTATAAATGAGAAAAATATTTTTATGGATAACCCTAACATACATAGGATTGGACATTAAACTTAAGGAAAAACCATTACAACACATTACAGAGTAACATAAATTAGTGAAGTTCATCAATTTTCACATACGTCAGCTGTCACCTTCATAAGTAACCCCTCCGAAATTTGTTCTGATGGCTGAGTGTTTGTAACACCTGGAGGAAAAGTGGCCTTTTCAGTCTCTTTTTGACCCCGCAGATGCGGTCAGGAACTTGAGATGCTTAATCCCTTCATACATGAGCTACTGTGTGAAGGATAGCAAAGCTGTTGTGTTTAAGACCAGTTCTTAAGATCCACTGAGAAAAATGTGTATGTGTGTGTGAGAGAGAAGGCAGACTCGTTCAATAGTCTGCCTTCTTTTCCTGTCTGTCTCTTCTACCCTCTCTCACACTTTGCTATTGTACGCTGGTCGCAGAACCATGTATTACAGCCTGCAGCTCATTTTTTTCTCTGGATCGGATTTCTCAGAACACAGATGCTGCAAAAACACACAACAAAAAAGGCTTTTAAAATAATGCATCCGTTGATTTCCAGGCAGGCACTGGCCTCCTTGATTCCAGTTTGACCTCGCCCTTCCAAACAGTTTTGAAAAACAATTTGGCTAAGAAGTCAAAGCCCCTACGCACACATGAAAAAGAATGCATTTGTGATTGGGAAACAAGAAGCACCATGTTTTTTTGGGCAACGTAATGCTAGTTCACCGGGGTCATCTTTGCTGCATGATCAAATGAGGAATGCTCTCCCTCGGTGCCTTTATAGTTCGAATTATGCTGGTGAAGTATCTTATTATGACATCTCGTTCCTTGGTCCGAACATGTCTGCTGGCTTTGATATGGGCTACGATCGTGTCATAATGAGATGGCATCATAGGAAAGGGATCGGAGAGGGCCTACATCTGAGAAGCCTCTGGAATGGAAAGTATTCACCACTAAACGAAACATAAGAGCCTGTAATCTCCTGCCTCGGTATAATGTTTATTGTTTTTCCCTTTATTCTAGCTAATTGGATGACAATGAAAGATATGATAAAGAAGACTGACGATGACTTGGGGAGTGCGCACTGGCAGAGAAGCTGACGTAAGATTGGGACAGACGCGCATGTAGACATGCACATGCATGAATGCTGCCACTCATTCAGACGACCACACAATGACCCACACACACAATCACTCACCAGCTTTCATTTAAAAAATTCACAGACAGACACACACATATGTATATGCAAATCAATAATCTCAAACCAATGCCACACTGTCAATAAAGCCGAAATTGAAATGTTATTCGCAGTAATGCTGACATTTGCTTGTGCAGTTAACATGTTGTGATAAACTGTGTCCCAATATTTACACATTGGATAACTGTATGGTAATATTTAGTTCAATGCAAATGCAATTTCAGTGACTATTTTATTTAGGGTAAGATGGAAAAAGTGACACAAAATACCCTAATATACATTATTGATAACAGAAAAAAACAAAACAAACAAAGCAATTTATATAAAATCTAATCACATTTGATAACAGGAACTTTAGGGCATTTACTTTGTTTTTCACGACAAATTATAAGCTAATTCATAGTCTCTACTTGCAAAAATCATACATTTGACCGCATTTTACATTAAAATTATATTTAGGGCCAGTTTTACTAACAGCTTGGGCCAGCGCAAACCGTCTTTTGTCGTTAAAATTGTACTGTCAGGTTTTACTAAAGACGCGCAGTGACGAATTGGTGCTGAAAAGTCATGGACACAGTTATTTTTGCACCTGACCTTATTGAATATGCATTTGTAGGAGTTTCCCTTTAAGACGCAAAATTTATGGGAGGAGAGTTGTCAAATGAATCACGCGACGTGTTTTACTAACGTTTGCGCTCGTCAAATTACTGGCATTTGCACCATTATTTAACACCCAAAAAAGCATGTTTAAGCAAAGCTTAAACTACTTTGTGCTTGAAATGGCTGCAATTATTGTTGCTAGGAGGAGGCACCGCAGAGAACAGAGAGCGCGTGGTAGAAGGGAGAGGATTGTTTCTACACGTATTAATTTATTTTGAATACCAGAACACATTTCGTTTGCATATCATATCGTTTGCCAAGCCATGCTGATTTTGAAAAACCTTAATTTTTTGGCCTCCGGTGGGAAGTTGTGGCCTAATGGTTAGAGAGTTGGACTCGTAATCCAAAGGTTGTGGATTTGAGTCTCGGGCCGGCAGGGATTGTAGGTGGGGGGAGTGAATGTACAGCGCTCTCTTCACCCTCAATACCCCGAATGAGGTGCCCTTGAGCAAGGCACCGAACCCCCAGCTGCTCCCTGGGTGCCGCAGCATAAATGGCTGCCCACTGCTCCGGGTGTGTTCACGGTGTGTGTGTGTGTTCACTGCTGTGTGTGTGTGTGTGCGCACTTTGGTTGGGTTAAATGCAGAGCACAAATTCCGCGTATGGGTCACCATACTTGGCCGTATGTCACGTCACTTTCACTTTTCAACATACTGTGGCTTCTTTATTTCTTTATTCTTATTTGCGACTATGCTAATTTGTGCTGTGCTTGGTATATTGCGTTGGTTGATATGTAAATTCTCTAATTTGTGCATTGAAAGTAAATCACCCGCAGAAATTTCCCCTCCCATCGGTGCTGTTTTGGAATTGCGCTCTCGTGCTAATTTGCCCTGTTTAGTAAAACTGGCCCTTAATGTGATGTTACACCATTTACATATTTTCAGTCCCCCATCCTGCATTGACTAAAAAAATTATATTAAAAAATATGTAGAATATGATTACAATCAAGACAGGCATGATTGAGGGTATACTCCTTCAATTAAGAGCACTGAGGGGGACACAATCTACACCTATGTAAAGCATCTATTGTGAAAGTTCATGAACATTCACAATGACAAAAGCTCTGTCAATCATCCATAATTAAAAATTGCAGTGCAATAAGAACATTATATAGCCCACTAAAACACCTCTTCACTGAGGCCTCGTAAGTGCATGTGACCCTGACTCACTCACCAGTCACGGCTGTTTATAACAGTCCCCATTAGGAGCCAATCTTCGCTCGAGAAGCAGGCAGAGCATTTGGGCCACTTATCGAAAGACCTCTGGAAAACTTCAGCCATTAGCATGTGTGCACATGATGATTTGTAGCGCAGGAAGAAGACGGAGCATACGGGGGAAAGGGGGAACATGGCAGACAGCTCCTTTCACAAGATTGGACTTTAAACCAGCCAATTAGTCATTTCACACATTGGGAGCATTGTGCAGGTCACACATTCATTTGAGAAATAAGCAGGAAAAGTGGAAGCTGGTGATGTGGAGAGAGAGTGAGAAAGAGAGACTGATGCTTTAATTATAGCAGAATTGCAATTCACTGATTTCCAACCCCTCTTTATTATTTCTCCTCCTCTGTCACCGCATATTTCACCCAAAAAATTGACAGGCTTTTCTTCAGCTTTGAATGTCCTTCATTGCCTCTCTGTTTGCTCTTGTTAGCAGAGCTTCAACAAGGATTTGACAGCAAGTAAATTCTCAACTTCTCCTAATTTGACAGGGAATCTGGTGATCTGTATGCAGGGATTTTGTGATGCAGTTCTGCATAACCATTTGTATGTTCGGGCCTGTCTCTGTATGTTCCTATATGTGTGCATGTGCAGGAATCTAATTAACTCTAAGCTCTGACTTACTGTCATGGTGAATCAAAACATGGAGAGTTCTCTCTGCTATATTGTTACATTAACGAGAGTAAACAGCATAGGAATAAAAACTAAACTCTTATTTTATTTTTTAGGTAGCTCAGGCAACACATGAAGGTACAGACAGTAGGCCTACTTCACCGCAAAAACCTGTCTTTTTCACTAACTGCTCGCGATCCAGTTTAATCAGGCTCTAAGTGCACTAAAATAGCCTATTTAAATTAAGTCACACAGCTCTTTTCTATGCAAATGAGGCTCATTATAGATGGCACCTTATTCACAAAATTCACCACTGATTGCCTAGCCCAATTAACGTTCCAAAAAGCGGTAAACTGAATTTGACTTAAAAGAGACATTTGTGTACATTTTTTTAGTTATCATGGCAGCAGTAATTAATCAAACAATGATCACAGTAAAGTACACAATATTGCAGTAGTCTGCTGAAAATCAATCACAACATGAGAACTGCCCCATGCAAATCACATCTTGTGCAAATTTTTGGGATGTTTGCACCAATACTTCTTTTGCAAGCTTGAGTTGCATATAATTTTGTGCATTATTAATTTCAAGTATTAAATCAACTCAAACAGTGAAGTAAACAAGATCACAGTAGTCTTCTGAGGATTGCTTGGACATGAGAACTGTCCTGGCCAAACTAGTGTTAAATTTTGGGGTGTTCAGCACCAATATTTATTTTGCATAATAAACTTGGTGATTTTAATATATATTTTTGTGCAAAATTAATTTAGAGTACTAAAACAACTTATACAGCAAAGTGCTCAAGATGACAGTATACTGCTGAGAATCACCTCGTGCAAATAGTTTAAAGTGCTAAATTTTGGGGTGTTTTGCACCAATACCTTTTTTGCATAATGAATTTAGTGATTTGTATTTTTAATTTATGCACAATTAATTTTAATTGCTAATACAACTCAAACAGCAAAGTACACAAGACTGCAATAGTCTGCCGAGAATAACCCACTACATTAGAACTGCCTCGTGCAAGCTGCATCAAGTGCAAAATTGTGAGGTGTTTTGCACCAATATTTCATTTGCATACTGAATTTGGTGATTTGCATACTAAATTAAGTGTTTAACTAATTTCAATTACTAAAACAACTCACACATTACATTCAAATAAACAATGCTATCAGCAGATCCGCTTCGTTCTTTGCAAATTCCCCAGCTATCAGCTCCTGTTGCACCCAGAAAAATACAACGTACAGTGCTACAAGAAAAATGACTGCTCTTACAGTGCATTTATCTGCAAACTCGTGGCAGTGCGGCTCCAGTGAGAACCTAGAGAAAGTTTACATTGCGGGAGAACGAAGCATATATTCCAGCAGAATCAATCTAATCAATCCACCGGACCACAATGGCTCTCTGGCAGGGGAGAGTAGAGGAAATATAGATTGTTCAATTATGTTGTCAGATATGAGAGCAGAGAAAACAAATAACCAGAATCCATAAGTGCCTGAAAACTTTAGCTGGGTAATACATGTACTCATTTAAGAGCATTCGGCCATTATCTTGTGTGACTTGCATGGTAAACACAACACCAGATGTATCAAAAACCTATAAAGGCTTAAGAACGGCTCTGTGAGGGGAATATTTACGTAAGTATTTACATTTAAAAAGGCATGCTGAGCATGAAAACGCAGAGCTGTTATATCTAAGGCACACCAGCCCATCGTATTTCCAAGAATAGATTGACTTGAGGGCCGCACTTAAGCACACACATCTAGGTTAGATGTCTTGGCATCTTTGAAAGCTTGGTGTCACCGTCACTATAAACCCATTCAAATACAGAAATGTGTATTTGAGAACAACCATCTATCAGAAAAATGAGTTTTGCAAGATATATTTTGAGGCCAGAAACTGACATCTTGACATCTTGCTTTGAAGGCCTTGTTTTGAAAAGAAGAGACCTCTGCTCTCTTTCAGAATTCTAAGATATACAAGAGCTATTCACTGCAACAGTGTGAGAAGGAAAAGCACACCTAAGTGATTGACAGCGATAGCTTTGGCCAATAAAGGTAATGACATCTTCCTCAGTGGCTTAGTGCTTTTGCAGCAGCACTGAATACTTATCAGTCTACGGGATCAGCAGGAAGTAACAGAAAGCCAGGCTTATCTGTGTTTTGGTCTGGAGATTTGGGGGAAGGGCTGAGGAGGCGATGAGGAGGAGGTTTAGAGTTAGTCGTCCTGTTTGGGGTGAAAACATGCCACAGGACGCAAGGCTTGCAGAGTAAATTAATACTAGTAATGGCATTACATAACTAACATGCAGTTGCATAAAAAATACATAATCCGATCACTGATATTTATTTTTTGTAAAAATGGGAATTATTTGCAGATTATTTTTTTCTTAAATTAATGAAAGTGGATCCTTATATGTGATACAGGTTACACAATATTTACGGCACTTCTTAGTTCTGTATGCCACTTTCATCAAAAACAATTTGTTGATCAAGTACAATGCAATGGATAATCAATAGTTCATCTAATCTCTTAATTACTACACCTCAGTACTTAAAATATAACCATGTACAGTTGCTATTTCACTAGGTTTCTTTAAAAAGCACATATGTGACCTTGGACCACAAAACCAGTCATAAGTGTAAATTTTTCAAAATTTAGATTTCTACATCATCTGAAAGCTGAATAACATCTGTTATGATAGGACAATATTTGTCCGAGGTACAACTATTTGAAAATCTGGAATCTGAGGGTGCAAAAAAATAAAAAATACTGAGAAAATCACCTTTAAATTTGTCTAAATTAAGTTCTTAGCAATGCATATTACTAACCAAAAATTTAGTTTGTATATATTTACAGTAGGAAATTTACAAAAAAATCTTCATGGAACATGATCTTTACTTAATATCCTAATGATTTTTGGCATCAAAGAAAAATTGATAATTTTGATTGCTAAACTGTTGCTAAAAATATACCCCAGCGACTTAAGACTGGTTTTGTGGTTCAGGGTCACATATTGATCGCTACTGACTACAATACTTTGTCTACACTGCAACAAAAGTAGATGACAAACTTTATAATTAATATGAATTTTAAGTAAAAAATTTTATTTGCATGGGTTATTTTAAATTGTAACAATATTTTATCCAGACTTTTATCCAGAAAAAATTAAACAAAAGTGACAGTGAAGACATTAATAATGTTACAAAAGATTTTTTATTTCAAATTATGTTGTGCTGAACTTTCTATTCATCAAAGAATCCAAAGACAAAATGTATTCACAAAATTATTAAGCAGCACCACCATTTTCAACTCTAATAAAAAGAAAAGTTTACTAAACACCAAATCAGCATATATGAGTAATGCTGCTGAAAATTCAGCTTTGCCATCAAAGGAAGAAATTATATTGAAAATACTGTATTTACTGTATTTTTGACCAAATAAATGCAGCCTTGGTTAGCATGAGAGACTTCTTAAAAATATAAATAAATAAAATAAAAGATGACCTTATGAAAAGTCCAATTTTTAACATGATGTTATGTAATATCACATGAACACGACTTCTCTAGGCTTGATTCAGATGTGCTCAAACCACTGATTACCCAACTCAATATATAAGGCCACTATTTAAAAAATAAAGAAAAAAAGTTTCGATTTTGTTAAAACTTAGCAAGAATTTGCCAATTGCCTTGACATGACAGAGGATCTGTAAACAAAAGAAACGTCTTGAGACATGGTAGAGTGAGGGACAAACAGGACGTACGAAATGCTATGCAAAATTTGCAATTAGAAAACTGGGCCAAAAACTGCACATGAGGCAGATCCTCAAGTTGGAAAGACCAATGACCTTCTTTCTTTCAGACTACTCAAAAAGCACTATGTGATCTGATGTGACATCTCTCTGCACAAACATGACAAGCTCAATTACAGGAAATTGAGGATAACAGAAATTGCTGAGTCAGTTAGAGAAAATCCAAGACATGCAGACGTACAGATGAGGGCTGCGCTGGTTAGTAACTAATGGAATGACTTCTGAAGGCTTTCTGGCTGAACAAAAAAACAATCTCTCAGAAAGAAAAGATCATAGGACTAATAAATAGTCTGATAGCATGTGGTCTTGCTCTTCCAGTTGTGTTACATTTATTTGAGGGACCTTTCTTTGAACATTCATCCCACATATGTGACCAATGACAGGCCAGGATGTCTGTGTGCTTACAAAAATAAAGTCCAACGGTATGTGTCTCAGGCGCAAGTGTCAATCAGAAGATTTATTAAGGAGAAACATGGATAAACACACTCTGGACCTTCATCTAAAATTGATGATGTCATCTATCTTCAGATGAAAGCATCTTCGAATAAACCAATATACAAGTAAAAAGCATGTTTCAGGTATCAAATACTATTACACACTATTACATTGAAGTGTATAAATTACTCATGTGTAAGCAAATTGTGTGCAGACACTGTGTGGCGTCAACGGAAAGAGCAAAAAGGGGGGGAAATCAGATTAGTCTTCAGCTTATTCGATTGCATGACAACTCCCGATTTCCACCAAAAGGTATTTTAACATGTTCAGAATGGGACTTAATGGAGGTAAAGTCTGGGCGCCTTGCCATTCTCATATTTACATTTACATATTATGGTACTGGTCAGAGGTGCAAATGACCCATGCTAATAGACATCCAGTGTTGCAAAATTCACATGGTCCAGAATTCACCACAGTGAATTAGATGGTAAAATTAAATTAAACACAAATACAAAAAAATTAAAATAATAATCTCACAATTCTCAGTTTTTTTCTTGCAATTGCGAGTTTATATATTACAACTCTGACCTTTTTTCTTGTAATTCTATGAAGAAAAGTCAGAACTGTGAAATGTACACCACAATTTCAAGAAAAAAATAAGAATTGTGAAAAGTTACCTTTTTTCATTTTTATTCTGTGGCAGAAAAACAATACAATTGTGAGTTGTACAAGTATGTCAGAATTGCAAGGTTTAAACTCTTTTTAACTGACTAATGAAAATGTGGTTAGAATTGTTTCTAAGATTATTGAACAAAAACAGAATCTCCTAATTAATATTGCTCATCTTCGTGAGGCTTAATGAAAACTACCATGATCTGTTTAGATCATATCTGTACCATAAAATGACTTTGTGACTCTGTGGAAATTTCCTTGTAAAGACCTAAAGCTTCAGAAAGTCCTCAAGTTCTTTGTGATAAATTCATGATACCCGTTAAACCAGCTATGATCATTTGAGCAGCTGAAAAGTTTAAACTTTAATGCTTTCATTCATTTATGCAGATTGTCAAATTAGCACTCAAGAGTGTGCATTTAATTTTAGGCTTTTCAGAAGCCTCCCACTGTGAATATACATAAACTTTTATAATAATACTCTAACTTCCATTCATATAGTTTATGAGCTCATAACTGATACCACAGAGTTCTTTCAACTAGTCCAGACTAAACATGTACTGTAGTAGCACAGTGTGTGCAGATCCCAAGTTTAATCAATAAAGCGCAGCGGCACACGGTTTAAGCTGCAAATCCAGTTTGTCTCCCTATTTGGCTTTAATTAATGGCAGAGACATAAACGACAGTATATCCTCACACCAGACCGCCATCTGTGATAGTGGGAGGTGAGCACATTGACAGACACATACTTTGTGTTGTATGAGTATGTCTAAGCTGCTTTGCTTGTTATTCTCTTTCAGAGATACAGCTCAAAAGCAACTGAGTAAGACTAAGAAAACCACAAGCATAAATAAAGATCTGAGGGGAGGAGATGGTGGGGACACCCAGCTGAGGGATGAACTGAACTCTACCTCAATGCTTCTCAACAGATTTTACACTAGCCATTAAGTGACCAACACCATGCACCTAAAAAAAAAAACAATTGTGTTATAAATATACAAATATGTTACTTAACATCACTAAATCAACCTAAATACATTAGATTACACAGACAAAACTTAACAAAAATATACTAAAAATCAATCACTGCTATTTAATAATGTTATACATATGAATACAGTGAATTAATCAGGTTCGCAACTAAGATTTGCTATGATGGATCCTCTGCTTAATACACAAATGACTGTTCATATTCATTAACCTTTAAAGATTCTAATTCAGGAAGTCTCTTCTCATCTTTGTTATGCCATAATTAGTCACATGTAGGTATTCTACCTCTTAATGTAGTCACACCTTCTGGTGATATTCACTGTGGTAAGATTATACATCAAACACAATAATTAATATCTGGAATGCTCATTTTCAGTTCTTTAATAGATAAGAATAGAAAATCCATCTGTGATTTAACATGAGATTTTTTTGCAGAGATTCCTATTATAGGTATTATGTGGCACACAGAAATTCAACTCAAAACTTGCCATAATTAATCTTCCTGTTTGAATCAAGCAACAGGCCAGATGTCGGAAAAACTTTCATATTTGCCCGACTGACAGCACTTCCTGACCAACAGTGAGAATATACAGTATATGTAGCCAAACTACAGGATTGAAAATATACTAGTGGAAAAAGAAAAACTGAATATCTAAGCCAGTTTTCAAAAACATTGATTAGGTGAACAACGTAGATGTGTATTCCTTATTATTTAATGCTAAATCAGAACAGAATCCTCAAAGAGGATATATAACTCTTATAAAGTCGATGGGCCTGGTAGACTTAGAGAAAGGAGGAGAAGAAAAGTGCTTTTAGGTCAAAATGGTAACACACCTCCCTGAACAGAACATGAGAATGTATAATCAAACCCATGTATCTTGGCAGCCGTCTCGTGAATGACTTTCCTCCTGTAGATTAACATATGGGCCAAATAAGTGCGCTGTGGAGTACTATCCCACAAGCTTGTTCCCTCCCCTCAAAGCAGGGAGACTCAGAATTGCTTCCATAAGATCCCTTTCCAGAGATAATAATCCAAGTATAAATCATTATATTTAATTATGAGCATGGAGAAGGGATAATTGCTCAGACTGAAGGCCCTGGAAAGACCTGGTGTTAAAATAATACCAAAGTCAAGACCTAATGTGACAAACTGAAAAATACAAGCATGCATATTTTATGGATATTATATGGCTATAAATAAATCAAAATGGAGTCATGCACATGCTGAATTGTTTTTTTTAGAGCTGAGTTTTCTTCACATGCTAACAGTGACAATGATTTCATCATTACCTTGACTGTAAACTAATCTTGCAACCCACGTACCATCAGTTTGGGCTGGGTGGCACAACCCATGAGTTATGCAGAAATAGATACTGAGTGCCAGAAGCATGACCGTTCCTACAGCCTATTAGTAGATCCTCTGCCACTCACTAAAATAAAAGCTGAGGTAATATTGCATCATACAAAGCCAGATTGCAATGGCACAATCATTAATAACATGCAGTGATGGAACAGGCCTATTATCTATCCAAGTAGGAGGCTCTCCATTTGAATATTATTAGTTCAGAAAACGTGTAAAAAAAACTGTTTTGTGCAATATCAGTACAAAATGCAGTTTGTAACAAAGTTGTGTTAAATGATTGCAAGTTTTTATGCACTTCCAGAGCTAAATTCTTCTTATCAGGCTGGGCAAGTTAGTCTAGACTCTAGAGAGTGAGAGGCTTGCTGAATGAATGCAGTTCAGAAGAGAAAGAGGGGCAGCCCTTTTGGAAGCTTTGGGGGGTGGGGTGTTGGTCATGGTTACACCAATCAAAATGAGCCTCATCCGGTAGCGTGAGATTTGATTTCTTAAAGAAGCAGATTTTTTTCCGGTCCAGTGGAAAAGGAAAAGATAAAGGCATTATACTCAATTTGAAAGGTGGGGTGGGAACATGTTTGCTTGCATCTGGAAACACCAACCCTTCTGAAGGAGCCCAATGGAAAGATCACAAATATTCTTGCTTTGATCACTCAAACACACATGCCATTAACCAGACATACATTTTCTTATCAGTTCCAGCTGATTTATTTGTGTCAGATACAGACTTCAGCATGACGACATGTAACTCATTTCCTTTGCTACAAAACGCAGATGGTCCATTTTGAGAGTATATTGCACAAAATAATGAAAAACAAATGTGCCGTGATGAAAAAAAAAAGCAAAACAAAATCCAGTTTTACACCTGCTATTTGGGACCCATTCACACAGATATACATAAACTCCTAACTTTACTATATTACAGAACATATACAATCTTCAATCTAGTACCAGAAATGAGGCTCATGTGTTCCCCCAATTCCATTGTACACTTCCCTATAGAAACGCTTCAGATCTACAGCTGTACATTTGCCTGGAGTAAAATAATAACCAGGCATTTAAATGCAAGTTGACTTCTCAGTTTAATTCTTGCATGCTTTTACAAATGAAACCAGGTTGAAGTGCCTGAATAAACCTCACTTAAAGCACAGTAAGAACATTCCCTTTAACTGTACAAAAATATGCCAGAAAATATTTTACTTTTTTTTCTTTTTTTTTTTTTAAAAGATGAGGTATGTTGGTCATGTATCAAAATGCTTCCTGCCATACCTGTGCGTTCTAGAGTGGTTATCTGCTCGAATATTCCCATACTTGGAGGCAAATGGAACCGGTTACACACAAAAAAAAAGAAACATTTGTGGCATAAATTACATAAGACCACAGAAAAAGTTCCATCCTGAACAGCGTTTCAGAATTGCCTCAATTCGGTCCAGCTCCCTGTAGAGATATGGGTGGGATGGGAATGCATAGTTCAGATTTTACATTTTGTGCTCCACCACAGTTTAAGCAGTTTCACTGCAACCCCACAGAATAACCACACACTATGGCAAGCTACTTTAACATTTATTGCTTTAAACTAACTGGTCTCTATTTCCACGTGACTAGTAGTTATTTTAATTACTAGTAAGTGATTCAATAGTGGTTAGCATCTCAGTTTCTCAAGCAATCAATCATTTATATGCACATTTTTTCCTACTAGTTATTATCCTATACTAGTAACTTTTGGAATGGAATAGCACATTGTTACTACTGGCATTGTGACTAGCAGCAAAGACAATTCACAGTGAACTGAAAAAATACCAACTAATGGCTTACATGGATAAAAACAACTGCTTGTCAGATAAAAGTAGAAGCTATGGAGTTTTAAGGAATACATGTTAAAAGCGCTTGCCATACACATACAGCCCTGTCAATGTTGACCATGTTGTCACTTTTTCTACGTTAGAAATCTCGAAACGCAGGTTCCGCCGTCTTAACCGGGCCAACCGCCGAGGCCGAGTCAAAAAATAACCTGAAGATGCGAGATGCCTCCTTGGTTCTGGAGGAGTTTGAGAGTCAGTAAGTGAAAACCAGGTCTGAAAAGTTCGCCTCCAGCCAGTCTCCCGCAATCATCTCACTGAGCTCGGGAGTGCAATAGTCCGGGAACTCAAAGTGAGAACCGAGGCTGCCCTCGCTGAAAGAGTCCAAATCTTTATCCACCAGAGAGAGACAAAGGTTTCCTGAAGTGTTGCCCAAGTCCATCGTATGAGAGCCCGCCGCTAAGTTCAAACTGAAGTCCACCAGCAAGTCATCTGAGTCCTCGCTGGAGCTGCTGGACGAAGAAGAGACGGACCTGAAAGAGGATGCTGGTGACACCGAGGCAGGGTAAGCTGCGCTCTGCTTGGTAATGTTCTTGAAGTTGTAAAACAGTCTGCTGCCAGGAATCGCGCTCGCGTGCCCGGACTCCTCATACATGCTGGCGCCCTCGGACTCCGCGGCGGAGCTCAGCGTGGGGCTCGCGGGGACGTTGTGCAGCCTGACGTGCTCCTCTTCCTCGTAGTCATCCTCCTCCTCGTCGTCGTCGTCGTCATCGTCATCTTCGTCGTCAGTAAGTTCCCTTTTGATAGACTTGGTCACTTTTAAGTTTGTGAAAACATAGTTGAACCTGCAGTCTTGCGAAGAAGCTCTCGCGGTAATGTTCCCCGGTTTGCTCGGCTTGAGTTTCGCGCACTTCTTCCCTGCAGCTTTGACACTTTTGCCGATTTTCTCCGGCGACTGCACCGCTGGTTTCGAAGAACTTGTGTCAAGCTTTGGTTTTTTCTTGGGTCTGTATTTGTAGTCGGGGTAGTCAGCCATGTGTTGGAGTCTGAGCCGCTCGGCTTCGCGGATAAAGGGAATCTTTTCACTGTCCTTCAGCATCTTCCACCGCTTCCCCAGTCTTTTGGAAATCTCGGCATTGTGCATATCCGGTGACTGTTCCATGATTTTTCTCCTCTCGATCTTGGACCACACCATAAAGGCATTCATGGGTCGTTTAATGTGGCCAGTGGCTGTCTTGCACCAGTCCGGTTTCGGTGGCACCGGGCTGCACGCCATCAGTTCGTTCTCCTCGGTGTCTGTGGTCTCTCGCGACATGCTGCTCTCTGTCTCGCTGTGCTCCGTCTGCTGCACCATGGTCAAAGATACTTTTCTCCCTTGATAGACTCACTAGCTGCCACACTCTAAGACAAACCTCTTTTCAAAGTTACCGACTGCCTTCTTAACTAGTTCCTAGGTTTATCATGTCGATTGCGTCACGAATAATTATCCAATAGCGTGCCGCGGCTCCGCCCACAAGCCTAGACATTAACCCTTCGCGTCCAACCAGACCTTGCCTAGGCAGTGATTTAAATCGTGCCTTCATAACCAAAATGCTGCCTGTTAAGAGAACAGACGTCCTACTATTGCATTACAATGTCATATTTACTGATCTAAAACAAATTCAAGTCAATTAACCAAACAAATAAGTGAAGACTATGCTTATTTGCTTGTGTTCTCAGTACAAATTGAGTTGTGAGTTAAAAAAAATAAACAATGTGCATTTATAAATGAACTGAATGCTCCATCTAATGCTTTTTCATTCTTTCCTGCACATACAGGATTGTGATATATAATAGTGAATGATGCTGCTATCAAAAACTAACCAGATGAATGCATCTTACTAGACAGCATGCTATGCAGACACTGGATTCGGACATGCCTTGTTGCCATCCTGCCTCTGTACACAGCCCAAGATTGCATTCGTGTGCACGCCTGTGGGAGGGATTTTCATTACGTGTGCGAGACAGGCATATTGAATGAACACCGGGTTCGTTCAGTGCGACACACCAGGGGACAGAGATAAAGTGAGAGGATAAACATTTAGTGTATCTGCATTTAAAAGATCAGAGCATGTCTTAAGCTACTTAAGCATTACTTATAAAATACCTGTTAATAATTATAACTAGTGCAACTAGTATAGAATAATAATAATAATCTGAAAAACAATTTTTTTATCAGTTTTTTAAGATGACAATCTGCAAACTTCACAGTGCTTAATATTTTCCCACAGAAAATAAATTTTAGATCACTAATCAGACTTTGGGGAAATTTTTTTTTTTTTTTAATGCAATAAAATGGGACTCCCTCAGTTAAGATTTTTTCAACACTACATTTACATTCACATCTTGACAATGTGTTGCAACACATGTGCAGGTTGGTTGAAAATATTCAGATTAATACACAAAAATTTAGGGTCAGTAAAACTAATTTCTCATTTTTTCTTTCCTTTTTGTAATTAGAAAAATATGTTGGAGGCACACTTCTCAACATCCGTGCTGACTTTATTCAATGATTCACATTTTGACAATGTAATGTCAATGCTAATGTTGATTATACCCCCTGTCCCACTTACTTTATATTATGCAAGGAAAATGTATGTAGGTTGTTACTCTGAAGCCTGAGCTCATAATAGAATAATGATGTTATATACAACTCGGTCGTCTTGACCTACATATTTACCTTGCATATTTCTCTGTATAATATGATGTGTCCAGACAGCAGACAGGAGACAGAGTGCAAAGATTTGCTGTGTCAAGGAGGTGAGTGACTCTCTCTCTCTTTCTCTGTAGGTCACCCTATACCACAGCTCTGGCTGACAGCCAGCTCCTTCTCTGATAAACCTCTGCCGTTCTCTCATTTCTCCTTCCCCTAGAGGGCAATCATTTACCCCTTTGAATCAGTCCTGCCCTGCCCCCACGCATCACTTCCTCCCCCACCTCAGACTCAAGCGGTGACACATTAGAAATGCAGTGAGAGGATTTTGTTGGGCAGTTTTGCATTGAGATATTGAGATACAGCCTAAGATTAATTTTCACGGGCAGCGTCTCCTACAGACCAGACCACCACCTTCCCTCCTGTCACGTCTTCCTGCTGAGACTGGCTGCTTCCGAGGGCTGTCTGCCACAAGCCACATGTCTTTCCAACTCTGAGCCATGCATCATAATATTATGCTGCCTTTTCTGCTACTTTGTATAGTCTAATTTAAATCTGACAATGTCGCCCCAAGACCTGGAGTTACCAAAAGTTGACACGCTGACAATGTACGAAAGGAACAAAATTAGCTTATTATCTACTTCATCCATCTTGCGAACAATAATTTCCACTTGTTTCATGTTTTCTTAAAAAAAAAGAAAAATAAATCTGTGTTCCAGTAATGCACTTACAATGGAAGTGAATGGGGCCAATCGGTTAACATTAAATTGCTCAGTATAGAAACAAGACGTGTACAAAATGCACGTTAACATGATTATAGTGTGAAAATTGCTTACTAACCATTTCTGTGCAAAATTATATCCAATTTTACAACTTTGCCTTGACAATGCAACACCATAAACCTTAAAACTACTAAAAAATTACTAGAACAGCGTTATAGTTCACGTTTTATTGTAAGTGGTTTTATAAAATGATACGCTTCACATTTCAGCTTTTAAATCCTCCAAAAATTGGCCTCATTCACTTCCATTATATGCGCGCCACTGTAACCTCAATTTTAGCCTTTTTTTTTGTGAAGAAAATTTTTTTTGTGAAGAAAATGAGGGATGAAGTGAAATTATTTTCTGTGATAATCAACATTATGCTACAAATGGTGTCAAATGAGTATAATCTTGAATATTCCTTTAAGCTTCAAGCCAGGAACATTCAACAATTCTTGCTGCACCCATTTCCCATTTTATTTTTATAATAACACCCTCCTGCTCTCAGAGCAGTGGTGCATTACAGTAAATTAGATGAAGCTTGTACAGTGGTAAAATGGACCTGGTGGAGAGAAGAGGTGAAGAGAAGATGATAGAGAGACAGAGAAGAGCACACCAGACAGGAATGACTCATCTCCTCCATGGCGTTTATCTTCCTTAGACTAGGAGCTGCCACTCTCCCACTAGAGAAGTGCTAAAGCAATGGATCGATAGGCAGTCCTGACTAGGAGCTATCTGATATTGAAGATGCAGGGACGTATACCTTTTGAATGGTCCCTGGAAGGGCTAGTTCAATACGCCTTCAATCTCAACAGCACACAAAAGGCCAAAGTCAGATTAGGTGACTGTAGGGTTGGAGGGACACTTGCAATGGGTGGAGTGCCACATTCACATAAATCCCTAAAAAAATCATAAATCTCTTTCTCAAGATGGTGCCGCGCATGGCAGCCATTGTGCTTGGCTCTTCAGTTGTTTTAGTGGTTTTGTTAGTTTTACTGATTGGAGTGTTTTTGAAGCTGCTGCAAACAATCTGGACGAGCTCACAGAGACTGTAACATCATATATCAGTTTCTGTGAGGATATGTGCATTCCTACCAAGACTCATTTAACTTACAACAATGACAAACCATGGTTCACTGCAAAACTCAGACAGCTTCGTCAGGCCAAAGAAGATGCTTACAGGAATGGGGACAGAGTCTTGTATAAACAGGCCAAATACACACTGGAAAAGGAGATCAGAGTGGCAAAGAGGAATTATTCCAATAAGCTAAGGATCCAATTCTCTTCCAGTGACACGGCTTCAGTGTGGAAAGGTCTGAAAGACATCACCAATTATAAGACACCATCCACCAGCACTGTAGAGAATCAACAACTGGCAGACGATCTGAATGAGTTCTACTGCAGGTTTGAAAAAACACCATTGCAACCCCCCTCTCCCCCACACCTGAACTGCAGATAAGAGAAGATAACGTGCGCCAGGTCTTCAAAAAGAACAAGAGAAGGAAGGCACCAGGCCCAGATGGTGTGACACCAGCCTGTCTGAAATCCTGTGCTGACCAGCTGGCTCCCATCTTCACACAGATCTTCAACAGATCACTGGAGCTGTGTGAAGTCCCTTACATTTACATTTACATTTATGCATTTAGCAGACACTTTTATCCAAAGCGACTTACATTGCATTCAAGTTACAGTTTTTACATTTTTTCAGCTCTTTGAAGCAAGTCCCTTCATGTTTCAAATGC
Source organism: Barbus barbus (assembly GCF_936440315.1). Lineage (NCBI taxonomy): Eukaryota > Metazoa > Chordata > Actinopteri > Cypriniformes > Cyprinidae > Barbus > Barbus barbus. The sequence continues at coordinate 19,817,680 of NC_136742.1, forward strand.
TCCACCATCATCCCCGTCCCAAAGAAACCCAAGATAACAGGACTTAATGACTACAGACCTGTGGCTCTAACATCTGTAGTCATGAAGTCATTTGAAAAACTGGTTTTGGCTTATCTGAAGGATATTACTGGACCCTTAATGGGCCCCCTGCAGTTTGCCTACAGAGCAAACAGGTCTGTGGATGATGCAGTCAACATGGGACTGCATTACATACTGCAACACCTGGACATACCAGGGACTTATGTGAGGATCCTGTTTGTGGACTTCAGCTCGGCCTTTAACACTATCATTCCAAACCTCCTCCTGCCCAAACTAACTCAGCTCTCCGTCCCCACCTCCGTCTGTCGGTGGCCTAAGGTAAACAGCAAACAAATGCATACACGGCCACACACAGACACACAGAGCTGAAGGTGTTTATATGCCACACAGCCTTGCTTGGGAGGGTTACATTGTACTATGGTTTCTTTAGGACAGGGGTCTCAAAACTTGGTCCTGGAGGGCTGGTGTCCTGCAGAATTCAGCTCCAACTCTTATCAAACACACCTAAAACAGCTAATCTAAGCATACTAGAAACTTTCAGGCAGGTGTTTTGAGGCAAGTTGGAGCTAAACTCTGCAGGACACCGGCCCTCCAGGACTGAGTTTGGACACCCTGCTTTAGAACAAGTAACAAGTTCAAGAATGGGAACATGTTGATTTATTTTTTAGACTTATGCTGCTTGTTCTTTGTAATATTTTCCATTGGCAGCCCAGAATGTGATTGTTACACTATAATAAAAATGCTGAAAATGTGAAGTTGCACTTCAGCTTATGTGACTTTGCTAAGTGAAATTGCTAAATCTAAAGTAAATAAAATAGCCTAATTTGATCCTACAGTGTTGCTGCACATGCTTTTAGATAATTACAAATAATAATGCAAAATTATTATCTTAGAATAGAAGATATGCTGTCTCTCGTGTCACATTAATTATCAATAGTATGTGGTTTTGAAGAAGATGCTTTTATTTTCTTTCTCTGTTTGGACTTGGACTTGACTTGGACTCGAATCTCTTTGGACTCGGTCTTGACTCGGACTCGATAGTGCTGGTCTTGGACTTGTCTTGGACTCGACAAAGGTGGACTTGACTACAGCCATAGCTTACAGACAGGAGGTTAAGAAGCTAGCTGTCTGGTGCAGTCTTAACAACCTGGAGCTCAACACGCTCAAAAGTGTGGAGATGATCGTGGACTTCAGGAGAAACCCCCCTGCTCTCCCCCCACTCACCATCATGAACAGCACTGTAACAACAGTGGAGTCATTCAGATTCCTGGGTAGCACCATCTCTCAGGACCTGAAGTGGGACATTCACATTGACTCTATTGTTAAAAAGGTTCAGCAGAGGTTGTACTTCCTTCGCCAGCTGAGGAAGTTCAACCTGCCACAGGAGCTGCTGAAACAGTTAAACTCTGCCATCAGTAAATCTGTCCTCTGCACTTCATTAACTGTCTGGTTCAGCTCAGCTACCAAATCTGACCTCAGAAGACTACGGAGGGTAGTCCGGACTACTGAGCGATCGCTGGTACAACCCTCCCCACTCTCCAAGAACTGTATTTAACCAGAGCGAGTAAAATCATTCTGGACCCCTCACACCCAGCACACTCCCTCTTTGAACTGTTACTGTCTGGTTGACGCTACAGAGCTCTGAGCACCAGAACGACCAGACATAGAAACAGTTTCTTCCCTCAGGCAATCCAGCTCATGAACATTTAACTCTTAACAATAAACATGAAACACACAACACTATCACACTTTTTATTTTTTTATTTATCCCACATACTTATTACATTTCAAATTTCCCTCAAATAAATTACTTTTCAAGGAATCCCCTTCTATATATTTTCATGTATCCATTAATCTATGAATATAATACATAATATTGTGCGATACTATACAGTAAATGCAATATTTAAGTACACAGTGTATTTTTTCTGTCAACCATTAATGTTAGAATAATAGTATACATTTTTCACAGAACTCCAGCAATCTTGCAGGCCCCAGTTTGAAAACCCCTGGTTACACAATTCTCTCCGTTTAGTTTAGAAACTAAACAGGTCTTTACTTTCAAGCTGTTAACAAGATATGGAAGTCAGCAGTAGCCTGCACACAAAAAATGTTGTATGAAATGATTTTCAAAGATGTCTAGAGGAAGCCCTTTTTCTGTCATTTTGCTCTTTATTTTATGGACATTAAATTTCCTCAATTCACCATGCATGATATTTGATCTAATTCTGTTGTTTCCGAAACATTTTCCCCATCCTCTAGTGAAAATACCACTGTGATTTGGGGAGAGTAAAGGATTTTGTTATCAGGGTTAGATAAGGAGCCTCTGAAGTGGAATACATACTGTAATGCAATTGACCCCATGTCTCCACACTTTCAAGGTCTGATGCTTGGCAGACATGAGTGACTTCACAAGAAGATAAACAGAGAATACTTAACACGCTGGTGTGTGCTTGTGTTAGACGTTGTCAATGTAGCAAATGCAATGGCAGATTACACTCCAACACCGTAACCTTGTTCTCGTATTCTTACAAAAACATCTTTATGTGAATTGGAGGTGGCTGTTGAAGTTATTTACAGGATTTCACAACATTCTCTTCAGTGCCTCCTTGTCAAAATGATGAAAGTACTAAGATAAATACCAAAAACAACTTACAATTCTCAAGTTACAGTACTATTGACTTTGAAAAAAGTTACCAGCTCAATTTATGTTAAAACCTGCATGTATATGGTGTTGTATTGTCAAGCAGCGTAAAATCAAGCAGTTGCCATCAGTCGTCTAACAAAACTTGTTTTATAATAATGCATAAACAAGCAAAGAATGTGCAAAACTACATGTGCTCAAAGTCAACTAGTTGGTGGGTCACCTGAAAGAGAAGGCAACTAGTCAGTTTTAACCCTATAAAGGACGACATATAAAATAAAAGTAAGAAAATATATTTTTTGTTTTGTTTTGGGAACAGATTATTTGACCTACATACAAATATAACTAACAATAATAATATAAATGATAATAAATGACAAAAAAGTCAAATTTGATAAGGCTTTTATGGCTCATATAATATGATATAGGGTAATATGGCGCTCATACTTGAAAAACACCTCACTTTTATTCAGAGGCCCAAGCTAAGCAAAAACATGCATTTCATTTATATGGCCAAAATTTAAGATGAAATTCTTATTTTTTAATAATACTATAGTAGTCTGCTTACATAAAATGGATATAAATATCAGTTGTCACTCCCTATATCTTCAAATATTATGTCTTAGAAAGACAATATTTAAGTGCTTAATTTTAAGATCAAATCATAGATCAAATCAAGATCATTGTGGAGGGAAAAACATATTTATAATGCAATGCAATACAATGATGATTGAGGGAAATAAATGTTCCTCAAAAGCCTGATGTATCATATTTAATACTCAAGTTTTAACATGTTTTCATAATAAATGATTTATGGATAATCAAGTAAACCTAAGTTGCCTCAGTCTGTTCATCTTTAAATAGTAACAGTATAAAAGCTATTCTTATGTTACTAAAAAGACGTGTGTACCACAACCTGAAAGTGGACATTTGTAGAATTATATTAACAGTACTTTTTCTTGCTAAAAAGTATTAACTATTAATTAAAAGGTATGTACCATTTTGTACAAAAGTTTAATCAGAAAAGTTTTGATCATGTTTTTAATTTGTGTATCAAATATGATACAGTAGGCTTTATAGGGTTAAAGTTAGAGCTGCATAAATGGACTGGTTTTAGGCCCATCTGACACCGATTGAACACATTCTTAGGGGGCATTTATACAAAATGCATTTTTGCATTAAAAAACAGCTTGACTGTGTGCAATGAAGTGGAACAGAATGCAGATGTGTTTTTTAAAAACATGTCAGCGTGTTAATTAAAGCACCAAAACTACAAAAAATTTATACAAGGGAAATGTAAATAAACTACTCGAGCTGACTAATCAACTAGTTGGCTGTTGGGCCGTTGATGAACCATCCCTAAAAGCAGCAGCATAAAACTGAGCACTGTTGTGTACGGCGCACTTGCTTGCTGTTTTTTTACAGCAATAGTAAACATGTATTCAGAGGTTCTCGTGGGGCCCTGACCCACTATAATGAGAGTGTGTTTAGTCTGAAGGCCAGGCCCTGTGTTGATGGATTGCACTGCCTGAGGGAGAGTTTTTTTTTTCTTTCTTGACATCACAGGAAGGCTCGACAAGGTGAGGGTGGACATAGATTTCTGTGCGTGTGTGTGTGCCCTTTTCAAACTATCGATTACTGGAGCCGATTTCATGTCATAGCTACAGGCCTCATGCATATGTGGTGGCAAAGGGCAAGATGAAAGGCATCAATCAGACAATGTTGCTTTATTATCTTGCTACAAAAATGGGTAAGGTGTATAAATAATAAACATACTCATGCTGATCATTTTGTGTTGTGCCTCAGGTGTTTTATTGAAACCAAACCACTAGTTTGTGCTGTTAAATTGTGTGGAGAGAATGTTTGACCTAGTTTTACAGATTTACAAGCTGAACGGCTTTCCCATGGTGTTGAGCATGCAATTACTCTAAAAGAAGAGTTCACTCAAAAATTACATTCTTGTCATCATTGGCTCTGTGGAACACAAAAGGAGACGTTTCTAAGACTGTTTGCCTTGCAATTACAGTGCGCAGGGACTGGAGCTTTCAAGCTTTAAAAATAACACAAAAGCACCAGAAAAGGTGTCTATATGACTTGTGCCTTAATTTGATTAAGGAAAATACAGAAATTTTGTTTAGTTATTTGAAGTCGTAATTTACATCCATGAATCATTCATGTCAGATCGTTGTCATTTTTTAATTGGAAATTTTTGAGTGAAAATTGTTTCTACAACAATGTTTCTTCAGTGGGGAAAACAGTTAGAAAAAACTATATTTTGTTGATGTTTATATAATACTTATATAAAGTACTTTCCCAATGATCACAGTTTAGATTAACACTGTTTTTTCATGCACCTGTCAAGTTTGAGATTTTGGGCTTTTTGGTTTTTCAGACTAATGGAAAGAAAACATCCAAAAGACACTGTTAAGTATTTCTTTTATAGCACTCGATCTATTTGTGTCAATAGATTTCAATTACAGTACATATTTTTAAAGGCCGTTTTCTTAAAATGAGTTTTTTTCTCCTATAGCAATAAATCTCCACTTTAGTAGCACTTACACACACCAAACTTGCATTTCTATTCCCGTCTGTATCCTGAAGGTTTTTACAGAGGGATTTGTTCATATATAATTTGCTTATTATATACAATGTTGTATTGTATATTTTTATTGTTTATTTGTATGTTTTATTGTTTTCAGTCTGTTCTAAGTATTTCTGAATTATGGAGTGACAAAAATGAGATACCCAAAATTCCCTCAGTATTTCCTCTAAAAAACCAAACAAAACAAAAAAAACAACAGAATTTTGAAACTGACTTCATCCAGTGTTTACATTTTTGTACTAGATATGTATGCAAATTAGCGCATATTTCATTAAATATTTTCATTAAATATTTTAACCTAACAACTTGCAATACAAAAATGTTTGCAATTATCAATGTAATCAAACAAACTGGGTAAGGCGATATTTTTTTTTTACCCTACTCCACCTTTAAAATATCAAATAATTAAGTTCTTAATTCATAAGAAATAAAAAAGGCATAACCATTAGTATACGCAAGAAACCGACTGGGTCTTATATGTCTTTGACTCATTAGTTAGTAAGATTAGTGAATAATGATTTTAATTCCACTCCGTTTCTCACATGAAGATTTCACATGGCTTCAGATGACCTGGAATATTGTGCATGAGTCAAAATGACTTCTTTAAGGATTGCATTCATTGTTATTGCATGGAAAAGAATGCCTTTTGTGTTACATGAAAGAAAGAAAAGTCAGACAGGTTTGGAATGACATAAGCTGAACTATTCCTTTAAGAGAAGTTCAGCTCAAACAAGGTAGTTTAAGATGGTAGTTAAGAAAAGATTTCCTCCTTAACACTCGACATTTCTTTCTGTAAAATTTTACAGTGCAGCCTTGAAACTTCAGCTGTTACCAAAAACCTGAATTAGTAAGCTGTCACGGGTTTACTTGTAAACTGCTCACAGCTACTTGAAAATTGAAGTTCTCCTTTCCTCGGCAAGCCTCTTCAGAACACTTCATCCTGAGGGCAGACTAATTTAAAGGTAAGTAGAGGATGTCATCAATTGTGAACAAATAAGACAATGGTGAGGAGGGGCCAGGGTTGAGGGGGGGATGACAGTGCTGGAGATGGGTAGGGAAAGAAAAAAATATAAAGATAATGATCACGACTCCAGGATAAAAGAAGCTATTATTTCACAGCAGTTCATCTTGTGTTGACATTCCAGTTAATTACCTGGTGCGGTGGAAGAGAGGTGCGCTGAGCCCGAGCATGACAAACACTGAAAGGCTAAAGTTGAGGTTGCAGGTGGGCTTATTCAGAACAACCTGCACGTAACAAGATCCACAGCTTGCACTTTATCTGAGGCACCACGTCAACATCCATTAAGAGCACTCACACTCCCTCGCCGTTTAATGAACGGTGAGACGCCACACGAATGAGTACAAGGGGAAGGAGGGGAGGGGGAATATTGCCGTTGAAATGCGGTATTTAACAAAATTGGAGTGAAATGTGAAGAGCTCTTTCCTTGCGTTTTTTAAAAACACCAAGGGAGTCGTGCTCCCCATGGCTGTTGGAGTGAATAATGCGATGATTACAAAGCCCTTTTCGATTACAAAGCAGCACATAAATGCAGTCTTAAAGTGATGTGAATTTCACACTCAATTATACACACAACCATCACTGCTGTCTGCTGATTTTTAAACATGTTTTACTTTAAAATTTACAAGAATTGCACTTACACACTGTTTTTTATGCATAATGTGATATTAAATGATAAAAATATATATATTGCAGGACTTGATTTTAAAGATTAGGATTTGTTTGGATCATTAACAGTGGACATAACATACCAAAATACACTGGAAAAATATTGTTATTATTTTTTTTTTAAGTAAATAAAACAAAGGTCCGGTTTCTTAGACTAAACCAGGATTAAGCCATAGTTCAATTAGGACATTTAAGTAATTTTTATCAACATGCCTTAGAAAAACATTACTGGTGTCCATCTTGAGACAAAACAAAGGCACTGATATGTTTTAAGACCAGTCAGTGCAAGTTTCTTTCAGCTGAAACAGCTCAGAATTACATTTTAGTCTAGGACTAAGCTCAAGCCTTGTCTGTGAAACCGGGGAAAAGAGTATTTGAGTACATTTCACAAAAAACAAATAAATCAAGTTTAATAGAATGTGTTACTTGCTGTTTCTCTGTAATTATTTGTAGAATTTACTAGCAATGTCTAAGTGAAAATTATTTTTACACCAAACCGTTTTCAGTGTTAAGCTAGAATAAATGTGAATTTGCTAAAAAGAAAAAGAGCAAATTTTAAAGAGTGACTTTTTTTTCTCACAATTCTGAATTTTCTCCTGTAATTCAAAGTTTACATCTCACAACTCTAAGTTTAAATTTCAGAAGTTGCCCTTTTTCAATGAATTCTGAGTATAGGACCTTGCAGTCCTGTTTTGTCTCAGAATTGCATGTTTATATCAATGTTTTTTATTAATAAATAAACATGTATATATCAAGTTTATATCTTGTAATTTTTTCTAAGAATTGCAAGATACAAGCTCAGAACTGTGAGATATAAACTCAGATTTAAACTCAGAGTTGTGAGATAAAAAGCAATTACCTTTTTTATTTTTTATTTAAAAAAATCAGGTCTAAAACGGTCACAGCCTACAATCACTAAACTACGCATAATTGGTCATCATTTTAAACATAGAAAAGACCTCATGTCCTCAGAGTCCCTTACAGTCCTAGTCAAGTACACATCATTCTGTGAGCTGCTGTGTGTGAGTCTGGAGTTCTATTTCTATACAGGCACCTCTACATTAAACCCCACGTCCAAAGAGCCATGCTCCCATCAACTGGCCCTAATGAGCCTGAAACGAACCTGATGAACCTGACTGAGACACAGCTCTGAGGTGCTGAGAGGCTGCCTGCTGCAAACCTAGCCAAGCAAAGAGAATTCATTACTCTGAGGTGCTCTTTGCTCTTCTTTTTATGGGATTTAACTCAAATCACAATATTTTTTTTCTGCTGCACGTCTACCCAACATATTGTCAATGGTTTTTTAAGTTTAGGGTCAGTAACATCATTTTATTCACCTGATCAGAAGTGATATTAAAGACATTTATAATTTACTAAATAATTCTATAATTCAAATAAATGCTGTTCTTTTGCTCTTTTGAAAAAAAGTGCACTGCAGCCCCCCCCCCCCCCCCCCCCCCCCAAAAAAAAATATGTTTTCAATATTCAATAATAATAAGAAATGTTTTTTGAGCACCAAACCATCATAGAATGATTTCTGAAGGATCATGTGATGCTCAAGACTGGAGGAATGCTGTTAAAACTTCAGGTTTGTCATTACAGAAAGAAATAACATTTTACAAAATATTAAAACAGAAAACTGTTCAATTTTAAATTGCAATAATATTTCACAATATTGCAGTTTGGGTGTTTTTGTTCAGTAAACACAGCCTTAAGAGACTTTCAAAAACATTTTTTTTTTACTTGACCTCAAACTTTTAAACTGTAGTGTTTTTGTTCGTCTCATGCAACCTCACAGACGATTTGAAGAACTTAGCAATGTTGACAGCAAGAAGAAATACAATTTTGTCCTCCCCGCTACCTTCAGAATAAAAGTACATTTCATTCAGACATTCTCAAAAATGTATATCCTCAAGACCAAATTAAATTTGCATTTGTTATTTCCCCAATTATAATTAAATAATAGTTTGTTGGGCATTTCCAGATAAAGCAATATGAATATAGGTCTGGTGATATATATTCTAAGCATGACCTTAAAATATGCACATATAGATCGCTATTTTCCACCACACCATATCAAAGATCTTCCTTTGCCTTTTAAGTGACTTCCTCCTCTATATTCTACAAATGTCAGTCATTCTGTCTTATCACATAATCTCAACAGCCGCACATTTATTTATGAGGAAAGGAGGTTCTGCCAGAATGACATAGCAAGTCAATGTCACGAAATGAAATACTGTATATAGGTCCACTCATTTGCTCAGAATATCAAGTTTTTCTAGAATAACACAGCCCACTTTTCCTGAAACCTTAGATGTTGTGGAAAAGCTAAGGCCTTATATTTATACAATTTATATTTAGAAGGCCCTTAATCTCATTTCCTGTTTCCTAGTTTTTTAAAAAAACAGTATTTTTCAATATACCTTTGTAACAGATGTTCTTAAATGGAAAAAGCCTTTCTGCAAGCTAAATTGGCCCCAGTTGTTCAACGACTGCTTACTCTGTATTATTTCTGAAGTGCATTCAGTTCTCAGCAAAATAATCCTCCTTTTCATTTTCAGAAACACACGACATGGAATAGGCAATAAAATACTGTGCATTCATACAACCCAAATCCACTTTTAACCTGTGCTTTCCTTCTATTTTGAGACTGTTCAGTATGTCTTTATTCCTCTTAGAACATTTAAGAAACATGTCTTTTTTTTCCCACTGTGCTCTCAGTGTTATCTTTAGGTGTGAAGATAGTAGTATTCCCTCACATCTATTGACACAAAGCGCACACATCAATGATGGATGGCCGCTATTATAAGGTAAAGCCCCTGCTACCCCTCAGTACAGGCAGAGAGGCAGGGATTAATCTAGCCCATTACATTTGGGGGGTGGGGAGGTGGGCACATTGACTCTGATTAGGCACACTGAAGACTCCTGGAGCTCTAGGGCCCCGTTTACACCTGGCATTAACATCCATCTTGGGTGATCTGATCGGTGGACAGTGGTAAAACGAGGTCCAAAATGTTTTGTGCTGGCATTTTGTGTTTTATCAGCTTGTTTTAGCACACTGACATAGCAAGTGATGTATGCGCTCATGAAATCCCCTTGATGAAATCTGATCACAAGTGGTCACAGGAGATGCTTTTGAGTCACATGGTAATACCAGGTGTGAATGGTCTGTCTCACTTGATGACTTGTGAACAGCTCACCTGAGAATGGTGTTAAAAATAAGTGTAAACAGGGCCTAGATGTCTCTGGTCTTGCCTTGTAACATTTAGGCCTGTAAATGTCTGCAGTTTATTTGAACTTATTGTGTGTGTGTGTGTGTGTGTGTGTGTGTGTGTGTGTGTATGTGAGTGTGTGTGTGTGTGTATGTGTGTGTGAGTGTGTGTGTGTGTGTATGTGTGTGTTAGTGTTTGTGTGCATTCTGTTTTCATGTTACATTTACAAATTTCATTATATATTAAACATATTTTTTATTTAAATGTTATTATTTACATTTCACTATATATTAAATATTTCAAGGTATTTTAAACTAATTGTTTAAATGTAATTCAAGTTTTTATATAAAATATTTAGGCTTAACAAAACTGCTTTGTTACATTTATTAATGTCACTTTATAATATATTTTAAGTTAAATTATTTAAATGTAATAATATACATTTAATACAAATAAAAATTATATAAAATATAAAAGCAGCCTTTAATGTTACATTCACACATTTTATATAAATAGTTTAAATGTAATTATTAACATGTATCATCAAAACATCAAAAATATAAACAATATATAAAATACATAAAAACTGCTACTGTTACATTAATAAATTTCACTATACATAGTAAATAATTAAATTCTTTAAATTAAATTAATGATGTGTTATTACTTACAAATAAAAATATATATGAAATATAAAATACATATAATTGATTTCAAGTTACATTTACAAAAAATAACTTATTTAATCATTACTGTTTACATTTTATAAAATATATAAAAACTATAAAAACTTTAAAGTGTAAAAAAGAAAAACATGTTTTATGAAAAATAAAAATATATGAAATTGTTTTCAAGTTACATTTACAAATTTCACTACATATTAACTATATTTTAAAATAAAGTATTTAATCCTAACTATTTACGTTTTATAAAATATATATAAAAAATTTGTTAAAGTCCGAAAAAAAAAAACTGTATTCTGAGATGTCAATGCTGGAAACCAAAAGTACTATGTGACATCAGCTCAAAATTCACCCAGCAGTATGTCATTGTGGTTGTTGTGGTGACGGCCCTGCACCACAATATGTTAAGCTATGATTTCATCCCACATATCAGATCTTACACTGGTAAAATCTGCTGTGTGTCAAGCGATTTTGCTATGAGAGAAAAAAGCTGACATGATGACAGATTAAGTGTCTAATAGCGGAGGAGAAGAGATAGATGGGGATCTTGCATGCTTGTGTGAAGCACACCAGTAATTTCCCCAGGTCATCTACACTTACATGTGTACATTTTTCATGTGCACTGAAAGAAAGAAGGGAGGGGAGCGCTTTATAATTTCTGAAGAGGGTAGAATGTGAGAGGTAGTTAGAGAGATAGAACGGTGACTAATATTATCCACAAATCTATTAGTGTCAATTAATTGCAAAGAGGCAACTTGGACACAGTTTCTTAATTTATCACACTGGAGATGAACAGAGCCAGAAACTACACTCAACTGAATGCAGTGTCAGATCCCAAAGTGGGGCAGAAGGAGAGATGCAGAAGAAACGGCTTGAGGTGGAGAAAAAGTAACTTGACTCAACATTGACATTCCTAGAAAGACTATTCCAAGAGATCAGTCTTCTCCAGTACGGCATGAAGTCAAGTCAAGTCAAGTTGAGCTTTATTGTCATTCTGCTACATGTGTGGACATATAGTGGAACGAAATGTCGTGTCTCGCAGGACCACGGTGCTACATACTAGTTAAACATAAGATAAACATACAACAATGCAAGTATAAAAAACCCCCCCCAAAAAAAACCAATAGAGCATCTGAACATAGACAAAACTAGACCATCTGACTATACATATACTATAAATACTACAACTACTATACCTAGTTGCCTAGACACACAAACTGAGACTGTACAAGAACTTTACATAAATACTGTACATGAAATTATGCAAAGGAGATATTTGTACATCAAATTGTGAGAAAAAAATAATATATATTTTGTACATTAAATTGTTGTGCAGATTAAAGAGAGATTTTGTGGGAAGCAGCGCATAGTGCAAAAAGATTTGTAGTGCAATGCTCAAGTAAACATTATTTTGTAGTGCAATGCTCAAGTAAACATTTTCTTATTGAGTCTTTGTAGCAGGGAGTGTTTATAGAAAGTGTCTAGTGTGCAATGTGCATATAGTGGGATGAGTGCGTTACTACAGGTGGTTATAGCCCACTCACCTGTGTGTAGCACACTCAGAATTGCACTTAGGAAAAGTTGTCAACAGTATTAATGAGTTTGGGGGGGGGGGGGGGGGGGGGGGGGGGGGGTGTCTAGGATGGAGGGGAGAGGGGCACCGATGATCTTTGCGGCAGTGTTCACTGTCCGCTGGAGGTCTTGGGGTCAGCAGCACTGCAGTTCCCATACCAGACAGTGATGCAGGTGGTCAGCACACTCTCAATGGTGCCCCTGTAGAAAGTGGTGAGGATGGGTGGCGGGAGACTTTTCAGCCGGCGGAGAAAGTGGAGGCGCTGTTGTCCCTTCTTGTTGAGTGACGTGACATTGGTGGTCCAGATGAGATCCTCTGTGATGTGTACCACCAGGAATTTGGTGCTGCCGACTCTCTCCACGGTTGAGCCGTCGATGGTCAGTGGGGGATGGTCAACAGAGTTTCTCCTGAAGTCCATCACAACCTCTTTTGTCTTACATTGAGGGACAGGTTGTTAGCACCACATCATTTTGCCAGCTGTGCAACTTCCTCTCTGTAGAGTGTTTCATCGTTGTTGCTGATGAGGCCTACCACAGTTGTGTCATCAGCAAACTAGTTTGGAAGTTTTATGAACCCTACTTTTTTTTGGAAGAATCTTTATCAAGAATGCTAGTCAGATGACTAATTTCACTCAAGACCTCACTATACGTAAAACTATCATTAGGTCATTCCTGTTATGCAGCACCTTATGAACTAAAAGTAAATACATTTGAAACTTTTTCATTGGAGAAAGGGAAAACACATGCGTCAATAACTTCTTAATTTTAGAATATCTTAACCATGGCAACAACATAAAATTCACCTCCACGTTCACTTAAATGTGTGTTTTAAGATATATAGTAGAGGCAATGAAAATGTACTGCATAACTGGATGGATCCTATTATATTTTATCTATGGGCAGTTTAGTGATGAGTGAGTTCAGGCTTTATACGTCATGACCTGTGAGACAGACAAAGTGTTCGGGGGCAGATACTGTGACATTCTCATCCATATTCCTGGCAACCTGTTATTATTTATGGAGATTGTTAATAGCATGCCTTTGAAGATGAAAAGGCAGAAGAGCCCTTGCCGATCACGTCTCGGTTGTTTGGAAGTTCAGATTCAAAAGCGAAAAAGAGTTGTGCTTTTCTTGTGGCAGCCACTCAGTTTTGATAGCTGAAACTTGCAAGCGTGGTTGTGAGAGTCAGAGGTTTATTGCTACATCCTGTATTCAGATTTACACATCAGAGAATCCAAAATGGAGTGGAGTGAAAGCACAACCGAGAGGGGATCTTTTCAAGGTGAACTCCTTCAGCGGCTGATGAGAGCAGCGGTTCGACAATATTCAAAAGCTTTTTTGTGTATGCTAACCGTCTGCTGAGCTCACTGCCTGAAACCTGTCCCAATAAAAATCATTCCAACATGCCAGGTCATGCTGGGCTCAAACATCCTTCTTGCCCCAACGAGCTGCAGAAAGGTAAAATGAAATGACTGGTGAGGTTTCTACACTGGAATGTCGACCGTTATGTGAAAGGGATTTCTCAGCCACATGTCTGAGATTCTCTGCTTATTTTTGGAATTGGAATCTATTTGCTAAAATCTAAAATCTAAGCCTGCTGCTTAAAAACAAGACAATGGCGATAGCAACACCAAGGACATGGGTTTGATTCCCATTGAAAGGAAGAACTGATAAAAAGTAAATGTATACCTTGAATGCTATGTAAGTTTGAATAAAAGTGTCTGCCAAAGGCATAAATGTAAATGTAAACTAAAATCAATCATTTTAAATGCTAAAGTGAATTTAGGCAACACACAAATAATAATGCACAGCATGATATTTTGAGATTTGCTAAAGATCATATTTAGTAGTGTTTAAATTATAAGATTAACTTTGAGTGAGCATTAGATGATGGAAAAGTTAAAACAGGAAAAATTAGCATTAATAATTCATTGATTGGACAATGAATTATGAAAGGTCATTTATATAACAATAATAATAATAATAATAACAACTATATATTATTTATTACACAACCCCTCCCCCACTCCCATATATAATAATAATAATAATTATATAATAATCTGCCCAATATAAATATCCAGAAGTCAAAAATTCCCATATGGCAAAGTAATACCACCAAAAATAATAATATTTTTAGAATTAAAAAATGCATCTGTAATTTATTTTATATATTTAATATAAAATAGCATATAATATTTTTTTAGCTGAAAAATATATTTGGGCTATATAAATATAATACCTTTAGATTGAGAATATATAAAAATATTTGAGGAAAAATAAGTTAGTTGTGTAAGTACTTTTTCACATCTATATTACAAATATATTTTAGATTCTAGACACTTTTTAAAACTATATCTGAAAGTGTATTTTTTCTTTCTTTTTTACAGTGCATGCCATCTGTATCAGGGAATCTGCATGATAATATTGAGTAAGATCAATGTAATGCAGTCCTTCTCTGTTATAACTTGTACCAATCCACTGCAACACATGCACCTTTCCTCTATGTTTCTGAACACTTCCAGCTGCTGCTATGTATTTAATATCCCCTGCTCTTTGGCAGAATGCATCCCAGTTGTGCCTCCTCCCTCCCAGGTCTACAGTCCTGCCTGCTATTTTATTTTTCCACTCTCCTCTAGAAGGAGGTGGGCGATGTTTTATAGAGCATGTCCAATTGGTTTCTGTGTACCAGCACAGGGCAGAGTGTCACAAGTGTGTTAGTACAGTAGGTCAAAATCCAATAAGGAATAAGATGGTGATGACCGATATGGGCATAAGCCAACTTAACCAAAAAAAAAAAAAAAAAAAAAAAGAAATGTTGAGGAAATCAAGTTCCCCATCAAAGAGAGTTTTATGCAGGGGCCCGGTACTGGAGGATTTTCAGTCTAATTACCATGGAGGCTGGGTAGCCCAGTGTCAGATACCAGGAAAAGAGGCAGTGAAACATAAGATGTTTCGGGCTGCGAGACCTGCTCACTCTGCTACAGGCTTGTTATAAAAAAACCCTTTCTCTCTTTGATACCCTTTTCAAAAAAATGAGACTGCTTGCCTTTGGCAAATGAAAGTGTACTGGCACAAAAAGAATCTGTGTGTCCTTTTTCTGAGATAATAAAGACATAAGAAACACTCTTTTCACTTGAGAGAGCCCTGCATTAAGCAGTCTTTGGGATGGAGAGCGGGGATTTCTGTCAGTGAAGTGAATGGGGGTTAGCACAGCTGCTGAGGGCTTGGATCTAGTACCATGCTGGCTGCCTGTTTGAAGAGGGCTGCAGCTTAACAGGGCCTTCTAATACCTCCATTGTTCGTCATGCAGGGGTGCAGACCTCGAGTGCCAGGCTGAGGTGAAGAGGTCCACAGCTGCACCGAGTCTAAGAGAGAATGAGTGTTTCGATTTGGTTTGGAACTTATTATCATAAATGAGTTGCAAGTTATAGTGCTCATTACAGGACAGTACAACAGCTTTGGCATAATATAAAAATTATGTCACCATTTACTCACCTTTATTTCGTTCCAAACCTGTACAACTTCCGCAGAACACTGCAGAAAATGTGAAGATATTTATTCATATATATATATATATTAATAATGACTCTTTTTCATGCAATCATTGTAATGACACATGGGTGAGGAAGAGTTGACAGCATTTTCACTACCAAATACAAACAGACAATCACTAAATAATTCCCATACTTCCATTTGTAATTTCAATGCTGAAATTAATATTAAAGAATGAGTGAGCAGGAGCGTCCAGTGTGTGTGTGTGTTTGTGTGTGTGCGTACTGGTTCATGCTACATTGTGTATACAAGGATAGCAAAACCTGAAATTTTTGACATTGTGGGGACCGGCCTGCGGGGAAAAAATTATTAAAAATAGTAAATTATGTTTATCTGAAAGTGTAACAATGCAAGCAGGTTCTCTGTAAGGGGTAGGGGATAGATGTTTGGTTAATATAAAAGTAATAGAAGTCTATGGAAAGTCCCCACAATTCACAGAAACAAACATATGTCTGTGTGTGTGTATGTGTATATATATCTCACAGCTATTTATCACATAAATCAGTTTGAGGTCAGTGTAATTTTTTACAAGTAAATTAATACTTTTATTTAGCAAGGATGCATTAAATTGATCAAAAGTGCAGTGCAGGCTTTTGCATTGATACAAAAGATTTCTATTTTATACAAATAAATACAACTGTTCTCAACATTTAAAAAATAAGTTTCTTAAGTAGCAAATCAGTGAATTAGAATGATTTATTGGGTGATTATATTTAAAATCCAGTTATTACACTATTACTGTTTTATTGTTTTACTGTTGTCTATTTTTGATCAAATAAATGTAGCTGTGATGAGCATTAGAGACTAAGCTTCTAACAACATAAAAAAAATCTTACAGACCCCAAACCTTTCAATGTTAGAGTATGCCTATATGATATACTTCTGTCTTCTTCTAGTCCAGTGGTTCCCAAACTTTTTGCTGTGTGCACCCCTTTCTAGTGTTTGACATCTGTCAAGCAACCCCACCACCTTTCTCTGATTAAACTCCACATTTTTTAACTACAATAACTAAATACACATATTTTCTGTATATTAGAAAATATAAAAAATTCAGTTATAAATAAAAAATATTGCTTCCTACCTTTTTAGTGAGATGGATGGGCCTGCATTTTTGCACACAGACCATCCAAATTCGGTGCAATGGACGACAGTTTTACTCTCAAATCATTCTCAGCATCTAGTCTTTGTCGATGTTTGGTTTTCAACAATTTCAGTGCAGAAAAGCCTGCCTCACATAAGTACGTGGTTGCAAAGGGCATCAACACTTTCAGTGCCTGCTTTGACAATCCTAAATACTCCACCATTGTTGAAGCCCAGAAATCCACGAGTGACTTATTTTTCAAAAGTATGTTGTGTCTCCCATCAGATGATAACTCTAGTAATTGTTCTTGCTCTTGAAATGAGAAATGTGGGATTGGAGGAGTGACATCAAAAGGATTCCGAATCCATGCCTGAGACTGGTCCTTAGGTGGATTTTGTAAGTCCGCAGATTTTGGCTGAGCTGCTTGAGATGTTTAATTATGAGGCCTTTGACGCAATTACTTAGTGCAGCTTCCCGGGATTGCAAAAATTCAGACAGCACTCGGTGGAGTTTGTATTTATCCAGTTAGCACAGAAGGCTAGCTTTTTAATAAGTGCTTCAACTTTGTCCTGGGTGTTAAAAATGGTAGTACTAAGGCCCTGCAGACTTAGTACTAAGTTAATTAAGAGAAGAAAATATGTCTGCCAGATAAGCCAGCTTCTGAAGCCAGATGTCATCTTGCAAGAATGAAGACAAATTAAATGGGTTATGAACAAAAAATTCCTGCACTTCACATCTGAGCTCAAAAATTCTTGACAAGACCTTTCCACGTGATAACCAGCGCACTTCTGTGTGCAGCAGAAGTGTTTCATGCTCGCTGCCCATTTCGTTGCATATTGTGCGGAAAATACGTGAATTTAATGGACGAGCTTTTATGAAGTTGAATTTTCACAACTTCGTTAAGTACAGACAAAAGTTCATCTGGCATGTTTTTTGTCGCTAGAGCTTCTCGGTGGATGCTGCAGTGTACCCAGGAAACTGATGGTGCAACTTTTCGGATGAAAGCTACTGCTCCTTTGTGCTTCCCTGTCATTGATTTCGCCCCGTCTGTACAAATTCCAATGCAGCGCGCCCAGTCAATTTTACTCTGAAAAAGCTATCCATCAAATTAAAAATATCTTCCCCTGTTGAACGAGTGGTAAGGGGACGGCAAAACAAAAAATCTTCATGCACTGTGAAGATTAGATAGATTGGCTACGTCAGTGGACTCATCGACTTGCAGTGAGAAAAATTTGCTGTTTTTTATTCTGCTTATTAGCTGGCTGAGGATGTCGGCAGATATTGAATCAATGCGACGAGCCACAGTATTGTCGGAGAGAGTGATTTTGTCCAGCGTCTTTGCAGCTTTCTCTCCGAGCATACAGTTTACCATATCTTTTGCAACAGGTAAACACAGATTTTCTCCAATTGTGTGGCATGCCTCTTCTAGCTATGTGGTAAATCGTCCGATATGAAGTTCTCTGTGCATTTATGGAAGCTCTAAGCCTGAATGGGAGTGGATAATTTTTTCTTCTTCTGCAGTTCCTCCAATTTCCCTTGAAAAAAACTTGCAGGCATGTCTTAAGTGGCTGTGTCTTGTTTGTAAGTACCGGACCATATATGAGGGCTTGAGACTGCTATTTGCTAAAACTTCACCACAGACTACACATTGCGGATTTGGATTTTCTGCATCTCCAATCCATGTAAACCCGAAACCAGTGTAACTGTTGCAATATTTGCATTTCTTACTTCACATTTTCTCACTCTCTAGCATAGGCCTAATTCTCTTCATCAGCACATCTCTGCTGGATTTCTCTGTTCCTGCCTCTTCTTCTCGTTCATTCTCCTCCGAGTCCGCTCGATCGGGTTTCTCCATATATTCAAGGTCGGTGCACATCTCCATAGAAGAGGTCGATGTAGATGGCTCATCCCTACTGTCCCTTGATTTCTTTAAAGTGCCAGTTTTTAACCAGGTGTCGATTTTGATGAATTTAGTAAGTGAATTTTTTTTTTATGAATCTACTATCACTTAGCGCCTAATGTGAAAGGGCGGGGCTATTGTGAAGCAGACGATTAACCGTGAAATGAAATCGTGAATAATTTATAGGTTGCAAATTACAACTTGTAATGTAATTTTTTTTTCTCTCTCTCGCTCAATAAAAATACAACATGTGAAGTTTATCCAAGGTAAATACATAAAAATAATAAAAAGACAATTTTTCCATCACTACAAACATTCTCTCACGCACCCCTGGTGGTCAGTCTGCGCACCCGTGCACCCCAGTTTGGGAACCGCTGTTCTAGTCAATCCAGGAAACAGGCATGATAAAAACGACTACAATGCACTGAATAGACTGAACTGAATCGCACCAACAGGGTGATGCAAGAGGAAGAGGAGGAAACAGACGGTCCTTCTTTTTTCAGAGAAAAGGGACAAGTTAAAAACCAAACCTGACGAAACAGAATCAGTGCTTTACTGACAAAAATGTTGTATGACAGCCTGAATTTAAAGCAGAAATAATGCCACCTCGCAGGAGCATCTTTCATTGATTGTTCATTGCTGGGGTTAAGGAGCCACTCAACTTCATGCAAATACTTGTACGCAAACTTTAAAATCATTTTACAACATAACAGTTCAGACAAGACAGCTGCAATCAGTTTTTTCCTGTAATCTGAACTTTTCCAACATCTGAGATGTTAGCCGGTGGAGCAAGCAGCCACGAGAATAATAGGTCTATGGATCTCTGCCGTGTGTGAATGCCCATCCTATTGACTTCCCCCTCTTGCAATAGCACAAATCTGGACCACAATAGGATCCCAATGCAAATTCTAAGCACTGTCAAATGTCCAGACCAGAAGGGAGTGTTCAGTTCACTGCATCCACCACCACTGACCCATATAGCAGGGTCTGGGCAGAATGCAAATACTATTAGACTCTATTTTGGGCAAGACTTGGGTGGATCAGAGTCAGAGATTGAATCTGACCTCAGGTCATGTGGCTGCGTGGTTCTACAGTAACCCAAACAAACATGGTGGAGAGGCTTCCTGGAGCGAATGAAAAGGGAAGTGTGTGGGTGTAGTCGCTCAATCAGAGTTGTGGCTTATAAAACTTTGTCACAAACAAGTGGAGAAGACTTTATAATTCTATTTAATGTGTAAATTTTGTCTCCTTTTATGCTATAACCTAGCATGCATTTTTAAAACACACTCACTAAAGATTGGGACGACTACAGGGATAGAAGTCGTAAAGAATGTAACGATTCCTGTCACATTTTTATGGGCCATTCATGGGTTTTTCAATTACACTATGCTACTTTTCAATTGTTTTTCTATGTAAATGTGCTAGATGGATATGCTTGACCATTGTGCTTGCATCTCCTGCAGTGTCTTGTACATGACACTGTTAACTGTCACAGCGCTCAAATTAAAATTAGTTCAACTTTTTAAAAAACGCATCTCAAGGCTTTGCATTTCCTCCCTATTCCAAGCAAAATGTTCTGTGTGAATGGCCCCTTAACGATTCTGGTGCTTTAACAAATCCATTAGTGATTTAGCATATTTAAGGAATAAATATTTGGAAAAAAGGAATGCAATTCCCATGCAAAAATAATAATTTCAATCAAATTAAAAATACTTTTACACAGACTATCCTACAGGCAGCATAAATGCAATCATAAATGCAATTCAATAACTGGCCTTATTAAACATTAATACTTATTAAACTATAATAAAATTTGCTTATTTCAATCATTCTTAGAAAATACTACTGACAAAATTATACTACTGGCATAATGTGGATGTTTAACTACACATTTGAACAAGCAGTCACTAACTACAATTATTTAAGAAGTGTTGTTTGATTCACAAACAAGAACCAACTCATTAGTTCTGGAGTCGATGTACATTGGTTGCACTCTATGTGCTTGTTTCACTGAAAAGAACCAACTCATTAGAGTCATATGTTTAGGAGACAATCTACACTGGTTGCACTCTACATAGGCTACTTTATTCACTTAAAAGAACTAGCTCATAAAAGTGATTCGTTCAGGAGTCAGACAACACTCATTGCCATGTACGCTTTTGATTCGCTTAACACAACCAGCTTTTTATCATTCATCCAGTAATCAGACAACTCTGATACTGTTTGTTTCACACTGTAAATTGCCCTGAGATTGTCCCATATCTCAGGACCTGAAGTGGGACAATCACATTGAGTCAATTGTGAAAAAGGCCCAGCAGAGGTTGTACTTCCTTCACCAGCTGAGGAAATTCAATCTGCCACAGGAGCTGCTAAAACGGTTCTACTCTGCCATCATTAAATCTGTCCTCTGCACATCAATAACTGTCTGGTTCAGCTCAGGTACCAAATCTGACCTCAGAAGACTACGGAGGGTGGTCCGGACTACTGAGCGATCACTGGTACAACCCTCCGCACTCTCCAAGAACTGTACTCATCCAGAGAGAGCAAAAGGGCTAGTAATATCACTCTGGACCCCTCACACCCAGTACACTTTGAACTGTTACCATCTAGTCGATGCTACAGAGCTCTGAGCACCAGAACGGCCAGACACAGAAACAGTTTCTTCCCTCAGGCAATCCATCTCATGAACACTTGACAATAAACGTGGACCACACAACACTATTATACATTATTTATTTAACACACATACTTATTTACATTTCAAATTTGCACATATCATACCTGTACATACATAATTGTCTATATTATATATTGTGTTTTTTCTTTTTTGTACATGGTCTATATTGTATATTTGTATATTATTCTTTTACTATCTGTGTCCTGTCCTGTCGCTGTCATTCTGTTGCACTGTGGAGCTTCTGTCACTATACAAATTCCTCGTATGTGTAAACATACCTGGCAACAAAGCTCATTCCCATTCTCAAATTCAGTAGTGTCTGGTGACAATGAAAGCAGTAAACTTTGTATTTCAGTAGGATATGAATGCATGTACGAGAACAAAACAGAATCAGATCTTTTAGAAAACAGCAGTTCTAATCCTTCACAGCAGACCTTGATTTACCAACTCTTTCTCAGCCAGCTTGCTACCACCATATTTAACCCACACATCAGGGCCTATGTCAACCTGGTGAGGGCTGTACCGGATTCCATTTTTAGTTCTCAAATCAAGTGCCCTTCTCTCAGCATTTGTCTTTGACTGGAGCATTGTTAAACAACATTAAATCAGGTAGACAAGCGAGACAATTTCATTATGTGTCTAGATGGAGGTGGCAGACAAAAGTGAAGGCGGAGATGAGATCTACTCGATGTAATGCAAATGCAGAATGGGGACCAGCTCAGCAGGGGGACTGGAGGGAGTAGATCTGTAGTATGTGTTTGGAAATGCAGTGGGGAAAATGAATTTTCTGGTATTCAGAGGGGGAAAAATGGTTGATTTTTTTCCAAGTGAGTGCTGGTAGATTTACCAGTGGAATGTAAAATTAGGTGCAACAAGAAGGAAAAAAATGGTTATATATTTTATAGAGAATAGGCAAAATTCTATATATAAATAACTGCCTGTGCAATATTAAAAATATTTTTTTAGTTGCACCTATTTTTACATTTTATATAGGCAAAATCCTATTTGATCAAACTGTGTGTGTGTGTGTGTGTATGTATATACATACCCTTTCAAAGCTAAAAGGTCATACATACAGACATACATCCAATGAGGTGTGAATGTTGTTATGTATCTAACAGTTCAGTGAGAGTATTACAGACAACCATCCTAATAAACAAGCTTTAAAACCCCACTCATCAGTGAGCTGTCTGGACTTTCAATTAAACTCCACCTAATAAATACCATCAGCTCTGCAGAGAAATAATGAACCAGTTTCTGTTTAGGCCCAGACTTGTAGGAGGAGCAACCTAGTTTTTACACCGTTGCTTAAATTACGCTTTGATTATATGAAGCAGGTTTGACACAGTCCCATCTGGAGAAGGGCATGCAGAGGAGAACTGGTTGTTTCCCGTCTCAACCACCTTATATAGGGAAGCCAAATGAAAGTAACATGTTCTACAGAAAATAACATATTAGACATAAACACCCTCAAAATATCATTCATGCACAATTTTTTTCGTTGTATCCTCCATATTTCTTTACTTCAGTCTCCCGGCTGCCCCCTGAGGTCACTATAACTGAACCCGCATTTCCTGAGCATGAATCGTCTGACTTCATATAATGGACTCGGTTCTCCTTGTATAATGTTCAAATAGGAACCAAATGCAAATAGCCAAAGAGCCATGACCATCAGATAAAAGTTCATGGCAACAGACAGAGGCCTGGACAAGAAAGTTTAGGAGTCACTCCATGGTTGTTCAAGTGAGTTTAGAGATAACATCAACAAATCTGGAGGTTTTACCCATTTGACCTAGAACACTGAGAGCTAGCTGGCACTTATCCCATTATATTTTGCATACTGATTACCTAAAAATAGCTCAGAATCTCTTGCATAAACATTTGTTCCTATTGCTGGCATGTCTTCTGACACTTTATTCACACCAAATGTGGACTGCAGATATATATAAAACAGATTTTATGATGACACTTGATGAGCCTCTGCATAATGCTAATATGTTCGTGTAACTGGCCGGTGTTTTGAACTCTCTATTTAAATTCCAGATTCTGTTGATAATAAACCAGTTCATTTTATTTGGAGCGCTTGCATTTGAACAGGCTCTAGTCTGGCAACAATAGATCTTTGCCTCCAGTTTGCGTTTCCAAAATTAGCATATGACGAAAAGACTTTAATGAACTTGCAAGACTGCTGCAGTTATCTCAGGAAATGAAATAATCACTTGATTTTGAAATCAGATAACTTTAGAGTTGAGCAAATAGGCCAGTATAAGGTCACTTTGTTGTTTTATTTGTGCTCCTTTTGAGATCGATTGTTTTGCTTCAATTCTGTCTCCCTGTTTTTGTGGAACTAGATTTGGGATAGGGATAGTTCACCCAAAAATGAAATTACTGTCATCATTTACTCACCCTTATTTCATTTTAAATCTATAGACAGATCTTTGTGTTTGTGAGATTGTGAATTTTTTTTTAAAGAAATTAATAATTTTAATAATCAAAAAGTGATTAAGATATTGTTACAAAAAAAATTATATTTCAAATAAATGCCGTTCTTCTGAATTTTTTACTCTATTTAGAAAATAATCACAGTTTCCAAATATACAGCATTTAAATTTCAAATATAAAGCAGCACAACTGTTTTCAACATTGCCAATAAGAAATGTTGAAACAAATCAGCCTATTAGAATGATTTCTGAAGGATCATGTGACTGAAGACTGGCGTAATGGCTGCTGAAAATATACCATCAGATATACCATCTAGATATACCATCACAGAAATAAAATATATTTTAAAATGTATTAAAATAGAAAATGCTTGTTTTTTTTTTTGTTTTTTTTTTACATATTTTATATTGTAATACTATTTCACAATTTTTGATCAAGTAAATCCAGACTTGGTGAGCATAAGAGACCTCTTTCAAAAACATTTTTAAAAACCTTACTGACCCCTGAACTTCTGAATGGTAGTGTGTTTATCTGTATATGGTACTATTTTATAGTAAATCTGCCAGTGTCGTGACAGTTGTCAGGTAAACAGGTGGTCTATCTCACTTGCCTTCGCTCTTATCCTGAAAGCCCTCATGTCTGACCAGCTCAGGATCCGTCAGCACTTCCTCTGAGCTGATATCATGCCTGTCATCACCTGGATCTCTGCTCTGCCCTACAAGAAGACTCTTCCTGTAACAGACCCGCACAAACACACTGAATGACTACCCAAAACAGAAAGGGAAGTTCAAAACCTGTCATTACACATCCCGTAAAACAGCACAAGCTGTTTTAAAAAAAAAAGTTAAGCATGTTTGAACATCAACAGGTAACAGTAAAATAAGAATTAAAAGACCCTTTAAAAGTCATTAGAGAGACATTACAATATGAGCGGCAGCGTGCCTTTGATGCCGCCGATTATTAGTGTGCAGTAAAGCCCTGAAGAAGGGGTTAGGTTGGGTTCATGTCTGGGATGCAGGTGATTTAGTTTCTCTCAGTAGGAAGCTTTTGGCTCTCTGACATGTTTTGTGTGACCTTCTACGGGCCAGAGTATCATTAATTACTTGCTGAAGGTTTACAGGATGGATCAAAGGTGGAATGGAAATAAACTGACACACCATGTTGATGCCAAAAACGAGTTGTTTTTCAGTTTTAAGTGTCTGTCCAACTGGTTTTGAGAAAGTTTTAGTTGTGAAGATGTAACAATCCTGTTGAGTGAGGGAAATAGAGAGAGGCTTTGCAAAAATCCACACCTCAGGCCAGCCATCTGTTACAGAAGCCCGTTCTGACCAGTCACCCCTCTCTGTTTTCATACTCTGTCTATCAGAATGTATCTATCAGCAGCTGGCCATTACCTCAGGCTAGGTTTCTGCTTCGTTAAACATCTGGATCTTGCTTCAGGGGTTCAAGTTGTTTTGTGGGCCTCATATTAGGCACTCAAACCTTCTGGGCGTGTAATCTCATTTATTGTGTTTAATTCTTTTTATTAGCCAATTAATAGGACTTCACAGTAATATTGTAGGTTAGCGTAACTTACTATTATAAGGTTTGTGCAAAGTTAATTGTGTTGTTCCTTTAAAGCCAACAAAATTAGAATTTTAGTAATAACAAAATAAATAGCAAAATAAATGCTGTATTATTTGAACAAAATAATTAATTCACATAAAATAATTTTTTTAAATAAAAAGACGTTTTTTTTCTCAAGTACTACAGAGGGAATCTACTAACAATGCCATTAAAATTTTTAATAAAATAAACATTTTATTCTGTAGATTACTACTCCCTGCAGTAAACTACAACAAAAACTAGACTGTAGCTTTTACTTAAATCTGTTAATTTAGACATAAATAATTTTACATTTTTAGTACCATACAGACAAAAATCTACTGAAAAGAACATAATAATAAAATAAAATAAATCTAAATTCTGCTTATTCTCTATAGTACCTTAGTAGTGCTTGTTAATGAGTGCTTCTTATTTGTACTGCTTTTTAATGAAATTTAATTAAAAATAAAATAAAATAAAATGCAATTCTGTAAAGTACTTCAGTAAAACAGTCTAGACTGTATCTTTTAATGAAATGTGTTAATTTAGATAAAAACATAAAAAAAAAAATTCTTCTGAATTACTAAAGTAATAATTTACAAAAAATAAAATAAAATTCTGTAGATTTTCTCTGTCTAGACTGCAGGTTGTTAATAAATGTTTTTATTTTCCAAGTGGGGGGCTGAAACTGAAATCCTCAATAATCTATAACAGTGCAAATAAAATAAAAAAATATTCTGTAGATTCCCTCTGTATTACTTAAAAAAATCTGCCCAGTCTGGAGTTTGTTAATTACCATCCATTTGCATGTTGGGGCAAAAGTAGGCCAGAAGTTACATAACAATATGTCATAAGTTGCTCCAATGAGCATTACATATATTATTTAGAGCCAGAGAGGAATTTCAGCCATTAAATATGAGCCAGGGATTTGCATTTTTAACATGTTAAAAACGATTTGGTTTTAAAGACATGCATATGATCTGTTAATCCCATCCACCATCACAACAGTATTTGTGTCGTTTTACCGAAGGGTACTCTGAAAATAATGATATACCCCGGCCTCATAAATAAACTAGCCTTGAGGAACAGTGCGAATGTGGATAAGCAGTACGATTGTGCTTAAAATGCTGACGACTGTCTTAGTTGCCCATATAGAAGCACAAAATAGCAGAAAGAGCGGAGGACAGAAGCACGAAAGGGTGGGGCAGGGGATTGAACCTTGGCTATCCTAGAAGCCTTCTGGGGTGCATTCATTTGCAAAACACTCAGGGAATAGCCCATCCATTTCGCCTTGGCCTCTTCCAGACCCCCCACCGCAGAGATGGTATCTTGTCACCTTAATAATGGCTGTGCATACAAAAAGTGGCTTGAGCTCCGCTGGTGCTTCAATTCAGTTCTGGAGGAGGGGGCATAGATAAACACCTAGAGAATGACTTGAATGATAGCACCAAAGGCCAAAGCTTTGCCTTGGGATTCACTTATCTGAATGGTAATAAGAAATGCAAACAGAACGGAGAGCGCAAATAGAAAAAGGGCACTGTCTTCATTGCTCATGTGGAAAAAGAAAGAAAGAAAGAAATAGGAGCAGGTGGGAAGAAAGGTCTCTACCACTGTTATGACTCTCACAGAAGTGACGTATTAAATCTCGACTCCAGAAAGTTCTGGAACACGAGCTGCGTCCACATGTGGCCACTCTGATTCTGACTGCTTTGATTGGCCTCCTGCCTTCTTGAAAGCACGCTGGATCAATTTGCAAGCGGGAAGGAAATACCCCTGAGGAAATCAAGTTTGGACTAATGAAATCCACGGCTATCAAAGACCTCTCCCGCTGGTCAGATACATGCATATACAATTGGGAAAAGAGCAGCTGCAGGTGACAGATAAACCACGTATGCATTCAGCATTTTCAAACCTGACTTGTCAGTAGACGTAGACCCACAAATATTCACTTAATTACTGCAAGGTAGTGAATAAACATTTGATATCAATTCAGTGAGCATGCTTAGTCATATCTCGTGAAACAGGCGCGGTAACTCCAGGCATTGTGCCAAGCGAACAATCAATGGTGGCCCCATGAGCTCTGTGTCCTACGGAGGGGTCCTGGTGAGTGCATTCCCAGCATGCACTCAAACACACACCACACAGAACCTCTCCCCAAGCCCTCCTGCCAAAGCCTTTTAAATCTTTACAATAGAAGATGAGGGATGTGAAAAGAGCTTACAGTTTTAGCGAATAAGATTATTATAAATTTTGTTCAATTCAATATATAATTTTTTTTTTTTTTTAAAGGAATGAGTAATTATTCTTAGTAGTTATTCTGCAAGGATACATTAAATTGATCAAACGTGACAGTAAAGACATTTATGATGTTAAAACAGTTTTCTATTTCAGATGAATCCAGGACTTTGAACTTCCTGTTTATCAACAGATCCTGGAATCCAACATTGATAATAATACAATTGTTTCTTGAATACCAAATCAGCATATCAGATTGACACCGAATACTGGAGTAATGGCTGCTGAAAACTGTAACTATAATAACTCACAAAATTATGTATTTTTGGCCAAGTAAATAAACAGCCTTGGTGAGAATAAAAGACATGAGGAAGCATTCTAAAAATATTTTATATCTTTCATAATATTAATTTAATGTGTTCCAAACAACAACAACAAAACCAGATTTATATCATCGGCTGTAAAAAAACTAAAGAACTTTAAAGAAATTTTAGACTTTTAACACCACAAGGCTATAACATGAGTTCATACTGAAAATGCAAAAAAATTCTGATCAAGAACTCCTATGCTTTTAATACACAGCTTTTTAAAACGCCATTCAATAATGATTACAGGTGCGTATGACCTTGAAATGTGAAAACAACCATGCAGAATGGTGAATAAGTAAGTGGCAAGTAGGGTTGACAAATATTATCATGTTTTTTTGTTTTTTTAACAAATGCATGAAATGAGTTGTGGATAAACAACAATATCACTGGCTGTTCATCTCATGAATCATCCAAAGAAAAATTAGCAATAGGGAAACAGCCAATACCTGCACACCTCATGCTATGAGAAGAGCATCACTCCTTCTCAAGAGTTCTGTGCTCAGCTCGTTGATTTGATTTGGAAAGTGTTCCTTATTGAAGATATGATCAAATCCGGGTTTATTTTGTTTTCTCTCCTCGAGCCGTAGAGACAATTCCCACTGTACATCATGCAAATGAGACCCTCCAAATGCTTGCACAATTCTTTCTTAGCTTATCTGCTGCAAAGCAGGCCAGGCTGGTCTTATCCACTACTATATGTTCGATATTTATGGAGAGAAATGGGCCGCAACCAATGCTTTTTCCCCCGTTTCAGTTCCTGATAAAAAAAGAAACAATGTGACAGACCATGAGGCTCTCATCAAACTGTTTTATCAAGAGAGACCACTGACTAACTGAATGAACTGACCCCTGTTGCCCTGGATTTATAACCTTATGAATACAAATTCAGGATATAGTCATGGTCTCTCAGCACACCACCTGAATTCCTCATGCCAGAGTCCCCCAAAACAATCGAAACATGTTCACAATGGCTTTAGACCACCAGGTTCAAGTTTTTCAAAAACTCAACCTAGAACAAGTGGTAGTAAGAAATCTTCATCCATCTGGGATCAGGTGTTTCCATATACATGTCTATTGACCATCTGCAAAGCTCCGCTACACTCACAGGCCACAGACCTCCTTAAAAGAAACCTGATGTTAAAAAGAAATACTGAACAATATCCCTTCTCTTGAACACAATCGCAGTTCTGGGAGCCTGACCAGCTCCTCTCTAAGAGTATAACTGAAATCCTGCCCAGACAGACTCATGTGTGTGAGTGAAAAACACTGAAAAAGAATTAAATTAGGAGAGAGAATGAGTTAGAAATAGGCTTTGCTTCTAGAATCGTGTAAAACACTGCCATATAAATGCCACAAATTGCGTGCCAATGTCTCATGATGGGGAAATACTGGGAATTAGACCATAGGTGCCATTATAAAACGGACGAATTCACTCGGATGAAATGTTTTTTACATGAGGCTTTTGAAAAATAAAAAATACTCTGTATTTTGTTATGTCCTGTGGGGATGAAACCATTTATAAACATTCACTGTGAATGATTCACTGCCCTTCCGTGTCATTATTTCCAATTCAGTAAACACAGTATGAGCCATGATGTCTGATTCACAAACAAATGACTCTTACTAAGCGGTTCGTTTTAGTGAAAAACTGTAAAATATTCCACAAAAACAATTATGTATTATATAAAAAAAATTATACATATGATAAGGGAAAGTTTGTTTGGGTGACAATCAACACAGCAATTTTGTTACAAAACAGAGCTATACTGTATATACTGTATGTATCACTAGAAGTGACATGATCAAATTGGAACAACAAATTTAAACGGGGATACAACAAGAATAATCTAGTTTGTATAACTAGGTTATAAACCCCAGTTCATATCATTTCAATCAGAGACTTAAACAAAATCTAATAATTAATTAAATAATAATAATGGAAAATTAAAATAAATAGATAAAACATTTACTTAAAAAGCATAACTATTGTACTTGTTTCTCTGCAAATTATTTGACCATTAACTGACATTAGAGAACTGTGATTAAATTAAGCATTTACTTGAAGGGGCATTTAAAGTAAATATTTTAGGTGAAAGGGGTTCAGTTGACAAAAAAAAAAAAGTTTGAGAATCCCTGATTTAATTCATAATTTATATACTAAAATATCCTTTTATGACAGCACACAGCAATGGTTGTGATCGAACGCTAAAGTAAGAAGCTTTGAACTGAAGCACTTATGAACAACCATCTTTATCCAGCAATTTATCCCCTACTAAAATGCAATTTGTCACCTAAAAAGTAATTTCACTCCTGAATGTGCCCAATGGCTCTCTAGTAATTATTATGTTTGGTGTCCTGCATGTAGAGGGTGAGATGCAGGTCTCAGACAAATTTGCAGAAAGAATTAAGAAGCCATGACTAGGCCTACACAGAATTGCACAGACAACAGTGTTTATTTAAATCATTTTGGCTAGTCTAATCATGTTTGATTACTACAGCCAGCAAGACTTTAGTAATCTCAGCTGCATTTAACACATTCTCCCATATGCAAATCAGTAATTGTGCACATTTGCTCCAAAATCAGTGCAGAAAATGTGAAAAACAGTCTGCCTGGGCCTAGTCATGGCCCAGAGAGCTCTCTCTTTCTCTTTCTGCAGGGGGCCTGTGGCTGGCTTACGGAGCATCTCTGTTGAGAATTGATTTCCATCATCCCCCTACAGCAGAAAGCTCAGGTCACATCCCAGCCTGCCCGAGCAAGATAACGGCAAATAAAGTGAGAGCAAGTCGTCTGGAAATGAACGAAAAAAAAAAACCCCTGTGATATTGCCTCAAATTGACCAGTTCCATACCAAAGCTGTAGGTGTTTGCGGACGTACAGTGTCTGCGGAGAACATAGCTTAGTCTTTTTTGCTCCTACTTATGTAGAGCGATGTTGTTTGTCTACATATTGCCAAACATATGAGCTCTTTCTCTCTCTCTCTGAGGCATTCCATCTGATTATGAGTACTTTGCAATCTGCGACAGTTTGATTGATGCTCCACCTCCATGAGCGGAATTTTGAGCAGCGCCTCCTTGGAGCAGCCCGTTATGTGTCTGCAAGCTGGTAACCTTGAATTTATGTTTCCACGGCAACAGAGCTGGTCATGCATTATGGATTATCATTGAAATTCTACACCACCTACCTAACATAATAATGGGGGCTTGAGACTTAATCAAATCAGCTATTCTGTGTGAGTGCGTGTGCCTATGAGTGATTGTATATCATTCATAAGATTGCTATATGAATGAATGTTTACTTATGTGTGTGTTAGCAGCACAGTTTTTGTGTCTGTTTAAATGTATATATGCTGATGGTCTTTCCAAATGATGCAAAGATGACGCGGAAGATAGTGGAAACATCTCTGATTGCTCAGCATGTGTGTGGTCATTTCATCTAAGTGTGACATGTAATGTTTATTCTTTGTGTCAAAGAGTATAAAACTGTCCTACTCTATAGAGAAAGAGTACTTTGGGGGTGGCTTGGGGAGGAGGGGGGTCAATGTAGAGAACAGAAAACATCCAGCCCATCCATCATACCCTAAACTCCACTACCTATTCTCAGTCTCATCAACATCTCAAATGTTTTGTTTATTGCCCTTATTGCTACTGTCCAGATTCGTGATAATTTACTGACTCACATCATAAGGAACTAGTAACATCCTCATGGCAGCATCATACAGGCCTCCTTGTACTCTATGATCTTAGGAACATAAAAGGGTGTTCCTTCAACTTCGGACACTTTATGTCCCATGGATTGATTTTTTGCTAAAACAAACAACTTTTGTTGTTTGAAAGTCACACTAAAACTATTTTACAATGGCCTCATGATTTATATTTTCTACTTTCAATAGTCCTTTATGCGCAGATTCAATTATTTTATCCATGCCCCAGACCCAGAATATCAGTCCTCATAAAATATTATCATAATAAATATTAATTAGCATGGAATATAAACAATAAATAATCCATCACAAAGTATTAAATAGTATTAAAAGTATTTTTCATGTTCAAAAATCATAATACACTATATAATACTGTGTGAAAGCGTTTGTTCAAAACAAAGCAAAGCAAAACAAAACAAACCAAAAGAAACAAAACAAAACAAAACAAAACAAAACAAAACAAAACAAAACAAAACAAAACAAAACAAAACAAAACAAAACAAAACAAAACAAAACAAAACAAAACAAAACAGGTCCCAAAGGTGTGGCATCAAACTATTTTTGCCCCCGATAAAATGTTTTCATCAAATTCAAGCTGCAATTGTTAAGTTAATGCAAAAAAAAATGCAAAAAAATAAAAAAAATAATTGTATTTCAACCCTTATCACCAAAGAATGTTATTAAACACAACATATAATTTGAAATGTGGTGGTGGGAATCTGGGTTAGGGTTAAAAAAAACAAAAAACATCTCCTGTGATACGTCTCTACTGTTTGACATTGTTATTATATATAAATTCATGACAGGCGAGTGTGGAAAACGTCTTAAGAGCTTATTTTCTAAAAGTCCTTCGGGCTAAAATTGGCCATAGTTGCAGAAACAAAAAGTATGTCCAAAAAAACATGTCCAAATAACAGTTATTTTCACCTTGTTGCTCTTTTGTGAAGAAAATAACAGTGTTGTACAATCTCAATAAACTACCGGAGACGCTGAGTCACTGAATTTACACAAGGGTCAATATGGCTATGATATAAATACAGATTCACACATCCTGGTTTGATCGCTTCATCCTTGCTTAAAGGCTGTAATTACTTTAATGTGCTTTAGTGTACCGTATTGAGTAACGTACAGCAAGCTTAATCTTCCTCTGCTAGGCCTAAATTAACACTGTGAATCAATGTAAGAAGAACAGTGGGTCTTTGCTGTATCTCTGTGAAGGCTCCTCTATTGTTCTGTCACACTATTGACAATGAATCAAACAGTGGGGTTCATTACGGAGGCATGGAGACAAAAGAAGGAGGTGTTATAACTTCATAATTAAGAACTGGAAGCCATCTGACAGCACGGGATGACGTAACCCCAAGAAACCAAAGCTGTGCAGTCTATGATTTATAGTACACGTACCAAAGTGCAACATGGAATTTACATAGGACATGTTTAGAGTCGCAGGGACCCTTACAGTTCCGTTAATTAACACAAACATTTAATTAATCGCTGTATTCATTTTTAAAGTAGCTCGTTCCTGTCTGATAGAAATGTACCACCCCTTGTAAAAAAGAAGTGTGCTTAACTTCAGTAAAAGTGTACTTTGTGTGTACTTCAGTTATTAAAAGTATACTTTTTAAAAAGTGCACTTGCAGAATTAAATTAAAGGCCACTTAAGTGTACTTAAAGAGAGTACACTGTAATGACAATAGGTCTTAACATACTTAAGTGCACTTTTTAAAAATGCACTTTATAATAATGTCTAATTAAGTATTACTTAAACATACATTTTACATAATTATTATTGATTTTATTTGTGTTTTAAATAAGTACACTTATTTTGATATATTTATCAATATACTAAAGCACATGTAAAATAATTGATTTTAATTTCAACTTAAGTGTGTTCTTCAAAATTACATTTGTTAATGTATTTTAAGTGTATTTAGTCTATAATATATACTATGTGCAGTAATGCACTTGAAATGTATTTTTCTTCTAAACTTAAATATACTTTCTTATACAGTATACTCCAACAAAACTTTTTGTTGAAATCTTAATCACCAGCTCTTGCGCTATGAACTCTATGAAGTTTAATTTTCGACATAATATTTGACAAACAGTGTCATTTATGAGAGTACTGTATTTGTATGTTACATCTGTGTACAGAATACTTTCAATATCATTATGTTGTTCTCACTTAAACACACATTTAATTGCATTAATTGCAAGCAAAATTTTTAAAGATCTAAACGAAATTAATTTGCATTCAAATACATTTGATTTTAGACTAGGCTACACTGCACTGTAAAAAATTACAGATTTTTAGTTAGGAGAATGAGTCATGAATGACTCTAAAAACAGTCTAGTCTAACTACACAATGAATTAGGACAACTTGAACAGAAATGAAAAGCCTGAAATAACATGTAACCATGCACAAATATCTCTTTTTTTTATGCACATGCGCCAAAAATACTACTTCAGCAGAGTTTGAAAAATGTTTTTGGAATCCCGACACGCAAGGGTCGAGGGAGCTTCGCTGATCACACGAGAACAGAGGAGCGGCACGTTTGGATGATTACAGATGAGACTTTATTACCGCAGATAATGAATTAATATAAAGAAGTATATCTTGTTATAAGTTTTCTTTATTCTTAATTTAGTCTTACCGTTCCTGCGGCTTTCACACCCGGCAGTTCTTGCTGTAATAGACTCAGGAGGGGAATTAATCGTGTCCTAAGTTACAATAGGTTGTTTGCACATGACCTCATTGCTGTGGTGCGAAATGCAGCTGGAGGGCATTGGAATCAGTAGCAGAAACTCAAGATGCCTGTGTTTTGCATTGTTTATGGATGCTCAAATCGGTCAAACCGAGAAAACACAAGGAGCTTTTATCATGAATGAAGATGTGTTGTTCGTAAGGAGGCAAAAGCCAAGAAATTGACTGAAAAACGCAGGAAAATGTGGCTTGCAAACCTGCGTCTGCGGTCGGGAGGAGACGATCGGATAATGCTTGTGTGTGCAAATTGTGTAAATACAGGAACATTCTTCATGAAGATGTGCGAGAGAAGGCAAGGCAAGATGAAGGAAAACAATTGAAGGTACCTTTCTTCATTTGCATAGATTTTGGGATATTTATCTATATTTGGGTAATCAATAAAGTTACATTTTATTTATGTAAAGTAGGAATAAATTTTTTTAAAAAATGTAATCTCTTTTTAAAGCCCAGAGTCAGTGAAGATGGTGTAATCAGGAAATCTGGTGTTTGTGGGAAATCTGAAGGAACATCTCCCAGCATTCTACTACGATGTTGCCCTTATGATTGAGGTAATTCACCTCTTAGGCGATGCAGATGTGGTCAAAAGTTTGCATACACTTTGCAGAATAAACTGCTTCATCAGAGCAGAAATTGCAGATGTATTTAATAATTTACTGCTTAAGTTATTAACCTTTTGCAGATATTGCAAAGTGTATATAAACTTTGGACTGCAACTGTGTCTATTGCTTTCACTCAACTGAACCATTTATAATGACTAGATATGTTTTTTATAACAATTGTTCTTCTTTCTTTCCTCAAGGAATTTTTTTCTGACTTTCTTGCCTCTTTGGAACATTTCTGTTCACAAGTGGAGAGATGGTGTGCAGCTTCATGACAAGTTTACTGCCGATGAAGTGCTTCTGGGACACTGACAAACAACATTTCCCAGCAAGTTCATTTGGAGTTCTTTTTTTCATTTTTATTAATTAATTTAATCAAACTTACATTCACTAATGCTGGAGTAAGATTTTAGAAGAAACCTTTTGGTCCTGTTTAATGTTGGTGCTAGTAAAGGTTTGAGAATTTATGGCCTGGTCAGAATTACATTTTAGTCTGGGGCTGGTCTTAAGCCTTGTCTGTGAAACCGAGGGTATCATTAACACAGTTTGGTAATGTTTTACAATAAGGTCTCATTTGTTGAACATGGAATTATTTTTTTTTTGTATTAAATGTGTGTGTTTATGTGTTTAAACTGTAATATATTTGAGATCAATTACAAATAACATGCATTTACGTGGTCGAAGATATTACATTTAATTCATACTTAAGTGTGTTGTTAACTGACATTAAAGTATAATTTAGTCAACATTAATTGCTTGTCAGTACATTAGTAGTACACTTTAAATATATTTTAAAGACACTAAAGCAATTATGAAAGTACATATAAAATATACTAAAGTCCCACTTAATTGGTTCAAAAATATCAATATCATTGAACAAGTTCAACTTATTGCATTTAATATCGCTTTAAAATGTGATACATTTGAAGTTAATTACAAATACAATGTATTTAAACGTCGAAAATAACATATATAATTTGCACTTATGTGTGTTCTTTTAAAGTATATTATTTCTGCAATAAGTACGCTTTATAAAAGTATACTTAAGTGCACTTCTTTTTCACAAGGGACCCTTTTAGCATTTGTCTACAGTAACTGCTTAATGACAAATACTATATTAATGTGCAAAGACAATGTGTAAGATAATGACTACAATATGACAGCTGAGGTTTGGGAGGGAGTGCGTGGGACTTTGATGCCTGATTAAGCAACTATATCAGTCCCTGTCTCTTGCCTGTCAAGAGACGCTCTCATAGATTCCATTATAAACACGGTGTGGGTAGATGAGGCCAGATCTGCTGTGAGAGCCAGTTCTGACTCTGGTCAAAGAACAGACAAATAAACTAATTTCTGTTTTATAATTAAAACAGGATAATGTCACTTCAAATTATGGCTATACTTACGATTAAAATCAAATGAGGCTGTTATCATACAGAATAGGGATTTCCCGATTCGCTCGGTACATCAGCAAAAAAAGTTAACGATGCGATGCATCGGTTTAAAAAGTGTGTATCGGATACAAGTTGGCATTTGTATTGCGATGCATCGTTTCTAACATATTTGCATCGGTAAAAAATGATTTATTTATATATATTTACTAGTGGATGCACTACACTTTTATTGTTTAGAAAGTGACTTATAATCTGTGACCAATATTTTATATGTATAGATTGATTTCTCCTCTCGCGTGTCTCAAGCGTGTTTTCTCATCACCGAATATGACGAATCACAACACTACGGAGACCTGAGGAAAAGCGGGGATTAAAGTCCAAAACCTGACTTGAAATAACCTAACAAATCAATCAGGGCTAAAGCGGTTATAAACGACATTGTAAGTTCACACAATCAAACTAATTTGTGCACGCTTTTTCTTAAGCAGCCCTTAATGTCGATCGTGGATCGATCCACCATGGCAAACAAACAGCGAATATTTTTGTGCTGTTTAATGCATTTGAGACGTTTTGTTTTCCTCAGTGCATAACTGACATGTCACGAGTATATTTTTCATCTGTAAATGTTAGAAGGTCAGGCAAATGTATTCATATTCATGCACGCTAAAATAGGAGC
The DNA here is from genome assembly GCF_936440315.1 of Barbus barbus. NCBI lineage: Eukaryota > Metazoa > Chordata > Actinopteri > Cypriniformes > Cyprinidae > Barbus > Barbus barbus. The sequence goes on from NC_136742.1 coordinate 19,855,093, forward strand.
ACAATAATTCTGAGTCAAATGTGTATTTTATGATAGCAGTAACTGTAAAGGATTATTGTAATGGATAAATAAAATGTAAACTAATAGAGTCCTAATTACTAAGCTCAGATGAGTTAATGTGTGTTTCTTATAGCAGTTAAAATGTAGTTTTAATTTAGTGATTTTAACTTTTAATTTAGTGATTGTTAATGCTTTAAGAGCAATGTTAGATTGTAATGTTCTAATGCTATCTGTTCTAACTATAAAAGGTACAGCTGTTATAAAACCAGAGAGAAAGGCTGCATGGCTATGATAGTATGTGAGAGAGTCAGTGGTGATATCATTGCATTCCTATTGGTCCGTGAGCTCAGTTTAGCCTGACAGTTAGCCTGTCCTGAACCAGATTAACTTTCCAGCATAAGTAGCCACAGTGACTGAGGTCGATCTTTGTTAAATTTGCTTTATGGAACCAAATCATTTGACAGTGAGTCAGACTAACTGAAATGAGCCTTGCCTATTTGATAAAATTATTTTATGAAACAGGCCTCGAGGCGTTAGAAGTCAGAAGACACAAGTTAATTTATGATTTGCTGTCTGTCTGAACCAAAGAAATAAAAGCAATCATATTTTTTCCATTACATCGTATTGCATCGAATCGCATTGTGTTGAGTCGAATCGAAATCGTATCGCATTGCATCGTAATGGGGTGAATCGTATCGTCTCGCATCGCTAGCTGCTTCATGTGTATCTTCAGTGTATCATATCGTTGGCTATGCATCGAGATGCGTATCGCATTGGCCTCAGTTATGGAGATGCACATCCCTAATACAGACACTTTCTATAATAAAAGGCAGATTATATAATACGATGCATTACACTTGTTTTGTAATATTAAAAGGTAACACTTTATTTTACAGAGTCCCTGTTACACTTTACATGTACTTACTTTTATAATAACAATAAATCATGCATTATTCCATGCAAGTAGCCCTAATCCAAACCCTAATCCTAACCCTAACCATATAGTAAGTATATGTAGTATAAGTAGTTAAATGTATAACTAAACCTTAACAAGGCACCTTAAAATAAAAGGTAACCCATTAAAATAGCTGTGATGCTATAGATTAAGAAGTCCTGTTTCCTGCTGGGGAAAAAAAAGCTCAAACAAGCCTAAAGTGGTTTGGCAGTTTATACTAGTTTACCTGGTCTCCCAATCTGACTCTAAACCTGGAGTGACCAGCTGAGAGACCAGGAAACCACATTAGGCTGGTTTAGGCTGTTTTTATCCGCAAGGTTAGTACTGGTAGGCTACTTTCAATGCTATTCAATGTCTAGAATACTTGTAAGTCTAAAGTGAGACTCAACTGATTCTGAAAATATAGATTTTAGAGACCATTTAAATTGACTGGTACAAATAACGTCAATACACAAGCTCAGACTTCAGTCCTGAGGGAACTGTGCGTATACAAACTGCACTTTCAGCGTAACTTGCAATTTACTTTGGCACAAATGAACGAGACATTACCATTCAGAAGATCTCTGGCAGCATCTGCGTGTACAATGCGAGTGTTTTATTTTGAATCACCATTCTGAACCAGACGTACACTTCTGAGTTTCCATCTAATTGTCAGAAAAAACACAGCGAGCCAGAACGATGAAAAAGCAGTGATTCACATATTCTGTCACCTACTGGGTGCTGTGCAAATTAAAAATTGCTTGGTCAAATGAGCTGCTCTGTCTGACTGAGGGCTACACAATTGGTGGTGACAGGTCCCGAGCTGAACATGTCAGAGCAGTAATGGTGCTAAGGTAACCAGATGGCTGGTGATGGATTTGGCTGTCTGAATCTATTCCTACAGCCCAACCGCGCTAACTACACGTTGGACTGCTGCATATTCCCCCATAATTAGCTGCACATTTCGTCTTGGCTCCTAGATGACATTCAGAAAAACACTGTGCCACGGTGCTGATAGAATATTTTGGAGGTGCAAATTAAGGTTCTGACATGTCATCTCTGAGACGGGGAAAAAGATGCTGTGGCGCAGCGAAATGGTTTTAAACAGAAAGGTTTTTATTTACATACTGTGCGTACATTCGGGGTTTGTCAGAGGAAAATTGGAAATTTCATCTGCATCATTTAAGACTCATACTGATGAGTTTGACCAGATGAGAGCAGAATATACCTTCATATAAGATTAAAGAATATTTGAGTGAAAGGTCAAGAGAAAACATGCATTTACCGCCAGCATTTGGCAACTGTTTTTATACAGTTTAACAACACATAGCTCTTATTTATCTGGAACAAAAGTCCCAAATAATATTACACTACAGTGAAAAAGGGGAAGTGGTGTGTGGCCAGGTATGGTGACCCATACTCGGAATTTGTGCTCTGCACTTAACCCATCCAAGTGTACACACAGTAGTGAACATAGTGAACATACATCCGGAGCAGTGGGCAGTCATTTATGCTGCGGCGCCCGGGGAACAGTTGGGGGTTTGGTGCCTTGCTCAAGGGTCTCACCTCAGTCGTGGTATTGAAGGTGGAGAGAGTGTTGGTTATTCACTCCCCCAACTACAATCCCTGCCGGGCTCGAGACTCAAACCCACAACCTTCGGGTTACAAGTCCAACTCTCTATACATTAGGCCACGACTGCCCCACATAATAATTAGATGCAACAGTGATGCAGATCTAAAATATCTAAAATGTCAGAATCTTAATTTGCACCTCCAAAATATTCTATTAGCAGTGTGGCACCCTGTTTTTCTACCAACTATTTTACCGGAGCACTTTACTAATACCAAGAAGAGTGTCAATAACACCAACTGTTCTGTTATTCTAATTTGTTTTATAACTTAACCGACACTGTCTCATTTCACCCATTTCCATTACCTCTCTACCCTTTTCACTTTTAGAAAATAAATAAATAAAGAAATACATGAATAAATAAATAATTTATTATAAATAATTAATTAATAATTAATTAATGCATTTATTTTCTTATTTATTCCATGAGGCAGAATATATATTTCTTACATATTAAATAAATGAATGCTTATTATTAATAAACTTTATTATTGTAAAAAATAATGATGTTAAAAAAATTATGTAATCTATATGTAATCATATATACAGTGCCGTGAAAAGTTTTTTGCCCCCTTCCTTTATTAAAAATATTTGTCACACTTAAAAGATTCAGATAATTAAACAAAATTGAATATTACACAGATAATGCAAGTAAATACAAAATGCAGTTTTTAAATGATGATTTCATTTATTAAAGGGGTCATCGGATGCCCATTTTACACAAGTTGATATGATTCTTTAGGGTCTTTAGGGTCTTAATGAAAAGTCTATAAGATACTTTGGTTAAAATTTTTCAGTGGTAGTGTAAAAAACACCTTCTTTACCCTGTCAAAATCAGCTCTGTTTTCAGTACGCTGTTCTAGTCCATGTTGCTTTAAATGCTAGTGAGCTCTGCTGACTCCGCCCCTCTCTTCCGTGGAGTGATGAGCAGACCATATATATGTGTAGATTCCCTATTCGACCGCTCCAGATACGTTGACACGTCAGCCATCTCGCATTCACCATAATAATCAATGAATATTCAAAAATATGCAAGCATATAACTTGCTTTTGTAGATGCACATACTCAATGCTCTCAAAGATTCGCAGACTGTTCCAAAAATGGCAGATGGCTTAGGTACCGCGGCCCATAGAAACAGTACATAATGAGGAATCTAGGTATATATATCTATGGAGCATACTAAACTTCAGCCGCGAAACTGGCTAACTAGCACATTATTTGGAAAGGCGATTTGCAAAGATTCATAAAACCCCTTACACTCACTTCTTCTGTAGATAAAGCTGGATCACGAATTTATGTAGATCGGGGATCGGCGCATTCCCTTCAAAATGAAAGTAACGTTAATCCTCTGCGGCTCAGATGTCGGGAATAAATTACGACTGCTATATTCATTATTACATCCAACAACTAAACACTTCATTTGCTTAATCGGAGACATCTTGTCTTCCCCTGCACCGGAGTCGACACAATGATGGACTGATGACAGCTCACTCAGGGCGGGTCTAAGGTAAGACGGTCTTGTCAATCAACTATCATGGTAGTGGTCTGTACAGAACTACGTCATTCTGACAGGGCTCTCACAACAGCCTGATTTGAGAAAGGGGATTTTAAAATAGCAATAAATAAAAAAACCACTGGGTGGATTTTTATCATTATAGAATGGATGTGTACACACACTTCCAACACACATTTATGTTCAAACAACTTGCAAAGTGAATTTTGCATCCGATGACCCCTTTAAGGGAAAAAATCTGTTCAAACCTACCTGGCCCTACATGGAAAATATAATTTCCCCCTCCTGTTAAATCACAAAAGAATTAACCACATTATTTTAGAAAGCTGAGTTAAATTTCACTAGCGACACCCAGGCCTGATTACTGCCAGAGCTGTTGAATCAAGAAATCGCTTAAAGGGGTCATATGATCCAATTTCAAGTTTTCCTCTTGCTTTGAAGTGTTACAAGCTGTTCATGCATAGATGAGATCCCTAAAGTTGCAAAGACTAAAGTCTCAAACCCAAAAAGATATTCTTTATAAAAGTTAAAACTCGTCCACGCCCCCCTAAAACGGCTCATTCAAACACGCCCCCACATGTCTACGTCGCAATGTGGAAATATTTGCGTAATGCCGCCCAAATGTTCACACAAAGAAAGAAGGTGTGGTTTCAGTAACCGCAGCTAGTGTTGATGCATCCATGTCAGGGAGACGCTGTGTGTTTCTATGCCAAAGCAAAAGCACTTTATTTGACCTTCCAAAAGTAGATGCAATTAGGAATCACCAATGAATCACCATGTTCGAATTTGTGCTACGCATTTTATGGACGACACGACAGTTTCGTGAACCTAGTAGAGTACAAGGCCGTGGGTGTGAGGGGAACAGGGTCACATCACAGCGGAGAGTATAGCCCGTCAGGAATCGTCTTAACTGTGGCTTGTGTACTGCAAATACATACGAGCATCATCACTGTGTCTGTCACGTGACTCTGTTCCCCTTTCGGGCTTGAACTGATAAAACTAGCTTGAAAGCTGAAGCTCACGATTATGGTAAGGGGCGTTAAATTTCCGACGCATGCTTGTGGTGTTCGGCCAATCACAATGTATTAAGTCAGTTGGCCAATCAGAGCAGACAGCACTTGTTGGAAGGAGGGGCTTTGTAGAAAACAACGTGTTTGAAAGAGGTCGGGCATTAAAGCATGTCAACATATTCTGTTACACCAAATACACAAAATAATAATCTTTAAAATAGCATCATTTGACCCCTTTAAATAGAACCTGTCTGACAAAGTGAAGCATGCTTAAAGAGCAACACATCATGCAGCGATCTAAAGAAATTCAAGAACAAATGAGAAACAAAATAGTTGACATGTATCAGTCTGGAAAAGGTTATAAAGCCATTTCTAAGACTTTGGAACTCCAGCGAACTACGGTCAGAGCCATTTTCCACAAATGGAGAAAACATGGAACAATGGTGAACCTTCCCAGGAGTGGCCGGCCTACCAAAATTACTCCAAAAGCGCAACGATGACTCATCCAGGAGGTCATAAAAGAACCCAGAACAACATCTAAAGAACTGCAGGCCTCACTTGCCTCAATTAAGGTCAGTGTTCATGATTCAACAATAAGAAAGAGACTGGGCAAAAACAGCATCCATGGGAGAGTTCCAAGGCAAAAGCCACTGCTGACCAAAAAGAACACAAAAAATATGTTTATTGTCCCCAAGACTTTTGGGCAAATATTATGTGGACTGATGAGACAAAAGTTGAACTTTTTGGAAGGTCTATGTCCCATTACATCTGGCGTAAAACCAACACAGCATTTCATAAAAAGAACATCATACCAACAGTCAAACATGGTGGTGATGGTGTGATGGGCTGGGGCTGCTTTGCAGCTTCAGGACCTGGATGACTTGCCATAATTGATGGAACCGTGAATTCTGCATTCTAATAGAAAATCCTGAAGGAGAATGTCTGGCCATCATTTTGTGACCTCAAGCTCAAGCGCACTTGGGTTATGCAGCAGGACAATAATCTCAAACACACCAGCAAGTCCACCTCTGAATGACTCAAGAAAAACTAAATTAAAGTTTTGGAGTGGCCAAATCAAAGTCCAGACTTAAATCTGATTGAGATGCTGTGGCATGATTTTAAACAGTCCATTAATGCTCTAAAACCCTCCAATGTGGCTGAATTAAAACAATTCTGCAAAGAAGAGTGGGCCAAAATTCCTTCACAGCTACGTGAAAGACTCATTGCCAGTTATCGCAAACGTTTGATTGCAGTTGTTGCTGCAAAGGATGGCACAACCAGTTATTAGATTTAGGGGACAATTACTTTTTCACATAGGGCCAGGCAGGTTTGGACAGCTTTTTTCCCTTAATAAATGAAATCATTATTTCATAACTGATTTTTATATTTACTCGGGTTATCTTTGTGTAATATTAAAATTAGTTTGATGATCTGAATAATTCAAGTGTGACAAATATGCAAAAAACAAAAAAAATCAGGAAGGGGCAAAAAACCTTTTCACACCACTGTACATGCTTACATGAATAGAGATACATACATATTTCCCTCTAATGTTACAGGCTTTTTGGGCTTATATAACCTATACTACAATAACCCAGCAACTGTTTTTACTTCTGATAAAAACTGGTTTACTTGCCCTTCAAAAACTCTTCTGTTCATTTCTAATCCAGAGATTGAACACCATGTAGCCTGAAACTCGTATCCTTACTCTGCAGGCTCATGGGGTCCAGCTACTAAGCTAGGGAAAGCTCAGAACAGAGTCCCACACAGGGATGCTTATCCGCTCCTCAGGGACTGTTAGAGACACTCAGTGATCTCCATCTCTCCCTGCATCACACTGCTGGCAGTGAGAAGGGGTCAGGGGTGAAAGGAGAGGGGGGCTGGTCACACATTCATGCTCTGATATTCTGCTTGTCTGGCTGTGGGGTGATTGATGACCACAGGTTTAAAGAGGTCTGAGATTTTCTCCAGCCGTGGCTGAAGACCCTTGAGAATGTGGGGGAAAAGTGTGTATAGGAATGAGATTAAGGTCTACAGCGAAAAGCCAAGATTTGATGAAATAGTTTGGTTGACGCTGATAGTCTAGTCTTAAGCATCTTGGCAAAACTGATGAAAACCCCTCATCTTAAACCAGCCTAAGGTGCTTTGTTGGTTAAAGATTAGTTCTAGGCACTTGTCAGTTGTCAACCAGGGAGATCGTCCATCTATAAGACCCGAAGACCAGCCTATCCTAATCAACCCAAGAAACCACTTTAGACTGTTTAAAGCAATTTTTTCCCAGCAAGGATTAGCACAAAGTTGAACTGAAAAACACATGCAGGAATCGCCATGATCTAATAGGCTGTCATGCATGATTGATCTAGCTAATGGTGTTAAGATACTCATTCAATGACGTAAGCATGTAGCAGCGGTCCTTTGACCTCATCCCTTCCATCTGCAGGGTCTCCTGGGGAAACATGGGCACTTGTGCAGAGATTCAGCCTGTGGGAACAAACAGTCTCTGTCCCCGCTGGGTCCACGTATTCTCTTGTGTCAATCAGTGTTGGGAGTAACGCATTACAAAAGTAATGCATTACAGTAACGGATTACTTTTTGCTGTAACGCAGTAGTGTAAGGCATTACTAATTAATTTTCAGTAATATTTTACAAGGTACATGTTCAGTAACGCTTGCGTTACAACTTTTAGCCCCCAATTTAACTTTTTTTTTTTATTATATAATTTAAAGTCGGGCTCCGACTTTTTTATGTCCCTAGGGCCGGGCTTCAGGCCAATATTCACGTCATAGTTCAGACGCAGGCCGGTCCTCGGGCCTGTTTTAGGCTTCTCCTTATTTTTATATTTTAGACATCCGTCAATTATTGATGAAAAAAAATTGCGGCGCTGGTGGAAATAACATGAGTCCGTGCTGCCATGACTGTCAAGAGCTACTCGACGGTGTTTAGTGTCCCGCAGCAGCAGCGAGCCGCCAGCACATCTGAAGAGTTCTGCGTTCAAATACACGCAATAAAGCAAAAGCCCCAGTAAAAGTAATTACCATGAATGTGTCCGGGGGAAATAGTAAGGATTCGCCATCTCCTCGTTAGACACGCCTTTAGAGAGAAGTGCATCTTCACGGATAACGATTATATTAAAGAGTTTTTGTTTTCGTTTTTATTTATTTCGTTAAGTAGTAATTTAAAGCTTTCTATAGATATATTTATCATGTCTGTGAGGCATGTATTCGCTGACTTTCGGTTCATTTTTGGGAAGTGCTCCTGTTCAAGATAAAAGCACAACGTTTTGTTGATATTGTGAGTGCACACAAATAAAAGTAGACCCTTTACAGTTCCGAATGATGTATTACTCTTTATTACTCTTTAGTATATCTATAGATTTTATTTTAGGCAAGTCATGATGATTTGAGAAGGCTAAATTGATCAAGCATAAGCTATGATCAGCCTGCCAGTCTGCCGCTGGCCTCTTGGTCTTTACTTTAAGAAAGAAAAAACTTATTTAATGAACAAAAAATGCTCCAAACGTTTTTTCTAAATGAACTTAATAAAAAGCCGGAACGAAAGATAAACACTTTGCCATTAGGGTAGGGCTCTAGTACATTGCAGGGCCAGCGCCAAGGGACCGTGCCCCCTCCAAACGAGTTACTGTGCCCCCCCACTTTCCATCCTTCCTCCTCCTTGCTGAACGTGATCGATTTTGAAAGCGAAAGTACCGATAAAACAGCGCACATAAGATAGCGATTGCAACGCTCCGTGCAATTGACCCCCCCCCCCCCCCCCCCCCCCATGACAAATTAAAATTGGTATTAAAGATTGACTTGACATTAAAATGTTGGACACCTGCCCAAATAAAGTAACATCTTATGTTACAGTTGGCCTGCTGTTAAATGATCCACGATCTGCCTCTCTAGTCTGAAACAATGCACCAGCTATGTAATTAGCTTGGGAGCTCTTTTAGAGAGTGAACTACAAATGTGGAAGTAATGCTGTTTCACTATTGTGATTTCAAGGGCCCTGGTATAGTGAAGTTTAGAGCTGTCTGTATTTCAGGATAATTTACTATGTATGAGTGTATTTTGGCACCAGGCTATTTGTTGAACACGATGTTCCCATTATTTATGCAGGCGTTCCAAACAGAGTGCACTGGCAGTGTTGAAAATGCCCTGGCATCACAGGCCTTCATTAATCGGTCACATCAAACCCACAGAGTACTAAAAATACATCCTCAGCATGTCACGGCAGATGAGAAGCCAAATGGAAGCGCTTAATCATAGAAATGTTTCTTGGCCAGTTTGATGACTGTGAATACAGTTGCACTTGCTTTTTCTGTTCATAAAACCACAGTGGTCAGAAAACATTTGTTTGAATTGAGCAGTCATTTGTGACACAATAATGAAATTAATGACATTTTGCCCCAGATTTGCCATGAAAACGGTTCTTATTTTGATAACCTGAAAGCAGAGCATGAAAAAATTAATAGATTAGGAGAAAATGGGCAAACAGGGTGATTCAGACTTTTTTGATTGAAAAATGGCAGACAGCAACAATTCATAAGGAAGAATTGATCCATAAATTTTTTAAGGCAGGGCTCAAAGAAATATAGAGCAAATTCAGATACGTGACAGCCATGATAAAATGAGTTATGCACTGATAACATAAGGTGAGTGAAGCATATCTGAAATCACTGTTATTAAATGCAATACACTGTCATTCCACATTCTACAGGACTGGCTGTAACATATAACTAGTAGCTGTTTGGTGTTTAGGCACAAATTATACCAGAAGTGTGTGAATGCAAATCAGAAAGCCTACATGAAAGCTTATGTTTCTCAGATTTTCCTAGTTTTCACACACAATTCTATCTACGTGAGGCAGCTGGCAGACCCTGCCGTCAATTAGCCCTGGCAATGTTCAGCTCTGGCCTGCCTGTGAGAAACGAGGCTGTGCAGGCCACACGTATCTGCTGTGTGACAGGATCCTGGCAGCGAGAAGGCTCAGTTGGCAGAGACGGTTAGCATGGCAGTGGCACAATCCCCTCTTGGCTGTCTGGTGTTGTCTGTGTGCCAGCTCTGAGCTTTACCCCAAAGACACCCAGAGGAGACAACCGTCCCAGTGCTTGCTATAAAGATAATGGAGACACATGTGAACATGCCATCTTTCTGACGGGAATCAGTCCTATCCTTCAGAGATCTGCGAGGCGAGGCAATGTAATCCAAAGTGATCTGAACATTATTCAAATGTATATGTTAAGGCTGGCTCGTATTGGCTCAAGAAAAATGGCAACATTTCAAACATTATCAAGTTGGCTGTAGGTTTGAGAATGATGGGAAACTGGCATGTTCACACTGCCCAGACAATCCAAGAGGGTTAACACATGGATCCAACAGAACCAAAAACAACCACTGGTATTAGTAGGGCCCTATGATTTCTGCGATGCGGGAAATGTGGACGGAATTGCAGAATTCAGTCATAAATATGGAATTTACTGTATAACACAGATGTCATGGAATTTGCCAAAGTTTGGATGTATAAATCAAAAGTAGGTCAGTACACTTAAATCAAACCATGATATGGACTATAGTGTCTACGAATATTAAACCGAAAATACTATTTAAATAGGAATCCTGCATGTTCTGCGTGTCTCTCTGTGAATGAATGGTGCAGACACATGGTTTAATTTACTAAATAAATTAATTAGAGATGCGTTTGATTATTAAAATTTAATGAAACCATTAAAATGGAATCTAGAAAATTAATGGAAAACACACAATTTGGTAAAAATAAAACTAAATTGGAGGGGAAAAATAAAACATACTTCATAGGGCCTTAAAATGACATTTTTGTTACACTTTTAACTAAATGCTGTTAAATTGTAAGTTTCATCATTTTAATTAATTAGACATACTTTTTGATTAATAAATAAAATAAATAAATAAAACGGAATTCAGAAAAATTTTAATGGAAAAAGCGGAATTTGGAAAAACATTTAATGGAATTTGGGAAAAAAATAAATCGGATTTCATAGGGTCCTATGTTAGTTAGGGATGCAAAGATATTAAAGTCGTGTTGTAACCAAAGTAATGACAGAAATAATTTTTTTTCAATAAAGTTTTTTTAATTTGAAGTTTTTTATTAGATTATTGTTTTTTACATGCAACACCGAAAAAGAAAAAAATGTGAGGCGGGACTTAGTTCTATGCATCAGTTGTTAATCAGATAAAGGCTAATCTGAATACAAGCTTGAGGTTGACTGTAAGAATGGGGGTTTGGTTTGGAGTGACCTACATGATTGGAGAAGTCTGGCATATGTCACCAGACAGAGGTCTGTAATTTCACCGTAAAATTTAGAAATGGCATTTTTTTATTAAAATTATAGACCCAAAAACATCAAAGTATAAATTATTCACAATAAAATCAACATTGAACATTGAAAATTCTGGCAGAAACTGGTAAGTCGATAGTTATTTTCAAAATTACTTATGGCTGTTAACTGATAAATGTTCAATATTCAAATTCTTTAGCTGTTATTTTGTATGAATTCATAAAAAGAAAAATCATGTTAAATTCAAAAAGTAAATATTGCATCACATTATAATGTAGAGTATAAGACATTGATTTTGAGATACGTTAAAAATTACATAGTTAAGTGAGTATTAATGGTAAAGGTAATCTAAGCATAAAAATACAGAAAATGAGCATGCATGAATAAATATAAAATATTGACTGATACCGGAAAAAAAATTTGGATGAAGCCTGATATCAATATATTGTGCATCCCTTGTGTTTTCTGGCATCTGTTGGGCCAGTGTGTTCTTGCTTTTACAGTATGTACATACAGTACTCAAGTGCTCCATTTATATACATATGAGATCAATATTTGATATTCAAAAAAGACTATGGCATCAAACCTGGGCCTAATATCAAATATGAGCAGGGCAAAATAATCAAGACAAGTAAGCACTCAAAACACACACATACATACACACGTCCGTACAGGGTGACCCACCCCGTGCTTTGCGACACACGACACTTTTCTTTTGCTTTTAAAGAATAAAAGAGGGTGGATGCGGAGCAGCAGCAACCAAGGGAGAGCGAGAGAAAGAGAAAACCACAAAGCGTCCTTTATCTGCCTCTGGACTGTACAAACACTGCTTGCCCCCGCCGAGGCTCCACTCCTCTGGGGTGTGGTTAAGCTCTCTGGGTTACCCACCGACCGACTCTCTAATAAGCATCTCACAAAAGCCTGGACTGTCCAAAGGGGAGGAGAAGAAAGAGGGAGAGAGGGAGAACAGGGGAAAGAGCTAAAGGGAGGGGTAGAGGGGCAGATGCCAGACACAGAGAGAGGAGCAGATGGGGCTTGATGAATCCTGAAAGGAAGGAATTGAAACCCGCTGAAGTTGCCAAAGCGGCCAGCCACAATTATCACTGCGCCTTTGGGTTCATTGTCAATTAGAGTGGCGGTTGCGCCGAGCAGCAGCTGTGGCAGATGGCGAGCTTCCAGGAGGAGGAGGAGGAGGCAGGGAGAGGAGATGGGACCTGGGCCATCCCCCTCGAGGCACTCGCTCTCTCGCACGCTTTCTCTCTGATAACACAGTGCTGAATTTGAAGGCCTGTAGGCCTCATATCAGAGTTACAAGCTCTCTCGGCTTCCCCTTGAGATTGAAAACTCACTCCCTTTACCTGGCACCTGCTGGGCCGCATTGTTGGGTAACAGAAAGAGCCATATTTTTACAGTAGCTTATGTAGCATTCATGTACTAAGCAGTGCAAACACACAATGTGACAAAACCAGGATTAAAGGGATAGTTCACTCAAAAAAAGAACATTCTGTCATTATTTACTTACCTTTATGTTGCTCAAAATCTGTATGCTGTTATTTTTTCCATGGAACACAGAAGGAGAATTCTGAAGGCAAGTAACAAAGCACATGATCAGTTGACAAAGAGCATGTAATTAGGAATAAATAAGTTCTAAATGAAAAAAAAAAATCAGGTGTTCTGAAGCTATACAATATTTCTGTGTAAGGAAAATACTGAATTTGAAGTCTTAATTTGTTGTTAACCTTTTCTTTCCGATGAGCTCTCAAGAACTGTTGTGAATGAATCACTGAGTCTGTAAAATAAATTAGACTGGATCTGGAATAACTGGTTCACAGGAAGGAATCAACCTGGATTAATTAATTCACTAAATCAAACTGAACTGGACCAGTTCACTGAATTGAACAGAAATGCAATAACTGGTTCACTGGATCAAATCTAAATGGATCAGCTGGTTCACTGAATCAAAGTGAACAGGATAAACTGGTTTATAGAATCAAATAGTATTTAATCAGCTGGTTCACTAAATTGAACCAAAAAGGATTAATTAATTAAATGAATCAAACTGGATTAAACAGTTCAGTGTGAACTGAACAGAAACTGAATTGAACAAACTGAATCAACTGCTGGTCACTTAACTAAAGTGAACTGGATCAAATGGTGCACTGGATTGAATAAAACAGAATAAATTAGTTTACTGTATTGAATTAAACTGCATCATATTGCAAAAAAGATTTATTTCCAAGTCAGATCAATCCAGTTTATGAGTCTGACTCATCAAATCAGTGATCCAGTTTTAAAGTTGACAGCTAAAATTATAATTGTATAACTTAAAATTTCAGTGGCTTTACAAGAGTTACAAACCACAATTCATATTTTCCACTTTTATGTATATTTGGAGCTTGGAGTTTGTGATTGTGAAAGAGGATGATACAGATGGGAAATTGCCCCTTTTGTGTTCCACAGAGCAAAAAAAAAAAAAAAAAAAAAAAAAAACAGCACACCTTCTGGAAGAGCATTAGAATGAATACATATGAGAGAAAGTTTCATTTTGGGTGAACTACTCCTTTAAAAAAAAAAGGTCAGGGCCATTTCTGCTTATTGTTTAAACAAGCACAATTGCTACTTATACTGTAACAACTAGAATGCAAAATCTATATTTTTAAAATTGCTGAAGATATTACATTTCTGCTTGATTATCTCCCATGGGTTTTTCAGGAACATCACAATATTATGTTGTTATTCTTGAAGCGTGTGTTGCCTTGGACACAGAGAACTGCTGAGACACTTTTTACAGCCAGGTACAAACTTCCAATTCGGTTATCTATAAATATACCTTTCTTAACCGCAGATGCAGCCATTAAATATTTTCCAGCGTCTCGGTCTCGCTGCACAAGCACAGATTGTGCTTTCCTGCAGACCGGTGCGGCGGAAGGCAGTGGACTGAGAAGCATGTATTGTGTTGGGGTGGAATAAGGTTGAATCAGCTGAATTGGAAATGCTTTGCTCTGCAGTGAGTCCTACTGTGGGGATTTGAGTCTTGACTCCCACAGAGTGAATGCTGAAGAACTGCTGCTCTCCCCTATAACCCTGCCACCTCTACGCTCTATAGCTGTTATGCATCACACACTCTGAGTGTGTGTGTGTGTTTGTGTGGGAGAAAGAGAAAAAGCAAGGGTGTGTACAGGTTTGCTGAAAGACCATATTCATACTAGGGTGTGAATCAATTAATGTGAATTAATTACATGATATTCTAATTAAGTAATTAATTAAATTAATCACAATTAATCACATACAGCCTACAACAGTGTTCAAAGTTTGGGGTCTGTTTATTCAGCAAGGACACATTATATTGATCAAAAGTCACAGTGGAGATTTTAAATGTTACAAAAGATTTATATTTCAAATAAATGTACCACATTTTCTACAAAAATATTAAACAGCATACATTTTAAACATTAGTAATTAGAAATATTTCTTAAGCACCAAACCAGCATAATGATCTCTGAAGGATCATGTGACACTGACGACTGGAGTGATGACTGATGAAAATTCAGCTTTGCCATCACAGGAACAAATTAAATTTTAAAATATATTAAAATAGAAAACACTTATTTTAAATTGTAAAACTATTTCACAGTATTACTGTATTTTTGATCAAATAAATGCAGCTTTGGTTAGTATATGTCTTTTTTACCGAACCCAAATGTTTCAACAGTAGAAAAGCCACCAAATGAAGATCATTCACAGGCTACATTATTGTGGTAGTTAAAATTATTGAACGGAAAGTCTATGTACGTTTATTTCAATACCATTAAATAAGCCTAAAACTGGTTTACAGTCAACATCTATTTTGCAATCAAGTTTTTCAATTTTTACCAGGTAAATTATGCATTTTTATAACAGTCTAAAGTTTTTAAATTGTTGGACCATGTACACATTCAGACCAAAGTTGTCTTCGCATTTTTAAGACAGCGACAAGTTTAAAACTTTGAAAAACACATCTCCAGGCCCCTGCATACTGTTTAATTCTGTTGAACAAATCATGTCTTTTTTTTTAAGTTGAACTTCTTTTAGCTTTACATAGTGTTTTAAAACACTGGAAAAGATCACAGTGGTCAAAATATGTCTATCTAGTTCATGTTTACATAGTAAAACCATTATAAAACAGCACTTTAGAATGCAAAAACACACTTGCATGATCAGCCCTTAGGGGGCATAATTTATCGCATAAATTTTTAAACAACGTTTGTATATGTTGCATGTTTATCTCTAAACACTGCATGTTTAGATGTCTTTGAAATATGCAGTTTAAAGCACAGGCTCCCACTCAGCTGGTATGGAGCCCCTCACTCTGTCCGTGGCCCCTCGGCCCCCACCTGTAGATGGGAGTGTGCCCTGCTGCTGCTTGAGCCTGCAGGGGCCCATACAAACACACACACATGCACACCCTCCACTCCAAGTTTCCACAGTGACGCCTGCACTGCGCTCCCCCTCACCTCTCTCCCGTCCCCTGCTTTATCATGCTGTTTCTTTGGGAGCAGGGCAGCTGATAGAGGGGAGGGTGTGTGGGTGACGGAGCAGCACTAAGGCTGGGTGGGGGTCAAACCCTCCATCTGCTCATGAGAAGCTCACAGGTCATGGCTCACAACAATGGCCATTAGCAATGCTGACAGGCGGGTCAGGAGGCCTCATTGCCATGGAGACCAGGGCAATGTGGGCTGAGGGGTCTCGCTTTAGCCACTGCTATGCAGACATATGACTGGACTCTTTTCATTAGCACAGGAAAGTGAGGTGTAAACTTTTCTTGGGACTTCTGTCTGAACGTCCTTTTTCTACTAAAGCCAGATGGTCAAAACAAATTTAGTTTAGGATTCAAGTTTAAAGTCTGTGTGTGTGCTGATGAAGAGAAATTACAGACAGTTTGACAGCTGATTATTATTGATGGTACAAAAGTTTGTCTATTATATAAATTATGATGATTGAGGCTCTGATTTTTGAATAAGGCCAGAAATAAACACTACGCCAGTGTTTTTTTTTGGACATCGAGGAAACCCAACATAGCACAATCAATTCATGGGCCCAACAATATTCTAAATTATTAACATGACATAGGACAAATAGGAATATTGACAATTTTGATTTCTAAATGTCTGGTATTTATGTGTGATTTCATGCTCTTAACAAGTGGCACTATTGTTAATGAAAACTAAAAATGTAAAATAAATAAATAAAATAAAATCTCAAACAATCTCTGAAACCTGACTCTAAAACCAAAATATTTTAGATAATGTATTGGTATATACATGATATATTATAAATAGTGCTGTCAAATGATTAATTGCGATTAATTGCACCCAAAATAAAGTTTTTATTTACATAGTATATGCCTGTGTACTGTGTATATTTATTACGTATATATAAATACACACCCATACATGTATATATTTAATAAAAATATGTTATGTTTATGTATTAAATATATTTATATGTAATATAAATTATATTAATATAAATATATACATGTAAAACATGTAAATATTTTCAAAATATATAGACCTACTGTACGTGTGTGTTTATTTATATACATAATACATATACACAGTATACACAGATATATTATGTAAATAAAAACGTTTATTTTGTATGCAATTAATCATGATTAATCATTTGACAGCACTAATTATAAAATATAAAACATTTACAACCCGTCTGCTTTAAACATGAAAGTTTCACTAGATATGAATACCATGAGACTGTGCAATGAAATTAAATGCCGATTAACAATTTTAAATGATACAACTTAGTACATCTTTATCAGCTGTAAAAGCTAACACTGAAATTGAAATAAACTGAAATTAATCAAATTAAACTTTTTATGTTCATGGTTTATCACAAAACCTGAAAATCCTGGCACATGGCCTTAAGAGGACAGTTCAGCCGAAAATAAAAATTCTGTCTTTATTTACTCACTCTCGTGTTGTTTCAAACCTGTTCTTTTGAGGAACATAAACAATATTTTGAGAAATGCCTTTCTTTTGTTCATTTAATGAAAGTCAACGGTAAGCAAACTGGATCACAGATTCAAATTTCAGCTGAACAATCATTCAATCCTTTTAAGATTTGATTAGCCAAAAATGAAAAATTAGGCATTTCAATGTTATTATTTCATTTAGCACTGTAATTTTCCCCTGCTGCCAGAACAGATCAGAACAGACCTGTGATCTATTTTTGGGAAGTTGAAAAGCACTTCTCTACACAAATATGCAATTGCACACATTAAAAGTGTGAGTTGTACATACTTAACACAGATTTTGTGTCACTGTGGCGGAAACAACCCTCAATAAGTAAGAGGATGACAGTTGTGTACCTGAAACTGACTGTAGAAGAAGACAGATAATAATAATAATAATAATAATGTCTGTTATAGCACCCCTTGTGTCAAGTCTTATAATGAAACACATGAAATCAAGCTTGTGAAGTATCTGCGTTCATACATTTAGCAGAGAATTACAAAGCAAAGTACTACTGGTGCTTGGGTCACAGTGTTCAGAGCACAGCTTGATCACATGACCCTGAGTGTACCAAAACAATCAAAAAGGACGGGAACCACAATCAGCACACTGGAAACTTGACAACATAAAATTATGAGGATTTGATCTACCTCCCATTGTCCAGATCTACGCTGACAGATGTTTCAATATACCCGGGGCGGTTTTACAGGATTCAAATCACCAGGACCACATGCTGCTTTATCCCACAGGATCCAAAAAACAGTGACATAGCCTAGAAATTCAGATCACAGATTCAAAACAGGTCATTTTCAGAAAGCAAACAACACCAACTAAGAACACTGATTACCTCTCCTGACTTTCTAGCTGTCCGTCCTTCCTCCCTCCATCTGTACACAAGCCCACCCTGCATGCTGGGTGTCTGTAAGCTATCATTCCAAATAAGTCAAAGTCAATCTCATCAGACATAATTTTTTCATATTCAGCATCCCTGCAGTAATTAGGTTCATGAGGAGTTCATTAAACAAAAGAGGCATTAATCTTGCACACTGTAATCCCTCTGTTTGTTTGTTTGTCCCACCAGACGGCTTGTCTAGTTACAGACAGTTTGTTTACTGGGACACTCCGAGGAGCTCTTCCACACTGTTTTGATGTCAGCGCGAGAACGTTTTCTTTGTCTTCTCGCACATAAATATGAATTTGTCTGGTTGATGGCCCTGAAAATGAGTAAAAAGTTCACTCTATCACATTGTCAGAAAGTAAATTCTACTATCGCTCTCTCTCTCTTTATCACCCTGTAAAAGTGTGTAAAACCCATTCCCTCTCTCTCCCGATGCCTCCCAGGTTTCTCTCCCTAATGTGAGAACTTATCTGCCCACTGGAGTTGAGTGGCAGGCAGCTTTCAGCAAGATAGAGCCGGATTCCTGTTCCTGCAGGACTTAATCGCTCAGACATAGAGAGAGCGAGCTGCCGTGGAGGTATCGATTTGCAGAGGAAAGCAGAAACACCCGTTTCCAACAACTCCAGATACTGCAAAGCTCAGGGAGAACTTGCTGTTGCACAAGACAACAGGCCACTGACCTATTTTAAAAGCTACTTGCTGGGAGCACTTAAAACTACGGGGCAGAAAACAGCTTTATGGCCTGCGCTTTCGCGCCAAAGTCAATTGCTGCAAGTGTGCATTGCTTGTGTTTTCCAGGAACAGAGATGTTTAGTTTAACTTTTATTTTTCACGCAGTGGAATAAACAATATATCAGCCAGGACTTGTGTTTATTAGTGGATCTACTTCAACTCTACACCTCACATCTAAAGGTAGCTTCATAAAACATTTCATAAGGTACAAATAATATAATATAATAAAATATAATAATTCAGCAAATCACCAATAATAAATAGCTTTAAAATATAGTGTATAGTGAAAGCACAGAATAGTTAACTTATTAGTTAATTAATTAATTTATTTATTTACTGATTTATTCATTTATGATAAAGTATGATAAAGTACTCGTATAAGAAATACATTTTCAGCTGTTTCTTGAATATTGTCTGGGATTTTTCAAGGAACAGTGAATGAAAATATTCTGAAATAATGTTTAAAATATTATGTATAATGTAATGCTTAAAATATTAATGTTTCAAATACTATACATGATATACTGCTTAAAATATTATATATTCTATATACTTTATATTTTAAACATCATTTTAAATGGAATTAATATGCGGTTGTTGTCTACATTATCTTTAATTCTCACATTTGAGCCTCAGTGAAAATGCGTTCATTATTTGTGTTGACTTAATTAAGTGCCCTTCACGCAAGCCATTGAGCAGATTATATGTTTTTTTTTTTTGGGGGGGGGGGGGGGGGGGGGGGGGGCTGTCTTCTTCATAATAGTCTGACATCACTCAATGACTCCAAGCTTTCGCACACTGCAGATTGGAAGATATAAACTAATTGGAAAATAACAAAAGGTACACAGCGGGGCAATTAATTCACCAATAATTCACTCCAAACATTCATATAATATGGGCTGAAAATCTTGGCCTTGCCAGAGGATACTTGCTTTCTTTGTTTTTTAACTTCCATGCTCTGTTTGCTTTTGCATTGCTTATTTCCCAGAACCAACAATGGTATTAAATTATCCAGTTATCTGCAGAAAGCATGAAGATACTCAAAAGATACCAAAACAAAACCCAGGGAGCAGCTGTTCTGACTTCAACAGAGCCTTTCAATCAATTGTTTTGCTCTCTCTTGGCCATTACGCAGCTTTGCCAACTCTTCTGCAGTAGGATATGGAACCTGGGCAGGGTCATGGTTTGGTAATGATGAAGCTTCAGAAGCCCTGCTAAGTGCTAGGCTTCTTAACCTGATTACTGAACTCATGCACACTGCCAGAGAGAAGAATATTCATTAGGGACCCACTGAGAGAGCTGATAAAACAGCAGACAGCTGCACCGCCGCGTCTGCACCCTCGCTACGTGCGTGAAATGCAGACATTAGCATGTGAAAGAGACAGCCTTCCTGGGCCCCTTAGCAATAACGCTAGGCTTTAGAATGCCGCTTATTCGCCCATTGCTCTGTTACAACATCTTTTCGCCAGTCCTCCAATCACAGTAAATGATCTACTTTTCAAGTTACGCCCTGAAATTGAAGAGGTCAGGGTAAGTGTGTAGTCTTTAAAACCCATAAATCTGTCCTAAGATTGTTTTCGGTTTGGTGTAACAGGATCGTGCTTCCTTTCACTTTTGCTGGGAACAAATTCAACGAATATATATATTATATAAGGGTACTGTCCTGTTTATTTTTTTATTTTTACAATAATAGGCTTGAAGACGTTATTTATAACTTAGTTTAACCTAAATGAAAAGATAATGTTGTCTATAAAATAAAAAAATATATAAAATATTAAATAATTATAGCTTAAATATTCTAATATTATTTAGAAAATAAAATCATAGAAAGTAAGATAAACATTTTATCAATGAAACAAAATCCAATTTTATCAATATAAGATTGTTATATCTATTTTTAAGTTAAATAAGTAATAATTTAACATAAAAAATAGATTTAGTTGTAAAAAAAAAACAAAATACCAATCTTCCTTTCACTTATTCTGTGAACAGATTCAATGATTATACAGTATAAAGGGTACTGTCCCGTTTCATTTTTTTATTTTTGCAATAATTATAGGTTTAAAGATGTTATTTATGATTTGTTTTAACTTAGATGAAAAGATAATGTCATTTGATTTTATATAAATATTAAATCATAAATAATAAATATTAGATCAAATGGCATCTTAACATATACGATGTAATAAAATTATTATTATTATTTTTACAAGAAATGCAAACACAAAAAAAGTTAATTAACAATAGAGATCAACTGATTTTTATTATCTTTCAAATTTATAAATATATTACAACTATAACACAAACTGGTAATATACCATGATTCCGTTGCTCACCACACTTCTCCCAGAGGATAGTTTTAGTTCTGGCTTAACACACATCTGCTAAATAAATAAATAAAAGCCTGTCACTGTTTTTCCTAACTTCCCCCTACATTTACATAGTCTCAGCTACCACAAAGGTAAGTGAGTGCACTGTAGTAGAGGCTTTTAGCGGTAGACTGGGCCTCTACAGACTGTTGATATTGCATTAATCGTGCTCTTCTCTCACGCCAGTTTGTGTGGCATGTCAACTAGCATACATTTAAAGCAGCACCATGCTTGAGTTCTCTGCCTAACGCATCTGTAAATGTCATAAAACATCAATTATATCTGCCTGCTGCAAAAGGGTTCTTGACATTTCACGCTAATTTGAGTTCCATGCAGAATCCATGACACCGGTTCCATTTTCTGATTGTCTGTTGTATTGCAGCAGCCCTGTGGCTTAGTCTGCCTCTTTTTCTGTACTTGTATCAATAAAACATATAAACAGATGGAAACCTTATCAAATTGGTCCATAAAATGTGCTCTTAGTTGTGCAGATGTAGGGAGCCAGATCAGATCTGCTGAGTATGAATCCAATTATCTGTCATGAATGTGGTTCTGTTCTGCTAGGACTTATATATTTATATGTATCCTTGCACTAATATTAGTGCCTTAAAATCAATAACGTCCCATAAGCTCAGTTAATTTTATTGATGGTACACAGAAAATATTTTAATTTGGCGCTTCTTGACACTCAAGCGTTTTATCAATGGCATGCATAGTAATTGGCAAATGGAGGAGACCAGGAAAAAATAACCATACCCATTTTATACCAATGATTTTCTTACCAAATCTGTTTGTTAATTAAGAGAATCATTAAATGTATATTCTAAAATAAACATTTTACATTATTTAGTCAGGGGCATGAGAGAAGAGCAGTAGAAGATTTAGTAACCCAATGTAAAAATAAATCAAACAGATAACACCATGTTTTCACCAACACAGTGAAATTGCCTTTTACAGCTGATCAGTTGTTCTTGTTCAGACTCTTGTTGTGGAAAGCTTTGTCAACCTTTTGTTCAGTGAATTAAATTGTACAAGCATTACACTGCCGTCTGGTTTCATTTAAAGATATAAGTTCTTGTAAAGCTTGTTTATTTGATATAGTGTTAAAATAAATGGAATTGCCCCCACATTGCCTCCACACTCAAATCTACATTTAAAGGCCTTTCCACACTGAGCGCATTGCGAAAAAGCGAAGCGAATTGCCCGTGAATGTTGCGAAACAAATGTTCGCCTTCTGCTAATTCTGCACACTAGGTGGCGTCGAACAACAATGCTTTTCCTCAGATATCGCGTATATGGATTTAACATCTAAATTAAGATAAAGTTTGGTTCTACACCAGAAACACAATCTATCTATAATGCTTACAAGAATAGGCTACATCCTAAAATATAATTAGAAGTACAATTAGCATAAAGCTCGTATTTAATTATTAATGTATATTTGCTTACCCACTTTAAACCATCAATGAGTGCTTGTAATAACTTCCGATTGTGATTTATAGTTGATTTTTATTCTATAATAATAAGCAGACACTTTTAATAACGCTACACTGATAATATTAGTCATAAAAATAAAAAAAGACAACTGCCTACAAAACACATACAGAAAATATATCGTCATAATCATGTCTATTTGCTTTCATATTTCATGTGTAGAAAAAATGTTTCACTCGTTTTTTTTGTTTTTTTTTTAAATACGGAAGATCTAGACTAGAGAGTGAACACTCATGCACGTGGAAGAAAACAGACGGTGCTTTACAGATCATATGATTCGGTGGAGAATTATTAGAAATGTTATTCTGTATGAAGACATGTGAGAATAAATCTGTTCTCAAATACTAACGATAACAAGAACTCAGCATCCACTCTCTTATACGAGATACTCTTCTTCGTTGTTTGTTTTCTCTGGTTTTCGGAACAGCGCCACCATTCTCACCCATTTGTGCAATAGCAGCTGCTCCGGTCACGTGATCCTAGCTCAAATCTTATTGGACGGCCCGTGTTTCGCTTTGCGAAGATTCGTCGGACTGGACGAAAAAAAAAATTTGCATTTTCGGTGCGCGAATGTTCGTGGTCTGTGTGGAAGCATCCATAGGAAACTGTTGTTTTATTCCAGCGCAACATTGCGTCCAAAATTCGTTTAGCTTTTTCGCGCTCAGTGTGGAAAGGCCTTTAAGGTTACCACAGGTTACTTATACAGTATATTCTGTCTTTTGTCACTGATAAGTTGTTCCAATGTTGGAAACAAGCCACAAGATTAATTACTTCTTGCCAATAGCTCGCAAACCAACAGAACCAGACTCTATGGAAGTCTGTCAGGTCACCAAAGGGCCGTTGTGTGCACTTTCTGTTGTGATGCCTTATTCTTTACACCAGCAGGCCATTTAAACAGACAGCTGATCCAGCATTGGAGGAGTTCATGAATAAGCCAACCAGGATTCCAGTAGGTTTGCGATAATACTTTCAGTCTGGAGCACACCTATCCATCTTGAGATATTTTACAATAGCTCAGATTCTCATTGTGTTAACATTTTTATGTTCTACAAACAGATATTACATTGTACCTGCCATATCATACATAAAACAGTTACACTTTATTTTAAGTTGTCCTTGTTACAGTGCAATTATACATATATTCAGTCACATTAATTAATTACATTTACTTACTATATGGTTAGGTGTTAGGATTAGGGTTTGGCTTCGTGTTACTTGCATGTAATTATGCATAATTTATTGTTATTACAATAGTAATTATATGTAACACGTGTAACAAATTTTAAGTCAGCGGGGTAACAAATTATTTTAAGATGAAAGTTTTTTTTTTACAGTGATTACAGCAGTTCGCTACAGCCCCAAAATTCGGCATTCAAGGAGGGCAGATATTTGCCCCAAACACAATGAAATATTTTACTTTTGTGAAATTTTGTTTGTTTTACTCTGGTTGAGTCTACGTGCTGCTTGATGACACACAATATTTCATAAATAGGCTTCTTATCACTGTAAAAACTGATAAGTTGACTTGACTTAAAAAAAATTGAGGAAACCCGTTGCCTTAAAATGATTAAGTAATTAATAATAAAAAAGTATAAGTTAAATGAATTGTCAATTGTCACTTAACTTTTTTCTTCAATTATTATTTACTTAATAATTTTAAGGCAACGGGTTTCCTCAATTTTTTTTAAGTTACGTCAGCATCACTGTTTTACAGTGACAAAGAAACTGTTTGCAGGCTCTCAGAGTATATTTAGAAGCAAAGCCCAGTAACATTACTGTTTCTGTTCTATTCACTAGGGCAAGAAACTGACCCTAGACCGAAAACCCTAACCGAATGACAGAAGGACGACACTGGGGGACATGAGAGAGTGGCATAGGAAGAGTGATGGAGATGAAGAGGGAAAGCTAGGAAATGAGAAAGGGAAGACAGAATGTGAGAAGAAAAACAAAAGAGTGAGTACTGGTCGTAAGGTGTAAGTGGGCCAGAGCAAGGGGCGGGAGGGGAGGTTGAGTGACAGTTCGGTGATGGATTGTGGTCTGAATCACTGCTTATGCCCTCTCCACACTCACTCTAACTCACAGCGCTCTGACAGCCACCCATCGCTCTCTTTGTAAACATACAGTCAGCCTTATATTCAGAGGTCAGAGCCAGGACTTCAGAGAACCGCAATCATTTGGCCCCTTTATTTTACTCTCTCTCTCGCTCTCTCTCTCTCTCTCTCTCTCTCCTCTCTATTTCTTTGTTCTCCATTCATAATCTCTTTAATCATTTACAGCATGCTAATATTGGAACACTAGCAGCACCGCAGTTTGAGACAGTTAATAGAAGGGTCAAAGATAAATAACAGTAGGAAAAGGAAAAAATCTATGGAAAAAAGTTCTTAGAAATGTATTTGAATTTTGAAATCTTGAATGTATATCTTACAATTAAATACATGTGTGCACAACTTACTCATTATTGAAAAAGTATATATTAATATAAAATATGTATTAAGATCATACTTAAAACATAAATAATCAATCTCTATTAATATATTAGAAAACAGATTAAAATATCATGATTCATTAATTTAAACTACAGTACAATAAAATATCTGAACATTTTAACAAAAAAAAATTCAACTTTCTTATAATAAAATTATCATTATATTATAATATATGATCTTATATGAATCATTCATTTTAACACATGACTACAAATTATAAAATGTGAACATTTTAACAAAAATTTAAAAACAAATTGAATATAATAAAACTCCAAAGTTATTTTTAATTCCATTATTTTATATTATATAATTATATTACATTACATTATATTCCAAACAACTCAATGTATTATTTTTAAGAATTTGACCTTTTTATTGAGGCTTCATAATTATATAAGTACAATTAAAATTTAATATTTATTCATAAATTAAAAACATGTTTGCCATATAAGTGGTGTATTTAAGTCAGTGTATATATAAATTTCTGAATAAATGAAGAGATCCAGACAGCAAAAAAATTAGAAAATTGCTTCATGTGTCACGGTGCACACACGAGGGAGGAACCAGGAACACGCAGACGAGGATAGAAACTCAAATAACATACTTTACTGAGGACATCAAGGCAGGCAAGGCAAGGCAAGGCAAGGCAAGGCAAGGCAAGGCAAGGCAAGGCAAGGCAAGGCAAGGCAAGGCAAGGCAAGGCAAGGCAAGGCAAGGCAAGGCAAGGCACAGACATCAACAGGAACACCGGGGAGTAACGAGTAGACCAGACAAAGTTTAACTGAACAGACAGGACTAATATACACAGGTAAATCATAGATAACGAGACGAACACGGCTAGACAAGAATTAACTAATGATTACGCTTAACAAGGGCAGGAAACAAACCAAATAAGGGCACAAGAGGCAGGAACACATGACACACACACGACAGTTCCCTGACATCATGTCACTGACTTTATAATTTGGTCACTGTTGAAAAAGAGCTTTGTACACATATTTAAACAGCTGCCCCATATCAGAATTTCTATAAATAAACCCTTTAAAAACACTTTTGTTATTATATACAACATAAAGATCTACTGTATGTTCTTTTTTTTAATCTTAGCTGCATTTTCAATTGTTTTTCAAACAAAATTAAAGCCAGCACTCATTCTAATTATTTAGGACGGGCATGTCTTCACAATTTTATCATTTCTTTCACCACGGATTCTTCCCCATTAGCATATTTTCATTAACCTTGGAGAATGAATAATTTACAAGTCTCCGAAAGATGAGTTATGCTGCTTTTGGGAGTGGATTTGCAAAAGCCAAGCTTTCTTATTTTGTCTGGTACAGTAAGACAGTCCTCGGAGATGACAGGAATAATTAGCCGCACCTGAAGCGACTCTACCCACACACACAGAGGAGGAGGAGGCTGGAGGTGATGTGAGGTGCTGCAACCTGAAACTCGAGCTGATGGGAGACATATACCCCCCCCGCTCCCCACTTCCCTAGGCTAGGGTGAAGGGGGGCTCCTCATTAGTACAGTATGGCTGGTACAGTGGAGACGTCCATGTTACCTCATCAGACCCCAGGGCACTCAAACTGGAAACAAAGGCTTGAGACCGGGAGGGGCTGCACAAAATCGTATAAGCAGAAGTGCATCTTGTGTGTGTTTTTTATTTTATTTTGACCAAATGGACATTTACAGTCAGAGGAATGGCTTCTGTTAGCAATTAGGCCCTAGATTGGGTTAAAAGGAGAGTGTGAAAACACATAAAACACTCACTTCAGAGTGTTTATTCACTCCGCGCCCTCCTTTGGGGTTCTCCCATGTGTGAAGGTGGAAAAAGAGAGAGAGAGAGAGAGATTGTTTCAGTACCCCTTAAGATGCAAAATTGCATGGCTTTAAAATCATTTAATGTTGCAGCTGTCACATCAGATTATTGATACGCATGGATTCGCTTTTATCCTCCTGCACTTGTGGGTCTGCGCTATACAATGTCAATATATTTCTGCTGGGCAATTTATTACTTTTATTCTAGCTCTGTGTACATTTCAGCTGCTAAAACAGAGAAAATAGCACACCATACATTAGTGTCATCCTTAATAAATCTTAAACGGAATCTATTTGAAGATAAACCAGAAAACAGGAGCCATACAAAAGTAATGAACCTCCATGTGGCTTCCTGGGGAATACATCCAATCTTGTATTTTCTGAGAACCCCCATCTCCCTCCCACACCTTTATTAGCATGCATGGAGCACAACAAGAGCTTCAACTCTAGGGAGGAGCTCCAAAATTCATTTTTCCTTTTTCTTTCTTTTCGTTTTTGTTTGATGAAGCTCATGGTGGAATAAAAACAACTAAAAGTCTCTTTCAATCTGACCGCCGGCACTAGCAGAGACGCAGCTGAATATTAAAGTTTCGAAAGGCGCAAACATCCTCTCTTAGGCTTTTATGGCAACACATGAAAAGTAGTTTAGACTTTGCTTTGATTTATTGCATAATTTCACATGAAATTAACCAATTTTATATGAAATTAGGCAATGAAAACAACACAATTCGCTTTTCCAAATTTGCACGTCCTGCTACAAAGTACTATTTTCTAAATGGTTTCATTTTGTATATGCAAATGAGGCTGGTAATTAACAGTGCAAGTGTTAGAGACTTGGCAGTGCGGTGTGATGTGATCTATTATGCTCTCCACACAGAAAAGGATTATGAATTCATAAATAACATCACACACAAGGTAATTAGTCTATAGCGGAGAAACCTTCAAAAAAAAAAAAAAAAACATAGATAAACATCATCAGCGCAGTAATTGCATTTTGAGTCCCATTTTCTATTAGGATCTCTCCAGTGTGCCTTTTAGCTTTCCAGAATTACAGTGTGCCCGAATAAATATTGTATAACAGTTCTAGCTGTCTAATGTGGTCGTCTGTGGTAAGATTGCATCATCCACACAGGTGCATAATGTGATTACGTGGCTGTTTAGTTAGATGCTAAAATACACTGGGATGATAAAACAGCACTGGAATATAGTTTGTACACTGCAACAGTGTTTCGGTGCTAAAATATAACAAAGCACAGAGAAGCAGTTCAGATTCAGGGGATTTGAGTGTGCCTCTTAGTGTAATGTTAATAGGCCTAATGATGTAGCCTGAATCATGATCTATACAGATAATAGAAGAATGAGTCATCCACGCCTCAGACTCCAGCGCCCGTCTGTGGCTTCATATTCCATCAGGATGTGTTCGGCTAAACAAATCTCTGAGGACTTTACAAGATGCTTTTAGCCTCATCCACAGCTGAAGATGGCATATGCTGCCTTCAAGCGCATGCTGGAAGCTCCTATGACCAAGTTGGGCAGATGTTATTACGACACACTCAAGTCTAAAATAAATATGAAAGTGGCCAAAATAAAACAAATTCACAAAGAACAGCTGCAAAAACAGCTCAAAAATTCTGTTGTACCCGTAGATAAGCACTTTAGAACAACTATTTTATGCATTGTTTTAATTAATTAGTAACATTTTACAATAAGCTTCGATTTGTTCAATGCATTAAGTATCATGAAATAACAATAAACAACTATTTTTACAGCAATTATTAATTTCGGTTAGTTTTAATTTATAAAAATACTATTTTACATTGTTAACTCATGCATATATAAAGTGACATTAACTAAGATTTTTTTTTAATTTAAATAGAAAAGTTATTTTAAAAAGTAATATTTGATAAAATTGCTGTTTTTACAAATAAAGGCAGCCTTATATATAAGACTACTTTTAAAAACATCTTACAACCCCAAACTTTGTTGATAATAATACAAATGTTGATAATATTTATATATACAACCTTATTGTATAGTGACGGGCAAATAATTAGCCTTATATTAGTCAATTATAAACTAAAATAGAAATAAATTAGGCTACTTTATAAGCACAAGCCTTTCTGACCTTTCCAAATACACCTTCCAGTCACAATTAGCTGATTCTCAGATATGAGTGTCTTCAAGAAAAACATGCAGATATCGAAGGCACTGTGCAGTCTCAGTCCAAAACAATTTTCATCTCTCATAAGTCTACCATGTATAACAAATTCTCACTCATTCATAGACCTCCAAAGAATTTTGGGTTTTTGCCCCAAGATGGACTGATTGCCCCAAGATGGAACCATTTCTATGGCTGAATGCCATGTAGGCACATCGCTTCCAACTTCACCTCTTGGTGAGTTTTTTTGCCAATAAATACAAATTTGTTTTGGTCATTCATGTGCATGTAACTCAATTTGGATATTTTTGACTTCCCTTGAAGGCTGTAGTAATGATGCCACTTAGAAATGAAAACTTTGTTAGGGTAATTAATATGAGCAAGAAGACTGACTGACAGCTAGAATCCAGTCAGGAGATTGACTGCAATAAGTCTAAATGAACAAAGTATCACTTTTCTACTTGTTATGCCTTTCTACTGAATTAAACATCAGAGCCAATTATGGCTTTTAGATCTTACCAATATTTGCATTTCAGACTGAATAATTAAAACAGAAATAAATTACTTAGCACAAACCTATTCTGACCTTCCTAACACACCTTCCAGTCACAATTAACTGATTCTCAGATACGAGCGTCTTTATGAAAAACATGCAAATATCAAAGGCACTGTGCAGCTTTTCATGTTGAACATTTCTCCTCTCAGTCATTCTTCTAAGGCATCCAGACAAATCATACGGTTAATTTTGAGATAACTACCAGCTACACTATGTGGCGGAATCAAGACTAGAATATTTATTAAAGTGGCCAAAGCTGTTTAAAACCTTATTTTATTCCAGGTTCAAAATAAATCACTAATTTATACTACCACTGAGATTTCTGTTCCTACAGAAAATTATTAATCGCACATCATGCACTAAATCAAACCTGCATGAATAAACTCTCATGGGTCAACTGCATGTAAATAAAAATTCTCTCAGTTTCTAGTGTAGATCATCTCATCCATATGAGCAGAAAGCGAGCTAAAGATTTCCACTGAGAGAAGGATGTGCAGCTGTCGTCTTTTCAGATTGACCCCCATAAGGCCGCTACTAATTGGTGATCTAAGAAGCAAAGCCACAAGCAAAGCATAACAAACGCAGGGATTATGTATGATAACGGACACCGGCTCGCTGGATAGAGGCTTGCCTTTGAGATAATAAATTTGAAAGTGATTCTGAATGCATTATTCACCCTGAGAGATATAATAGAAGCTCACAAGTCTCCCTAACTCACCCATATTGCATCTGAAAATTATTTTCCTGCCTGAAACTCATCCCCCCACACGCTCTGAGTTACGGATTGCATTATATTTGTTATTCTAGAGGAGCTGTGATGGTGGGTTTGGGGGCTGTTTGTCAGTGTGCTGGTACAGTGTGATACTGAACTTGTTTGATTAGACTGTAGGTTTAAGGGGCAAATACCGGCTGTGGGTGAGATATGTGGGGAGAGTGAGTTATAAAGCAATAAAGTGTGGGTCCAAAGAAACACAGATGGCTACACCCAATATTTAACATTAAACAAATCTGACACTTCACATACATACTGTACATACATACACATATACTGTATATATTGAGAAAGAGAGAGACAGAGAAAGATACATGTATGTGCAGTGTATAATTTTTTAATGCATACAGACAAATAAATATGTATGTATATACACACACACACAAACATTGTCATAAGTTTGGAATAATTGATTAAGTCTCTTATGCTCATCAAGGTTAATACAGTAAATAAAGAAAAAATATAATAATTGTCTCTGCCTCTGGACTGTTTGTGTGT
Source organism: Barbus barbus (assembly GCF_936440315.1). Taxonomy (NCBI): domain Eukaryota; kingdom Metazoa; phylum Chordata; class Actinopteri; order Cypriniformes; family Cyprinidae; genus Barbus; species Barbus barbus. The sequence continues at coordinate 19,886,286 of NC_136742.1, forward strand.
GTTTTTGTCCCCATGTGCTCGCCATGACCCAGTTTCTCCCTTGTTTGATCATGTCATTTAGTTCAGGTTTGTCGTGTTAATTATCCTCGTTTACCCATGTATTTAAGTCCCAGTCTGTGCTGTATGTCTTTGTCGGGTCTCAATTGTCATGTTCGTGTATCACCAGCCATTCTTTGTGTGGAATTACCCTGTGTTTGGATTATATTAAAGACTGTTCCTTTATCCACGTCTCTGTTGTTCCTTCCGACACAGAGTGCGACAGAAGACCTGACCTACAAAAAGTAAACTGCGTGTTTCCACTCCGTTTAGTTCAGTGTTTGGTTCAGTGTTTTGTTTTTTTGGAGCAGGGGGAAAGATCTCTCGAGGGCCAGATAAGACTGTTCCTGGAGATAGCTCATTTCACCAGCTACCCGGATGATGTGCTCTGTGTGTTCTATGATGCCAGCTTGAACACCGCGTGCAGAGCACCGTCGTCTGAAGATGGCCCTCGGGTGGCCCCTAGCCTTTGAGTGGATACTGGCGAGAATGATCTCGCCAGTTCCACTCTGGACCCAGAACCCAGCAAACCATCACCTTGCTGTGCTGAGTCAAAGCCCTAGCCCACTGTTAATGGAGAGCCCAAGACTGCCACGACCGATGAGCCATTGTCACATGGAGCGACAGAGCCCCGGAGCTGTTTATGATGTCAGTCCAGGTGTGAGAGCCAGCTACAACGTCTGCCATTAGGGAGAAAGCCGTGAGAGCCAGCTACAACGTCTGCCATTAGGGAGAAAGCCGTGGACAGTGAGAGCGCGGAGAGGAGCTCTGCCCACTGCACCGTGGCTGGGGTGAGCTTAATGTGGATCTGGGCTGCTGGATTTAGAAGGAGGGGTTTTGGATGTATATGCTGACCTGCCCCCTCTCCTCCGCCCAGAGAGGGCTTCTGTTTCCCCGTCCAGCCCAGAAAGAGACTCTGTTCCCGAACTCAGCCCAGAGAGGGCTTCTGTCCATGAGTCCAGCCCAGAGGGGGCTTTCGTTCCCAAGATCGGCCCAGAGAGGTCTTCTGTTCCCAAGATCGGCCCAGAGAGGGCTTCTGTTCCCGAGTTTAGCCCAGAGAGGGCTCCTTTTCCTGAATTAGGCCAGGAGAGTGCTCCTTTTCCTGAATTAGGCCAGGAGAGGGCTCCTGTTCCTGAATTCGGCCCAGAGAGGGCTCCTGTACCTGAGTTTGGCCCAGAGAGGGCTCCCATTCCCGAGTCCAGCCCCGAGAGGGCTCGTGTCCCCGAGTCCAACACAGAGAAGGCTTCCGTTCTCAAGCACGGCCCAGGGAGGGCTTTTGCTCCTGATTGCAGCCCTGAGAGCCCAGAGGCTCAAAAATACCCACCCACCCTCCCGCTCCTGCCTCTTCCACCGCTGTCGACTGACAGCCACTCTGCTCACTCTCAGCCCACCATCTGTTCGGTGCGAGCACCGCGGGTCTGCCAGTCTCAATCGTTGGCGTGGCTGGAGAACCCCTGGCCTCCGCCTCCAGCCTCTGATACCCCTTTTCCACCAAGGCAGTTCCAGTGCTGGTTCGGAGCCAGAGCCTAGTTTCAAACCGGTTCTTTGTTTTTCGACACCCAAAGCACCAGCTCCGAACCAGGAAAAGCGGTTCCTAAGTAGCACCAAAACATTGCTGGGCTAGAAGGAAGAACCACTTGCGTCAGGAGCTGGGGGCGGGGTTACCGTGACCAACAAGACGAACAGAAACTTGGAACGCCATATTTGAAATAGCAGCTAAACGCTAACACATTTGATTCACCGTGTTTGGATGCCGATGTAGGTTCACAAAGCCATGAACATCAATAGCAACGCAACATCCGCCATTGCTGATAGTTTAAGCTTGTTCGGGATGGATCGGCGCTGCGCGGACTGGTCAGTGCGAGGCATTGGGGTGCTGCGGGAGCGACTGGAAAGCAGACTGCTCTTTATACTTTTGGATCGCTCTCACAGAGCTTTAGTGTGTTGTGTGCCGATCGATCGATCTGCGTGGTGCTGATGCACCTCGAACAAGCCTGTTGTGTGAACCGAAACATGAAACGTATTCAGTGACGTAAGACCTGGCTCTGTATTGGCTCTCTAGCCTGTGGAAAAGCAACCGGTTCTTAAAGGGCTCGCCAGTCGAACCAACTAAGAACCGGCTATAGCACTGGCACTGAACTAGTACCTGGAATGAGTCCCAAACTCTGCCTCCGCCCGTCGACCCAGCGGCTCCACCATGGCTCCTAGCTCCCTCCTCTCCGCCATGGCCCGTCAGTCTGCTGGCTCCGCTGGGCTCCCTCGTCCCTCCGGCTCCACCTTGGTCTGTCATGGACAGAAATTTGTCTTTTGTTTTTTGATCAAATTTTAGACTGTATTGTAAATATAACATAAATAAAAATGTTTAATTAAATCTCATTTTGTTGTCAAAATATTTTATGAAACTTTTATATTTTTTTAATTTTTTTTTATTAATCATTCATTCAAGAAAGCCAGGGCAAAAATACACAGGTGAAATTAATGCTTTTTTTTTTAAGTGTACTATTTAACCACACATCCAGAAACTTTCAGCTTCCTAACCTAGAACACACTGAACACCCTCACAGCTTCAAAAACCTCCTGTATTTATTTTTCAGTGGGTTTGAATGTGCTGTAAAGGTCAGTTCCTCCTCTCTACTGCTCTCCACTCTGTGGGTTCTGAGAGAGAGGAGCCCATGTTCCGCTGCATGACATTTAACGCATCTCCCTGCGTGTGCCGTCTTCTACAACCTATCCATCAGCATGCTACATTAATGAAGGTGGCCTTCGTGTCCCCATCACAGGCATAAAACATCGCCTCTGAGCTTACATTTGAATATGGAAAATAAATATTGTTTTTATTATCAGTATAATTGTTATTTATGAACTGGCAAGCATCGCCGCATGAGAAGTTGTGGAGATGAAGGAAGAGCTGTTACGCTGGGGTGATAATGCCGTTCAGGGTGTACAATGACAGCAGTAGATCAATAGGCCATGTGGGTCTTCAGGCTCTTGGGATGGATAAGAGAGCAAGCAGTCATAACTCCTTTTTGTAATGATGCTAGATCCTGTTTTCCAGATGTGTTGTCCTGTTTATACTTTCTTTTGATTGCAAGGTCAAACTAAAATTTGGGCTGTAAATAATGCAGTGTTTAATGATTATTGTTAAATACTGTCGTTCCTTAAAGAGAACCAAAAACTGAAAAATGACAAACATGAACATTTATATAAAATATTTTACTCATCCTTATGTCATTCCAAACCTGCCAGCAGTTAATATTTTTTTCCAAAGGACTTCCAAAGCAGTATTTTTTGGTTTGTTTGTTTTCTGAAAAACATTTTTGTATGATATTCAGACATTTGTTACCTCCACACGGAGCTCTAAAAAGTTCAAAAAGTTCAAAATGGTCCATATGACTCAAGCATTATGTTCCAAACCATTTGTAGCGAAAATATTAGCTTTTTCATCCACAAGTAAAAAAAGCATATAATAAACTATTTTAATAAAATAGTTTAGCATCTGCAATTTTGTTAAATGATTGATTACTACTTTAAATCAGACAGTAAAAAGTAAAATGTGACAGTAAAGACATTTATAATTATTTATAATTAATCACAAAAGCATTATTTTTCAAATAAATGCTGTCCTTTTGAGGTTTATATTGAATTATATAAGGCCTAATAAACGTTCTTTGAGCAGCAAATCAGCATAATAGAAATATTTCTGAAGGATCATGTGACACTGAGGATTGGAGTGATGCTCTCCAATTAATCTTAACTAATGCAGCTTTGGTGCATAAGAGAGCATAAGAGAATGGTATTGAATTCATATTCCATGATTAAATATTTTTGTCTGAACTCTTTAATTCGTCTGTGTACATGTAAATAGTCTTCACTGAATCTTACCGAACTAAAAAAAAAATCAAACTGAACTGATGTAAAGAGTTACAACAAGAGTGTCCTTTCCCTAGTTGCTATAAAGGAGAAAGGGTGATAGCCACTTTCTTCCATGCAGTGAAATTCAGCTCCTGATGAGGCGTTAAGCTCCTCTGTTCAGGAGTGATTTATTCTAATGGGCAGCCGGGGACCTGATTGCGCAGCGAAGGCGTGGGTCAATGCTTCTGCAAATGAGAGTTGAAACTGGGCATATTCACGCTGCTTGAGCTCACGAACAGCACCAATCCTCACTCAAGTGAATGAACGTTGATCTACAAACAGCTTTTTGGAAATATAACAAGGTAAAACAATCACCAGAGACTGTGATCACCATGTCAAATGCAATTGCCGCCATTAAACGTGACTGGGGATCAAGTCTAGTGGCGCTAAACGGCAGTTTCTTCAGAGACCTGTCGGAGAGCCTGAGGGTGATGTCACAATAGGTAACTCAATCATAGTCAGCTAGTATGTATTAGTCAAGTATTAGTCATTCCAAGTCAACTAGATACTCCATGCGGCGGAGTCGATGGCAGATGAAGCAGGTGTGATTCCATAAACAATGACTTCAGTATATAACAATATAATACAAGATAATATAGTTAAATCCAATTTCTGGCCCAAATATACTGTATAACACATAAACACAACCCTTCAATCCAATAGGCAAAGATAACGGGACATCATAATCACATTCCCCCCACAAGGTGAAAGATTATATGAAAGATGGCACAGACAGGCACTTTGGCATTCTACACCATGCCATCGATCTGTCATTGCCATCATTTCCTGCCTTAACAAGCAGAGGCAGTGTTCCAGGTTATTTATGTAACCCCCGTTGGGAGAAGACCTATTGATTTATTTACTCAGCTCAAACCAAGGATGCATTCTGTGCTCCGCTCCTGCCGGAGAACACAGGTAGGTGGTGGAACACGATTTATGGAATGCCCTTTGAAATGAGCTTTGAATAATTTTTAATCTCATTTGTAGACGGGGGCAATATCTCTCACGTAGAGCATGAGACAGGTTCTGATGACTGTCTTATTTGTGCTCTTCTTTCAGAATTTCGGCAGACGGAAGTGACCCTGAGTGACCTGATGGGGATTGATTTAGCTACTGATTTGAAATTAACTTCGGAGAGATAGAGAGAGAGAGAGAGAGAGAGAGCGAGAGACAAAGGGAGAGTGCAAGAAGGGAGAATAAAGAGTGAATTATTAAGAGCAGATGAAGGAAAATGAGAGTGAATGTACAGCTATAGTTAAAAAATAGCTGTACATTTTCTTTCTCTCTCTCTCTCTCTCTCTCTCTCTCTCTCTCTCTCTATATATATATATATATAAATATATATATATATATATATAAAATATAAAAGTGAATAAGCAAAATAAATATAAAATAATATATATGTAAGCGGATCTTGTCAAAAACTAAATTTTGAGTGTTAAATGAGAGTAAAGGTTTGATCTTGGGTCCTCTGAAGACGTCTTTATTGTGTCATTTAAAATGACAGTTAGAGAAAGAAAGAGAATCATTATAGAAATAATATATGAATAAAATAGCATGTCTAATTAAAACCTAATTAAAGATATATAATATAATATTATATTATATTGTATATATTATAATATTATTTTATAATAGAAATGTACAGGTAATATATATAGATAAAACCTTTAAAGAAACCTTAGTGATTATTATATTACAATTAATTACTATTTATTATATTATAATATTATATTATTAAAATAAATTTTCATTCAAATTTTATAATGTATCAGTTTACCGACTTCACAACAATTATTTACACAAAATAATTAGTTATTAAATAAGTTATTCTAAATGACATAATAAAGATAATATTACATCATGTGAATCTTCATAGAGCAAGTTCAACAGCTTTACTGTTAATTTGTCAGGATTTTGGACTGTCTTGTGTGTGTTTTGCTCCCTTGTGACCCAGTTTTTCCCTCATGTTGATTGTGTTAATTTGATTCCAGGTGTGTCTCGTAGTCTTCCCCTATTATTCTATGTTTAAAAGCCCCAGTCCTTCTATGAATGTTGGTCGGTTCTTGAAAGTCTTTCCCTGTGTTCCTGTGTCTCCTACGTGTTTGGAAGTACTCCTCGTTCCTTGCTCCCGGGTCAAGCGTGACACAATTAACATTCATAATTTGTTTGTTTTTTGTTTTCTCATTAGATTTGATCTTTTATATCAAATTAATCCCATCAAAATAGACAGGTTTTTATTTAACTGGGTGGCTACATATAACAAGATCAAAATATCCCAACATGCATTTAATTAATATAACCTGAGATTAATATAGCTTGCAGTTTATTACCACTTAAAGATATTCTCATTCTGAAAGAAAGTTTAAAATATTTACTTTAAACATTACCTTCACAAAATGGAAAACATGCTCGATTTATAGAATGACTCTTTATTTAAGCATACTAAGATGAACAGCCACAGTGACAATCTTTGATGGATCAGGGGCACAGGGAAGAGGAGCAAAGAGACGACTGTGAAGAAGCTGTAATTCAATAAGCCAATTTTCAGGGCCCGGCCCCTGCAGAGGTGTCAGACTGTGAGGAGAGAGAGAGAGAGAGACTGTGTGCGTGTCTGCCCATTCCATTTGCTCTATGGAAGACGACACACATTTACACTCATCTTGTCCTCACAGGCCTCAGGGACTCACAGTGTGCCAGAACAGGTGTACCCACATCTGGATACTTTATGCACATGAGTAGCTAACGCATCATGTGCCAATGGCCATATTAACAGCATCAAGATTTTAGGTTAAATATACATGAATTTATAAGAAAAACACAGTAACAGAAGTTGGGTCAGACATAGAAAAGGAATTAATAAAAGAGCTCAGCAATGTCTCTGTTTGAAACTATGAGTCACGACCTGGTTAAATGCTTAGCCAAATCCAGAATCCATCCTAAATCTCTCTTATAACTATGCAAAGAGATTAAACATTCATTCTAAACTCCCTGCCAAGTCAACCAAGTCTTATTTGCTTCAGCATGTGGTTAGCGTATATATCTGCATGTCGTTTTTTCCAGTGAAGCAAGTAGTCACTTTTTTCCCCAAAATGTCATGAAGCATCAGGCCTATTCCTCGGCATCCTTAGATTCGCTACATGACTTCATGAAACGTAGACATCCCAGATGACACAAGCAACCTAAGCGTGCGTGTAGCAACCTAGAAATGCAACCACGATGAATCACTGAGGTGACACCACCTAACAGAAATTTGACATTATAGAATCATAAACTGCTTTAACATGCTACAGAAAACCCTGCAACCAAACCAGCATGTGATTCTGTCAGTCCTTCCAGTTATATGTGCTGCTCAGAGGACGCAAGTGTGATTTGCATGGCCTAAACACTTCACAGCAAGTTCTCGTCTATTTAAAACAAACTATATTCTCAGCAGCTGTACAGAGTGTCCAGGTCACTTGGATAGAGTGGACTGCTTCCAATGCAATAATATACAGTGTGCTCCAAAAGTTTGGAAAAGCTCTAGGCAAAGTGGGGTTTTGGACAGTATATGAATTCATCAGCATAAATTCTTACTATTTTCTGATGGCTTCACAATGATAAGGGACAACACAAACTATGAGAACATATTTTATTTAATAAAAAAAGATATTTATATATCAAACTGTTCTAATTGGTCTATTGAGTACTAAGGTTTACTGGCAATCAATCAATAAAGCTATAACGTTGTGCTGACCCAATAATCTTTAAAACAGAAACTTGGGCCAAATCAGGCATCACAGCTGCCAAAGGGCCATTCTGACTGTAACGTGGATATATTACCATAATTATGTGAGCAAAGAGAAAATCATTATGTTGTAATGAATTGTATGTACTTTAATGCATTTATTCCAAGAATTATGATAAGGATCTTATCCAAAACCCCACTTTTTCCTAAGACTGTTTCCAAACTTTTGGAGGACAGTGTATATACCGTACCGTACAGTGTATCTATTTTTAAAGAAATTAATACTTTTATTCAGCAAGGATGCATTAACTTCATAAAAAGTGACAGTAAATCATTTATAATGTTATGAAAGATTTCTATTAAATGCTGTTCTTTTGAAATATCTATTCATAGATCATATCTATATTAATATAAAAATGGTGATTTTAAATGCTAATAATTTTTCACAATATTAATGATTTTACTTTAATTTTTGATCAAACAAATCCAGCCTTAGTGAACATGTAAGAAACTTATTTTAAAATTTAGAGAAAATTACACCCCAAACTTCTGAATGGTAGAAGAATGATAGCCAGGCGTTCTGTTTTATTTCTGTAATTCAGTTGATTTTGTTTTTCACAAGGCCTCCTCAGAGCAGAGCAAGGACTAAAGCAACATGCGCTTAAGTTCAGGTTTTCCAAAAGGAACAGACATTTGCATTTTGACTCTGATTAATTAAGGCATCTGCATGAGCTTCTGCAGGACATGCACAATCACATAATCAACATTAATCAACAGTGACGTTCCAGAGACCAAAGGCTCCAAATCCATGTCTCATCCTGTGACAGAAAAAAAAAAACCTTGCCTATATCACTTAGCATTAACTAAGAACCCATCTACACAGAGATGCAGTACTTGTTGTTTTTAGGTGATTCTTGGAAGGCGGCCACACTGTCATGAAATGTTTCCTCATACAACAAGTGTCACAAATAGTTTGCCACAAAAGCGTGAACTTCCAGCATGCATCGCCATGGCTTCAACATCACAGGATGATCAGGAGTGAGAGCTGTCATAACCTGTTCTCCAGTCATCTCTCCAGTGACTGTCAAATAACCGCATCTCTGCCAGTCCTCCTGAGTCAGATGAAGACCATTCAACTCACACAAACACAAGATTACTGAAGGTTTGTTCACACTTGGCAGGTTTGGTTAGATTAAAACGAACTCTGGTGCGATTGCTCTGTTAGTGTGGTGCATTTGTATAAGTGTGAATGCTGCCATTTGAACCATAGTGCGCAAAAACAAGCGCTTCCAAACGAACTAAAAATTGTATTAACATGGCTTGCTGTCATCTATTTTGATAACGATAAACATGATAATTTTTTAATAAAAATGAATCTTTGAATGGTGCAATTATAACGCTATTGTGGAAAGGCTTTCGATTAATGTCACTAAGAAAAGAACTATGCTTTTTTCAAACACAAAACCACTGCATATTATAATTTCACTATCAGCAATGACACATACGGACATTCTGTTGAAGGTTTAATGGTCACCTTTCATTCACCGGATACAGCGCAAACCAGCGGTACAGGGCATGCAGACTAGCAACAGAAACCAATCAAATGTGCTGTCGGCTCACTCAACATGATGCATGTCAGACAAGCGCAAATGCCAGTTACTGTTGCTCCTTACCACCTTTGTCACTAATAAAGCGTGTCTCCTCATATTTCTTCAAATAAATAAATTTCCCGCTGACCTTTTTCAAATTAATGAGGCTATATAAAATACCACTTAATCTGCCATTTTCAAGTTTTATTACGGGCTATAATATATCTTTGATTGCAGCAGCTGTTGGTATTGTGTGGTTCTGAATGCTGATGAGCAACGTGTACATAAAAAAAGATATAAAACTTTATGGTTTAAGCATTGAGGAGGTTGTACTGATTTGGAGGCACATTTTGAGGACCTTGAAATTATGCAATTATTTGAACAGAATTAAATTTGACATAAAATAACAATAGTTGTATAACAGAGATGATGACCCTTAAAAATGACTTTAAATATATCAACTTACTTGACTGTGAATGCACGAAAAAGACAAAGGGCTAACTGATGGTTATAATGTCCCATTATCTCATCCAATTATTTGTTATCACTATAAATCTCATTTATGTTTTCACATAAAATAGAAACAATGCAATGATCTGAAAAACAAACAAAAAAACAATATTGTTACTAGATACTGTCCCATTTAAGAAACGATTACAAAATCGGTCAGTTAGGGAAAAGCAAAAACAGCCATAGTTCTATCGGCTGCAAACTTGAGCAATGTAATTTGGAGTAAGTAAGATAAATGAGTCGGCACACAACACTTCACTAAGTAAAACAATTAATTACAATTAATCACACTGGACGGATCTCAAGTGTAGCCTGTGATAGGCTTGTCTGTTTGATGCATTGCTTTTATGAGGGCCAGTGGCTACATTTCAATCCACTGCTAAGTAGCTGAGTTATTAAAATCAATCCATCTATGTATCCAGTCGTAATGGCATCCTGCGTAATGGCTGGTACAAAGACAGAAACCAAAAGGAAAGTTACTCAATATTTCAAAGTGAATGTGCTCTCTCTGATTGCCTCTGTGTGCATATACTAGAGAAACAAATAGAGAAAGAACAGAAAGCCACACACCCAAATCAAATTATATTATACATTACTGATCAAATTGATGCCAGTTATTTACTTTCAGGCTAAATATATTAAAAAAAAAAAAAACTTTAATTAAAACGGTTCAATTTTGCTACAGTAGTTGAAATATTGAGCGGCTCATGGATTTTTTGTGTAAGTCACTAGAGATATTTTACAGTACAATCACACATGGGATTTTGTCGCACCTGTTGGGGCTGTCATTCCCTTTCTTAGCATGGCTGACTGAGGATTCACTCAATAGCTAAAGCTCATTGATATGGCAAAACCCATCTCATCCCTGCCACTCTCAGACAGACGGCAGTCCCCCTGGATCGCTCAGCTTAGTCGCCAGTCATTGATGAGCCTGAGGATGGAGAGAGGAATAGAGATTCAACTGATTTCTCTCTCTATTTCATCTCATGAGCCTAAGGAGGTGATGGAATAAAGTATTTATTAGTTTGATAGAATGGTCAGTGATTGGAGAGAAAAGATGGGCAAATATACAGTAAGGTCCAAACATCAGAAGCCTGTTTCCGCCACAGAAAAAATTAAATAAAGTCACTGATTTTATTTCTTGTAATATGCACTACAAATCAAATGCACAGTGCCATAAAAAAGTGTTTGCCCCCTTCCTGTTTTTTTATTTATGTTTTGCATATTTGTCACACTTAAAAGATTCAGATCATCAAAATAATTTTAATATTACACAAAGATAAAATGCAAGTAAATACAAAATGCAGTTTTTAAATGATAATTTCATTTATTAAGGGGAAAATGCTGTCCAATCCTACCTGGCCCTACTTGACAAATGAATTGCCCCCTTGTTAAGTCATGAAAGAACTGTGATTAACCACATCATTTTAGAAAGCTGAGTAAAATTTCACTAGCCAAACCCAAGCCTGATTACTGCCAGACCTGTTGAATCAAGAAACCACTTAAATAGAACCTGTCTGACAAAGTAAAGCATGCTTAAAGAGCAACACATCATGCCATGATCTAAAGAAATTCAAGAACAGATGAGAAACAAAATTGTTGACATGTATCAGTCTGGAAAGGGTTATAAAGCCATTTCTAAAGCTTTGGGACTCCAGTGAACCATGGTCAGAGCCATTATCCACAAATGGAGAAAACTTGGAACAGCGGTGAACCTTCCCAGGAGTGGCCGGCCTACCAAAATTACTCCAAGAGCACAACGATGACTCATCCAGGAGGTCATAAAAAAAAACAGAAAAACATCTAAAGAACTGCAGGCCTCACTTGCCTCAATTAAGGTCAGTGTTCATGATTCAACAATAAGAAAGAGACTGGGCAAAAATGGCATGAATGGGAGAGTTCCAAGGCAAAAGCCACTGCTGACCAAAAAGAACACAAAGGCTCCTCTCGCATTTGCCAAAATTTTTTTTGATTATCCCCAAGACTTTTGGGCAAATATTCTGTGGACTGATGAGACAAAAGTTTAACTTTTTGGAAGGTACATTACACCTGTTACATCTGGCGTAAAAACCAACACAGCATTTCATAAAAAGAACATCATACCAACAGTCAAGCATGGTGGTGATGGTGTGATGGTCTGGGGCTGCTTTGCAGCATAAGGAACTGGACGACCTGCCATAATTGATGGAACCATGAATTCTGCATTCTAATAGAAAATCCTGAAGGAGAATGTCCGGCCGTCAGTTTGTGACCTCAAGCTCAAGCGCACTTGGGTTATGCAGCAGGACAATGATCCCAAACACACCAGCAAGTCCACCTCTGAATGACTCAAGAAAAACAAAATTAAGGTTTTGGAGTGGCCAAATCAAAGTCCAGACTTAAATCTGATTGAGATGCTGTTGCATGACCTTAAACAGTCCTTTCATGCTCGAAAACCCTCCAATGTGGCTGAATTAAAACAATTCTGCAAAGAAGAGTGGGCCAAAATTCCTCCACAGCGATGTGAAAGACTCATTGCCAGTTATCGCAAACGCTTGATTGCAGTTGTTGCTGCAAAGGGTGGCACAACCAGTTATTAGATTTAGGGGGCAATTACTATTTCATGTAGGGCCAGGCAGGTTTGGACAGCTTTTTTACCTTAATAAATGAAATCATTTCAAAACTGCATTTAGTATTTACCTGGGTTATCTTTGCGTAATATTAAAATTTGTATGATGATCTGAATCATTCAAGTGTGACAAATATGCATAAAATTGAAAAAACAGGAAGGGGGCAAAAAAAAAATTTCACACCCCTGTATATGGTCTTTCTGGTTTTTATTATGCATAACAATAAGTTATGCTCTTCGAGCCTGCATTTGATCCAAAATACCAAACGGTAATATTGTGAAATATTATTACTAAAATAACTGTTTTCTATTTTTATATCATTTAAAATTGAATGTCCTGTGATAGGAAAGACCGATTTTCAGCAGCCATTATTCCAGTCTTAAGTGTCACATTGTTTTTCAGAAATCATTCCAATACACTGATTTGCTGCATAAGAAACATTTTTTCTTATTATTTTCAAGGCTGAAATCTTTTTCAATAGAGATCAGTTTGAAAATATGGGAGACTACTTTAAATTTTTTATAATTTCACTTATAAATCAAATGCTGTAACACTGAAATCAATATTTTGAACTTTTCACCAACTGTTTAAAATGTAACTTGCAATAAATAAAAAGCATAATCCAGTTACATTCGTCACACGGCAAATCCTCAGAACAGCAGTTTTCATGAATAACTCAGATACAATGCTGTGAATTACACATATTAACCTTTAAAAACCATCTCTAAGAAATCAGGATTACAGATGTGCTCAATCTTTTTATGCTCGTATGAATAATTTATGACACTGTATCAGCACTTTACCGCTCAGTAGAATTATTCTCATCTGTGAGTGTGAATTTAGGTTACCCAGTTGAGGTCACACTAAAAATGATGTCACTCAGCTCAGTCCGGAATACCATGATGTCATTACTGACTTCCAGGAAGCATTTTAGCATCAGCATATCTAAAACGAATTTTGGTGCTCCCAGAGTGCACTTCAGGTGAATAGGTGAAGTTGAGGGGTGGAAACTAATCTACTTTCGCCTTCTGGAAAACCCGGTGATGTCACATATAAAGAGCTTTTGTCAAACTTGCAGTCTAAAGATTATAGTTCCTGCCCATTCCTCTGACCAGCCTGCCGATGTGTCATGTGTATTTAAAGAGCTTTACTCCACAAAAACAAGCTGATTAACATCCTAATTGATGGATAGTGTCATCATTACAGAACGTATAATAACCCTCAGTAGAAAATCTTATCTATTAACTCTGTCAGCATTTTTGTCATCCAAATTAGCAAACCATTTTGTCACTGAAATGGGAAACAAATTACAAGAACTAATACAGAACATTTCAAGGTAGGTGACACAAACTTGGTTAGACATGCTCCTTCAAGGCCAGGTGAAATCACATACTGACTTCATGTCGTGTGACTGGTGATGTCACCTAGAAATGAGCTCATTACCACATTTCCTCATCTAATACTTTAGAAAATTTGGTGGGGACTTTCCACAACTGCAGCATTTCTACAAATGTAAATTCTTTCAAGCTCTCTTATTTATATTAATACTTTTATTCAGCATGGATGCACTAAATTTATAAATATTAAGCAGCAGAAATGGTTTCAACATTAATAATAAGAACATCACAGGAATAAATTACACTTTTAAAATATATTAAACAATTATTTTATGTTGTAATAATATTTCACAATATCACTGTTTATTGTACTTTTGATCAAATAAATGCATCCTTGGTAAGCGCTCAAAATATCACTGGCTACAAACAGTAGTGTAATAAATGCCTTTGTTTTTAAATATCACTCAAGAAAAGCTGTGTTAAGCTATTAGTCATTTTCCTTACAGCCCTTTCAAGCATCACCTGAAATGAATTTCTCCACAAGAGCTGGATAAGAAGTTCTTATACCTTAAAAACTGTCTTGTTTATCTTCCCTTGATACCTTCAGTTTGTAGGGCTCCATCTGCTGTTGAAAGACTGTTCAATCTTTGAACAAGACTCTTTGCGTAAACACTTGCTTATATTCCAATATGTCTGTTTGAATGCAGTGTTAGAAGTGTTAGGGAAAGATATGTATAGAAACACTATACCAAATCAAACATTACACATATTCACTTGCAACTGACATGCAGATAAAGCCTGAAAATTCCAGTCTGAAGCCCTGAGTGCTGAAGGGAAGTAGACTGTGATCGGCTATCAGATCAAGATGAATAGGAACATGTCTCAGTCTGATCCCTGGACAGCTGTAATGTTCTAAAAGACCTATTGCTATTGATTCCCTCAGGCCTTTGTGGAACAGTAACTATGGCCGTCTTGGCCAGATCAAAAGAGGTCAGGTGGTGCTGAACCTCCTCAACACATTTCACCCTTCAGATGGAGGCATAATCCAACAAGCAGGTCAATTTATGAGCAGCGACATGAAATGATCCATTTACAGAACCCAATGTTGACACTGAACAGACATCAAATAAGAAATATAGGACGTATAGGAAGACGCAACAGATCTTAAATACTTAACAGTACACTACAAAGGCTACCTAAATTTGAAGTTTAAAAATAATTATTAAGGATTACATAAACATTTTGTGCACAAAACTGCATGTGTATGTCACTACAGTAAGCATAAATAATGACTGTAGATTTCAGGTTGCATTTGGCAGGAAATTTCAGGCTTTTGTCTGTAAACATGGTCTGGCTACCCTCTAAGAACATTTTGCTAGCATTCCAATTAACTTATAAACAACCAATAAAAAATTGTTCCTCTGCAAGCAACTAGTAATTTTGGTTCAACTACAAATGTCAATAAAGAGTAGTGTACTTTTTAATACAAAACCCCCCACATAAAATACAATAAATACAGAGAAAGTGAGCCAGTGTGCTAAAGAGGATTGGTTTATGTTTATTATGCATGTAGTTTCCAGATTTGTTTATAATTGCACTGTGAGCGCCAAATTAGTAAGCCTCATGTATGAGCAAAGTAAAGAAAACAAACACCCTGAAAAGTCTGTGGAGAGGCTAAAAGTAAAACATCTTGTTATTTCTGTTTGTGCCACAGCTAAATGAATAAGTAATATTTCCAAGAAGCCAAGATATATTTTTGACCTATGACTGCAATGTTGTTTCCGTGCTGACTCTCTCTCCCTCTCTTTTCCTGTCCCTGAGTTTCTGCCGTTATAATCAAGGTTAATAGATTCAAGTATTTAATCTTATAAATGGTTATATTTTGAATATTACATTCATTGAATATTGCATTTATTAATGCTGGACAAGATTTCACAGAGGAATAGAATGAGAGGAAGGAGAATGTGAGGCATTGGTTGATGGGGTTGGGATATGGCGAGCTAAAGCTAATACTATATTCAGACATGCTGATGTGTGATGTGTAATTGCTCCAGGGCCAAGCTAACATGGGGTCTGGACCAACTATATAATAGTGGCTATTAGCAGATGATTAGGCACATGATGATGAAGTGTTTCTCACTGATATGGTTTCATTCCTTTATTAATGTCAGTGTGTATGTGCGTATTCAAAGAACGTGTATATTATGTATGCAAGTGCCTGCTGTGAAGACCAGCTTAGAGTAGCATAAATTTCAAATCTGGTTTGGTTTTGGATGAAACATCCCCACAAGTAGAGACGCTACAAACATGATTTTAGACATTTCTAAGTTCGCATAAATGATAATAAAATGTTATTTTGCTTGCCATTAGTAAGCTCAAAAGTGTAGCCAGCTAAATAAAATGACAATTTTAAAGCGTTAGTTCACCCAAAAATGAAAATTATGTAATTAATTACTCACCCTCATGTCGTTCAAAACCCGTAAGACTTCCGTTCATCTTCAGAACACAAATTAAGATATGTTTGATGAATTCTGAGAGCTTTCTGACCCTCCCATAGACAGCAATGTAATTAACACAATCAAGGTCCAGAAACGTAGCAAGGACATCGGTAAAATAATCCATGTGACATCAGGGGTTCAACCATAATTCTACGAAGCTACGAGATTACTTTTTGAGCACAAAGAAAATAAAAAAAGTTTTAAACTATCCCTTTAAGACCAAACAGAAGCTTTTTTTCCAAACAGTTGAGTTGACAAAAGTGACAATTCTGTTATTTCTATTCCTACCATAATGTCTTGCACAACTATTACTACCATAACCATTACTACCAGCAAATCAGGTACACTGTAAAAAATGCAACAATTATTGGACTGTTTTACAAGAAAATACTATTCCATTGTTTTACTTCACAATTTGAATTGTTTGTGAAAATGTACTCTTTCTGAGAAAAACTATTTCTTCACCATTTTTTTTGAGCAAAGCATTACTTGTCCAATTGAATCTTAATTACCAGAAGCCATATAATTAATATTCATGAGCCAAGCTGAAATGATTTATTATAATTGTGCTACACCTACAGTTTAGGGACCAGTCAATTGTCCCCAGGGGAACAAAGGCTTTATAAACCAGTAAGTAAAATCTTCAAAGGGTAGTCCACATCATTTTTACTGTATTAACAAAAAATAAACAGACATTAAGATATCTTCTTTTATGATACAAAAGATGTACGTTGAGTAAATGAAAGAATTTAAATTTTTGTTTGAACTACCTATTTAATGAAAATGTGTCATCATCCTGCTCTCATCACATAATGTTTCTCAGCATCTCTTAACCGAAAATAAAAATGCACACACTTCCCCTGCCTCTTTCTCATTAATAGGCCACAAAGATGCATCCCAATACATGCCTTCTATCTACCCTGGACTTAGATCAATACAGAGGCCTTACTGCACTATTAGCCTATTTCTCTTCATTCATTACAGCTATTCATCAGCATACCACATGCTCTAGATGCTCCAGTTATCAGAGGAGAAACACTGCTGATGCTCAGTAGCTACAGTGCAAATGCTGGAAATACAACTCAAGTGCTAAATTGTTTTAGGTTTTTAGAGATATTTTTCTCTCTTGTTTTGGTTCAAGATGATTATTGGAATCATGTTGGAAGCGTAAATTGCCTTCTAGCAAATGTATGACAGAGAAACAAGTATTGGATCATCAACAACATTACAAACATCTCTGGCTACCTAATGGTTAGCACAGCATTTAGATATTGATTTCCCTATTGATCATGGATGTCTGCAGCCTGCTTGACATTAACACAAAAGCAACGTGCAAGGAGCATATTGATATGTGCTGTCTGAAGGTTGACGAGATTGTGCATTTTAGCATACCAACCACAGCAAATGTGATCAAAAACACAGTACCATCATTGATGATAAAGCTGTCAAAACCCTGCGTAATATTCAACATGGATACAGCTCCTGTGGAAGAGCATAGCGTGCTAAGATATATGTAAAAGAGACTGGGGCTAGTTGTCACAAGGGCTATTTGGGTGAAAGGTCCAATTGCATGTATCAATATTGTTTTTAATATATTTTTACTTTTTCAAAAAAAGAAAAATAATAAAATAATAATAATAAAAACAAAATTATTAATATTTTCAAATGAAATATTTTATATTTTTCTTTCATGCAAACTAAAATTCAAGTGTGTGTGTGTGCATATATATATATGTGTGTGTGTGTGTATATATAATAAAACAATTATATATGTATATATATATATATATATATATATATATATATATGTATATTAATTATATATATATATATATATATATATATATATATATATATTAATTATATATATATATATATATATGTATATTAATTATATATATATATATATATATATATATATATATATATATATATATATATATATATATATTAATTATATATATATATATATATACAATTATTTACGAAGCATTTATTAATCCTAGTTCATTTTAATTCAACATTTACAAATACACTGTTAAAATGTAGTGTAGTAAAATGTAGCCTGAGCTAAAATGAACATTAACAAAGATTAATAAATGCTGTAACAAATGTATTGCTCATTATTAGATAATGTTATTAATGAGACCTTATTGTAAAATGTTAAAGATATTTTGTCATTTTATACAATTCATTAACTATCACAAAAGGCCAACACATGTTAAATGAAATGTATCTTTTTTTCTGAGCACTAATATTGAAAACATTCAATAGCTTTTTGTGTAGCCAAGACTTTAAGGTATGTGTTTATACAGAAACTGACATTCAAAAATAAACCTACTCTTACAAATTTTCACTTGAGTAAAAAAGTGTGACAACTAGCCACTCCACTCTTTTTATGTTTGTTTATATGAGATAGAGTCTGCAAATGAGAAGTATATGAGGCCGCATTCCCTGCATGTCTGTTTGAATATATCGTTAGGCAAACGTTACTGTAATGCAAATTACGAGATCGGCTTGTGACAAGCTGTAATTGATAGAAATCCCCCGTGCTTGCATGTGTGTGGTAGACTGCTCAGTCTAGCTTTCCAGTGCCTGCATGCGGAGAGCTCATATTTCCTGCTGTGACGGCTCTTTTTCATCAGCTCTCCTGATTGTTTAGACTCCTCTTTTCTTGCATGGCTCTCTGCCAGCAGCCCGGCACACCTGGGTAATCCTGCATGGCACTGGAGCCCTGTTGGGACTACACAAGAACATATTATCCAACCCTGGCTAAGGCAGATAAGTGCCTGTGAGTGGCAACTGCGGACGTGGGGGGAAATGAACGGCTGAGCAGCGAGGAGGAAACTGGCGGGAATACTGATGAAGTTTGAGGGAAATTCAAGAGCACAGCAAAAGATGTAATGCATAGACTTTACAGTATTACGGAGAGAAGATTGTGTTTGTATAGATCACAGTTTGTCTATAATGCTTTGAGCCCGGAGGTGCTGGAGGTGTTTAGTGTAAAATTCAGGTATTTAGATGGGAGGTAATCTCAGACATGGTGATGCTGTTAGTTTCTGTCTCGGGGGTCTAGTCTCTTGCTCGCTTAACCCCCTAAAAGAGTTGATAGGAACTCCTGATTGGATTTCTTGGAAATGCAAGATCTTCATGGAAGCATTTCTTAGACTACCTACCCAATTTAGAAGTACTGGTGTTATTGCACTGACTCTGTTACTCTGTAACTCTTTTACAACCTTCGAACACCTTTCGAACATTCTTTCACATCTCAGTAAGAAACAGTTTCTCTGCTGCTTGCAAAAAGTGGTGGAATAGACTGCAAATCACTGTGGTTTGCATTCACAAATTTGTCTCGCAATGGATGACTCGCAGCACTTGATACAGTAGCACATCATACAGAGATTCTGCAGGGTGCCCAGCTTATGAATACATTTTTAATTACCAAAAATGGAGCACCTGCTGGGGCACTGGAGTTCACGGAAGTTCACTTCGTTTGATGTTTCTATTACAGACATACTTTCCTGTGTGATGCTCGTTGAGATGTCAGACAACTTGCTTTCAAATCTGGCAAAATGTTTTCTTCACTCCTTTTTCTTAAGGTTATGTAATCGTTTCCACTTACTGTAGGTTGAGACTGTAATTATAGGATGTTTCATGATATATATACACTAGTGTTCAAAAGAAATAAATTAACTATTAATATTTCAAAGAATATATTACTTTTATTCAGCAAGGAATTACATTAAATTGATCAAAAGCGAAAGCAGATACTGTATTTATAATGTTACAAAACATGTCTATTCCACATCAGTTGTGCTTTTGAATGTTTTATTCAAAGAGTACTGAGCAGCACAACGGTTTTTATTGATAATAATAAGAAATGTTTCTTGAGCACCAAATCAGTATATTAGAATGATTTCTAAAGGATCATGTGACACTGAAAACTGGAGTTATAGCTGCATTTTACTTCTTTCAAAAACATTTAAAAATCTTATCAATCCCAAACTTTTAAAAGATTCACATACATAAAGAGTTTAAAGCATTAGTCTATATTGCGACAAAAGGCAGGGATGTTGCAATTATATATCTTAAATACACTATATTGCCAAAAGTATTGGGTCACCCCCTTGACACCAATGACTTGTATATGGGTACAGTCATTTTAGACACTTTCAAAACTGTTGCAACAGAGATGGAAATACAGTTTTTAAGTACGTGAATTATGCTTCCATCATTCTTGCCACAGTTTTGAAAGTGCCTTCTTCTGTTCTAAAGAATAGGGTTGTCCCAATACTTTTGCCCATATAGTGTATGTACAAGTCATTGGTGTTTGGTGATGAGTTTTCGGCTCAAGGTCTGCATTTAAAGTCACACCAGAGGTGTTCAGCTGAGATTAGGACTTTGGTTTATGCAGACCAGTCAAGTTCTTCCACACTGACTGAATCAATCATTTATTTTTGAACCGTGCCTTATACACAGAGGCACTGTCATGTTACTAGAAAAGGGTTCTGTCCAAACTGTTGCTATAAAATTAGAAGCACACAATTCCCTAGAATATCATTATATGCTTAAACATTAAGATTTGTACTCATGGAAATTACTAAAGTAGTCAAACCTGTTCATTAGAAGGGGGTGACCCAATACTTTTGGCAATATAGTGTATAATAAAAAAGAACATCAACATGAATTTGTTTTGCTTTTAAACATTTTACGATTTTCAACAAGAAAGGGGGTAATCATATAAAGTGGCCTTTTTGTACTACGGATCTAAATGTGAGTTTGATAATACCTAATACTTAAAAAACAAATAGCCAGTGTGGCCAAAGTGATGTCAGCAGAATAGAAAATGATATATTTGGAATAGCATGCCCCAATGAATCATTCACAGTAAGTTTATCACTTTTTCCATCTCTTTTACATTGAATGCTAACTGTGTCCAAATCCATAAAGGGATTTTCTAAAATACAGGAGCTTCAACACAGCAATCAGTTTCAGATTTCAGTCCAGTACAGTATATATTGATATATTGCAAGTTTGAAATCAGGACGCTTCCATCTCAAATTTCCTCCATTTCTCAAATATCATTATGCGAGGACATCTGTGAGTGAGGAGAAACATTTAATATGTGGCTTCTTCCCCATTTGCTGTGTAAAGTTTAATGAGAGGCTCTAGGGTTGGCACCGCATGAATTATGTATACATTATTCTATTTTAAAGCCCACACCAGGCATCTATCTTTCAGATGGACCGGAACCAATGTGATGGACTGGTTGAAAATGAAAGGCCTGGGGCAGATGCGCTAGAGACATCACACAGAAACACATTACCAGAAGAGTGAACCTATGTGTGTGTGTGTGTGTGTGTGTGCGTGCGTGCGCGCATGTGTGTTTATGTTGCTAGGTCCCAAGAGAACTTTATATAAAAAATAATGTATAAGAACAAGGGTTCATCCCTCAGGACCTACCAGAGGAAATACAGAGATGACAGAGCAGGATAAACAGGGAAACTTAGAGAGGGAGAAGAAACCTGTATGCACTGAGCTGCACAATACTATCAATACTTCAAATACTGTTGAATCTATGCTGCCAATGCTTAACCTTAAGTTCTTCAGCAAAAAAAAAACAAATTATGAATTATGAATGCAAATTTGCAGTCCATATTGAATGTAAAACAAAAAAGACGAGTAGTACAGTGAACAAATGAATCTAAACCCTGAAATGATCGTGTTCATTTCAGTGATAAAATCATACAGCATGACTAGTTCAAATATAGTTCAATGAATAGTTCAAATATGCGACTTTCCGTTTTGAATCAGTCTGAAATGCTGAACTGTGTATTTAACAGCATTAACAGAAAGAATTTCCTTCAAACATAAGTAAAATTGATTATGGATGGATGCACAACACCTGAAATATACACAAATTAATAATAATCAAATCAATTCAAAAACAGAATTGAATCAATAGCTGATGAATGGAATCTGTATCAATACCCAACCCTAAAAACAAATCCATAAACTTCAAGTGTTTGATATCCTTGTTTAGTTAAGTCGCAATTATTTATACAACATAATTAGTTTCAAAGCAGCTTCACAGTAATAAACAAGAAATGAACAGTATTAAAATAAGTTTTTCAATTATGAAAGAAATACAATATCAGCTGTAAGCAGCTGTTCTAAAGGCAAGTGTCATTATTCAGCTCAAGTCAGTTCCGTGATAAATTCAGTTCAATAATTGTGTTGATGTTGCAGAGTAACATAATTATTATTATCTAGCTCAATTTAGTTCAAGTTTTGTTTGACATTATACTGTCAGTTTTAAAGAAAAGGAGTAAATGGTAAAATATATTTAGACCCCCCTCTCTCTCTCTCAGTAGATATATATAATTTCCCGAAATCTCATATATATATATATGTATGTGTGTGTGTGTGTGTGTGTGTGTGTCTGCGTATATATATATATATATATATATATATATATATATTTATTTATTTATTTATTTATTTATTTTTTCTTTATTATTATTATTATTCCTGTGATGCAAAGCTGAATTTTCTGCAAGGTTCATCTCAGTCTTCAGTGTTTTGTGTGATTTATTGGAAAACATTTTTGCTGCTTATTATTTTCGGAACCTGTGAGGCTTTATTTAGGATCTTTGATGAACATATTATAGGCTATACTTGACTGTTCAAAAGTTTGGGGTCAGTGATTTAATTTTATTTTATGTGTTAAATTGATAAAAAGCATATTGGTAGAATCTTATATTGTTAGAAATTATTTCTATTTTGAATAAATGCTGTTCTTTTTAACCTTTTATTCATCAAAGAATCCTGAAAAGGGTATATTAAGTATATTAAAGGTATATTAAGTATATTAAAATAGAAAACAGTTCATTTAAATTGTAATAATATTTCACAATATTACAGTTTTTTTCTGTATTTTTGATCAATTAAATGCAGCCTTAGTGAGCAAGAGACCTCTTTAAAAAAAAAAAAAAAAACTTACTGATCCCAAACTTTTGAACAGCAGTTTATGTATTTGTTTAATTTTTTAGGCTCATTTAATTTGTATTTACAAATAAGTTTTGTAATGTTAAATTGTTATAACTACCCATTCTACCCTCATTAAGAAGTATTGTATCCTATCGGCCTTGATAGTACTTGGTGTCGGACTGAAAAAGAAACTAAACCACAGAGGGAAGGAAAAAGCAGTAATGAAGCGTTCTAAGGGACCATGATAACGTGTTTCTCTCTGCACAGATGGGTTCAGCTGGAGTCTGCTTCGCCTGGGGGAACCTCGGTGGGCACAAATCCTAAATCACATATGTCCCCTCAGGCGCATCTCTGCTGTTTGCCTGCAGACACCGCAGCATCTAGAAATTCTGAATAAGAGCTTAAATAATATTCTCTCTCACACACATACGAATGCCACATCATGACTATTCCTTCATGCAGGAACAGATAAAAATCCTTAGTTTATTCAAGCCTGTACCTACACGTGATCAATATTATTAAGGCATAAATGCCAAGGTCAATGGCTAGGGGACACAGGGTCCTCCTGGTTGTCATAGAGACCTCCCTCGGTCTCCATAGTGAGCTGCCCCTGTCTTAACTGACCTCCTGTGGCTCATCAATTTAGTGACCCAAAGACATGACTCAGATTGTCTATTAGTCGATCAGTTCTGTGCGATCAATAACATTGCCACGGCTGAACTCCTCTTCATTTAATCAAAGACCAAGACTGTTCTACCACTGACATTTGTGAATGATACTGCTCATTATATATGTCTCTGCACCAAGGATGGGCTGACCATAGGGAGCATTGTTGGGACTTTTCCCAGTGGGACGGTCGATCTCTGGGACAGCTGCCGAAACCAAATCCAGATACAAAATAAATAAACAAATATTTGAAAGGAAGAATAACAAAGAACCATATAAAAACTCCAATGTTCCTGATACCTATAGTTTACCAAAAACATACATTTAATAATGTGAGATATAGACATGAGTGTACAGATTTATTATGGTTTATTCATCTACACTGTTTTTGCAATGTAAAAACATACATTTGTAAAATAAATAAATAAATAAAAAATCAATATACACTACCATTGTTTGGAGTTCTGTTCACCAAGTCTGAATTTACTTGTTTGAAAATACAGTAAACAGTAACATTGTGAAATATTACCACAATTTAAAATAACACTACTTTAATATTGTATTATTTAAAAATATATATTCTTCCATCACATGAATAAATAATATCAAGTCTTCAGTGTCACATGATCCTTCAGAAATCATTCTAATATGGGGATTTGGGGCTCAATAAACAAACAGTATCATATTATTATCAATGCTGATACTTTTTTACTTTTTTTTTTAAGATTAAAGAACAGCATTTATTTGAAATGTAACTCTTCTAAAACATTATAAATGTCTTTCCTGTCACATTTGATCAATTGAATAAAAGTATTTTTTTTTTAAAGAGCAGTAAAAAAATGTAGTTAGGTCCCAACCTTTTTTTTTTTTTTTTTGTCCCAGTCCATCCAAGCTCTGTCACAGATCAGTCTGACTTAGTACTTAGTAGTTTGTGTGTCTAGGAAAAGTCATTTCAATAATACATTTGCTAAAGCTCAATTCCCCTTTTTGCAGCTGTCTGAAACGGTCAAATGTTGCATTTGGCGTCACGGTTTTTGAGCAGCTTGGAATGAAATCCACTTAAAATACTTATTATAGTCAAGAAATCATCTTTTTAATGTAAGCACTGTGTCTTGGCTTGTTTTGTATGTTAATATACCTGGAGAAAACAATCTGTTAGCATTTATTTTCATCTAAATGGCAGTTGCCTGGCTGGAGCATGACTCTCCCACTAATTTTTTAGGCAATCACCAGAGCTGTAAATGTCATTTGACTAGTGAGTCCGAAGTCACAGGCAAAATTGAAATATTACAAAATATTAAAATAGCAACAAATTTAGGGACAATAATTTAATTTTGTACAAAATTGTATTATATAAGGTTGTTATACACAGGGACTTCTGATTGACCATGAATAGTAAAAACACGATTTTAACAATCTAAACCAGCCAAACTTTGACCCCCTGTGTGTGCAAGAGTAACACATGACCATTTCTTCCTGTGTGGCTGTGTCTGGAGCTGAGGTCAAAGGTCATATGAGAGCGGGATCTGTATAATAGCCATGAGGGAATATGAAATATAAAAAAATAAAAATCAGAATAAATAAATAAGTAATTTAATATTAAATTAATAAATTAATATATATAAAATAATACATTTAAATAATATAAATGTAATATCAGTGACAGTAAATATGCAATGAAAAATAGAATTATCAAATAATAATTTAATATTAATAATAAATAATTTAATATTAAATTAAATTATAAAAAAATGAAATATAATAATAAAAATAAAAATAATAAATTTTACATAAATAATTATACAAAATAAATACAATAATTTATTATAAAAAATTAAACAAAAAATATAATAAGCTGCAAAATAAATAAATATATATATATATTTAGTTTTGTTTGGTAAGTAGCTGTGCACTAAACAGAGTGGCCAGCCAGTCAGTCAGTAAGTCAGTCAGTCATTATTGCAAAATAAATTCTTTCACATTCTTTCACAATAATGACTGTCTGATTGTACATTATCCCTACGATTATTTTATTAATGTAGTTTGATTACCATTATTGCAACGCAGGTTTTAGTATCTGCTTTGCTCTGATTTCATTGCTCTGTTAAAGGTATCTTTGTATAGTTCTATATATTTTATCCACTCCATGCCTCTATTCTAAGCATACTCTAAGCAAGTCTTTTAAGTTCCTACTTTTACCCACCCAGAAGCGAGTAATCTATTATTACCTCCGGCGGTATCATATGTTGCACCCCACCTCAAGGCTCAAGCATACATACTTGCATTTCAAACACACAGTAAGGCAGCACACCCAGCGAGCACTGGGAGTCTCAGATCGCTTTATGAGAGACGGTTAACCTTCCTCAGCCTATGCCTGTGACAGCTGTCAGCTTTGAAAAGACACCAACCTTTCATTTCACACAACGGAGAGTCAGTGAGTGAGGATGGCCTCTCATTCCAGGCTTTCAGGTGGAGGACACTCCAGCAACCCCTGCATTATATAAGAACAGAGTGGTTTCATATTAGCCCACTGACTTTGAACGCTTGAACTGATGGAATATTAAACAAGTGAAAGAGAGACAGGGCAGAGAACATGTGCATAGCCCTGCAGGTTTGAATTTGTACCCACAACACATGATGAGACTTTTACTGTAGTTCAATAATAAAAAAACTGTCTAACTTGATAAAATAAAACAAGGTCAAGAAGAAAGAAAGAAAGAAAGAAAGAAAGAAAGAAAGAAAGAAAGAAAGAAAGAAAGAAAGAAAGGAAAGAAACCAGTCTATTACATAAATGAAAGCTTATTGAATAAGAAACATATTTCTTTAATAAAAACATGTATGGCAGGACTTGAAAAATAATGATGAAGGATAAATCATTTACAATAAATACTGCATAATATATAAATAATACTGCATTATAATAAGACTTTAATTTTAGTTTTTCATTTTAGAATCCAAAATGTTTCTAAAAACGCTAATGTGTACTCAAACTTAAGTATGAAATTCACTTCAATGGTTACCTACTGTATATTTGACATTATGTTGAAGGAAAACAAACTAATATGATTTCCCTCTTTAAAACTGTTTGGACATTTTTAAAAACCGTTTTATATTTCACCAAGTATATTATTTTGGCATGGTGTATCCTAAAAGTTCAGTTATGTCTATTTGCTTTACATTCTGATGAGATGATATTGCAAAAACTTGTTTTCCAGTAAAATTATATAAACGAGAAATTTGATTGAGAAGCAAAACAATGTGGGAAAAGATTTAGTTTTCAGAGAATCTTGAATTAAGTTGATTTTTTTTCAGAATTTACCCATGGACATGTTTTGTTTAAATGTTGTTAGATCTTTGTCTACAACAGGAAAAACACTGTCAGTGAATTAAGATATATAAATTTCCAAAAATATATTTTTCCAAAATGCCACATAGATTCCAGAGTAGATAATATTGAATCATCTTGAAATATGTTTATAATTTTCCAAGATGTAAAATATAATACAATTTGATTTGTAACATGAATGTATCTTGTTTTAAGGATGTTTAGATATTGTTTTGTGAGAAAAAAAACTAATTCAACATTTTTCAGTGTTAAACTAAATTTATTTTAATGTGTTAGAGATCCCATATAGTCAACTTGTTAGACATTCTAATCATAATCTGTTTAGAAATTACTTTCTATTTTGAGATTTCGGGAAATTCTTTCTCTCAAACACATTCTTTGTGCATTCTACAGTACCTCCCATATACTCATGTAAAGTTAATGTCTCAAACACTTGCAATGCAGCAACCAGAGACCTGTGCATTCGACAGAGAAAACTCTTCTGTTCCTTCTTTTATTAAAGTCTGCATGCATAACATCTACATTCTGGATACAACCTACCCCCCTCTATATCTGCGTCTCCCCCTCTCCGCGTTGTCCCATGCCTGCTCACGTATTCTTTTAATCTCTGCTTGGTGCTGTAATAATTGTTTTCTGTTCCTTTCATGATCCGTAACTAAGACCCAGAACGATTCCAACACAGATGAGTCCAGTGACAGCTCACACTGAGATTGTCATCCAAACCTTGTACGATTGGCACGGTTGATGTGTCTGGGTTCAACACTGATGAAAGGCCTGAAACTTCAGAGTGATGTACAGTATGTCAGTATGTCTTTGCCTTCCATAATAAGAGTGGCATCAGGTTACTGTTACTCTGCACTGTTCACTCACTACTGTCCTTCTACTGTATTTCCTTATTTTTGTTTTCATTCTATGCAGTTAAGCCTACAGTTACTAATTCACAATAAGGTTATATTCAATAAGGTTATATTCATAAAGCTAAACTTTGTAACTTTTGGCCTTTGGCCCGGTTAAAGAAAAAAGGCATGTGTCTTATGGAGAACAAGGATATTAATGTGCAAGGATGCACATTAATAAATTTTATCAGAACGGATGGACAAATAAATAACGCTTTTGTTGTTTGTTTGTTTTGAATGAGTCACCATAAATTTTTTCTCAATCATTGTACACTTTCAGCTTCATGCTGAAAAGAATGTGCTCTAAAATATAAATCATTACAGGTTTATTAACGTATTAGGGTAAAGGAAATTCATGGTTTGGTGAACTGTTTATTATTATTTTTTTGCTGAAGGTGACTGCTCTGTTGGTTTATATTAGATGCTCCTGTTACTGTATATCAGGTCCCTTGTGAAAAAGAGGGGTGCTTAATTGCAGTAAAAGTGTACTTAGTGTGTACTTCAATTATTAAAAGTATACTTTTTAAAAAGTGTACTTGTAGATAATATAATATAATTTAAATTGAAGGTCACTTGAGTGTACTTAAAGAGAGTACACTTTAATGACAATTGGTCTTAACATACTTAAGTGCACTTTTTAAAAACATGTATTAAACATGTATTTTACATAATTACGATTTTATTGTATTTTAAATAAGTACACTTTTTATATATTTATCAATATACTAAAGCACATGCAAAATAATTGATTTTAATTTCATCTTAAGTGTGTTCTTCAAAATTACATTTGTTAATGTATTTTAAGTGTATTTAGTCTATAATATATATATACTATGTGCATTAATTCACTTGAAATGCATTTTCTTCTAAACTTAAATATACTTTATAATACAGTATACTCCAATAAAACATATTGTTGAAATTTCCATCACCAGCTCTTGCGCTATGAACTATGAGTTTAATTTTAGACATAATATTTGACGAACAGTGTCATTTATGAGAGTACTATTTGTATGTTACATCTGTGTACAGAATACTTTCAATATCATTATGCTGTTCTCACTTAAACACACATTTAATTGCATTAAATTAAATGTCTTCTCTGGATAAAGCTGGATCACGAATGATTCGGGCAAGCATGGATGCATTTATGTAGATCGGGGATCGGCGCATTCCCTTCAAAATGAAAGTAACGTTAATCCTCTGCGGCTCAGATGTCAGAAGTAAATGACGACTGCTATATACATTATTACATCCAACTACTATTTACAACAACACTTAAATGGGACCTATTATGCAAAAATCACTTTTATAAGCTGTTTGAACACAGTTGTGTGGCCACAGTGTGTGAAAACAGCCAGCCTATAATGTTAAAAATCCACCAACAAATTTTTTTTTAAAACCAATAAATCATAAGCAGTCTCTTCAAACGAGCTGTTTCAGATTCTCCCTCTGTGCACATCACAGAGGGGAAAAAGTCCCACCCATTTGTGACGCTCTCTGACCTTTAGCATAAACACAGCCCTGGGTGAGAAGATGTGGTCCGCCATTACTGGAGTTATTTACAATGTCAGCCCCAAAGAGGCTTTACAAGTGTTGTGTTTTGGGATGCACTAATTAACATAGGAGTCACCATAATCTCCCCCCATCTGAGCTGAGGACACTGTGGTTAAATTTCATTTTCGAAGGAAACATCCCAGAAAACAATCGGTAACGTCCCCTATAAGTTTAGGAATTAATACCAACGCTTCGTGTGCGAACGTCAGCTGCAAAGTAAGTATCACACGTTTGTTTTCCAAATTGCTTTTCTGAAAGAGCATCTTAGCACTCTGTAAGGCTAATTGCTAAAGCTATCATTGTCTCTGTGTGTTTTCACTGATGCTGCCTTCAAGTGCTATCAGAATGATCGTGAATAGGAATGTGGTAGTTGAAAGTTACATATGAAAGCAATGTGAGTCGATCGCTTGAAGTTGTCGAGCTCATAATTAGAAGTGGGAGTTTGTGATAGCATGAGACCAGCCATGTTGTTATTTTTATCCCGCAGTGCTCCCCATCTGTGTAATTCATAAATGCAAATTTATAATGTACAGTACAATCAGATGACTGACTTTGAAACCGAGTAGTTTTCTGTAAAGATAACAGGCTTGTATTAATAGTGGAATGTTTATTTGCAAAGGCTAGCACTGTCTGCTAATGCGGCGTTGGAGCTCTTGAAGCTCCGCTCTCATCTCCGGGAGCAACAGTTCACTCGCATTTAAAGCAACATAATCAAAACAGTGCATTTTGGCTCACACCCTAAAAGTGCCTATTTTAACAAGCTGTAAAAATTTATCTGTGGGGTATATTGAGCTAAAACTTCACATATACGCACTGGGGACATCAGAAACTTGTTTTACATCTTGTAAAAAGGGGCATAATAGGTCCCCTTTAAATCGCTTAATCAGAGACATCTTGTCTTCCCCTGCACTGGAGGCAGACAGCTCTCAGCTCACTCAGGGCGGGTCTAAAGCCGGGCTCACACTGTGCGATTTTTAATAATCTTTTGCGATTGCTGCTTGTCACACTGTACGAACATGATCCCCATGTCAGACTGTAGGATCTCAGTTGTCTTAATGTCAGACTGTACGACAGTCAAGACGCGATAAAAACGGACGTACTCAAGAAGACTTGTCCGGAGTTTTACGTCATCAATACGTGACCCGCGTTCTCTCGCTATAATGGTAGCTAGCAAACAACAGCAACGTGTAGCGTTAGTTTTATTAATTACATGCCTTGATGTAAAAAAAAAACAAAAAACGAAAAAGACGACGTGTGTGGAGCAAGTCATGGCTGGGCAAAAGAGGACTTTATGGACTTCCAGTTCTACAGAGCGAACTTGAGGTAATTTTGTTATTCGAGTTTAAACATCCTGCCCCTTAATAAATAAACTTTAAGTAAACTTTACGTTGTACATATATTGTTTTTTACAAATAATGAATGGTTTGAAGTTGTCGCGCTAATTGCGTCATCAAGTTCAGTGCTCCTATTGGTTCTTGGTTTGACGGTCGTCGTAGGAGATGTCACACTGCAGGAAACTTGAGGAAAGTGTCTGAAATCTTCTGACACTGCCAGAATTTAATCGGAGGAAAAAATTGATCGCAACGGCCATTAATCGGCTGTCGGTGAACATGTCAAACCAGCGATCTAGACAAGCGATTTTAGCCTAGGATTATAGGAATCTTTTAGGATGTTAGGATTTTCAAAATTTGTCTCAGACGAACAAATCGTGGCCAAAATCGCATAGTGTGAGCCGGGCTTAAGGTAAGACGGTTTTATCAATCAATTATCGTGGGAGCGGTCTGTACAGAACTATGTAATTCTGACAGGAATCTCAGAACAGCCTGAATTGAGAAAGAGGATTTTAAAATAGGGATTTAAAAAAAAAAAACAATGGTTGGATTTTTATCATTATAGGATGGATGTGTACACACACTTCCAACACACATTTATGTTCAAACAACTTGTAAAGTGAATTTTGCATCCGATGACCCCTTTAAATAATCTAAGGTTGTTCCATATTCGCCACCTACTGTCAGACAGTGGATTTACGCATTTATTCAGCCTGTCCACTGAATTTGTTCAGACCACTGATCTACAGTATATAATGATAATTCTTTATGATAGAAAAGGATTTCAAGGCTGAAATTAGATTTATAATTTTTTAAAACTTTTTTTGTCAAAACGTTATTTGAACATAGTACATGTTGGTAGATAACATGTTGTAAATCACCCAACCAATATTTGTTCATTAAAATCCGTAGATTTTTGACAAAAACTTTCAGTGTGTATGCGAGTACTTTTTGAACATCTCCAGCACATTTTAACACCATGATATTATTGAAAACTGTGATCTTTTTAGTCACTATAATCAATATGAAATTTTCATGTATCCTAATTTCCTATCTCTAATAACATTAGTTATTTAAAATAATTCAAATAAAAACTTTAAAATTGATAAGAAAATAAATGTTTTTGAAGTAAACATGCAAATGCAATGCAGTTAAAATTAATGAAATATGTAATGAAAATATCAGGAGGTACTTCAAGTAAATAATTTAGGCCAGATGGGTAAGGCTGACAAAAGTAAAAAAAAACAAACAAAAAAAAATAAATTCTGCCATAGGGTGAAGTGCCACATGTTCTTCAGAATCAGAAAGAGCTTTTATTGCCAAGTATGCTTGCGTATACAAGGAATTTGTTTTAGTGTCATAAGCTTCCAGTTCACAGAGACAACAACGACACACAGACAATAAAAATAAGATGAGAATAAAAAAATGCACATATGTAAATATAAATAAACAAAAAATTGAAAAAGAAAACAATAATTGAAACATAAATGATTGCATATACAGTTGTGCAAAAGATGATAGATTGGGATAGAATAAAAGGAGATACACGGATGTACAAGAATGGAGGTGGTAGCAAATAAATATAAGGTTATTGCACATTGTTATTGCATAATGGGGTGGGGGGACATTTAACTGTTCATAGGTTGGATTGCCTGGGGGAAGAAACTGTTCTTGTGCCTGGCTGTCCTGGTTGTGGCTCTGTAGTTCAAAAGTTCAAAAAGGGGATGACTTGGATGTGAGGGATCCAGAGTGATTTTCTGAGCCCTTTTTCTCACTCTGGATGTAAACAGTTCTTGGAGGGTGGGCAGAGGGGCACCGATAATCCGTTCAGCAGTCCGAACCGTTCTCTGTAGTCTTCTGATCCCTGATTTTGTAGCTGAGCCAAACCAGACAGTTATTGATGTGCACAGGACAGACTCAATGACGGCTGAGTAGAACTGTTTCAACAGCTCCTGTGGCAGGTTAAACTTAAAAAGTACAACCTTTGTTGGGCTTTTTTTTTACAATGGAGTTGATGTGAGTGTCCCAATTCAGGTCCTGAGAGATGATGGATCCCAGGAACTTGAATGTCTCCACTGCAGTCACAGTGCTGTCTATGATGGTGAGAGTGCAGGGGGTTTTCTCCTGAAGTCCACTATCATCTCCACTGTTTTTAGCGTGTTGAGCTCCAGGTTGTTTAGACTGCACCAGACACCCAGCTCTTTAACCTCCTATCTGTAGGCAGACTTGTCACCGTCCTGGATGAAGCCGATGAGTGTGGTGTCATCTGCAAACTTCAGGAGCTTGACAGAGGGGTCTTTAGAGGTGCAGTCGTTGTTGTACAGAGAGAAGAGCGGTGGGGAGAGAACACAGCCCTGAGGGGCACCAGTGTTAGTGGAGCAGCTGTTTGACATGAATTTCCCCAGTCTCATTAGTTGATGCCTATCTGTCAGAAACCTGGTGATCCACTGACAGATAGAGCTAGGGACAGAGAGCTGGGTTAATTTGGTCTGGAGGAGTGTAGGGATGATGGTGTTGAAGGCAGAACTAAAGTCCACAAACAGGATCCTCACATAAGTCCTTGATTTGTCCAGGTGTTGCAGGATGTAATGCAGTCCCATGTTGACCGCATCATCCACGGACCTGTTTGCTCGGTAAGCAAACTGCAGGGGGTCCAGTAAGGGTCCAGTGATGTCCTTCAGATAAGCCAGAACCAGTTTTTCAAATGACTTCATGACGACAGACGTTAGAGCCACAGGTCTGTAGTCATTAAGTCCTGTTATCTTGGGTTTCTTTGGAACAGGAATTATGGTGGAGCATTTGAAGCAGGAAGGGACTTCACACAGCTCCAGTGTTCTGTTGAAGATCTGTGTGAAGATGGAGGCCAGTTGGTCAGCACAGGTTTTCAAGCAGGCTGGTGTCACACCGTCTGGGCCCGGTGCCTTCCTTCTCTTGTTCCTCCTGAAGACCTGGCGCACATCCTTTTCACTGAAGTACAGGAGCGGGGGAGAGGGGGTTTGCAGGAGGTGTTAACGGTTGTGTAGATAGATGGTCGTTGATTCACCTCAGTGCTGGGGGATGGTGTCCTGTACTTGGTGATGGCTTTCAGGCCTTTCCACACTGAAGTGGAGTCATTGGAATTGAACTGATATCCCAGGTTTTTAGCGTAGGTCCTTTTGGCCACTCTAATCTGCTTATTCAGTGTGTTCCTGGCCTGATTGTACAAGACTCTGTCCCCATTTCTGTAGGTGTCCTCTTTGGCCTGACGAAGTTTTGCTGTAAACCATGGCTTATCATTGTAGAATGTTAGATTCTTTAAGTGATCTCCATGTTTTACAAGAATAAAGTATATATTTTTGTACAATTAATGCCAGCATTTATCATCATATAGAAAGTTACAAATAATACTCATTCAGTGATCAGAATCCACATGAGATCAGAAAGAGTCGTGTTGTAATTTGAGAGAATTTCATTTTAAATTGCTCATGACATGATGTTAGATAATGTTTTGTAAACTCAGTTTTAGAGTTTGAAATGAACAAAATTAAACTTGTGGCTTTCAGTTTGTTTTAATACTTGGACAAGGTCAATGTCATACATTAATAAAAAATATTAATTAATATAAATATGTAATGAAAATAAACATTTGTTTGTTTTTGTGTAATTCTGACTTTTAGATAAAAAAAAGTGTCTTCTTTCAAAAGAGGCCAGCAATATTAAAGGTTCATGAACTGCAATTAGTTTGCGCTGATTATTTTCGGGCCTTGTGTGAGGGGTTTGTTGCAACTGGGTACAGGTTTTGCTTGCTGTAACAGCTGTCATTCATTATGTCTGTGAGGCCATTATGCACTAAAACATCTCTCTGATTCCCTCTTATTTAATGCTGATTAAACATACAGACACTTGCGGGTGTCTGCTCAAATCCCCATGACAAAGCATGAATACTAAAGCCCTTATGTGATGAATTCTGTGAACGTGCAAATAGCCACCTAAGCACACAACCTAAAACATACACACAATAACTGTCTTGAATAGTCTTACCCAATTCCCAGCCAAAGTCATATTGCTTAGACTGCCCCCTATTGGCTCTCATATTGAACTCCAATCACACTTGCTGGTTCTACAGAGGGCTTTTGACAGACAACTGCCAAAACAGAAAAAAATCTGTTTTTTACAACATCTACTGAAAATAGAAAACAAAGTTGATGATAAAAGAAGCATTTCATAGCCGCACATAACCTCAACTAATGTTGGAACTGCTCACTCAAACCCAAACAGGCAATCTTATAAAAACAATAGTCACTTGGTCAGGACAGGATGATAAAAGCGGCCCATGGGTAGGAACACAACATGTACATGAGGGTCTGTTATACATCTAAATAAGCGAGCATGTAAAATTACAAGGTAAATGTACCTTTTATAAACCTACACCCATATATTCCCAAAAGTAAAATTAAACTGTAGCAAAAATGCCAATGGCTATATGTCTTATTTTTGGCATGACCATGGTATATTTACTCTGTACTATGGCATTATCACCTGATACCATCACTGCAACCCTTCAGAGAATCGAGACGAGATGAGGGCCACTGGCAGGTGCAAGTAGTACAGAAACAAGCACACACATGTACAAGGTGAGGGAGGGGTGTTTAATGGGACCTCTATGGAGGCAGAAAGGAACATCTGTGGTCATTAGACAGCATACAAAAGGAACCCCCCTTATTCAAACAGTCTTAGGGCCTCTTTGGATGCCCAGGCTCTGAAGCGTACCCTCCAAATTCAAGGCTTTCAGCAGCAATCATCATTAACATTTCAGTATGCGTGTGCGTTTTGTGTTCACCCCCAACCAGCATGTAGAAAGGGAAATAGGTGGGATGCTAAAGAGTCTTTTAGCGATTTGGTGGCCCGTCAAGTGTATTAATTGATCATAAATTATGCAAAGCGTGTGCCAGGATCTTTCATAACTGCTAGAAATCGCTTTTGGAAATAACAATTGGACACAATTGCCTGAATTTATGTTCCTCGTAATCTTGAAAACCTTTTGATCTAAAGTCTTATGCCTAGATGTAAACAGTGCACAATAAAAAAATTCAAATTTTATATTATTTTATTGTTTTATTTTATTTTATGAAATTAAATTGAATGAAATGAAACTAAACGAAAAGAAATTGGATGTCCACAAAGTGCAGAGCTGTAATCTAGGCTTGCAATAGGTTTAAAAATGAGTACATTAAACTGTATTTAATTTTTTTGGTCACTATACGTAATAAATCGGAAATAAAGAATAATTATCATAATAGTAATTTCAATAAAAATAAACATTTCCTCATAATCTTAAAAACCTTTCAATCTAAAGTCTTATGCTGAATATATGTAATTAGTTTTGTAGACAAATTTTTACATGCACCCATGTGAAAAAATATTACATTAATATTATTTAAATATTAAATATTTAAATGTTAAATATTAACTAATATTTCTTTACTAATTATTATTTTATTTTTTTATAATAAAAGTATGCAGAGCTGTAATCTATCTATCTATCTATCTATCTATCTATCTATCTATCTATCTATCTATCTATCTATCTATCTATCTATCTATCATGAAACAGGTCCATGGACTTTCATTTCACAGGTCACTCTTCCATCAAATCGACTCTCACACCACACAGACTGTCATATATTACCCTGGACTGCATTTCCCATCATTCACTACACTAAGTACACACAGCTGTCTCAATCACAATCACACACCCTACATAAACCATGGATTTCCTCTTCCTCTCTGCCGAGTATTGTATAGCGTATATCACTCTCCTAGCGATAGCTACTCTACGGCGCCCACTTAGTTGCCCTTGCATTGCCTTGCCTTGCCTTGCATTGCCTTGCCTTGCCTTGCATTGCCTTGCCTTGCCTTGCATTGCCTTGCCTTGCATTGCCTTGCCTTGCCTTGCCTTGCCTTGCCTTGCCTTGCCTTGCCTTGCCTTGCCTTGCGTGTTTTATAGTGTTTTGATTCTTGCCCGTGTGTCCTGGATTTACCCTTTGCCTTGCCGTTCGGACTCTGTTTGCACCTATCTTGAACTACTGCTCGTGTACCTGGATTATCTCTCTGCCTTGCCCTGTTGGATATTGTGTCGATCAAAGACCCACGCTTGCCCTAGGATTACTCTTGTGTCTTGCCCGTGCCATATCTGTTTGCTGTTGTTTGCCCCTGCATGTTGTTTGACCCTGCACTTGGATCCGCTTGCCTCACGTCTCGTTCGCCCCGTTACACTATCTATCTATCTATCTATCTATCTATCTATCTATCTATCTATCTATCTATCTATCTATCTATCTATCTATCTATCTATCTATCTATCTATCTATCTATCTATCTATCTATCTATCTCCTGTTTTTTTTTCCATTAAACTGTTGTGGACTCAGGCTGTGGTACATTATAGATGGTGGATCAACCATATGGCTTATAAATTATGACGTGTGAGAGACCATGACTGTACTCCCAGCCATTTTTTAAAAAAGACTAATGAAAAGAGATTAGCCTTATCAATATTTATCAGAGGAGTCTTACCTTCCCCCCACAGCAGAGAATGGTCATGTCTCACCTGATAGATTTAAACATCAAATATAAGGATCTAATTTTAAAGGTTGCATAAATATCATACAGCGAATGACACAGTGGCGCTTCTAAGGACAATATCAAATAAACAGTGACTTTATGACTCTTTTAATCCGGGAAGCATTGAAGAGTTATATTGCAATGGATATTGGATATTATATATCTCACTTTTGCATAACATTTACATGCCAGTAATGCTTTCCAGCAGTTAATGGCATTTTTTCCTGGAGAAGTTACATCCTTTCAGAGACAATCACTCTACAATTCAAGCAATGCCGAGCAGAGACACTCCGCATGCTGAGACTGATGATTGTCTCTTTCAAATTCATGTGTGGACTTTCTCAAATCAAATTACCGCTTTGTGCCTGAGAAAAGCTTGGCGACTTTCTGGGAACCAGTTGCAGGTCTGGTGCACCGCATAGCAAAAGAAATATGAACATGTCTCATATTAAATTCTGATATTTGTGAGCAGAGACTATTACAGTGGACAGCAACTATGATCGCTGACACATGGATATTAGCCCTGCACGGCATGCAAATGAGGCCACAGACATTGGCCCATGCTTGAGGAGGTACAATCAGTTATTATCAGCTCAATCAAGCACAGAGCTTCAGCAGTTATAATGACCCACACGCCACCAATCAAATGCAAAATGGGGCAGATTTTAGCTTGCTGGAAGTAGAGGGCGGATGGCTGAAATGTCTTTTTTTGTTCTTGTCTCCATTTGGTTTTGTATAACTTTTGCTATTGTACAAAATCCAAGCCTGTTTAAATACTCATGTTCTATTTGTGGCCTGAGAGACTCAAAGCCATTTTTATTAATATGTACAGTGCCCTCCAAAAGTATTGGAACAGTAAGGCCAATTCCTTTATTTTTGCTGTAAACTGAAAACATTTGGGTTTGACATCAAAAGATGAAAGATTAACATTATAGCTTTTATTTCCAGGTATTTTCATCTGGATCTGATACACAACTTAGAAGATTTCTTTCTTCCTCAAGAGATTCCAAATGGTTGTACTTGCTATTACCAGTGTTTGTGCAATGGTTTGATTGGTTTTTCATCTTCTCTCAGCTTCACAATTGCTCGTTTTTCACCCATAGACACCTCTCTGGTTTTCATGTTGGTTACACGTCCAACTAACTATAAATGCAGTCTGCACAGATCTGAAACTGAGCGCAGACATTCAGTGCTATTTATTGTTTGAATAATCAATTAATAGGACACACCAGGGCAACAAAACACACCTGTCAGCCACACATTCCAATACTTTTGGTAACATGAAAAATGAAAAAAGGTGCTATCTTCTAAGTTGTGTATCAGATCCAGATGAAAATACCTGTAAATAAAAGCTGAAATGTTAATCTCTCATCTCATATTCATCTTTTGATGTCAAACCCAAATGTTTCCAGTCTACAGCAAAAATAAAGGAATTGGCCTTACTGTTCCAATACTTTTGGAGGGCACTGTATGTACAGTGGTGTGAAAAAGTGTTGGCCCCCTTCCTGATTTTTTATTTTATTGCATGTTTGTCACACTTTAATGTTTCAGATCATCAAACAAATTTCAATATTAATCAAAGATAACACAAGTAAGTACAACATGCAGTTTTTAAATGAAGGGTTTTTTTTATGAAGGGAAAACAAAATCCAAACCCACATGGTCCTGTGTGAAAAAGTGCCACCCACCCCGTTAAACCATAACTGTGGTTTATCACACCTGAGTTCAGTTTCTCTAGCCACACCCAGGCCTGATTACTACCACTCCTGTTCGCAAACCAAGAAATCACTTGAATAGGACCTGCCTGACAAAGTGAAGTAGACCAAAAGATCCTCAAAAGCTACACATCATGTTGAGATCCAAAGAAATTCAGGAACAAATGAGAAAGAAAGTAATTGAGATCTTTCAGTCTGGAAAAGGTTATAAAGCCATTTCTAAAGCTTTGGGACTCCAGCGAACCAGAGTGAGAGCCATTATCCACAAATGGCGAAAACATAGAACATTTACATTTATCTGACGCTTTTATCCAAAGCGACTTACAATTGCTATATATGTCAGAGGTCGCACGCCTCTGGAGCAACTAGGGGGTTAAGTGTCTTGCTCAGGGACACATTGGTGTCTCATAGTGGATTCGAACCCGGGTCTCTCACACCAAAGGCATGTGTCTTATCCACTGCGCCACCACCACCCCCGTGGTGAACAGTGGTGAACCTTCCCAGGAGTGGCCGGCCAACCAAAATTACCCCAAGAGCGCAGCGACGATTCATCCGAGAGGTCACAAAAGACCCCACAACAACATCTAAAGAAGTGCAGACCCCACTTGCCTCAATTAAGGTCAGTGTTCATGACTCCACCATAAGTTCCATAGTGATCTAGCCCAGCTTCAGCATGAGGATTCAACCTTAACTGAATGTTTTAAAAAGGCTGATGAAAACAAGGGTGTTGTGTCTTTGCTTGGTGAGACTTTTGTGGCGGAAAATGGTCTTTTGTACAGACAGAGTATGGAAGACGGACTGCAGTTGATAGTACCCAAGACATACAGGAAGGAGGTATTAGAACTTGGGCATTCTATTCCCTGGGCAGGTCACTTGGCATTTATGAAGACCTTAATGCAAATTGCCAAAAGATTTTATTGGCCAAAAATGTACAGTGAAGTTAAAGAGTTCTGTAAATCATGTCCAGAATGCCAGCTCACTACTGGCCGTATGCCGACCTATGTACCACTCATACCACTTCCTGTAGTGGACACTCCTTTTGAGCGAATAGGAGTTGACATAGTTGGGCCTGTGGAGAAGAGTCAGAGAGGGAACAGATTTATCTTGGTTATCTGTGATTATGCTACCAGGTACCCCGAAGCTTACCCACTACGAGAGGTTACTGCTAAGCAAATAGCCAATGAACTCCTACGATTTTTCTCGCAGCTTGGCATACCTCAGGAAGTGCTCACAGATCAGGGCCCAAATTTCATGAGCCACACCCTCCAAAATGTATATCCAAGACGAAAACCGCAGCTGAGCAAAAAGAACATAAAGGCTCGTCTCAGTTTTGCCAGAAAACATCTTGATCATCCCCAAGACTTTTGGGAAAATAACTTTTTGGAAGGTGTGTGTCCCATTACATCTTGCGTAAAAGTAACACAGCATTTCAGAAAAAGAACATCATACCAACAGTAAAATATGGTGGTGGTAGTGTGATGGTCTGGGGCTGTTTTGCTGCTTCAGGACCTGGAAGACTGTGATAAATGGAACCATGAATTCAGCTGTCTACTAAAAAATCCTGAAGGACAATGTCCTGCCATCTGTTTGTGACCTCAAGCTGAAGCGAACTTGGGTTCTGCAGCAGGACAATGATCCAAAACACACGAGCAAATCCACCTCTGAATGGCTGAAGAAAAACAAAATTAAGACTTTGGAGGGGCCTAGTCAAAGTCCTGACCTGAATCCTATTGAGATGCTGTGGCATGACCTTAAAAAGGCGGTTCATGCTCGAAAACCCTCCAATGTGGCTGAATTACAACAATTCTGCCAAGATGAGAGGGCCAAAATTCCTCCACAGCGCTGTAACAGACTCATTGCAAGTTATCGCAAACACTTGATTGCAGTTGTTGCTGCTAAGGGTGGCCCAACCAGTTATTAGGTTTAGGGGGGCAAGCACTTTTTCACACAGGGCCATGTGGGTTTGGATTTTGTTTTCCCTTCATAATAAAAAACTTCATTTAAAAACTGCATGTTGTGTTTACTTGTTCTATCTTTGATTAATATTTAAATTTGTTTGATGATCTGAAACATTAAAGTGTGACAAACATGCAAAAAAATCAGGAAGGGGGCCAACATTTTTTCACACCACTTTATGTGTGTGTGTGTGTGTGTGTGTGTGTGTGTGTGTATGAATGGGTGCCATTGGAATGAAAGTCAAAAAAGCATAAAAACATAAAAATAATCCACAACACGACTCCAATCAATTAACATCCTGTGAAGTGAAAAGCTTTGTATTTGTCCGAAAAAATCCATCATTAAGGTATTTTAACTTTAAACTATATGGCTTATGCCAAAAATATACCCCATAATCTATAATATCGCCAGTGAAAAATTTGTGTGAATCAGAAGCGATGGTTTGAAAGTTAAAAATCATGTTAATAAAGGATTTATTTCTTACAAACACACAGCTTTTCATTTTACTGGACATTAATTGTTGGACTGGAGTCATATGGTTTATTTGTGGATTATTGTGAAGTTTTTATCAGCTGTTAGGACTCTCATTCTGA
Source organism: Barbus barbus (assembly GCF_936440315.1). NCBI lineage: Eukaryota > Metazoa > Chordata > Actinopteri > Cypriniformes > Cyprinidae > Barbus > Barbus barbus. The sequence continues at coordinate 19,928,155 of NC_136742.1, forward strand.
TGGCATCCATTCACTGCACAGGATCCACTGGTGAGCAAGTGATGTAACGCTAAATTTCTCCAAATCTGTTCAGATGAACAAACAAACTCATCAGAGTGAGTACATTTTCAAACAAATGTTCCTCTTTTTAGATATACTATTCCTTCTTCATTATTTTCACACTTACATCATCTGTAGATTCCCAAACATAAAAGCAGTAAAGTCAATCTGAACATGTGGGTTATGTTTGCTAAGATTATTCTACAGTCAACCTTCATTGATGTAAAACTTTTAAAATTAATGACTAAACAACAGCTTAAAAAACAGAAATGAAGGAGATGTCCTTGCAGCCAGCTGTCTTTATCTTCAATGAAGACTTAAACTGAAACAGATAAAAAGAGTCTGTATTATTGGACATCCCTCACATCTGTCAGTTTGGCTTCACACATGCTCCTGTCATCTCTCAGTACATTCTGACGGTGGCTTGTGCATGTCTGATGGCTTTTGAGAGCACCGCAATCATTCATACGGAAGTCATAACCAGGGGGTGGACTAAAATAACAAAAAAGCATTTTAACTTTTAATCAACCAACACTATTATGCAGCTGCAAAATGAGTCATTATTTGCTAATTAGCAGTATGTGTCAGTTATAAAAGATGCCTAACAAGACAGTTGTACAAGCATGTCATGGTGAGCAAACTGCAGGTGTACTGGGAAAAAAGAAAGGGAACAACCTTTAAAAAAATGGCAGCATAAGGCTTATCATTGACAAACTGTTTCAGCAAAATGCGTCTGTCCTCAAAGCAAACTGTTTTTGCATTTTTTTACGTTTTAAAACATCTTTTGGTTAAGCACAGTTAAAAAGAAAATATCATACTGTATAAAGATATATAAAAAACACATACATATGCATGCACCAAGCTTCATGGAATATGTGTACGTACATTACTGTTCAAAACTTTAAGGTAGGTAACATTTTTAGGTCTCTTTTTTCATTTCTAAGTGCTCATCCAGGCAGCATTTTTTATCAGAAATAAAGTCTAAAGTTTTCAAAGTCATGTGATTCTATAGAAATAATTTTAATATGCTGATTTTATGCTCAAGTAACATTATGTATTACCGTTTTTTTTCAACTGCTTACACACAACATTTTTACTTGTCACACAGTTTCTGAAACCTGACACTCAAACACCAGAACCACACACCAAATCTGCAAAACTAATACATTAATTCTTGGCCTTTGACTCAGTTTTCAATTTCATGAAACACTTTTGCAAAACACAACACACAATTCTCTATGCAACACACAAAACTCTAACAGGAATTCATATTATGGAAAAGGTGTTTGCAAATGTTTGCTTTTGAGATTTGTTAGTGATATTTTGAACGCAGTGCTTCATTTTGCAACAAATGTGAGGCATTTTGCATTTTGTGTGTGCAATTCTTGGATTTGTATGTAAAGTTTTGAAAAAAGAGGCAAAGTTTTGAAAATGTAAGCAGTTGAAAAAAAAACTGTAATATAAATGTTTAAAATAGTTCTGCTAAATGATTAGTTCATCATTAGCTAATTACTTGTAAATGACTTTTAAATGAATTAACAAAACATACACAAATTGTTAGCATATCACTTATTAATCGCTTATGAATGTTTTGTAAATGATTAGTTAATCATTAACTAATCACTTATAAATGACTTATAACTGGACGTTATTATAAAGTGTTACCAATATTATTTTTAAAACATTTGTGCAGGAGCCAAACCAGCCCACACGTTGGCCGTCTCACTGTCTCTGTTGAAGTGTCACGTGTAACTGTCTATTAACTATTAATGGGAGTTACAACTGTCACTGAAATAACTGAAATAAGAGCCACTCCTCTTCGCTAATCACGTTCAAGATGTCAGTAACAGTCTGCGGTGAGGGTCAAAGGTTAGATATGCCATTCGGACCAGCAGATACGGAGCAATTATGAGCAGCCTGCTTTAACCTCGTGACCCGAACAGGCTCACTGGACAGCTGGGATACATTGGGAATAAGTCAAAGGCATCATTTCTGTAAGCAGAGGAGAACTGATGGGGCATAATTGACAAGGAATCACCCCAAACGAAGGTCTGTCTAGGACCATGGGTAATTGCGTGAGAGAAGATGCTCAGGCCTAACCACACATCCACAGACATTGAGGGCCGGCCCAATCTATTTCAATCAGGAGGGAATGTTTCACTTTTTATTACTTTTTCAATTCTCTCATTCCGATCAGCCTGGCCCAGATAACAGTATTATTAGCCCCTTAGATCAATGTGTTTTTATTTTCCTTGCCCCTCTTCCCCCTAATGCAACCCCCTCCCTCGACCCGTATTGGGTATCAGAAAACCAAATTACTTTATCTCTTCTCCCATGGGAAGCCTGCCAAGGAAAAGTTGATTTGCAGCTGCACGATGGCACTCCTTATCCTCTCATCTTCACCACACTCTTTCTCTCGTTCTCCTGTTCCTTCTTTCTGCCTCTTTTCGTCTCTTTTTTTGGCTGGATGAAGGAGCCAATCAAAGTGCAATGAAAGAGGAAGAGGAAAAAGATGAAGACAAAAAATAATTAGAGTTCTATCTGATGAGAGCAAGAGGAATCCCCACGGCTGAACAGGGAATAGACATGGACTCACAGCAACCAGCACCACTTCACTTTATCTTCCAGAATTACAGCCATTTATCAGTCTGCGCAGAAAACTGTCAGCCCATTACACAAGCTCGCATGCAGGCAGAGGGGGGCGTCCCGTCAGACGTGCTCCTAATGTCTGCGGCAGTGGCCCTGACTGAGGGTCATGGAGGACGTTCATTTGAAAATTGTAACTTGGCTAATCGCAGCTCACTTAACACCACATCATGGATGAGTGCCTGCCAATGGCACAAAAAGAGCTCCATTGTGTGGTCTGGTTTAGGTAAACAGTGCTAACGCACACCAAGGAGAATGAATGACAGTTCTAGGGGAGATGCAGGGCACTTTGGGAGACAATTGCGACTCCAGCTAATTTCTGATCTATTCTACTACAGCTATTATCCTACAAGCTCAATCAAGTCCTCTCAGCATAATAGAAGAAAACAAGGTCTCTCCTGTGGTTCCTTTTTACATGGTTACCTTTGTCGGTTGTTGTGAAAAGAGGCCTTGTACAGTAGCAGCATGTTGGGGCTAAACATGATCAGACAGGTTTAATGAGAGTTCTGGCAAGATTGCAGTAACCATTTTAATGCCTTTTCACAGTTTTATCCGTCTTTTTTTAGAATTTAGGCTTAGTTTACACTGCAGGGGAAATCTTTTTTTTTTCTTCTTAAATTACATTTGAACAAACTGCAAGATATATGTTGATAGATTCAATTTTTTTCTAAGCAGATTGCAGTTGTTTTTTGCTTGCACATCCACGTTGATTATCAAATTGAAGATGCAAATTGCATATAGATTCACCATGGGAAATTTTAGTAATTTATGTTTGATTTTGGAGGGCAGCATCAAAATCTAAAAAAAAATGCATTGCATACAACCATAAAAAAAAAAGCTAAGCTGAGCTATTTAAACAAAATGGAAAACAGGCTCTGCGCTTTAAGGAATAATGTTTCCAGGTCCACACCTCCCCTTGTAAAAAGTAATATATTTAAAATAAATTTATTTCATACTAAGTATAGTTCAAGTCTACTAACAAATTTACTGAAAGATAACTCGAGACTTACTGACATAAAAATTTTGGTTGCACTTTATTTTATAGTATGGTTACTTACATGTACTTACAGTGTTCTTACCCAAGAAAGTACTGGTAATATAAGGTAACTACATGGGGTGGGGTTAGGTTCAGGGTTAGTACCTAGTTATTACCTAGTTATTGTAATTACTACAATAAGTACATAGCATGTACATGAGGAACAGAACTGTAAAATAAAAGTGGGTAAATCTTTATTTTAAGGTGTCATAATACATAGCAATTACCTAATTAAGTACTTAGTAGTAGCCGTTATACTTACATGAAACAAAATGTACTTACCATGTAACTAAGTTATGGAGCAGCCTGTAATTTCAGTTTGTAATTATGTAGATGTAATAGGCAGCTAAGGTTACACATATGTAACAGACCAAGTCTGTTACACAGCTACTAGTACACTTGTACAATCTTGATACACTTTATTTTAAGTAGCTTATGCCTGTGTAATATTCTGTAACTGTAATGTGATTAGAAAGGTATTACATGTATTTTAGCTGTGTACTGGTGGGTTAACTCAAACTAAAGTGCAGCTGGATAAGGTGGACAGTATAAATACACATGAAGTACACTTTAAGTACAATCTTGATACACTTTATTTTAAGCAGCTTATGTCTGTGTACTTACATTTATAATTATATTGTATAAAGTCTGCAACACATATGTAACAATCTTTGGGTTACATAAGTAGCTGTGTAACAGACTGTTACATATGTGTAAGAGTAGCTGCTTATTTGATGTACATAATAACAAACTGTAAGTACTGTTCCATAACTTAGTTACATGGTAAGTACATTTTGTCTCATGTACGGCTACTACTAAATACTTGACTAGGTAATTACTTTTTATGGACACCTTAAAATAAAGTGTTATCTAAAAGTGCAACCAAAATTTTAATGAAACTTTTTATGGAGTATTACTTGTGCACAATGCACATTTCTTATTAATAAGCCTCAAATGTGTTTTAATGTCACTTTTGATGAGGATTGTATGATCTTTGAATAATATCGGTCTTTAAATGCAAAGTGTACCTAAAGTATGCATTGCAAAATATATTGCAAAAGTTCCACTTTAGCACAATCATATATACTAAGTATGTCTTTAATTGGACTTCAGCACTACTTCCGCACAATTAAGTACAAAATTAGTTGTTCCAATTTAGCAGACTTGAAATATACCAGTTTAGTATACTAAAAGTACAATTGCAGGGCATTTTATTAAGTACATAAATATGAAAATGAATTTTAAGTATACTTAGTATGTAATAAATGTTTTTCAAATACATTTAAGTATATTTATTTTTCACTAGGGTCCACTTAAGAATATGATCTGTACTCATATCACACATTTATGCTAAGCTTTTAAAAATTCACAGTGTACACTACAGTACACAGGAACACAGCGTCCTGGGCACCGATATTTTAACAACTCATAAAAGATTGTATTTTTGTATAGAAACTGTGAGTGTATATTACCACCATTGGTTGTTTGTTTTGGTCTCTTTTGGACCAGGAAATGGAAACAGGTGACGTCAAACTTCACAAGCAAATAGCTAAGTGCCTCAGGGAAGAGGAATGAAAAACAACAATCACAACGCATTTTTAAAAGTTGAACTACTTTAAATTTGTTTACAATGAAAAAGCAGCACAGTGGAATGCAAAAACGGGCTCTGTGTGAACAGCTTCCTAGCACGTTTATGCAGAAAAACAATTAAAACGAAGTGCAGTGGAACACAAAAACACGGCCCGTAGGCAAGGGATATGAAGTGGCGAAAAAAAGCAACCAGTGGGAATGTGATATAACAGACTGTCACACTATAAGTTGTACAACTAAAAAACCCATGAAATCTGTAAGAAAAATGTGATTTTTATGATGTGATTTGATGTAGATATAATCAGATATTTTGCTGCCTGTCTGAAACATTTTGCATAAAGTGTAAATATGTTCTATTTCACTCATTTTATATGAGTTTTGGCATCCTCTATCTGCTCAACCTTCGAGTACCCAGCTGCTTATTAGAGAGCATTTGATAAATTGATAGGGATGATTGATTCATTGACTGTGCAGAGAGCTTGTCTGCTTATCTCCATCTGTGTTTTGATCAAAAATCATTTGGCTTGGCAACCCTAAATAGAGGTATATGGATCCACCTGCTCCATTAAATTAGTTCTTCCCTCCCTCCAGGTGACCTGTCATTGTCAATACACCTGTATATTACCAAAGCAGACCCCTCACCTCAGCCCAACTAAATAGTGTTTGACTTCTCCACTTTAACCGCTGTAATTGAGTTCATTTCGCAGTAACCTTTTTGGGAAAAAGAACCATGAACCTCATTTGCAACTATTGATTGCATCACATGCTAAACCGTCTCTACCATATCTGAACCTGGTCTTCCTTAAAGCCATTTCCATATCTCCAAGGAACGTGAGGTCTTTTCCATAATCTTTATCATCTGTATTAGCAAACATTTGGATAATGCTATTCAAGCTTTACTCCATTATTGTCACACTGGGGAAAATGTAGGTTGATACATCAATTATTCTACAGAAAGACAAAAAAATTTATTAGTTATGCTGCAATCCATTAAACTCTGAAAAGTCAGAATGTCCAACTTCCTTCTTAGTCCACAATTCCAATATTGTTGAGATTATGATGAGATTGGTCTTTTGGCGTTATGATGTCAAAAGACCAATTTAATGTTAAAATGCCTCAGTGAGTCAAAATTCATATATATAAAATGTACCTTTAGATACATTTAACTGAATTCCAGTTTAAATGCTTACTAGAGGCAGTAAACGGCAACACATTTACTCTTTTTTACACATATTATAATGACAAGAGTCAGATAATTGATTAGAGTTATTTCTTTGAAATTCCTTGCTCAACATTAAGTTATGACCTCAAAAAACGTTTACCTTAGTGCATAATTTATAAACTAAAATATTTTGTCCTTTGCACTACATAACCAGCTCCATATATATGGCTTTTCTAACGTAGTAAACTTGCTCAGTAGCTCACCTGGTATAGCACTGCACTTGCAATGCCAAGCAGCCTCATACAAACTAATCACAATTAAACTGCTCAAAAACTGCAAGGATAAGTGAATTAGTGTAGATGATATGTTATTTTCAAACGCAATAACACTAACCTTTCAGCAACACTCATCTGACATTTCATTTCTGAACTGCTGCAATGTTGCCAGATTCACATTAATTTGTTTTGGAATTAATTTATCTTCCCCAATTTGGCTTTTTGTTGATCATATGCAAAACTAATGCTATTTTCTTTTTTCAAACATCACATTCTGAGCACAAGCAATGTAACTGAAATCTGAGAAATCTGTCTGCAGTAAGGTTACTTAACCCTTTAAAACCCATTTCCTGTGCTTAATTTCTCTAAAACTATATAATTGTTCTGTTCATAATGCCTTTGGGAAAACGTTGAGTAACATTCCCAATGACTTTTAAAGGAATGTTCCCCGCACCAATCATGGTTACTGTCTTTAGCCTCTTACATGCTAATGACTTTAGCATATGCTAAAACACTCTGTAAATCTTCTGTTTGAGAATGGTGGGAAGCTTAAGGAAAGACCATGCATGACCCACAAATGAGATCTCCACAAAGAGCCCCTTAACAAGGACTTCAATTAGAGATGGCCAATTTATCAGGCCTGGAATGATGAGCCAGAGGAACCAGCATGGCACAAAGCCCTGCTGGGACTGCAGTCTCATTATACCCCTCCAGCCGACCGTCTAAACGTACCGCTCCACATTCAACCCCTGCGCTCTTGCTAACAGACATATGCAGCAATCCATTTCACAGGGCCTCTTCAGACTTAGACTGGCTGATTATTCCAGGGGATTTAACAGGGCTCTGTAATAGTGGCAAACACACTTGACATTGGGCCTACATATTTGGGTTGACCGTAGGCTTATTATGCTCATCCCGCAGGCTGAATTGTCTACAATTCTGGATCAGTTTGATGCTGTCTGATTATTAATTCTAGTATATATTATTTAACATCACTCCAAGTGAAAAGTACCCTTTAAAGTGCTATAACTCCACTTTGTGCCTGAAACCTGTGCTCAATTTCCTCTTCCAGGCACTGGTCCAAAACCATATAACTATAAATGACAGACATGAATAACATGCACTCAATCAAATGAAACAATAGAAGGCATTGGAGGCTGAAAAACATGAATGCTAATAAATACTGGCTGCTCCATCGATTTGTTCTTCTAAATTGTTTTGTTTGATTGCCTGGTTGTTTCTTTCCAATGAGAGCATTGTAATAAGATGAGTTTTAATGTATCCAGCGTCAGGTTTGCTGACGAGGCCCATCTGCACCTTGTTCATGTATCTAATGCTTCACCACTCATCTGTTTGTGGATTTGTATTTCTATGAAAATCAATAACCTAAACCTAATGGTTTACAGAACAAGTTACAGATAGGTCTTGTTTTTGTATGATGGCCTCTTGCTACTGGGGCAACTAAGGTCATAATTATTTTATCTTTATCTACATCAAATGCATTTAATACACCTCATGTTTACACGCTTAGAGCCAAAATGTCAATTTGCAGTCAGAGCTAGTCTTAATTTTAATAGTTTTTTTGTTAGTTTGTTTGTTTTTTTCACAGCTAGATGTGGCCTACATCTAACTGTGAGCAGAATTTTATAAATAAAAGCAATTTAATTCCTCTTAACAGTTCCAGTTCCAAATAGTTACACGACTTCAGAATATTTTTTATATAGTGTTAAAAAGGCAATATTACTGTTGGCCAAATTGTTGTTAAAAAGTGTGTTCACACACAGACCTTTTAAGCTGTTTGTGTTTGATTCTCTAAAAAGAACTGACTCATTAGAGTCATTCATTTGAGAATCGAACTGGTTGCACTGTATTTGTTTGATACACTAAAAAGTCTTTCAGGAATCAAACTACCCTGGTTGCTCTGTATGTTTTTTAATTTACTAAAAAGCACTGGTTCTTAAGTTTCTTCAGTTGTGGAATCAAACTACCCTGGTTTCACAGTCACAAAAAGTCACTAAAAAGACTCTTAAGAGTCAGTTGTGGAATCAATATACAGGTGCATCTCAATAAATTAGAATGTCATGGAAAAGTTAATTTATTTCAGTAATTCAACTCAAATTGTGAAACTCGTGTATTAAATAAATTCAATGCACACAGACTGAAGTAGTTTAAGTCTTTGGTTCTTTTAATTGTGATGATTTAGGCTCACGTTTAACAAAAACTCAACAATCCTGATCTCAACAAATTAGAATACTTTATAAGACCAAAAATCGAAATCGAAGCCATGACTGCAGATTGCTAGAGCCATACTGTCAGTCATGTGTCTTGTGTTTCCCCTCCTCTCGTGCCCATATTTGGTCTAGTTTCCTGTTTCCTGTGCTAGTTTAGTTCTCATTAGTTATTAGTCTCCAGCCGTGTTTCATTAATTATCTAGTTTTCCCCAGCGTTTATAAGTCTTCTGCTTCCCTGCCTCTGTGTCCTGTCTCTATTGCCACTCTGAGTGTGTCATTCTGTGTCTCCAGCGTTCCCGAAGTGTTTGTATGAATAAAAGTATATGTTTGAAGAGTTCCTACGCCTCCTCGTTTCCCTGCTCCTATGAAGTGTGACACATACTCTTCTGTTTAACTACAGGAACGGTGATGGATATAGTTTCTGAAGACTTGAAATATATTGCAATTTTACGCTACCTTAAGGTGATATTTGTCATTTTAGAACTTTACAATAATTGTTCTGCCACACTTTCACTGAACCCACAAGTTTTTATTTTAGTATGTATTGAAATATTTATAGTTTTCACTAAATTATAAAACATTTTAAACTAAAAATGTCAATAATGTATATTGTCATTAATAATTACAATAGTAATTGTAGTTTCTTTCCCAAATTATTGGCTTAATTGTTTTTGCTCAGTAAAATTATTTTCCTTACAAACATTTGCAACAAGTTTGAAATGATAAAGCTATAATGTAACTCCGTAAACTAAACAAACTTTTGCTGGACATGATGACTGTATGATACAAAACTACTGAATGCTTTGTAGTTTTCAACACATTCTTAATGATACTTTTAAGCCTATCACAAGTCATTTTTTGTTCTATGTAATGTATCTAAATGACAAATCAACATAATTTGCAAAAACAATGTTCAATACATCACAAAAAACCAAACATTTAAGTTTGCAAGGCATTACAATTGATGTATGAGATCAATTTATGTAAATATTTAGCTGCAATGCAGCAGTGCCCTGAAAAGAAAAGTAACTGTTCCATCAACTGGTGTGAAACTCTCCCTTCACTCTTACAGCTGACCCCTAAACCAGTCTGACATGGGCATTTTGATGACCACTTGTAATTCAACACACCGACAACAACCCGACTAACCTCTATATATCCACCAACAACCTACACCAGAAAAACTTTAAATCATCACCGACAGTCACATCGTCATAAACTATAAATTATGTTGTGCCTTCAGCAACATTGTATCCTAGTCTAATCATCCATCCAACAGTAATTCTCCAGTAACTCTTGTGCTGTTAGTTTATTGCTGAGTGTTTTATGCGCTATAATGGGTGGCAAATTTGATTTCAGATGCTGATAGTGATGATGTGATCATCATGCGATTTACTAATAGCACCAGCTAATAATTCATACCGCACACTGCATGTTGGGTGGGAGGGGGAAAAAAACTTTAGGTGTGATGAATGTGAGACTGTATTACAGAGCCGTTTACTGCTGCATGAGTGTGTTTTAGAGAACAATTTATGAGATTAATATATAAACCACAGACACCCTGTTCACACTCATACATTTGTGCATCTCTCTCCCTTATAAAAGCTGATGTAGTAAAACTTCATTGTGATTTTCTGTAGGAAGGGACGCAGGTTGATATTGGCTCTCTGCTGCAGGAGTTGACCCTGCGCCCTGCATTTTGCTGAGAGAGGTGAAGATTTGACACTCAGCAGGTTATACTGTAACACCCCTGCTGCTCCTCTCCCCTTGGCCTGCCTCACAAACTCCTGCATCTGCTCTTTAAAGCAGTGGCTTTAGGACTCAAACATATGGTGCTGCAGTGTAATCAGTGTAACCTCCTTCGCTTTCTGCAACTCAAAGTAAAAATAGCTGTTATTTGCTGTTGCTGGTGCTTTATATGTTATCTCTGCAGCCTCTGTTGAAACGTGAAGGCTATTTAAAAGTGATGTCATTTTTTCCAAACTTTCTTCTATCCCATCATAATGGGAGACATGGGAGAGATGATTTTTTAAAAAGAAATTAATATTTTTATTCAGCAGGATGCATTAAATCGATAAAAAATGACAGGTAAGATATTTATGATGTTACAAAACATTTCAATTTCAAGTAAATGCTTCTATTCATTAAAGAATCCCGAAAAGATTCCACAAAAAAGTTAAGCAACTGTTTCAACTGATAATAATTAGAAATGTTTGTGAGCACCAAATCAGCATATTAGAATGATTTCTGAAGAATCATGTGACACTGGCTGGAAAAATGGCTGCTAAAAATTCAGCTTTGTATAGAAGCCCACACTCAAAAAAAAAAAAGTTGTTGAATGAACTTAAAAAAATTAGAGTAAACTTTTCCACGAAATTTAATTACATTTTTCCAACAAAATGTAATTTGTTTGAAATTATTTGTTGTAATCTCGTTGTATAAACTTAAATTCCTTCAATGAAGACTACAAAAAAATTTTTTTTGTCATTCCTACTAAAAAAATAATTCATTGAATGAACTCAATTTAATTAAGGGCAGGATTTCCATCCAATAAATATGTGTAGCCCCAACTCATAACTAATTCATGCGATGAAATGTAATTGAGTTGGGCCAACTCAATATGATCAAATATAGTTTAAATGAAATTTATACATTGATGAAGTTTAACTATTTTTGCCACAGGATAAAATAAATTAATTAATTAAATCATTAATGAAAATGGTCGTTGCAATTTTTTTCACAATTCTTGTGAGATATTAACTCAAATTCGCAAGTATGCATCTCGCAATTCTGACATTTTTCTCAAAAGTCACAACATGACTTTATATCTTGCAAATCTGAGGGGGAAAAAAGTCTGAATTGAGATATATACGCTCAGAATTGAAAAAAAATAATACAATTGAATTGTGAGATTTTTTACCCCATTGTGGAACCAAGCTTCCATAGCTTTGCCATCACAGGAATTACATTTTAAAATGTAATAGAAAACATTATTGAAAATGTTATTGGAATATAATATGTCATTTGAAATTGTATTATATAACATTTCACAATATTACAGTTTTTACTGTATTTTTGATCAAATAAATACAGCCTTGATGAACATATGAGACTTCCTTCAGAAACATTAAAAAAATCTTACAGACTGATTGTAACTGATTGCTATGAATATTATTCATTATATTCACATAATTTCTGGCTATTACACTCTTTAAAAATAAAGGTGCTTCACGATGCCATAGAAGAACCTTTTTGTCTAAATGGTTCCTTTAACATCTGAAGAACCTTTCTGATTCACAAAAGGTTCTTTGTGGCGAAAGAAGGTTCTTCAGATTATAAAAGGTAAGAAAGAGATGGTTCTTTGTGGAACCAAAACTGTTTCTTCTATGGTATCGCTGTGAAGAACCTTTCAAGCACCTTTATTTTTGAGAGTGTACATCAAAACATTACATAGTTTAGGATAATAAAACTGATATTGGACTGAGCTGATTCAGACTGATAAATGAACATAGTCACTGCACCTTTAAAATCAATTAAGTCATTCTTGAGTGACTAAAGGCCGGTTTTGAGCATGTAAACTATCTGATGCAGAGAAAGTCAAACCCATTTATTCTAACTCAGCCTCTGACCACAGCATTAACTGACAAGCAGTTGAACGTGGTGCGGCCTTGTACTTAGCATGTTAATTGCTATTACATTTTCCAATGGCTCAGTGAATTGTTCCCTGAGTGTGGCCACTGACATCTTGACCTATTGTAAATTTTCCTGTGATTTATTGGGATCGTCCGGCGGTCGCTTCTATCGTCATAATGGTAAAGCTCTGTGGTCGGGCCTCATGAATATTTCGGAAGCCCGATTAAACTACTGCTGACCTCAAAGTGCTTTGGAGCTCCTACAGAGCAAGGTAACATCAGGACAGTGAGGACCGTTTATGGCTATCATTTTACTTCTACATACCCAAGGCCAGCTTTTCCTTAGCTTGAGCGTTTTCAATTGTAATCAACTCATCAAATAAAGAAGCAATATTTTTGTTCAGGCTCACATGCCCATTAGCTTATTCATATTGTTTGTGAGGGTAATGTGATGAAAATGTTAAACAGAAACTGGAGAATATTTCCATTGGTCAGGGAACATGACTTCTGCTATTCGTCGATGTCTGTTTTCATTGTTTAAAGATGGAAGGAATGATTTCCATTCCGTAATGGAATTTAAATTCAAATGTCAACAGCAATTTCTCCTGCTGTATGTCTATATTTCTGCCGCTCTGAAAGTTTGGGTGCCCTTGCTTGCCTTTGCACCTCCAGCTGTGTTTTTTTGCATTTTCATCTCTTTAGTTTGCATCTTGTTCAGTTCTTCCATCACAGAGATCTACAAGCATTGAATTAAACAGCAGGCTGTCTCTACTGAAGGGAACTTTGAATAAATGGGGGCGCCATGATGGCTGATTTAAACTCTGCCGGTGATTTCGGTATAATTTCAGTGTTTCACCTTTAGCATCTTGTGGACTTCTTTCCCAAGTGAAATCACCTTCCTGCATACAGATGCCTGAGAAAGAGATGAGTCTCAGCAAGAGGTCACCTGGAAATTATGGTAGACACGTTGACATACCAGGTCAAAATAAGATGTGCATGTGGGTTTTTTCTTCAACTGCTGGCACTTTTAAGTTACTGTAATTTTTACATATATTCCAACTTTTTTTTTAAATATAAAACTGTTTCTATGCACTGTATATCTTCATGTCTTCTAAAATACAACATTTTAAAACTATTATAATCAAAACAAAACTTGAAATACGATCATTTAAATACATTTTTACATAAATTACAAATGCTTCCCATCATTTCCACCAAAACGAACAATTACAACCTTATTAATGTTTATTTATTCCAAAATCAATTTGTGAACAAATAGTTAGTGAAGTACATTTTATTTACATTTGGTTCAAAGGTTTGGGGGCAGTACGATTTTAAATAATCAAAGACTTTTACATAAAAGAGGATTGTTATTTCAGATAAATGCTGTTGTTTTTCCATTGATCAAAAAGTCCTGGAAAAAATAAATAAAAAAATGGTTGCCACATAAATAGTTAGCAGCACAACTATTTTCAGCATTGATAATAATAAGAAATGTTTCTTGAGCATCAAAGCAGCATATTATTATGATTTCTGAATGATCATGTGACACTGAAGACTGGAGTAAGGTTGCTGAAAATTTAGTTTTGCCATCATATGAATAAATTACATTTTAAAATATTAAATATTATATTTAAAATATATATTTAAAGTTCTTTTAACTTATAATAATATTTCAAAATATTCCTGGTTTAACTGTATTTTGATCAAATAAATGCAGCCATTTATAATTTCATTATTGTAAATCATAATAAAATTTTACCAACCCCAAGGTTTTGGACAATAGCGTATATCATACAAAAAATACTAGCTATGAAATAAGACAACGGAGTTAGCCATTTTATTCCAAAAATGTTTCAAATGTAATTTCTACCATATAATGCTATCTAATTAATGAATTTTATGGAAATTATTTGGTGGAAATATTCAATACCACCATTCATTACCAAAAACAAAAAAAGGAGTGTAAAAAGTATAAAGAGTGTGAGTTTATTTTTCAAAAGTGCTTATAGTTAAAGAAACACCCAAATTAAAACATAAATGTCGTGATCCTGTTCATCAGATTGTCTTTTATTTTGAGCTGATGACTGAAGTGTGGACGAAGAAGTTCACACTCTTTAAACAGGTCACACACAATCTTGCTCTGCACTCATTTCTCTCCTTTTTCTTTATTCGTTTGGTGTTATGCTGATGAGACTTCGCTCCCTGTGATGGCCCATTTGACCTAATTTCTCCTGTGAGGGTCATCTGAAATTTGATTCAGTGTTCCCGAGGGAAATAAGAATGGCAGAAGGAGGACGGCCAGGCCCAGGTTATAGAGCCACTTGGGAGAGGGGAAAAGAAGGGAAGTGGGGTGGTTTCCCATCAGGCAAAGCAATAACCTCACCTCCGTTCGGCGAGCAATAATATCACTACAGGACCAAATAAAACAGCACCACTTGGGTTGAAAGCCCACTGACTTACAAAATACAAATGCCTTTGGCATTTATGAACCGCTGTCATACAAAGGCCATCAGTTATTCCATGGAAAATATTTCCTCTGGCCATGTTTCTGGACTCTCCTGTTGCCTCTATGGTCTTCCACCACTGCACAGCAACATTATCTAAAATGTAGTCCAAACAGACTTCCTGCAGTTGTATACAACATCATGTCAGATATTATATTAGCTTATTGTAAGTGCCTGCAGGTAGCTGTGTACATCCTGACTGACCCTAAAACACTGATCATGTTTTATTGCCCATTATATCACAGACCCTGCTAATGTGTCCCAGTCTTACACTACATTGTGATAAAATGCATCAATGTATTAAAAACAGACTTTACTGCCTCTCTGCCCACAAAATCTTATTTTGTATTTTATGCTGGCAATCAGTTTGTAACTCTGTGTTTTTCTTACATTAGGTGATATTAGAGATTGATGATGTGATAAAACTGTGACTTAGTGGATGTGTTTAATTATTATTCATGTAGAGACACAGGCAGGACCGAATTTACTGCATCTGTACAGGGCAGCTTCTGCGCTGAGGTAATTTATGAGGTGGCTACAGGCGGCTATAGTGCACTCTTCTCTAGCTGTATTTGAACTTTCTTTGGTTTTGTCATACGCCTTTTCCATTGACTGTGATGGTGCCAGAGCCCATCATTTTTTTATGATAGTTTTACATATTTTATGATAGTTTTTTATAACAGTTAGAAGTTATATATAAAAATCATAGCAATCAATAAATGTATAAGGCATATCCTAATAAATAAACAAATGTCATTATTATGTACACAAATGCTTACCAAGGCTGCATTTATTTGATCAAAAATACAGTAAAGATCGTAAAATTGTAAAATATTATTATAATTCTGTTTTAATATATTAAAAAATGTAATTTATTCCTGTGATTGATAAGCCAGATTTTCAGCAGCTAATAGTTCGACTTGTTTCTTTTTTATTTATTATAAACAAATGACCCTCTAACACTAGCGTTCTACATTCTTTTTCTATTCTTTTGACTTTTTGTTTTATAAAAAAAACTTGACCATCTAACACTTGCACTCTCTAAATTAAAAACTATTATTAAATTAATATTTTTCGATATTAACTAATTGTTTTCTTTTTATTAAAAAAAAGACTCTCTAACACTAGCGTTCTTTATTCTTTCTATTCTATCTACTTGTTTTCTTTTTACTTATGTAACATAATAAAAAATGTAATATTAATATGTAATTTAAAGTAATAGTTTAATTTAGCTCAAAGGGAATCATTTATGATTTTATAGGGATTTGAACAGAATCACTGTTACGGCGATTCACTGAACGAGCCGTATAACAAACTCTGCACTGGATATTAAAATCCAAAATATAGTGAAAACACTATTAAACAACACAGTAACAAGATCGGCAGATTAAGACATTAACTTGTGAGCACAGAACACAAGATACTTCTCTTTTCAATATAAATAAGATTTTATTTATATGAACCTAAGACAAACTAATCTAACACATGAACACAAGCATTCACACGTTGCAGAAAGAGAGAAAGTAAGGAAAGGATGAGTTTAAGAGAATGAAAATGTGAAATCCCAAGTTTACAACAATATGTTCAATTGCATAGACCTGAACAACCATCAATCACTTATTTAACCCTCGCTTTGAGTTTCTCAATGAGGCTAAAATTTATATTAAATACAGTTAGATTTATATTAAATACAGTTATATTAAATTCAGTTAGAACCTGGAGTTGTTACTTGTTTGCTTTGCCTGTGTTAAGGGGTTTCCTTTGTGTTGTCATTGTCCTTGCAGACAGGGGGGGTTCCCCGAAGTGTCTGATTGGTTGAGAGTTCAGTAGTCGTGAAGTGATGTCTTGGGAAGCCGATGGAGTTGTGGCTGGTTGAAGTTTTGAGGCGGTCACAGACTCCAGTTGAACTCGGAGACGAGGTGTGGCGGCAAAACTTAACTGAGTACACGAAACTCACAACGGAAAAGAAAAGAAATTAAAGTAAAAGAATAAAAGGATGTAAAGAGACTAGGTTGGTTTTCTTCTCATTGTGGTAGCAGCTGGTACGTGGGCCAGAGCACGTTCAAAGAGCAGCGTCAAAACGCAGTGGCAAAAGAGAAGAAGAGGAGAAGGGAGAAGATCAAGAGAGCCAAGAGAGCATTTTTAAGAAGAAGAAAGAGTTTGATGGTGTCCTAAGTTTTTAAACTCGGCTTCTGGACACATCCCCTCTGGTGTCTTGACCAATTAGATAGGCTATTATCTTAGCTAGGGGTGTTCCTTCCATCATAAATCAGCATGTTATCAGTCACATGGTCCAAATTTTACAGGCTCTTGCAAAGTATACTTTTGGACATGATTTCTATAACAAGACTATGATGCATTTGACAAAGAATTGATTGGAAGAAGCATTTAAAGCATGATTTTTCACACTCATACATACCAAACACGCATCTGAATCCTTCAGCTATTCAGTAGTGATAAAAAAAACATACATAATATTTGATTAAAACATGATAATCTAATGTGTGGGTTACAAACATAATATAGGTTATTTCTATGCAGAGAAATAACTCATAGGTCCTTTTAAGATGATTTTTAGTACATATGAACAGGTGTGTCTCTAGTGTGTAGTTCTATGGATAATAAGAGGCATGTTCTGTCATGACCAGAGAGAGGTTAAAAGGTCTCCTAAGGAATTCAAGTCTTTGTCTTGTATGGGGGAAGACCTTCCCAAGAGAGTCTGTAGCTCGTGATTTTCTATCACAGGTTTACATGTGACCATCAGTCTTGATTACTTGCAACAAATTTGACAGTCTCCTTCCTAAATTGGAATGATCAAAAAGTGTTCTTTTGTCTCAAGGTTGTAAGCTATTCTGTGAAAGAGGCTTGCTGGTTAGTTTGCTTGCTTCAGACTAGTTGGAGCTAGGAATCTGATTTACGACGTCCTGTTCCCTTGGGCCTCTCTGTGGGATTCCAGCTCCTCATGTTTCAATGTTCTGATGCATCTTAAATTTGTCTGATTCAGTCTCTGATATCCTACATATTCCCCCTTCGATCGACGAGGTGTTTAGCTGAAGACATCGTCGAGCGCTGGAAAAGCAAAGGCAGAAGAAGCAGACAAAAACACAGCAAACACCATGACAACACCTCCATGACAGTTACTGTACTAGTGCAGGCTACTGGTTATTTGAGGTACAGACAGTTATATTCAATTAGTCAATATAGTTTAGTAAATTGAACAGTTCAATTTGGAAATTGTTGTTCTAATTTGGTTCAATACTTTGATTCTTCGATCCAGTTTGGTGATTAAATTTGTTTGTTTCTTCTAAGTTGTCTGAACTTAAGAATGTTCACCTTTAGTTTCTGGTGGCATCATTTGTGGTAAAATGAATTGACCTATCGTGCATGGAGCTCTCTGGCTTCCATTCAGTTTAGAGTGGCTTGCGGATATTAGGATATTAGAATATAAATGTTCTGATGCATTTTAAATTTGTCTGATTCAGTCTCTGATATCCTACACTTATTATAAAAAATTACCCTCTAACACTAGTGTTCACTATCCTTTTTCTATTCTTTCGACTTATTTTCTTTTTATTTACTATTTAAAAAACCCTCTAACACTTAAAAAAAAAATGTGCTATGTGTACTGTGTTAGACTAGTCAGGGCACTTACTAATTATTGCTCTTTTATCGATTCTGAATGCTTTTATTGTCCTTATTGTAAGTTGCTTTGGATAAGAGCATCTGCTAAATGACTAAATGTAAATGTAAATGTAATGTAATGTAAATGTAGATTTTATGGCCAGACACGCAGCTTAAAGGTCATGGTCAACAGTAAAACTGACAGATGTGGAAAGCGCAGATGCTACCTTAAAAGACAGTCATTTTGGTCTGATTCCTCTAATTCTCTGTTTGTCTGTAAATAGACTGTCTCAAGGGACTAGACTGTCTCAAACTGCTAAAGTCTGACAATAACAATAAGGCAGACTGGCTCTGAGTATTAAGTCCTTTTGATCCAGGTCCTCAGCACTGATGAAAGCGTCCCTAACCAGACTCATGAAGCGCTCGTGTACTGACATTCTGCCCCCATCTACCTCGAACACCCACACAGAAGAATACAAAGTAACTGAACCCCAGGTCCATAATTCTTATCTATATGTCAGGTTTCCACCAGGGCTGTCTTACTACTGCCCTCTTATGGAGGCCACTGTGTCGAGGTGTCACTCACCACTGAGTCTTCAGAAAGTGGGGCATCGCACATGTTTGTGTCTTCAGTGAACCGCTGAGCTCACACTCTTCTCATCCTGGAAGCAGAAAAGTAGGTCACTTCTGTTTAACCTCGGGGCCACGCTACTCAGTCACCTCTGAGGATAGAGAGAGAAAGCCATTCAGCTAACTGATCAGGCACACAGACATGTGAAAGAAGCATTCATAAATAATGTAGGCCGTGCTGGGAAGAGCTCCATCAGGTTCACAGCCTGCCGCTGTAGCTCAGATGGAAAATGAACACCTCGAGAAGCCGCGGTCACTTGCATCGGAGAATGACATTTGCAGAAACAGAGGGAGGGAAGCTGAGGACAGAGAAGGAAGGGAGGCTGAGAGGGAAAATGACAGTATGATGGAGAGAGGCTGAAAAGTGGGCAAAGTGAAAGGAGAAATGGGGATAAAAAGCAGGGGGAGGGAAAAGGCATGGGTATGGAGGCTGATTTAGCTCCTATTGAAGTGTTCCAGTGGTGCTCGGGGGTTAAAGAGCAAAGTGTGATGGATACGATCTCATTAAAATGGGAAAGTGAAGCTTTAATTTCCTGCGCATGTTCCATCTTTATTAATGTCAGAAGCAGCAGGTAGTCAATTGCATTAGACCTTCGATCACTGCCTGTACGATGCCCCAATGACAAATATCAAGCCAGGGCATTGCTCTGAAGGAGATCATTGTGAGTATCACTGGAACAAATTACTAACACATCACCGGGTCAAACCGAAGACACACAGACAACTCAAAAGTACAGCATGGGAATGAGACCATGTCAAAACTTATTGAGAGGCACAAACACAATCACCCAATATTGAAAATTCTGTCATCATTTACTTACCCTCATGCCGTTCCAAACCTGTATGACTTTCTTTCTTCTGTGGAACACAAAAAGGTTTTTTTTTTTTTTTTTGTGGCCATACAATAAAAGTCAATGGGTCCACAAAAAGTCTAAAGTTTTATATTATATTATGTTACATTATATTATAAATTAATTTAATTTAATATTTTAAAAATATATACTTTTTACTAATATTTTAATTTAATTATTTTTCTTATTTACTCAGGACAAAGCAGGGACTTTCACAAAACATAAACAGCCACTGATCATCAAGAAAGCTGAACACCATTATGAAAACCTAGGGCATGTAATATTTCAATCATTTTTGTAAATAAAATTCTTATGTGGAATCTTTATCTTTATCTTGTGGAATATGTACATGTAAATTATCTAGCTTAATTAGGAAAGTATAAAAAAATGAAACTAAAAATCTGAATTCAAGGGTCTTGCAAGTCACAAGTTATTATATCATGTGTCATCTGAGTTATCTGTTGTTTTGTTACATGAAAACAGTAGTATGAAATAGAACATTTCGATTTTATTATATTTTAAAATGTAATTTATACCTGTGATGGCAGTGCCCAGTGTTTAGTGTCACATGATCCTTCATAAATAATTTTAATGCTGATTTGATAATCAAGAAACATTTCTTATCATCAATGTAAAATACAGTTGTTTAATACTTTTGTGGAAACCGTGATACATTTTAGGATTCTTTGATGAATAGAAAGTGTTAAAGAACAGCACTTATTCAAAATCGAAATCTTTTGCAAGATAATACATTTTTTATTATCACTTTTGATCAATTTAACACCTCCTTGCTCAATAAAAATAAGAGGTAAAATCTTACTGACCACTTACTGAATCTTTTACCGTTTTTAAAATAACCAATTTATCATTGTCATTACATGATCAGTTTATTTGTTCATTTGCAGTGACGATGATACATCTTGTCCTTATAGAAGTGGAGGCACCTTCAGATGCCCTGCCTAGCTATTGTTTTATGTAAATGTAAAGAGCGAGGTGAAGACAGAAGGTAGAGGGAAGTGCCTATATGCAGCCACTCTGCTGGAACATTGAGACTGCTTCTCATTGAGATGTAGCTAGCCTGTTAAATCCACATGCTTTACGGCACTTGTCAATTCGATTGATAGCTACACATTCACTTCTGCAGGTGAGGAGAGGGGTAAAGCGTGAATTTCACACACATATTTAATAACGCTGGTCACAAATCATCGGCAAGAACATGCATCACAATATCCCATACAAGAAATCCAGGCAAATCTGGTGTTAGAGAAACAAGCGGCAGTCTTTGGAACAAACTCATTTCCAATGCTACATTCTTTTTAAAAATAGGGGACTAAACCACACTCTCCCAGTGCAGGGGATGCCATCCATTGAATAGGCAAACACAAAGTCCTACATTTGAAATGCAGTACATTTAAAGTACATTGCTTGCTAATGTTTGTATAAAGCTGTTATTTCATGTAGTTAATGTTATTCAGTGTAAGTAAACAGTGTTGAGTGAAAGTGGAATAGGGAGTGGAGTTACACAATTTTGCTTGTAGCGAGAAGTGTTGGTGTTTTCTCTCTCTCTGATGCTGCTCCATCACAAGCCTAAAACATATTGGTAGGCTCATGTTAGTGCATTAAATATCAAAGCATTAAACTTTAAGTATTATTATTATTATTATTTAATATATCTTCTACCCAGATATTTGTGATATTAAAAAAATAAACATCGAAATAACTTTGAGCAGAGAATGCAAAATGGAAAACCTGGAATGGAGCAAGTTTGGAATAATGAGAAAAACTTGCCTGCCAAGACAGTCAGCGGTATACAAAGGTTTTAGAATAGAAAGAATTAACTGAAATACACATATGATCGACACTTTAACACTGTAAGGAATTCAGTGGTTGTACATTGGCAATAAAATGGCTCCAAATGAAAGTAAGAACACCTACCAGTAAATCATTGTGTTTAAAAGGTGTAGGCCAACTTAATATAGAATAAAATACGATGTGTGTAGAATTTTCAATAAAAAATATATTTAAATAAATAGATAAAGTATTAACCTATACAAAAATAAATATTTTATCTAAACAATTTACTCATTCAAATAAAATAAAAATGTTTTTGCCAATATTTTAATAAATGAAATACATAAATTAGGTTGTTAAAATTTTGGTAATTGTGCCTTAAATAGTAACTTTTTGCATGAACACACCAGACATTTTCAGTAAATGGGACAGCTTCTACCATGAAAATAAGAGTTATCCTGGTCCATCAGATCATCAGCAAGCAAATCAGTAAAGGAAATGACCGTAGATGAGATGAAAGAGAAAGAGAGAATATAAACTTGCAGAAGGTGGATTTGTGCAGATTCTGCCAGCTAGAAGGCAGTTCTTGGAGGATGGCGTCCCAGGGGAGTTCCTTAGTCAACTTCTAACACATACCTCATTGATGAAGCACCGCCATAAAGGCTTCATAAAGGCTTCATAAATATGTATTATATTAGATACAGCTGCAGCCTAGATGACATTCGGCTCCATTTCGGGGCTCTGGTTTGAATGATTGCATGCCTTGTTTTAGAAGATGACTCCATAAACCATGACAGTTTTCAAATTGGGCTCAATCACAAATAAAATATTTTTTAAATTGATCAAATGTTGTTTAAGGTATATTTTTGATGCCAATTGTTATTGACTTTACATAAAACTTTATGGTCTTTTAAAAGAAGATCAGCTGAAATGCCTATAGGAAATACATCAGAACTATGTCACACAGTATGAAATTGCTCTAATTTTGTAGCTATAGAGTCCCTCTGGAATACCTGCCAAACCTGACCTCCTGCGTCATGATACTATACAGACAACCCATAGCGAGAGGTCAGAGGTCAGGTCCAAGCTCAGGGTTGACCAAGCAGTGAGAGTTGAGTTTGTGCAGCTGCCGTCTTGCCTGAACTGGCTTTTATCACACTCGTGACCTTTTTCTTGCAGAGCCACAGAGCAATGCTGATCTACATGAAGGACTCGTCCACCTCTGAGACTATAAAGAGATGAGATCTGCACATATTAGTCTTGAACTACTGAAATATACAAAGTGCAGAGTAAAGGGAATAGCTACCCTCAAAAATGTAAATTTTGTCATCATTTATTTTCCCTCATATTATTCCAAATCTGTATGATATTCTTTGTTCTGAAGAAAACAACTTCCTTAAACTACTGAGTGGCTTCAAAAGGCTTGGTATAAAATGCACAAGTCATATGGACTTCTTTATGATACATTTATGGTGCTTTGTGCCTTTTTGGATCTATTTTCATTGTATGGGAGAGAGCAGCTCACACATTTTGCTAAATTTCTCCTTGTATTCCATGGAAAAAAAAAGTCATACAGGTTTGGAACAACATCAAGGTGAATAAATGATGACAGATTTTCTAACTTAAATCTATTTTTTATTTAAATCTAAATAAATACTAAATATTTTATTGATATCCTTTTTATTAGTTTTATTTAGATTTTTAAAAAAGAGATAAAATTTGACAAACTATAAACTATGTGTGTGTGTGCGTGCATATATATATATCATTACAACACAGAGAACAGAGAAGACAGAGACATTAGAATATAATTTTAAAAAGCTACATTTAGATCTAAATTAAAATTGGAGTAAGAATTTCCCATTCAGTTGTGGACCAAAGTACACTGCACAAAACATAACTAAAATAAATAACAAATAACAACAACAAATTAACCTTTCCTTTTCAAGCACATTCATTCACAGCTGAACCAAAACAACAGTTTGTTCTCATTCAATATTCAAAGGATCATATTATAACTCCTCCAGAAAGGAGAATGACTTCGATTGTCTTGTCAAGGTGCATGGGTCCCTGTCCTCAGGCATGAGAGAAATGCTTTTGTTTCATAAGCGCAACAGAAAACCTTGTACCCCCAACTCTGATCAAGTTCCAATAATGGATATATGTGCTTGAGTTCTGTCTGTAAGAGATCGCCTAAGGTTTATAGAGGACCATTGACTGGAGAACAATACCAGAGTTCACTTCTCTAGTATGCTGGTAAAAGTAGCTGCACTCTAGCCATGGTGGGCCCCTGAAGAGGGTCTCTGGAGAGCTGCTCTATGTTTGGACACCTGTTTGCATTTGGTTTTCCCTACAGAGAGGGAGAGAGGGGACTATTGTGACTGGCCACCCACAAGGCAGACTGCAAAATATCCACCACGTAAAGTAGAAGCGCCCTCTGTTTGAATACAGTGGTGTAGATCCTCCCTACAATAATTTAGGATGTTTTGAAAGAGTTTTGTTTGTTGGAAGCCACAGTCATAGCTGGAACTCTATGCTACATTGTTGTGTTCACTGGGAAATATATTTAAATGTGGAAGAAATCAATACAGCCGTGGTCAAAGTAAGCGTTCTTAATTATTGGACGTGACAGAGGAAGTATTGAATTTCTCCTGTTCTGTTGACCCAACACACTGCACTGACATTCTGCCTCCCAAGAGAGACTGGCATCGCTATCAGCCTGCTGTTGTGTGTGGGAGATGATAAGAGAGTTTGTAAGATGAGGGATGGAAAAGTCACTGCTATTCAACCCCGGAGAGCATTCATTCTCAATACAGAGGACTGTCAGGCATTACAGTAGCTTTTAGAGTTTTTCACAGAGTTTAAACCCTTTTCCACTCATTCATAAAGCCTGAATTAAATTTAAATGCTTCAAACCGCACTTCTCTGTAGTCGGTTACATTCACAGATGTTGTTTCTCTAAGGTCAGCCATTTAAAATTACACACAATCATTCTATGATGTGCGGCTGTGTTCCAAAAACTAGTGAGAGGTAGTATTTTAAGACACATTCCTTAAAATACTGCTTCTTAAGATACTTCATTCAGTCCAAAGGTTCCCAGAATGAATTGTGATAAAATAATAATAATAATAATGATAATAATAATAATAATAATAATAATAATAATAATAATAATAAAGAGTGAAAAATGCTGCTTTTAAATACAGATTTGGTAAAAAGTTAATAAGGTTATAAGTTAATAAAAAAAAAGTGCATTTATTTGATTAAAAAAATACAGTAAAATACATCTTTATTTTTGTGTATTTATTTTTTTAATTGAAAGCTGCTTTTTTTCTATTCTCTGTTTTACTATATTTTAAAATGTAATTTATTCATGCTATGGCAAAGCTGAATTTCCAGCGGTCATTACTCCAGTTTTCAGTGTCACGCAATTCTTCAGAAATCAATCTAATATGCTGATTTGGTGCTCAAAACACATTTCTTATTATTATCAATATTGAAACAAGCTGTGCTGCTTAATATTTTGCCGAAAACCATGAAACATTTGTGTTCTTCAGGATTTGATGTATAAAAATTTCAAAAGAACAGCATTCATTTGAAATAAAACAATTTTTCACTTTTGATCAATTTAATGGATCCTTGCTGAATAAAAAGTATACATTTCTTTAAAGAAAAAAGTCTCCCAATTGTTTAAAGATGAAATATTGTAAAATATACAATAATATAACAATATATTTTCTGAAATACTTTCTAAAATATTTCTGCAATATTAAAAATGTAGTATTTACTACATACTGCCTCTACTAATACTTGTGTAAGCTTTTACACATAGCATTAAGTTAAACACAAACTCTGATTAAATGAATTGCATGTCAAGCTGCCCACTGATTGTGTGGCACACAGAGCTGCAGTTTGTGCAGTGTTTCAGATTGGCCACTTATAGAGTTATTCTGGTTCTGATGCTGCCCATGTAGGGAGCAAGGCAGTATGGCAGCTCACAAGGTTTTGGAAAAGAGCTACCAACTCCTATGAAAAATATACCCTAATTTTCAATCAAACTCATATCTTATGTCTCTAAAGCACAGAGGAACAATAAATCCCTGACTAACACTGTTTCTCCATCCGGTTAATAAGAAAATCCATTTACACGTTACCAAACTCAATATCAGCCTCCAAAAATAGACTCCACTACTGACTCTTTCCTTGAATCAAAGCAGCTGATAAGCATATGCCCAGTCATCATTTTTCAGCCTAATCTAACTCTGACCTCTGTCCATGTGTTCATTCTCACCTTGTCTTTAAAGACCTCCTCAGAGAAGCTGTGCTCTATCTTTAGCAGCCTACACAATACAGTCTCCTTCCCCTGAGAAAGCCCCCGCAACTGATGCCAGAGCCCCTCAGCATTGTCCTCACGTTCACTTCAGACTCTGATTTACAACCAGTGTCAGGTAGCCAAAACTCTAAATCCGCATCCTGCGTGGGGAGTCGGAGGAGGAACGCTGCTGATTTAGGGTCTGGGGAGAAAGACTACGAGCACGGATATTGGTGTCATGAATGTGATCCATCCTATTGTTATCTATGCAAGTTCCTACAGTGCGCTGAAAATGTCAAATGAGCTGGCTGTTTCCATTTCAGGAGTCAGTCATAAAAGATATAAAGTACTAGCTCAAATGTAGAGACAATGTGACTTTATCATTAATTTTCTCTATAGTAATAAGGCAAAATTTTCTGCACAGATTATATCACCCAGTATACACACAGTGGGGTCCAAAAGTCAGAGACCAATAGTGAAACTAGTTACTAATTTTATGATTATTATTTTTTTAAAGATTTAATTTTGGTGTTTTTGCCGTTTTTATGATAGGACAGTACTCAGACAGGAAGCCAAGTGGCAGAGAGAGGGGGGCGGGATCGAGAACTCAGGACGCCCGAAGCACAATGGTGCTGCCTACGAGGATATCGACACCAAAAAAAGTGTTATTTTTGAAATTACAAATTATATTAGCAACATAAAAATTTGCAACATACAATCATTTCAGACTGTCTTAGTATTTAGTTGGCCACTCTTTTGTTTTAATAGCAGCAGCTATCAAAAGATGCAGTTTTATTTTAAAATTTTACATTATAACAGAATGAGCAAAATAAAGAAAGAAATATTTATTTATTTATTTTTATTAACAATATACAAATATTATAAATTAATAAATATATGAAGAGTTTATTTGCAAAAATAGATAACTATGTTTTTTTCATTCTCAAAAATCATGTTTTTTTATCACGTTATCATGTTTTTATTGTGTTTTATTGTGTTAGTTAGCTGTATTTGTTAGTTATTTTTTACCTAATTAAAATAACCCGACTACAGTTTGATTGAGATTAATTGGAATGCACAATGAAAAAAACATGTTTTTTCAAAATTGTTGAACTGTTTTTGCAAATGAACTCTTCATATACATATATATGCATTTTATATAATAACAGAATGAACAAAATAAATAATATTTAAATATAAAAACATTGTTTGTGCATGTTCAAGCCACATTCGATATATTTTTGACATTGCTGTGAGCTCAAGTGCTCTTCTCCAGTAAAGCTAATTCAGTAGCCTGACCTTCTGCTAACATTGACATTGGCTGACCTTGTACCTAAACGCCTGTTATCGTCAAACAGAGATAATGCAAGTCTGCACTTCCTTCAGGGGTCAAGGCTTCTGATAATGTTTTATGACCATCACCACTCCTCTCGGTGATTGGAATAATTGATAGAGAACATCATCAAAGATCTCACAACAGCTGAAGCATATTGTGCTCTAATGGGAATGTGCTTTTGCACATGAGCACACAATCACACACACACACTCATGCTTTGCCTCTTGTGAGTTGGGCTACAAATTGAGAGAGAGCAGCAGTAATACCCAGTGAGCAGAAAGGCTGTGACCATAACTGTCAGCAGCTAATAAATGTGTGAAACTTTGGCCTCTAATTTTCTCAATGACATGAAATAATGGGCAAAGCTTTCACTTCTGTGAAAGACTGTAATGTACCACTCATGACTTCCAGTGTAAACCATTAGTGCGACAGGCAAACCACACACGCTCATATGTCTTCAGATAAACGGAGCTGTTCGGCCCACCATCATTTTCACATCATATGAGATTATGGAACAAATATGTCACTTTTCCAGCTTTTCACACTGGAAAATGGCAAAGAAAAAAGTCTCTATCCTTGGAGAAATATTGTGTTAGCTTGCTATCAGTTATGTAGTTGACGTGTCAGGTCAAGCAGTGCTGCAATGTGACAAACTATACTTTAAGGTGACTAGATTTCCAAAATAAAAAAAAATAAAAAACTACAAAAAAAACCCCCAGAGAAATGTCTAATTCTGTGGTCAATATATAACTGAAATTTCCAATGTTTTATCCTACTACTCTAAATTACATATAGACACACTTTTAAATGGTAAAGATTGTTCAGAGTAACCTGAAGCAACCTTATTCTCCTAAAATTAACAATTGTTGACTGACAATGACTTTATTTGACAATGACCTGTATTGTTTAACCAAAATAGTCACAGAAAAATATTTTCCATAAAATATTAAGCAGCACAAAATAGAATTTACAAATTAACACAAAAATATATTTTAATACTCGACTATATTAAATCAGAAAACAGTTCCTGTAAATTGTAATACATTTTTTACTGTATTTTTGACAAATAAATAAATGCAAAACCATTATTCTTTCAAAAACATTTAAAAAATGGTAGTAACTGGTAGCATATGGCTTGATATGAAATACAAATAAGCTAAAGGATTGCTTAAACTCACATAAACCTGACAATTTATCAGGCAAAAACAAGATTTTAGTCATGTTTATCATTTTTAAAGGTTGTCTTGTTATTCCCTTTTAGATCCACCCCCAGCCTAGAGCTAAAAACATTAGCCACCTTCATTTTCTGCTTCATTAGGCCTCAGCGAGTTTAATATCGATAGAAGTGTACACACAGTAATTCTTCTGAGTTAACTATCATTATTTTATTAGTTGATTCAGCTCACTTTTAATCAGCGAAGTGATTTATTCCCCATTAGAACCCTGGACCTACTCCATCTGCAAATTTGCTGAGCTAGTCGTGTCATTAACTTTGATATTAGACTTAAAAATCAGTTACACAAACACACACTGAGACTGTATTTCACCTACACACACAAACCAACCGAAAATTCACTACAGAAGCAACCTAGAGAAAAACCTCTGCTGTGAAACTAGCCAACACATGCATCCTAATTAATTAAGCAATCAAAACAGTCCAGTCCCTGGTTGGAAAACTAAAAAGTGGGAAATTATTCTTAAAATGCATCAGCTTTTTTACACACGTTCATTTTATATATGAATACCAACTTATGATTTCGCAATTTAGCACTTTTGCTCAGTTGAGAATAATTTTTCTGTGTTTACGGGTCCCCAAGACCCTAATAATGTAAAAAAACTAATATATATATATATTTTTTATAAATAAACTCAATAAATCAAAATAAACAACTGGTAAGAGTGTACTGCTTCAGTTTGTAAGCCAGTCAGTTGCATTCTGTCATAATTTACTCACCTTCATGTTGTTCTAAACTTACATGCATTTCTTTTTTCTTTTGAAGAATGCTGGAAACCAAACAGTTTTAGTTACCATTGACTTCTACTGTAAAAACAAACAAACAAAACACATTCAGACATTCATCTTTCAAAATATCTTCATGTTCAACAAAAGAAAGTACTGTAAGTTATACAGGTTTGGAATGACATGAGTGAGTGAAATATGACAGAATTTTCAGTTTGGGGTGAACTATCCCTTTAACATAAGTTATGTAATCATTTTATGAAGGATGGTTGAAGCTTGTTAATGCATTAAAACCAGCATAAGGTTAGGAAAATCAACCTAATGCCATTTTTAAATCTACTGAAATAGTCTTTGAGGTCTCTGAAAAGAAACAGAACAAGACGGTTAAGCTTTGAATTCCTTACATCCACAGGGAAAAATAGATGGAGGACAAAAACAAAGACAGGATAGAGAGAATAAATGAGTGCATGTGTTATTTATGTGAGCTGCTTGGAAATGCTGCTTATCCGCTTGCGATACTATAAAGGGGAATGTGGGTTCCAGAACACACTGAATAAGATTTGTTGGGGGGAGAGAGAGGGGGAGACACATGGAAGGGTTTTAATGCTAAATTGAGTTAGATAGGGAGCGGCCTGTCGGACAATGCGTGCAGGATGATGAATTATATATGAAGTTAATCTCAGCATGTCTTGCAACCCTTGATGGCTGCCTGGGGGGAAAATAAGCAAAGTGTGGCGGCAGTGGACAAGCCTGACACATTCTCAGCCTCTTCGCTTCACACTCTGCATCTGCAGCGCTGGCAGGCCAGGCGACGGCATCTAATGAACAGGGGCAGGGATGGATGGCCGACCTGCACACACCGTGGGAGACGGCAAGCTTGTGATGTGCATCTGTGACGGGTTTGGGTAAAGCAGAGGAGTTTTGATCATGTGTGGTCTAGATCTGCCCTGACATGCTACACTTTGAAACACAAGCTTCCCACCCACAATGAAGTTCCTTTACTTTTACAGGCCATGATTACTACATAGGCATTTGCAAAAATTATTTTATAGATACACTGAAAAAAAAAAAAAAAAACTGTAGAAACAATTTTTACTCAGAAATCACTAGTAAATTTCACAAACACTTAGAAAGAAACAGCAATAAAAAAAATTATTTATTTCTTGAAGTAGAAAGACCGAAATAGGATTTGCTTGTAAAACACACTCCAATAATCTCCAGTAATCAATGTTTATTTACAACTTCAAAAGACAATCTTTTACAGTGAAGCCAAAAAAGAAAAAGAGAATATTGAGAATTGGAAGCTGGACATTATATTTCTTTAAATATAAATAATGCAAATAGTTTTATAATATACACTACTATTCAAAAGTTTGGAGTTTTAAAAGATTTGTAAATGTTTATGAAATAAGTCTCTTACGCTCAACAGGGCTGCATTTATATGATCAAAAATACATAGTATTGTAAAATATTGTTTAAAAATGTAAAATAACCATTTTCTATTTTATATATATTAAAAAATGTAATTGTACTTTTTATCAATCAAAATGCACTACTGGATAACAATATTAATTTCTTTTATAAATAAAAAAAAAAAAAAAAAAAAACTGACACCAAACTTTTGAGCACTTTTTACATTTTATATATTTTTATTTTATATTTTTATTCTATTTTTACTGCAAAAAGCTTTTGTGTTAAAGCTTGTACTAAGAAAATAACCAAAAGCGCAGAGGTTATTTTTAATACAATCAAAAACTACACTGTAAATGAAGCAAAGATTAATGGAATGTGTTTTATTAATGTTAAATTAATTCATGTTAAATTCAATGTTAATTGCCATGCCTTTGCAACTGTAAAATTTACTAGCAATTTCCGAGTGAAAATTGTTTCTACACCAGGCACAAGATTTAAAGTATAAAACTAGAATTAATTAAAATTAATAATAATAATAAAATTCCCTTACATTTGCAGACTCATATAAAAATGCATTAAGATTATGTCTGAAACCATTCCTTTCTAACAAGTTCGAATCAAAGAAAGAACTAGAAACACAAGCTTTCTGACCCGTGCAAAGTCACTGCACTCTTGACAGTATTTATAACATAATGTCAGGGAGATCTACCACATATTAAAGACATCTAACTCTTTAATCAACAGCAGATATACACACATGCATACAGACCTCTGATTTACAGCGGTACAACCTCAATGAGAGTGAAGGGCATCATCATGTGCACTCTGTGATATACCAGTGCACGCAAAACCGTGACACATGGAGCCACGACAACACCATCCAAGTGTGTGCGTGTGAATTTATGACATTCTGTGATGACTGAACGCACCTTCTTCCCTCGTCGTCAATCAGTGAGTTTTATGAGTGATATCAGCAGACTGGCAGTGTCACAGTAAATTGGCGGGTCAGCGCTCACAGAGCTGATGGCTGCTGAAGGGGAGACAGCGCACCAAGAGTCCAGTATCCTGTGCTCTCGGCCCACAACAAAGAGAATCTCGTAAAAGTGCGGGAGGCGTGTGGTGTTGTTCAGGTGGAAAGTAGTAACTCAGCATGGGCTGTCACTGTTAACCCAGAAGTAGTAGGGCAGCCATAAATCCACTTTGTTATAAACAAATAAATTAATGTGAAGAAGATGTGATATTTTCATTGGGGGAGGTTTCATTGGAGTGGACTGCAGTTATGTCTCTTTTACAGGGCAGAAGATTCTGGACCACAGGGAAACAGGGAATTACGAGATTTGGCTTTTTACAAAGACTCTTTAGGAAAACAGAGTACGAAGATAATATAATTCTACAATTTAGAACATCAGGGAGTCAAGTTACAATATAAGTTAATAAAATTAAAAAATAAAATATAGTCAAAGCTAAAGTTAAAAATCTCAATGTGTCATTGTACATCCCACATTAAATGTAATAAGTAATTTAAAGAATTATATGACTTTGTATATCAATAATGATTATTTTAATGGCTTTGCAATATAAACATTATGAAGTATATAAATACTGGAAAAGGCTGAAGACCCACAATTTATAATGAACGAACATTTAAATCTGAATAAGGTTAAAAATATATAGCCTAGTGCCTTGCTTACTCGGATCAATCGTTGGATTAAAATGAATGTGAAAAAACAAACATGAACTGGAAAAATAGAAATCCTGCACAATACTCAAGTTTGCATGATCAGTCTAGAGGAAGGCCACAAGATTAAAATGTGGATTACTAATATATTTTTGTGATTTTTCTAATCTGAATTAGGTTACAACATAAAACTTGAATTGATCAATTTACACAAATATATATTATCTACATTATATACAGTTGAAGTCAAAAGTTTACATAGACCTTGCAGAATCTGCAAAATGTTGATTATTTTACCAAAATAAGAGGGATCATACAAAATGCATGCTATTGTTTATTTATTACTGACCTGAATAAGATATTTCACATAAAAGATGTTTACATGTAGTCCACAAGAGAAAATAATAGTTGAATTTATAAAATGACCCCGTTCAAAAGTTTACATACACTTGATTCTTAATACTGTGTTGATACCTGAACGATCCAAAGCTGTGTTTTTCTTTTTGTTTAGTGATTGATGTTCATGAGTCCCTTGTTTGTCCTGAACAGTTAAACTGCCTGCTGTTCTTCAGAAAAATGCTTCAGGTCCCACAAATTCTTTGGTTTTCCAGCATTTTGTGTGTATTTGAACCCTTTCCAACAATGACTGTATGATTTTGAGATTCATCTTTCAACTAAGGGACTCATATGCAACTATTACAGAAAGTTCAAACCCTCACTGATGCTCCAGAGGGAAAACCCATACATTAAGAGTGAACGCTTTTTGAATTTGAAGATCAAGGTAAATTTAACTTAATTTGTCTTCTAGAAAACATGTAAGTATCTTCTGTAGCTTCTGAAGGGCAGTACTAAATGAAGGCAATGAATTAGGCAAAACAAGATAAATGTACTCATCTTCATTCTGTTCAAAAGTTTTTATTCTTAATGCATGTTTTTTCCCTCTGGAGCATCAGTGAGAGTTTGAACTTTCTGTAATAGTTGCATATGAGTCCCTCGGTTGTCCTCAGTGTGGAAAGATGAATCTCAAAATCATACAGTCATTGTTGGAAAGGGTTCAAATACACAAAAATGCTGGGAAACCAAAGAATTTGTGGGACCTGAAGGTTTTTCTGAATAACAGCAGGCAGTTTAACTGTTCAGGACAAACAAGGGACTCAACTATCACTAAAAAAAAACAAAAAAAACACAGCTTTGGATCATTCAGGTATCAACACAGTATTGAGAATCAAGTGTATGTAAACTTTTGAACGGGGTAATTTTTATAAATTCAACTATTATTTTCTCTTGTGGACTACATGTAAACATCTTTTATGTGAAATATCTTATTCAGGTCAGTAATAAATAAACAATAGCATGCATTTTGTATGATCCATCTTATTTTGGTATCAACATTTTGCAGATTCTGCAAGGTGTATGTAAACTTTTGACTTCAACTGTAACTGATTTGAAGACAGCGCTGAACTAGATATACCGTATGTTTTAAAACATTTGCATTCTGTACAATTCATACATATTGTAAGATATTAAATTAAACATGAAATTTTAAAATAGAGCAACTGAAATAGTATTTTCTTTTAAAACGTACTCCATTAATAAAAAAATAAATAAAAAATTGTACAGTGTATATGTGGTCTCACAGTCAACATGGTCAACATCAACAGCTCTTGACACTGTAGAAAACTGTGTGGAGGTGACCCTCATGTCTGCCTCTTACTGTGCACTGCAGGCTGCGTCGATCAGTCATAAAGGACGTTCGGTGCTTTATAATCTTTTACAGACTCTTTTTGTTTGTTTGTGAGTGGCAGCGCATGTGAAAGATTCAGTTGCGTGGGACAGTTTGAGTACCATCAAAGCAAAGCTACACAAAAACTCTTAGAGGGCATATGCAAGAGATGTTCTCATCTCAAATGCAAGCCTGAAATATTTAATATGTTTATTCCATGTGACATCAAGGCACTGGTTAAAATCATATATTCTATATGTGATGCCATGGACAGTACTGATTCAAAACACAAAGCACAAACCATGTTAACCACAGCTGACACTTACAAAGTTAAGATACAAAGATACAAAGTTAAAGGAATATTCTGGGTTCAGTTTAAAATATAGTTTACCCAAAAATGAAAATTCTGTCATTAATTCCTCACTCTCATGTCGTTCTAAACCTGTAAGACCTTTGTTCATTTTAGGAATATGATTTAAGATATGTTTGATGAAATCCGAGAGCTTTCTGACCCTGCATAGACAGCAACGCATCTGACACGGGAGAGAAGAAATTATTCTAGAAACAATTAAGACTATTTTAACAATGTCCTTACTACCTTTCTGGGCCTTGAACGTGGTAGTTAGGTTGCTGTCTATGTAGGGTCAAACAAGCTCTCAGATTTCATCAAAAATTTCTTAATTTGTGTTCCGAAGATGGGTTTGGAATGACATGAGGGTGACAGAATCTTCATTTTTGGGTGAACTATCCCTTTAAACTCAATGAACAGTTTTTGTGGAATAAAATTGATTATACGAGAATAATTAATTTCCAAATTGTCCTTCCTTTTCTTAAAAAAGGCAAAAATCTGGATTACAATGATACACTTACATTAGAAATGAATGGAGTCAATCCATAAATGTTAAAATACTCACTGTTTCAATAGTATAACCACCAGACATAAACATATTGCATGTAAACATGATTTTTGTGTGTAAACAAATAATAGTTTTTTTGAACCCTTTAACTGATATTTAAACAACTTTACAACTTAATTCATACATTTTAAGAGAATAATTAATCTAAATGCTTTTATAAAATTTATAAAAAGCTTCACATTTTTACAAAATACAAAAATTGGTCTCATTTACTTTCATTATTCAGTAGGCCTAAGCATTCACGGTGTCCTCAATTTTTTAAAAAAATTTTTAGGAAAACAATGGAATTGAAAATTAATTTAATCAACAAAAAATAATCATCACAAATGCTCTTAAGGAAGCTTAAATTGTTTCAAACCCAAAATATTCCTTTGAACGCCCATGAACACATCAATATCAGATGTTCGACTACAAACAGCCTCCACACATTCAAACATCAATGATTCAACAGAATAACCCAATAATAAACTATCTGTTCTTTACAATCACCAGTCCTAGAGTCAGTTTTTACGGTATGGCTCTGTTTGTGAATAATGTGGTCTGGCCTAAACAAGCACCTCGCATAATGCAAAACGTCAGAGATTAACCTACCCTGTCGACATCAACATCGCGCTCTAAACAAACGACAACAGCGTCGCTCATGAGTACACGTTCTCCTCCTGTGGTACAGGGGAGCCCAACAGTGTAGCGAAGCGCATTCGTCTGGCTGCTCTTAGTCCTTTGTAACCCAGACTCTTAATGACTCCAGGAGGAGTGCAGTGAGTAATGAGCAACTGGGTGTTTGATGAACAGCAGGGTAATTCTGTAAGCCGCCGCGTCGAGGCCCAGAGGAATTGAGAGCGGGGCGCAGCTGAGGCTGTCGGCAGCCGCTGACAGGCCCTGAGGTTGATTAAAGTTGACCTTGATCGTGAAGTGAGGAAGAGGGAGAGAGAAAGAAAGGGAGAGAAGCACCACGTGTGACTGTAACCCCAGCTGGCCGTCCAGCAATCACTAGAAAACAGCGGCCGTTGCGCAAGGAGTAATTGCAGTGGAAAAGACTAAAGGAAATCAATGAAGACCAATCGATAGCAATTAGATTTTTTTTATTGCTAATTTCTTTTGACGAAGGAGGGGGTGCGAGATTGATCAAGTGCATCCGTACTGTATCGGCAGACTTTGTTATTCATTGAGGAGAAATGCCCAGCTGACTGACTGATGAATCGGCTGAGATCATTAAGTGTGAATAAATACTTGTGATGAACACAAAATGAGCTTGACGGTTAACCTTGATGTGGATTTCACTTGATGTGGAAAAGGAACTATTGCATCATGTGAGGAGACAAAGTACTTTTGAATGCCAAGACTCATCGACTAGGTCTAAAATCCCTAAATGCATTATTATTATACACACAGTTCTGTCAAATCAATGCCTCAAAAGTTAAAACAACTTGCATTTAATTTAAAACAATTTTTAAAAAAAACACAGATTTGAACAGATATACAGGGAAATGATGATTCAATGATGAATCAATAGGGCAGTTTATTTTTGATAATCTACTGCGTTTCTTGAAATTATAAACATACCTCTGTTGCTTAACAGGTCCTGAACAGCTTTGCTGTTGTTGATTACGGTTATATGTGTGATGTGTGAGGTTGCAGAAATCCATTGGCTCTATTTTCACATCCTGACACCTGAGTGAGAGGCAAAGAAAAATCAACAATTACATATCATACTAAACCAAACAACAGTGTTAATTTTTCATAGAAGGGGGCCCTCTGGGTTGAACTTACGTAAATAGCAGGAGCCCTTTATTTCCATAGCAAATCAAAATTCATGTACACTATCATTCATAAGTTTGGGATCGATGAGGTTTTTCAATGCTGTGGAAAGTATCTTATGCTCACCAAGGCAGCCTTTATATATATAAAAAAATATAAAAAAAAGTTCAGTAAAAAAAAAACAGCAATACTGTGAAATATAATTACAATATAAAATAACTGTTCTCTGTTTTACAATATTTTAAAATGTTTTTTTTTTCCTGTGATGGCAAAACTGAATTTCCAGCAGCTGTTACTCCAGTCTTCAATGTCACATGATCCTTCAGAAATCATTCTAATGTGTTGATTTAGCACTTAAGAAATATTTCTTATTATTATCAGTCATGTTAAACAGTCATGTTGTTTAATATTTTTGTGGGAAAAGTGACTTTTTTCAAAATTCATCTAAGTGTACATCTAAGTGGTTCTTAATTATTTTGTCGTCTTCTATTTTACCTGGCTAACTTCTGCTAAGTGACAGATGAATTTGTGTCAGAATACTGTAGAGTCCAACTGTTGAGTAGCACTGGTTATTCTGCCTCTCTGAGATTACTATAAGGTAAAAGAGTTCCTCTCATTTTTTGTCATGGCATTTTCTGTCACACTGCTCCTATCGTTCTTCAGACTCTGGCTGTTAAAAGATAAAATCATCTTACATAGTCATTAATAACCACAAGCAAGCAATCAGAACCTGGACAACATCTTTATCTCTGTGCTTTCTAGTAACATCAGTTAGATACCGTGTTATTTTCTTTGCACTGAAGAGTTCAGAGAGGCACCTAATCGACAAGCAGATCCACCTCAAGCGGCCCTTTTTGGGTACCTCTGCGGTCTTATCCGGCGATCACTGGCGGTGGACGCGCTGCCCTATGAAGAAAGGCCATTAATCAGTGTTGCTTCAGCCCGCTGACACTCTCTCACTCACACATTCAGTCTCGTACAACCAGCTCCATGCCCTCTCCTGCCTTTCTTCAACAATGAACGGACTCAATGAGCCTGTCAATCACCGTTACAGCCCAGCCCCCCATGAGTGTCACCTGGAAAGGTATCCACAACCACCGAGTTGACTTCTTTAAACCTTTCAGCTCAAAAACGGCTTTAATTTCCACCATCTAAATTGTACTTGAGTATAAACTTTGAAAAAGGGTCCTCATTTCCTCAACAGCAGGTGTTTGAAATGCGATTTGGGCCAAGCAGGAGGGAGAGATGTTTGACCTCTGCTGCCACACTGACTCTGGCTGCAGTCCCAGTAAAGTGGCACTGACACTGATGCTGACGGGTGGCTGAATATGTGAGTGAGTTTAATAGGAATCTCAAGCCAAGCAACACGCCGTGTCAATCACGAGGTGCATTTGGAGCTCTGACACAGGATGTGTAAGGGAGTCAAATCCACTTGCCCAAGGTTGCATTAAGAGCATTCATCACCAAAGGTCATTGTTTAATACATAGTCTGCGATCCGGACAGCCACAATATGCACAACCACGACTTTAAAGCATCCCTCAATGGATCCATCTTACAAACTGTCTTTTCGGTATACCAAAAAATGTAAATGTCCAAACATCCATCAGAAAAAGCACTGATTTGCATTGCCTTTGGAAATAGCAGTGCAGTCTGAGCGGAGCTGTAAAAAAAAAAAAATGATTCACTGTATGACCCAAACAATCGTCTGTCTGATCTGGTTATGATGAGATGAATGATTTATGGTAGTCTACACACCCCACATAAAATAAAAGAGTGCGAGAAATACTAAAAGCGAGACTGAGAAAGACTCTGGCAAGGTTGAGAGGACTCCCTGTAAGTGCTGAATTAATTTATGACTCTATCTGAGCTTGAGCAGAGCTAAAATATTCGCTTCGAAACACTGATTTTCTTGCCTACTGTCTGAGGCAGCATCTATGAGCCTGTGAATTAGCATCGGTGCTTAAAGGTGTTCACACACACACACACACTCAGCCCGTTAGCAGGTATCTACCCCCCGATGAGTGGAGACAGGGAGTTTTGGAGACATGTTTCTGCTGCTTGGCTGCTCTCATCTCAGGCTTGGCAGTGAACTTGGAGTCTGTGGAGTCTGGCCGATTTGCAGACTACATCAAAAAGAATTTGGGATTTAAAGACTCAGCATGTTTGCACACAAGTGAAACCGCAATTTTGTTGGACAAATATGTACGAATAATGTACAGTCAGTTAGAAATTATCACAAAATGAATCCCAGAGGGAGTTTATTTTGTGTTAGTGACCAGCTGAATGTAAATTATCTCTTTAATTATACAGCTACATAAATAAAAAAATAAAATCATATGTAATATTGACTTCAAAATATGTTATTGTAAGCTACTACTAGGACAGATAGTCCTTGAGATAACACATAGAGAAACCCATAACAACAACTCACTGACTCACAGATTTATAATATTAATTTATATATTATTAATCTGCAATCCAACAAAACATATTTTGCCACAGTTCTCTTGCCAGCTTTTTGTTCTTCCAAGAGAATGTTTGAATTGGTTTATTTGGGGACTCCTAAACTTTCAGTCATCTTCAATCATGTTTAATGGCCATTAATTGAGTATATTACAATTGATGTTTTTAGTCCTTGGTTGCTCATTTTATTACAGTTGATAGTTGTACTAACTGCTTTGAGTTGCAAGATGGCGCTAATGAGCTATTCGAACTTGTGTTGACACGAAAGACATTGTGGATTGACACAAGAGTCATGAACGTATTTGGAACTGTATTTTGCCATGACCAATGGTGAAATATACAATTTAGCTTCACTATATGATCAGTGCAGCAATTGACCAATCAGAATGAAGTATTCCAGAGAGATGTACATTAAAAAGTTTAAGGATGCATAAATTGATCAAAAGTGACAGTGAAGACCTTTCTTTGTTACACATTCACATTCTGTTCTTTTGAATTTTCTATTTGTCCAATAATCATGAAAAATATACATCACGGATTTTACAAAAATATTAAGCAGCACAACTATTTTTAACACTGATTCTAGTAAGAAATGTTTCTTGAGCACCAAATCAGCATGATTTGTAATTCATAATGATTTCTGAAGGATCATGTGACACTGAAGACTGGAGTAATGGCTGCTGAAAATACAGATTGGCCATCACAGGAATAAATTACATTTCAAAATATATTCAAATATAAAACCATTATTTTAAATTGTAATAACAATTCACAGTTTTTAGTGTATTTTAAGTGTAATCAAAGCCTTGGAATAACAGATTTCTGAGGCCTGTAAGAGTTATGCTATATTCCCATAACAATATAGCAAATTAGCAAAATATACAGTCATTAATATACAGTATCTTGACACTGATCAGATTTACTGTTAAAACCTAACTTTCCAAGAAGAATTTATGCACTCTGTATATCAAATCTGTCAGATCTGAGTAAATAAGTGCAATTAACTACAAACAGCAGTCTTAAATTCCTATCTCTCTCTCTCTCTCTCTCTCCCCCCCGTCTTCTTTTTTCTTCCTTTCCTAACAAACACCACTTTAGGTTGTTCTGGCACTGATAAGCTAAGCCGTTCCCCAGCGACTCGCCGTGGCATTGAATGAGTCTGGTTCCAATACATCCCCTACCCAGCCAATCAATAACTGGCAGGCACTGCAAACTAATCATTTATTGATGGCACGGCACAGCCATGAATTTCTAATAGCATTCGTCTTATTTAACAGTCCAGATCAAACAGAGAAAATCCAAACATGCTGGAAGGGAAGGGTTAGAAAAAAAATAGTTAATTCCTGAGCATATCCTTCTTTTTGGCAGCCAACCGACAGATATTGATGGAGAGGGCCGCCAAATAAGAGAGGAGGGCAAGGTGGAGGCAGAAAGGGAGTTTGAGTGTGCATGTATGTTTCTGTGTATGTATTAGGGAGCCGGTGCGCGTATTACAAATCTGAATTTCATGGAGCGTTTCATATCAGATCAGGGCATCTAGGTGAAATGTTTCTCTCCCTCGGGGTGACGAGAAGTAGATTTATAGATTTACTTTTTTTTTTACCACTTCATCAATGTGCACTGACTATGTGAGCTAACAGAGCTTCGGGGTAAAACAATCCCTTCGCTGCATGAGAGCAAAGAGCACTGAAGACATTGGTGTTTGTTAAAGAAATAATTAATTCAAAAATAAAAAGTCCAATCACTTACACACTCTGTCATTTCAGACCAATATGCTTTATTAGAATCCATTTAGCTACAGTTCATATAGTTCACCTCACCGTAAGTGTGATTGAGAGACTGCTCGATTAAGAATTCTCTACATTTACAGCCTGTTGGGGCCACCGGATCACACACCATGCTGCAGAGACAAACAGTGACAGACAGAAGAGAGGTCATGCTAAGACAGCAGATGCACACAAGTCTCACATTACCTGTGGGGTCAGAAGAGGTTTGTTGGGCCTCTGTCGCCCTCTGCTGGTGAGCACTGGATGAACGGACCATCTGAGTCCAGCTGTTCTGTTGAGGAGTGATATAACATCATGCATAGCATATGTGGTTTATTTAGTCTTAAAATGCTTTTCCAACATATTTGTTAGCCATGTAACATGATTTTGAAATATTTTTGAACATGAAAATATTCAAAAATTCAAAATATATATTCAGACACACATTACTTCTCTTAAATATGTCACGTTTTCTCTCAAACTGATTCTATCCAATAAGAAAAAACATTGTTTCCCTAAGACAGCAATGGGATTAAACTATAAGCAAACGGAGGCTTTTGTCTTCAACTTCTCAGACTGAGAAAAAACTAATCTCATATTCATGTTTCAGCTAAAATCTCAGCAATTTCTTACTGATTTGCCAGGATACAATGCAGTTATTTTAGTATAACTGAGATACTAACATTTTCTTAGTTTATTTTTTTACAGTTGTTTATAGTTTTTAGTAAGTAAAATTTTTATTTTTCTAATTTCTGTTTTCAGTTTAATGTTAAAGTTCCAGTAATTTAGTTGTTTTGTCATTTTTAGTAGTTTTATTTTTTCTAAATGTCTATATAGTTTAGACATAAAATGTCTATATAGTATAGACATGTACACACACACGCCTATATACACTCACCTAAAGGATTATTAGGAACACCATACTGTGTTTGACCCCCTTTCGCCTTCAGAACTGCCTTAATTCTACGTGGCATTGATTCAACAAGGTGCTGAAAGCATTCTTTAGAAATGTTGGCCCATATTGATAGGATAGCATCTTGCAGTTGATGGAGATTTGTGGGATGCACATCCAGGGCACGAAGCTCCCGTTCCACCACATCCCAAAGATGCTCTATTGGGTTGATATCTGGTGACTGTGGGGGCCATTTTAGTACAGTGAACTCATGTTTACGCCAAATTCTGACTCTACCATCTGAATGTCTCAACAGAAATCGAGACTCATCAGACCAGGCAACATTTTTCCAGTCTTCAACCGTCCAATTTTGGTGAGCTCGTGCAAATTGTAGCCTCTTTTTCCTATTTGTAGTGGAGATGAGTGGTACCCGGTGGGGTCTTGTGCTGTTGTAGCCCATCCGCCTCAAGGTTGTGCGTGTTGTGGCTTCGCAAATGCTTTGCTGCATACCTCGGTTGTAACGAGTGGTTATTTCAGTCAAAGTTGCTCTTCTATCAGCTTGAATCAGTCGGCCCATTCTCCTCTGACCTCTAGCATCAACAAGGCATTTTCGCCCACAGGACTGCCGCATACTGGATGTTTTTCCCTTTTCACACCATTCTTTGTAAACCCTAGAAATGGTTGTGCGTGAAAATCCCAGTAACTGAGCAGATTGTGAAATACTCAGACCGGCCCGTCTGGCACCAAAAACCATGCCACGCTCAAAACTGCTTAAATCACCTTTCTTTCCCATTCTGACATTCAGTTTGGAGTTCAGGAGATTGTCTTGACCAGGACCACACCCCTAAATGCATTGAAGCAACTGCCATGTGATTGGTTGATTAGATAATTGCATTAATGAGAAATTGAAC
Source organism: Barbus barbus (assembly GCF_936440315.1). Classification (NCBI taxonomy): domain Eukaryota; kingdom Metazoa; phylum Chordata; class Actinopteri; order Cypriniformes; family Cyprinidae; genus Barbus; species Barbus barbus. Next base: position 19,971,296 of record NC_136742.1, read on the forward strand.
AGGTGTTCCTAATAATCCTTTAGGTGAGTGTATATTATATTACGTTATATTTTCATTTATAGTTTTAGTTGAGAAATGTCTGCTTGGCAACAACATTTTATTTCAGTCAACATTTTATTTCAAGTAACAAAAACTTGGTTGGTTTTAAAATTTTAATTTTATTTAATAACACTGAGAAAGTCTTCAGTTCAAAGTCTTTCATTTAAATATTTTTCTCAACAAATTCTTCCAACACTAAATGATCTTAGATATGATATCCATATTAGCCCTTTACGGACAACAAGTGTCTCATTTTCGTTACATTTCACATTATTTAAATTAAACATATTTGTTATGAAACCTGTTTTAAATGAATTGACAAAAACATGATAAACATATCTGGATGGCAACATATGTGCACAAACAAACCTTTTTCAACAAAATAGTTGGCGTGGAAAACCAAGTTGTAATATTTCATGACAATAAAGACACGCAAGATATTTCACATTGACCTTTTCTCAAAGCAAAGTGCTGAGTGTGCAGTTTACCCCCCTCTATCATTTAAGCTCAGTCCAACAAACACTTATCTTCCTCCACAGCAAAGAGCCCTGAGTGTGTGTGTGTGTGTGTGTGTGTGTGAGTGTTCATGTGTTTGCATGAGTGAGCATAATATACTGTAATTAATCACAATGCAGCCTGTTTGACTCCAGAGAAATGAGAGATGTCTGGTGCTGTCTTGCGTCTCCACATGTCAGGCTGTTCAAGGACATCTAGAACTATGGGCACAATATGCATATTCATTTTTGCGTTTTTAAATTCTGCTTATTTTGTTTTGGATATGTCATTCGATGCTGAAATCTTAGTTTATGTGATTTATTTATTTTTTTGTAAAAAAAATAAAAATAGTGACATCTCTCACACTGATTCAGATTCAATTAGAATAAATGCCTCATTCATGAAACACAAACAGAATTTGAACAGCTCATAAACCCATTCTTAAGGTAATTTAATGCAACAGTTTGCATTGGAATGGTTTCATGAACAATCTACATTGAGATTTCTTCTCTATGAATGAGGCCCATTGACTGTATTTCATATGGCTGGGGCTTCATAACTGCACAGAAGGCCTGACCTGAAAGCACATGACTCCTGCAGAATCTTTCTCCACCATGCCAACACAATTTGTCCTGCTATGCACCGCTGCCTTAATCTGTATAGAAACATGACAAAATGATTGAAACAAAACATCATTGAATGTCAAAATCCCACCTTCTTTTTTCACCAACTGTTCCGAGGGATAAGCACGTAGTGGAAGAAACGTCAAAAGAATATGTCAACTGCAACTTTTCATGTAAACAGAGATAAGCTCCAATTCGTTTCTTGACTCAGACATATTTTTTTAAATCAAAGACCTGTTGATGCATGTTCCTGTATCAGAAAAATGTCAGCAAAATATTTTAGAAAATACTGCCCATCAAAGAGGGACACACACACAGCAGGCATGATATTTTTTTAATCTAACTATACACTGTTGTTCCTTTTAAAATATAACACTTTAGTTGAAAGTCTACAGCATTAACGATTATAAAAAATATATTTATATACAGTGCCCTCCAAAAGTATTGGAACAGTAAGGCCAATTCCTTTATTTTTTGCTGTAGACTGAAAACATTTGGGTTTGACATCAAAAGATGAATATGAGATGAGAGATTAACATTTTGGCTTTTATTTCCAGGTATTTTCATCTGGATCTGATACACAACTTAGAAAATAGCACGGTTTGTTTGAACCCACCCATTTTTCATGTTACCAAAAGTATTGGAACAGATAGAATTAACATAGATTAAAGTGAAAAATACTTAATATTTAGTTGCAAATCCTTTGCTTTCAATAACTGCATCAAGCCTGTGACCCATTGACAACACCAAACTTTTGCATTCTTCTTTTGTGAGGCTTTTCCAGGCTTTCACCGCAGCCTCTTTCAGTTTTGGGGGGTTACTCCCTTCAGTGTCTTCTTTAGCAGGTAAAATGCATACTCTACAGGGTTTAAGTGTGGAGATTGACTTGGCCAGTCTAAAACCTTCCACTTCTTGCCCCTAATGAACTGTTTTGGGTCAGTATCCTGCTGCATGATGAAGGACCTCCCACTCAGTTTGGTTGCATCTTACTGTAAATTGTCAGACAAAATATTTCTGTAGACTTCTGTAATTTTGCTGCTGCCATCATGTGTTACATCATTAATGAAGATTAATGAGCCTGTCCAGAAGAAGCGATGAAAGCCTAAGCCATTACATTACTTGTGTAATGTGTACTATAATGTACACCTGTGTACACTGTGTTTCAGATGAGCTTGTATGTTTGGGATCATGAGCAGATCCTTTCTTTCTCCAAACTTGAGCCTTTCCATCACTTTGGTCCATAAAACCTTGTCCCAGAATTTTTGAGGCTCGTCTCCTATTCTTCTTGCTAATGAGTGATTGCATCTTCTGGTGTAGCCTCTGTACTTTTGTTCATGAAGTCTTCTGCGAACAGTAGATTGTGATACCTTCACTCCTGCCCTCTGGAGGTTGTTGCTGATGTCACTAACAGTTGTTTTAGGGTCTTTCTTTACAGCTGTCACAATGTTTCTGTCATCAACTGCAGATGTTTTCCTTGATCTACCCGTTTGAGGTGTGTTACTTAGTAAACCAGTGGTTTCTTTCTTCCTCAAGAGATTCCAAATGGTTGTACTTGCTATTACCAGTGTTTGTGCAATAGTTTGATTGGTTTTTCATCTTCTCTCAGCTTCACAATTGCTCGTTTTTCCCCCATAGACACCTCTCTGGTTTTCATGTTGGTTACACGTCTAACTATAAATGCAGTCTGCACAGATCTGAAACTGAGCGCAGACATTCAGTGCTATTTATTGTTTGAATAATCAATTAATAGGACACACCAGGGCAACAAAACACACCTGTCAGTCACATGTTCCAATACTTTTGGGTTCAAACAAAAGGTGCTATCTTCTAAGTTGTGTATCAGATCCAGATGAAAATACCAGTAAATAAAAGCTGAAATGTTAATCTCTCATCTCATATTCATCTTTTGATGTCAAACCCAAATGTTTTCAGTCTACAGCAAAAATAAAGGAATCGGCCTTACTGTTCCAATACTTTTGGAGGGTACTGTATATAAATATATATATATAGTATTTTTATAATTCGTTTAAGTATAACATTAATAACGACAATACTTATTATTATATTATTACAATTATATTTTTCAGAGGGGTTTCTATGATGCATGCAAGCAGAACTTTTCAAACGTGTATGAAAATGGTAGTTGTGAAAATATTATCCTGTCGATAACATTTATTTTAACAAACAGTTATTTTCAATGTGACTGTACAGTCTGTGGAGTGTCTTTTATTATGTCCACCCCGTTGAGACTGTCTTACTGATCTGCTCACATTACTGTTTCAAAAATTTAAATTGATCCAGGCAAACATTCATATTAACACTGATAGACAGATACAATATATATTATATGTATAATATGTATTTTCAAAACTATTTTTATATCTAAAATGTCAGATATGGCAATATACAAGGCAGACACAATGAGTGAAGGTTCATTTTATTAGCTATTTTGAGAGTATTTTATTGGTGTTTTCTGAAACATTAGCCTTGACAATAATTAATTTGTATACTGTGCCACAGCGAAGGCTATTAAGCCCTAAACACACTGTACGATTTTCGGCTGTCCCAGATGAAAGACTGGCATCGCGGAGGAATCACAGCGATTTCTGATTCACGATGCCAATCTTTCATCTGGGACAGCCGAAAATCGTGCAGTGTGTTTAGGGCTTTAGGTATTGTATTGTATTGTATATAGTATGTTCTCAGTCTTCAGTGTTGTTATTAACATTATGGTGTTAATATTTTTAATCACAACGGATGACCTTCATTCTTCTGTAACTGTGTGTTGAAAGTACATGATGGCATTACAGTTTGGAGATTTGCTGAGGGCGAGTCATGTTGTTCGACACCGATCCACCCCAGAGTCTGAGTCTGCTGACCCCTCCATCGGGAGCTATGACCAGACGCACATGAGTCACAGGCCCACACTGCACCACAGACTCCCCAGAAAACAAATGCCTGTGGTGTGCCTTCAGCTAGATGAGGAAGATTGTGATCACATTTACATAGAACAAAAAGGAATAAAGTTGAAGATGAAGTCAAATGAAATTATCGGATGGGCAAGTCATACTTTTTGAGCTGGAAGAAGAATTCTCCACTTGGGGGTTTTGTCAGAATGCCAATGGTTACGAATTAAATTGTTCTCCTCCTCTGGTGTCAAACAGCAGGCCTCAATCTTGCAGGAGTCTGGGAAATTTCCTAAGGAAAATAGTTGACTTTTAAACAGTACCATATGTCTCACAATGTGACTATACACTCACCTAAAGGATTATTAGGAACACCTGTTCAATTTCTCATTAATGCAATTATCTAATCAACCAATCACATGGCAGTTGCTTCAATGCATTTAGGGGTGTGGTCCTGGTCAAGACAATCTCCTGAACTCCAAACTGAATGTCAGAATGGGAAAGAAAGGTGATTTAAGCAATTTTGAGCGTGCCATGGTTGTTGGTGCCAGACGGGCCGGTCTGAGTATTTCACAATCTGCTCAGTTACTGGGATTTTCACGCACAACCATTTCTAGGGTTTACAAAGAATGGTGTGAAAAGGGAAAAACATCCAGTATGCGGCAGTCCTGTGGGCGAAAATGCCTTGTTGATGCTATAGGTCACAGGAGAATGGGCCAACTGATTCAAGCTGATAGAAGAGCAACTTTGACTGAAATAACCACTCATTACAACCGAGGTATGCAGCAAAGCATTTGTGAAGCCACAACACGCACAACCTTGAGGCGGATGGGCTACAACAGCAGAAGACCCCACCGGGTACCACTCATCTCCACTACAAATAGGAAAAAGAGGCTACAATTTGCACGAGCTCACCAAAATTGGACGGTTGAAGACTGGAAAAATGTTGCCTGGTCTGATGAGTCTCGATTTCTGTTGAGACATTCAGATGGTAGAGTCAGAATTTGGCGTAAACAGAATGAGAACATGGATCCATCATGCCTTGTTACCACTGTGCAGGCTGGTGGTGGTGGTGTAATGGTGTGGGGGATGCTTTCTTGGCACACTTTAGGCCCCTTAGTGCCAATTGGGCATCGTTTAAATGCCACGGCCTACCTGAGCATTGTTTCTGACCACGTCCATCCCTTTATGACCACCATGTACCCATCCTCTGATGGCTACTTCCAGCAGGATAATGCACCATGTCACAAAGCTCGAATCATTTCAAATTGGTTTCTTGAACATGACAATGAGTTCACTGTACTAAAATGGCCCCCACAGTCACCAGATCTCAACCCAATAGAGCATCTTTGGGATGTGGTGGAACGGGAGCTTCGTGCCCTGGATGTGCATCCCACAAATCTTCATCAACTGCAAGATGCTATCCTATCAATATGGGCCAACATTTCTAAAGAATGCTTTCAGCACCTTGTTGAATCAATGCCACGTAGAATTAAGGCAGTTCTGAAGGCGAAAGGGGGTCAAACACAGTATTAGTATGGTGTTCCTAATAATCCTTTAGGTGAGTGTATATCTCACGGTGTAATTTTGTGTGTTTCTTGTAATTGTGACTTTATTTCTTATTTTAAACTTTATCTGACAACTAATTTTTTATTTGTACTCTGAGGCGGAACCAGGCATCCATAGATACTGTTGTTTCAAATGGAAAACATTTAGATAAAAAATGCTACAAAATTGAAATAAATATTCAATACTTTTCGTACCTTTAAAATGGTTGGTGTCTACCTCAATTTTGCTTATGATGCCAGGATGTCCTAGTCTGAGAATAGCCCACTCAAAGCCTGGCACTTGTAATATGCCTTTCTCATCCACCTGAGCACCAATATATGGGATCAGTGTGGAACATAACTGATAAATGTGATGTTTCCTAAAATGAAAAGGCTGCTTTTACCTTTAAAACTTTGGGCCGATCCAGGCGTCTGGCTGTCTCCCACCCATCACCCATGTTGTCAGCCCTCCCTAGACCTACAGAGAAACACACATTCAAACAATCACAAAGTACTAATCTAGATCTCAAAATCTCTCATGTTATTCCATAATCTTCTCCAAACAGTCATTAAATACACTACAACTTATTTGTTGGGAAGTGATGTGTAGTATTCTCTCAGGAAGTTATTAAAAATTAAGTATGGGAAACAGTCCAGACAGAGTTTTTAATGATATGCCTGATTGAAAAGGTCTGTAAAAGTGGTCTGCATTTTAGATGCTTCTCTTGGCTCAAGTGAACAAAAATGAGCCATAGTGCCTCTCCAAGATGTTTTTCAGCTTGTCAATCCAAAAATCCACTCACCAATCATATTGCGTGGGTGACCAAAGTGGGCGTCGCTGTAGCCTACGCATACGCCCCCATTGACCAGGGCAACAAGATCCACTAGGTCTTGACTAGAAACAGTAGACCAGTCCTTCTTCCCAATGCCATAAACTTTTAGCCTCGCAATGCCGCCATCTGACAAACATAAATAAAATATTTAAAGCTAAGGTGTCATTTTTTTATTATGTTAAAACACTTTTTTCCATTGTTTCTAGTGTAAACACTTATTTTAACATGCTGAGGCAACTATAGGTAGGCAACAGTAGGTTGATTATTTATATATATATATATATATATATATATATATATATATATATATATATATATATATATATATATACATATACATATACAGAGCTGGGTAGTAACTGATTACATGTAATCTGGATAATCTCGTAATCAGACTACAGTTACTTTTTTATGGATTACATGATTACATATTAATCACACAATAGCAATAAATTATTTCTCTTTTTCATCTTTTAAATTTTCCTTTCTAAAATAGCCTACCGATTATTTACATATTATATGTATATATAGTCCAGTTTTGCACACAAAGATCAGTCATTAGTCAGGTGGCGACAGCATTTGACCACTGGATTTACAAAAATCATTTCAGGTTTAAGAAGGGTTTCAACATTGCATCAACAACTGATAAACACATACATTTTTATTTGAATTATTCCTCTGTAGATTTTTTAACCATGTATTATTAATTATACTGTAACTAATTAAAATGCACATATTCATGTTTTTTCTTACATGTAATGCAGGCATTCCAAAACATTTTGTCATCTAAACCTTATTCACCAAACATATTTGCTTTAAGTACCCCTGAGATTTTTAAATAAATATTTCAATAATTAAGTATCACATTTGCATGTTCACGGATACTTTGATGTTGATTAATGATCACATGGCATGCAGGTAAATAAAAAGATTCATCTTTTTTAGTAAGTGTTTTATTTAAGACAAAGACTATAGAAATACAAAGACGGTTCACTCCTATACTTATGAATAGGAGAAACAGCAAAGCACAAAATGGAGAAATAGTCCCACCTTCTAAAAGAAAGAGCCAAATTTCCCATAGAAACCTGACTAGACCAGTCAATGCACATGTGCAGTATAAGCACGTTATGACTCCGCATGCGCAATTGCGCATTGCTTGGTCTAGCCTGAAAAATACTATTTTTCTTATGCTCAAATAGCCTTTTTAAATGCTATTTGAGCATAAGAAACAACATTCATGGGCAATTAATTTCAGATTTTTGTTGCTGTTTTGACATATGTAATTTAATTGTGAGTTCAGCGTGCAGTTTTTGAGATTTCAGGATTCCCCCATTCATTAAGATGGGTCTTGTACAAGCTGCCCGGAGGCGTGGCAAATATGGCCGCAGAGTGAATAATTTTTTTATGATTTAATTAATTGTCGGCTTTTCATTAAACTCACAACCCCCCTGCAGTTCCTTTATGAACCCTAGTTTGGGAAACTTTGACGTAATATAATGTTTAATGCACTTTTTGTTGTGAATTACAATGAATGGAACAAGTTTTCTTACTCTTTGCATTTTTTACATCATTATGGTACAAGATAATGCTATTTAAATCAATGTGATAAACGAGTTAAATCAAAAAGTAATCTGAATATATTACCTAAAATGTGTAATATACATTACGTAATATTACAGTAATGTAATGTAAATGTGTAATTACGTTACTGACTACAATTTTTGTCATGTAATCTGGAATCAGTAACAGATTACAATTTGTAAGTAATCTACCCAGCTCTGTGTATATATGTATATATATATATATATATATATATATATATATATACATACATATATGAAATCATCTTTAAATAATTTCTTTACTTTTTTTGCATCAAATCAAAGTTTGTAATCCTGTGATTCACATCATGTCTTACTGGTTTGTTTTATGGCTTATTACAATTAAAAACCAAGGCCACTGAAAGAATGTGTTGCACTAGTGTTGGTTTAGGCCAGGACTAACTGTCTGACCAACCAGTGGCAAGAAGGTTTGGTTGCTAGTGGCACAGAAATCACACACTTCAGCTTTAAGTCAAAGCTACAATTGTTTCAACAATTTATCAAAAGATTCTTGTAACCACCTTAGGCAAGAAATCATCTGCTAAGAAAAATAAGCAAATAAAACACCACATAAAAAAGTGGAATACATATAGTACCAGTTTTTAGGTGGTATATAAATAAAATGTTAATATTTTATTATTATTTTACAACCCTTCATTTGTATTCATTTTACAAAACAAATGGCTCTCTAAGACGCTGCTCTGCTGTAGCATCTCTCCCTGGGCCATTTTTTTTTATTATGGATGATCACATTCTCTGTTTTGTCATTTTTTTTAAATTGCACTGAATGATTCATGGTGTATTACCTGGATATATGTTAAAGCGGATATGGGTAACTCTGTGTGGGTAGGTGACATTCAGGTAGTTGTGGCATGATTCAGAGTACCCCGGCTTCAGCTTTGTCATCGGGACAAGCTCCTCCCAGCTGTCTGAGCTAAGCTGTTCAACATAAATTCAGATTGAGTTCCTTCAGAAACACAGACTGGAGAGTGTGTATAAAAAAAAATCTAGTGCACTGGATGATGGTTTACACCTGTGCCATAGCTTTGAAATGGCTTGGGGAAGCTGCCATGCCGGTACGGTCTCCTTCAAGAGTGAATGACGGCATCGGATCTGATTTAAATGTGATATTAGATATAATGAAGGTAACCTTATACTTTGGTTCTTAAAGGCTGCAGCCATAGATAGATACCCACCAAGACACGCAGCTTGAATGGAGGTGTATGGTGCATAGTTCCCCGTAAAGAAAGATGTGTCCACATCAAAGCCATGAATAATTCCTGGAACTCCTAACTGAATGATGCACCAGTCGTGACCTTTAACACAAGATGAGAGACACATGCATCTTTCATGAGATCACTGAAATCTGTTGTAAGTACTGACAGAGCACTCTTTGAGATTACAAAACATGCCCTGAAAGCCTGAGGAAGCGTCTCAGTATTGCAGTACATCTTTCTCTCATGCGTTCATTTTACAGATCTTCAGAGAGACTGGATGGATGAGAGAAGGAAGTAGCCTGCAGCTATTCTGCTCTAATTCATCCAGGCTCAATGAGAAACACACAGAGTTTTACAGTGAACTCGCTTTGATTTGTGCAGATGGACTAATACCTGGAATTCTTTTCCTCCTGGTTTCCCAGCCATCCATCCATTTTCCGTATTCAGTAAACGCTGAGGCTATGAATTCTGGAAGGTCTCTCTTAAAAGTTTCAGATCATAATTAATACAAAATAATACTAGAGAATGTTTGAACACATGAAGGACTTTACCTTTAAAAGATTTCTAGCAGGGGCAAACCACTCATCCGTGGCAAAAATCACCTTTAATGACAATGTTAGTAGTTTTTTCATCAGTTTCAGTGAGCAAACGCAATCTAAAAATATCAGAATATATATAAAGTGATAGGATATAATTTTCAAATGCTCCATTTTTCACCTTTCCTCCAGCTGTTTCGCATGCGAGGTTGTTGAACTGTAGGAAGTGTGGTTGACTGCTGGTCTCCTTCTGCACTGCTCGATTTGCCATGTTTGTTGTGATTAGACTTTAAATGTTGCCAATTAAATTTAGCTTTTGTTTAATATTACAAGAATCCACGCAGCAAATTGTAGAGAAACTCTCCGCGATAATAGGTCGACTAAGTATAATATTTAACTGCCCTCTCAAAAACAAATCTTAAACAGAGCGAAGTCCAGTCTTGATCAACAGCGGTCACGTTGAATATTATGAAAGCAGGGTGTAATCTCAAAACACAATCGTGGGACGTTTGCAGTAACAGCCTAGTTAACGGAAATGTTGCCTACAGTTTCTATTTTGAATGTCTATGACAAGAAATGCTACATTACTACTATGAACCTCACATTCTTTTCCCAACTTCAGTGAGTCTCTGGAAAAATAGCTCCCTGGCCTTGAAAAATAGCAATAACTGGCCTCGCACAATATTCACCGCCATAGAGATGGTCTGGCTATGTAACGCACACATGCGCTTATTTTTGCATGCTGCTAAATATTTATCCATTTTATTATACATTAGGTGGGCTATTTCTTTATCACACTAAAAACATATAAATGACCGTGCACAATCATGGAATAATTATCGATTTTGTATCGAACAGATTCTGAAATATTTTAACCTTGAAATGTTGAACCTTTTTTGATTAACCTAAATAATATTAATTTTAATTCCAAAGCTAATACAGGGCATTGACCAACATACTATCGGCATATGATGTCTGGCAATTAATATAGTCTTAATATAGTCAAAATCTTGGCTGATGGATGACCTGGTTTACATCATGTCTAAAACCAACTCTTCTGGGAGTCATGATCTCAACAGATTAGTTTGAACAGTATAAAAGAGTTTACTCGTCACTGTGGCCTCTATAATGACATGGGCCACCATCCACAATGGATCTACTCTAACTTTTCACACTTAATCTGCTGCACAATAATACACAAACAAGAGTAAAGGATTGCTACGACCTCATACCTTTTCAGAATGTCTTTTTCTGCTGAAATACATTCATGAACTAGCATTCAAATATATGACCACACACAAAAAGTGAGAAGTCACTCAATGACTTAGTAAAAGAATGAAAAACAGACAGGGAACATGACCGTAAACAAATTTATTTTGTTATCTGCGCTTTACAGTTGGAACTCTGGGAATTCAAATATCACATCCTTGCCTGTGAGCTTCTTGTAGACACCAGAGAAGGTTTCAACCTGAAACAAAAGCCAAATTAGCTTGGTTACTTCAAACAAATGTCCAGTTTAAAAAAAAAAAATCCAGTTAAAAACTTTAGGCGATTAAGACTAACTCCTAAATTAAAACATCTCAAAACAAAGCTAGTGCATACTAATTTAAAGGTGCCATAGAATGCATTGATACAGTATTTTAAATTGTTCTCTGATATCTACACAGAAGGTATGTGGCTTAAGGGCAAAAAATCTCCAGAAACGATTTTACATGTCCATTTACAACCCTAGGATTTCTCCCTAGAATGAAACGGTCTGTTATTGGCTTATTTGGCAGGGTCATGAATAATAATGAGCTCTGCTCTGATTGGCTGTTTCACAGTACGGCTCATCAGCAAGAAGGAAGCACAGGGGGGAAAATATATATTTAAATACTTTCTCTCGCAGTTATATCGTCGGGTAATTATACTGTATATAAAACGCGGGCATCAGGGAGCCGTTATTAATATGCGAGGCATTGAAACTGCTTTTGAACGATCCATCGATCGCGTTATAGTTTCACTTTCAAGAGACGCGATCACACAAACTATGTTTACATTATTGAGCAACGGTACTTACCACACATTTCACAAGATCAGATGCTTGTCAGTGGTGCTCAGGATCTGCAAGTCATTCGCCATCATCCTCATCTCTCCTTACCGAGAGTGAAATCGTATGTACTGTAACAGGCTACCGCTAGCAAGGAGCTAACCATGTCCCTTTAGTGGCTCACGTTATTTGCTTTCTGTGCCTTTCTGAATACAGACACCAACCCATCCCTGCACTTCACACCCCCTGCACGGCCTGGAACATAAAATTTATTTTGTTATTTTCGCTGTTGTCCGCGCTTGTTTATTTACAATACCTGCAGAGCTTCTGATGGTTCGGCCGGCTTAGAACAAGGGCGGGTTTATGCAAATGTTGGGGGCGTAGTGATCCCGACTGTTGCGTCACAGTCGGTGTTATGTTCTGATTCGCCTGTTTTTCAGTGGTCTTTTTTAAATCACGAGATTTACATATGGAGGAAACTATGGTGTTTGAGGCTCACTGTATGTCATTTCCATGTACAGAACTGTTATTATTTAAATATGCCAGGGTAAAGAGTTTTTCATTCTATGGCACCTTTAAAAGTTTTCAAAAGGGAAAACATTAAGTTACAGTAATAAGGATTAAAACGTCTAGATTGCACATAAATTAGGATTGCCTGACAATACAGCAAAAAAATAAATAAATAGCAGCCCCACTGACAATTAATAGTGTGCACTGCATGGTTTACCTCCCCAGTAACGGCCCAAAGGGCTCTGGGAAGATGTAGGAATATACAGGATGCCGTCCACACCAGCCAGAGGCCGGGGACAAGCTTGCTATCCAACGTCGTGGAACGGGACTGTACGTCATGGCACTGAAGTGCTACGCTCCCTTACGCCACACGGACAGAGCCACATGAGAGCCATCTCACAGGATGTCCACGTTGGGCGATTATTATTAAAAAAAAATATATATTTTTTATTTAATTCTAAGAGGGAAGTACTCACTTTGTGTTCAACATTGTTTTGCTGTGCCTTGTCGAGGTGGACCTTGATGAGCCTGCTGCTGTCCAGTTTCACACGAATCCTTTTGCCAACAATCTCGCTAGGGAAGACCAGGTCCTCAAGGATAGCGTCATGCACGTTAGTCAGAGTTCGGCTGAAAGGGAAAACAAATTAAGTGGGTTTACTTTGCCACTCAACAGAAGTTCATGTGACCCAAAATTTAAGCATCTTAAATATAACTGTTTTGGCTGTGCACTGCATGGTTTACCTCCCCAGTAACGGCCCAAAGGGCTCTGGGAAGATGTAGGAATATACAGGACGCCGTCCACACCAGCCAGAGGCTGGGGACAAGCTTGCTATCCAACGTCATGGAACGGGACTGTACGTCATGGCACCGAAGTGCTGCGCTCCCTTACGCCACACGGACAGAGCCACATGAGAGCCATCTCACAGGATGTCCACGTTGGTTTTCTATACGCCAACAGGCTAATCAGCACAACACTGCTAAAGTAGGCACAATCACACTGGGAGAAAAAGCAAGCACTACTAACCCTGACTCCGCAAACACAGCTTCCAAAATGCATCAAGATGACATTTACCTCCTGGGGCGCTTCTGCTTGTTTTTTGTGCGGCTTTTCCTTGTGGGTTTAGGCAGGATTCTTCTCTGGAAGACAAGATCAAATCAAGATTAAAATAATTATTTTGGTGGTCAACATGCTAATTCTTCAGCAGAAATCACATCATTGTTGTTTTATAACGCATGTGCACTGCATGGTTTACCTCCCCAGTAATGGCCCAAAGGGCTCTGGGAAAATGTAGGAATATACAGGACGCCGTCCACACCAGCCAGAGGCCGGGGACAAGCTTGCTATCCAACGTCGTGGAACGGGACTGTACGTCATGGCACCGAAGTGCTGCGCTCCCTTACGCCACACGGACAGAGCCACATGAGAGCCATCTCACAGGATGTCCACGTTGGGAAAAATTAAATCACACCAAGACTAAATCAAAGCTTAAAGGACCTCATGAAATCACTTGGCGAGAGTTTTTGTACCAGTGCAAACATGATCCTAAAATAGGATGTTCAGCTGGACAAAAAAAAAGGCCAATAGGCAGTAAATGCTAGATAGGTTGCAGATAAAGAGGGACATTTTAAAAATTAAAAAAGCATTTGATTGGACTATTTTAATTGAGCATGTCTGAAAAATGTGATTGGACCATTTAAATTTTCAAATAGTCCAGTCAATTGTTGCGTATGAACAATTTAGAAACTTAATTGTATATTGCTCCCTAGATTTTAAAATTGTCCTGTCAAATGTATCATGTATATACGGTTCAAATTTTAATTGCCCAATCCAATGGTCTCTAGATTTAAAAATAGTGCATACCAGAGAAATTTGACTGGACTATTAAAATTAGATTGTCCAATCAAATGCATCCAATCTATTTTTTTTTAATTGTGCATACCTGTATTAAATAATGATTCAAAATGTAGGAACACACTCACATAAACTGTAGCATCAAAGCTAAAAGACATGGACTAATCATCACAATTTAAAATAGGATATTGTGAGGCATTTCAAATTAGCACCCCAAGGAACAATATTAAAAAGAGTTGAATTAAACGGCAAAAAAAAAAAAAAAAAAAAACAGTAGCCAACCATTTTATATTAAAAACACGTTTATAAAAGGATTAGCCTTACCTGTGCGATGAATACCACATGCTTGCCGCTGAATTTCTTCTCCAGCTCACGCACGAGCCTCACCTGGATCTTCTGGAAGGACTTCAGCTGGGGCACAGGCACAAAAATGATGATTGCTTTCCTGCTACCACCAACCTCGATTTCCTGAGAGAAAGAGAGGGAATAGTATGAAATTACAAGCGCATAAAAATATTAATAACTTCACCTAGTACTCGGTAAGGACCAGTACAGTTAGGGCATGTGCACTGCATGGTTTACCTCCCCAGTAATGGCCCAAAGGGCTCTGGAAAGATGTAGGAATATACAGGACGCTGTCCACACCAGCCAGAGGCTGGGAACAAGCTTGCTATCCAACGTCGTGGAACGGGACTGTACGTCATGGCACCGAAGTGCTACGCTCCCTTACGCCACACGGACAGAGCCACATGAGAGCCATCTCACAGGATGTCCACGTTGGTTGTCAACTATCAGCTCAAGCAGCTACTTATTCTGAAGTAGCTATAGCTGAATTACTTATGTAATGGCATTCATTCAAAATGAATGAACCAGCAGGGCTTTTACCTTAGCAGCAGTGATGTGAAGCTCCCTCAGCTGAGCCTTCAAATCAGAGTTCATCTCCAGCTCAAGAAGAGCCTGCATCAGACAGACAACAGCTTATCGTTAGAGGCTACAGATACACGATCACATTTCAGAAACATATGATCATATGTTATACCTGGGAAATGCCAGACTCAAACTCGTCTGGCTTTTCGCCATTCGGCTTCACTATTTTCGCGCTGGTACTGAACATGGCCTGTGTCTGAAACACAAACAGACTTATTAGAATAAAACAAAAAACCCACACAGCAGAAACTGCTCACTCAAAGTGTGAAATGTCTGATTTATTAACTCCCAAATTGTTCCCAATCTAAAAGTACCTCATAACACACAAATAAATGCTGGAAACTGACAGACTCGGTCTCAATTTACTTTCAATTTATGGAGGAAAAAAAAAGCAATGAAAGTGAATGTAGACTAAAGGCGTCAGCAGTAACATCTTTTGTGGTCTGCAGAAGCAAGCCATTAAGGTTTAGAACAACATGAGGGCGAGTAAAACTAAAACAACTGAACTATGCTTCAAAGATGACATAAAACCTAACGTTACTATGTCTGCAGGTGACATACTAAAAATCAGAATTCATAATACCGGTTTCAGATATATAACTACATAACTCGGGAATTGATGAAATTGTCCATCTCCGACTTTCTTAACTTCAGTTGTTCTCGGTAAATTAATTCAGCAGCTAAGTTACCGTTAAGCAGGCCATGTCGGCTAACTCCAAGCATGTTCTTAGCTTATCGTTAGCACTGACTAGCTAGTATAGAATGACTGCATTTACATTACAGGCTTAATTCTACCGCAAATATGGGCCACCGAGACATACTCTTTTTATATATATAAGCATTTTAGACTATCTTAGAGCAGCACATGGGGCACAGTAACACTGAAGTACAGACACGTCTGCTAGCACATCTTAACTATACACACTTCTATATCTAAAATAGCCATCCATTCTCTAATACACTCGCATCTAACGCATCCCTGTCTGAACATCACATAAAGGTCTCTCGTGGACACAAATATGACTTTTTTCAGACATTTTAACTTGATAACTCTTTAGCTGGGCACAGTCGGTAGTCTCACCTTTTTTCAACGACGGCCTGGAAAGAGGCCGTATTCTCGCGAGAGGCCGGTAAAAGCGCGTTGATGTGTTGCATGATGGGAAATGTAATCACCATCACGGACGCAGAGGGCGCCACGCGCCCGCTCTTTTACTTATATGTTGTGTAAAGGAATAAAAGCCTTATTATTAATTTTATTTATTTTTTTATTATTCACATATACAAGATTATAAAATAGTTTTGGGCAGTCATTCAAATAGGTTTGTTTACCTTTTACTGAAAATACTGACTTGCGATCTATGAAGAAGTTTAAAAAATCATGCATTTAATATGTATCATATTTAAGACTTTTTACCAGTCAAAAAGTTCTAGTGATAGAAGATCCGATGTTCAAAAGAGTCATTCGTTCGCAAACTGGGCTGTGTTTGTTTGATTCATTCATTCATTCATTAAAAAGATCCCATTCATACGAGTCATTCCTTTGGTATTCGGACTAAGTTGGTCGCGCGGTATGTTAATGAAAAGAATCGGTTCATTAGAATCATATGTTGAGGAATCAGACTGCACTGTTCGTATGCTTTCGACTCACTAAATGAAATTTTCTCTCTTAATGCCACAATATTAAATATGACCGAGGCACTGTGACTCAATACTTTAATTTTATTATTATTTTCATTTTATACTCTCAAGGTTGTCTCCTGCTTGCAGTAGCCACACTCCACTTCAGTTGGTGGCGGTAACGCTCTGTGAACTGGATTGAAAAAGCAAATAGGAAGAAGCGTGATCAGCTGACCGCTAATGTAGAGGAGGCGGTCGTTACACATGCTGTGGAGGTTTTGCAGACGAGTGTCAAAATGATTGAATCCATATGTATTTTGTGAAAAAATTTCGTCTTTGTTAGGTCATTGTCTTTTAAGAATGCCACAACTAAAGGACGTGGCCGTGTTCACTCTGCTCTAAGCAGAGACTATGTTGAGACTGCCTGGTTTTTTAAATGTTGTACGCAGAGCTTTCTGCGACGCCGCAGAAGAGATGGGCAAGAAAGGAAACTTTTTCTACGCTGTGAGGAAAGGATTTAGACCAGGATTATACCAAACATGGTGACCAACTATATGATATATTCTTTGTTATTGTGAGCGCATTTTGCACTGCATTGCTTGACTGCGTATTCTCTTCTAAAGGGAGGAATGTAAACATCAGGTGGATAAGTTTCCCTCTGCGAGTTTTAAGAAGTTTGCTTGTGAACAGGATGCGTGGGCCTTTGTGAGGAGCCAGTCAGCAGCAGCATCTTTTGAGAGACCTAAAGGTAATTTAAAAGGTGTAAGTTTATTTAAGATGACAAATGTTCCATACACACCCCTTACAAAGATCCACCATGTTATGCATCATCGGGTTTTCAGGTGTGTAAAGAAAAGCGTGCAAGAGGGGGAGGATTAAGAATAAGCAAATTATAAATTAATAAAGCAAATTAGTGCTTTATTTTTGTCATGTGACCATAAATTGAGAGAGACTGTCAGACAGCTGTCTAGTATGCGCTCTGAGATTGTTTAATGTAAATGTTTTTGCCCTTAATGTGTGGCATACTTAATGTCTGGATCATATTTATGTGACTTATGTTATAGCATTTTAGTTGAAATTTCTTTATTGATATTGATTTGCCTACAGGACAACTAATGTAAAAAGTGGCACAGCTTACCCCACTTGTTCCAGCCTTATCTGCTATAACTGGTCACAAATTCCTTTCATCTTTTTGCTTTCACTAGTTTGTTAAATGGCCCTGGCTATAACCAATGAATCAAAGGTTATAAATACAACGTTATAAATTCAGACTTCAATGTAATTAAAAAGAACTGATGAAGTACTGTTTAAAATGATTGTAGATGGATTGTAGCATGTCACGTCACAGGAATTGTGGATTGATAGGTTGCTAAACTATACTGTAATGCAAGTGATTAACACTGACATTTGTTTCCATTTAAGGATGTGACTATGAGGTCCTGCCTTCTAGAAATGTGCCTGATGCCTCAATGGCTGTTCCTCTTGGAAGTAAAAGGACATATGAGGACTCTGATGATGATGATGAGGGACTGTCCTTTCCAAAGCGAGTGAAACTCACTGAGGTCCCACAGCCAAAGACAGCTGCAGCCAGTAGTGATGGATTTACATATATGGGTAACTGGTACATATACATATGTTGCATGTATGGTCTACAATGGTCTTACAGTAGATAATGGTTGTGCATATACAGTAGTCAGCATTTTAAGTGGATCAAAAAAATTCATCAAAGTTGTCCTAAGACAAGAACGCATTATGGTTTTAGAACAACTTTGATGAAAGGTTTTGATCCACTTCAAATGTTGACTAAAATACGTACGTTATATATAAATGCATATGTTACAATATTTACAAATAATAGACTAGTTATAGTGTAGTAGGTTTTAAATTAAGGTTTTACCATAGTAAACTGCTTATTGCATTTATACCGTAGTAAAATGTTTTATGCATTTGTTACAGGTGATGCTGTAGTAGTATACACTGATGGCTGCTGCACAGGCAATGGGAGAAAAGGAGCATGTGCAGGAATTGGTGTATATTGGGGTCGTGATCATCCACTGTAAGTCGTCTCTGATTAATAGCATTCTAAAAAAAAAAAATTACTTTCATGTCCACTTTTTTTTTTTTTTTGGCCTGTAAACATTTTCACTGTTTTATAAGTGTCAAAAAATGTATTTTAATTATTTTAAATACTTTCTTTCCTCAGTAATGTGGCTGAGAGGCTTCCAGGAAGACAGACCAACCAAAGAGCAGAACTGCAGGTAAGAACAGTGAGGTGTTCACAAGCAGTGTTTTTTTTTTCTTATACCCTTTTATTGATAACCGTATCATTAAGCATTTCTTTACAGGCTGCTTGCAAGGCACTTGAGCAAGCCAGAGAAAATAATTTTAAAAAGGTTGTGCTATACACGGACAGCAAGTTCACCATTAATGGTATGTGCTCCCTGCTTTTCTGTTGAAGCTTGTCAGTGAACTACGGCTCTGTGTATTAAATGCCGCTTCATTTGAAAACAGGTGATGGAGATGCGCATGACAATATATATAGTTATTACAATATATATGACAATTTATATGTATGAGCGCATATGCTCTCATATATACACATAATTTACAAATAGTAATTTTGAGTTTATTTCAATATTTGTGCACTTGTTACTTTTTTGTTTTCCAAAGGCGTTACAAGTTGGGTTAAGACTTGGAAGTCTAATGGCTGGAGGCTTAAAGGTGGTGGGGCCATAGTCAACAAGGACGACTTCCAAAAGCTAGATAAACTAAATGCAGAACTTGAGGTCGTATGGGTATGTTTTATCTGTACTCTCAGTGATGTACAATATTGCATCTGCTCATCAGTTTGTGCATTTCAAGCATGATGTCGAGCTTTGTGTGTAAACATTCTTTTGGGATGTAAATGTGCAGCTGTAGACTTTCACTCTATCATTTTTGATAAATGCACACAAAGAGATATGTCTTGCATATCTGCATTATTTTCACTGATGCAGGTGATTTAAGGAGGGAAAGTAATATCATAACAGCTGATCTATTAAGAATGCTGTGATTTAAGGCCATTAAATTGTCTGGAAGTAATCTTTAACTCCTTCTGAATGTAGAATAGTGAATATACTGCACTTCTTGTTCAAAATGTGGTATTGATGTAAACTGGCTGGAAAACTATAGTTACTAGCACTCTACAATCAAACATGACACATGGTGTCAAAAAAATAAATGAATAAGTTCAGTTAGAGTCCAGCTCCAACAATATTAAATCTGTATCCAAGTATTAAATCTAATATTCATATACTGAAGTCTATGCCAGAACTTTGAGAAATTGAGCTATATCTTCAGGCTACAATAGCTATTTATTGAATGAGGCAATTATATAGTGCTTTGTGTATTGCTGTACACCTAATGAACATGAACGTGTATAGTTTCAAATTCACATTAATATTTAGCTTTAATATTTAGTTTTTTGAAGAAATTGTGTTCGCATTTTTTGCTACAATTTTTTGAGGACCATGTCCCCATGTCAGAACCCTGCTGCTCACTTTCAGATGTTCTCATGCATGCTTTGCATTATACTATGAGTAATGAAACAAATGCATGGCATGGCCAGTGAAATGACTACAAATGAAGAAATGTACCATCTCTCTTATTCTTAAATTCTAGATGCACATTCCAGGTCATGCTGGCTATACAGGCAATGAGGAAGCAGACAGACTGTCCAGGGAGGGAGCAGCAAAGCCCTCGTGTTAGTCCACTGTTGCCACAGTCATCTTATAATGCTACATTTTGTTTGTAGGATGAGGTTGTAGTTTGTTTACCCTCAATGGCTAATGCACTCCCCCCCCCCCCCCCCCCCCCCTTAATTCTTTTGTTGTGCTAGTGTTGAAATGTTCTAAACAACACTCAACAAGATTTTTTCTTTTCTGAAGAGCAGTGCTTATCCGAAATGTTTGTTTTTGATTGTTCGGTCAATTAAATTGTCATATATATTGTTCCTGAGATTGATTGCAGGTACTTATTTTCTCATCTCTTAGAAATATAAGCACTTAGAACATTTTTTGGATGCATTGCAAGTGACAAAAATAATTGTAGTGAGTGTACCGGTGTAAGTCTCCAACCTGGTTAATATCCTGCCACCGTAATGTATTATCGATTCTTTCTCTGAATGCATCATCTTGCTCTTATTTTTCAGCAAGGTGTTTTCGGTTAAGAAATGGTCATGGCTCTGAAATGCACCAGTGCTGAAATGCCTCAGTATAAACAGCAGGCGTCACTGCAGTTCATGCTGAAAACTTAAAGTAGAATACAGATTTTATCTTTACAAAAATCTAGCTTTGCCATGTTATTACTGAGCCTTTCCCATCTTCACCTGTGTTATTTTAACTAAATGATGGGGAATTTATTGTTTTTAGTGTTTTTCAATTTTCTTCATAGCTGAGGATTTCAAGGAATATTTTTTTCCCCAAACTTAAAATTCTGTCATTTAGTTATGTTCAAAATCTGTGACTTATTTCTTCTGTTGAACACAAAAAGATAATTCTGAATTTTTTATTTTTTTCACCACAAGTCTTATCAAAATATCAATGAGGAAAGAAGGTAATAAAGGTTTGGAAACACATGAGGGTTAGTAAATTATGACAGAATTTTAATTATATTGTTAAAATAGTGAGAGCCTGGGCCTGTTGTTCATGTTCATTGTTCCAGAAACTCTTACTGCTGTCGTTTATCTCAAGCTATACAGGTACATCTCAAAAAATTTGAATATCATGATAAAGGTCAATATTTTTTGTCACATTTCAGAAAGTGAAACCCATATATTATATAGATTCATTACACACAGAGTGAAATATGAAAAATATTTATTGAAATTGATGATTATGGCTTACAGATAATGAAAACCCAAAATTCAGTGTCTCAGAAAATTAGAATATTACATAAGATCAATAAAAAAAGGATTTTTTAAACAGAAATTTCAGGCTTCTGATAAGTATGTTCATTTCTATGCAATACTTGGTTGGGCCTCCTTTTGCATGAATTACTGCATCAATGTGGCGTGGCATGGAGGCAGTCAGCCTGTGGCACTGCTCAGGTGTAATGGAAGCTCAGGTTGCTTTGATTACGGCCTTCAGGTCATCTGCATTGTTGGGTCTGGTGTCTATCATCTTCCTCTTGACAATACCCCATAGATTCCTAATGGGGTTCAGGTCAGGCGAGTTTTCTGGCCAATCAAGCACAGTAACACCATGGCCATTGAACCAGCTTTTGGTACCTTTGGCAGTGTGGGCAGGTGCCAAGTCCTGCTGGAAAATGGAATCAGCATCTCCATAAAGCTTGTCAGCAGAAGGAAGCAAGACGTGCTCTAAAATTTCCTGGTAGATGGCTGCGTTGACTGTGGACTTCAGAAAACACAGTGGACCAAAACTAGCAGATGACATGGCAGCCCAAATCATCACTGACTGTGGAAACTTCACACTGGACTTCAAGCAACATGGATTCTGTGCCTCTCCACTCTTCCTCCAGACTCTGGGACCTTGATTTCCAAATGAAATGCACTTTCATCTGAAAAGAGGACTTTGGACCACTGAGCAACAGTCCAGTTCTTTTTCTCCACAGCCCAGGTAAGACGCTTCTGGCGTCTCTGGTTCAGAAGTGGCTTGGTAGCCCTTTTCCTGAAGACGTCTGAGCGTGGTGACTCTTGATATGAAGCTCTCCCAAGTGTTTGAATCAGCTTTGCTTGACAGTATTCTCAAGCTTGCGGTCATCCCTGTTGCTTGTGCACCTTTTCCTACCTAAATTCTTCCTTCCAGTCAACTTTGTATTTAATTTGCTTTGATACAGCACTCTGTGAACAGCCAACCCTTTCAGTAATGACCCTCTGTGACTTACCCTCTTTGTGGAGGGTGTCAATGTTCGTTTTCTGAATCAATGCCATGTCAGCAGTCTTCGCCATTTTTGTGGTTTCAAAGAACAAGAGATACCCGGAATTTATACTGTATGGATGGTCATTAATTGAAACTCAAATGTAAATATTCTAATATTTTGAGATACTGATTTTTGACTTTCATTAGCTGTAAACTAATCATCAAAATTAAAACAAAAAAACTTTCAAAATGTTTTACTTTACATGTAATGAATCTAAAATATATGAATGTTTCACTTTTTGAAATAAGTTACAAGAAAAAATTAACTTTCACGATATTCTAATTTTTTTTAGATGTACCTGTATAACGGTTCTGTCTGATTCTGTCCTTTAAGCCTGCGTCTAGACAGTTGCCTTGAGTGTTGTCTTAAATACAGATAAGCTGCACAGCAGGCTGAGGAGGAGTGAAGGCATCTTCTCTTTCATGAAATAAACAGAGGTGAGAATCTCAACACTAGGGCCTCGGCGCTGTCCGTCCTGACCTTCGCTTGCAGAGCTCAGTTTCTCTGAATTCCCGCTGACATCCAAGACCTTCAGAGCGGGATGTGCGGTCAACAGTTATAGGTCAGGAGACTCCGATTGTCCTTGTCTGGTGAAAACAAGGAGGATTTAGTGCTCATAACCTTTCACAGCTTCAGGTTTCTTGAGCTTACCTTGTATGGCAGATTGTCTCCTTGCAAATCTTATTGTTGGATCTGAAGATGAAAACTATCCTCAAGCCTAATGGGGAATGTAGATTAGCTCATTTTGTAATATTTATGGAAGTTAGTTGTTCCAACTGGTAACGTTTAGAACTCATCTGAAGGCTGTTTGATAATCAAACACGGTGATAATTTGTTGGAGATTAAGGGAAGGAGGAGGCACACAAAAAACACCCCATCATTACAGCACATCTGGTCTCTGCTCTCTTCAAAAAACTATGTCACAGCTGACTCGGGCCCTCAAATCTGGAAGGAAGTGGAGGGGAATTTCCACTAATGAATCCAACAATCACACGATGAGGCCTCTTTGTGCAGGGACTTCAATGGAAGCCACATTCGGAGCAGGCACAGCGAGGCACAATCAAAGGCACTGGTAAGCCGTTACCACGGGAGCAAAGCTGCAGCTTGTAACTGAACAGACATCTGTTTCCATGACAGCTGTCTGGAATGGCATCAGCCTAACTAACTGCTGCCTCAGAACTAGTCTGACTGTTTGATATCTCTTGCCATAAAGACAGAGAAGATTCTGTCAGAAACCCTCGCCGCTTGTTGTTGTGATGCGCTAATGCGAAGAGAGAAGTGTGCATTTGTGTTTATTTTGTTGGTCTTTGAAGCTGCCGGAATCAGAGGCTGCAAAATAGTGGAAGGGAGAAGAAACGTACCCGAGAGAAGTAAACATATGGAGCGAACTACGATGTGCTCGACGGAAGCCGCTTCAGAGCGGCGAAGCTTCCGCGAAGGGTACAGTGAAGACAAACAACTTCACTACAAGTTAAACGACAGCATTTCTGACATAATGTTGATTACAGAAAAATTCATTTCCACCCTTCCCTCAGATTTCATAAATACACAAATCTTTTTTTACACTGAGGCACTTAAAATGAACTGAATGGTGCCAATATGGAAACAAATTGTTTGGAAGGTATAGCCACCAAATGTGAACAAAAAGCATGGTAACGATTTTAGTGTGGAAAATAGAAGTTTTATGCAATTTTGCAACTATAAACTACAAAACGACCGTAAAAATAATTTAGACAGCTTAGGGGTCAAATAATGCACGTTTTAATAGAAAAATTTATGTAACGTTAGGCTACTCTTACAAAATCATAAGCTTCACATTTCTGCTTATTTTCCAAAAGCATCTTAATGATATTATCATGCTTTTTTTGTTGTCATTTTTTATTACAATGTCATAACTTGGTCTTCCAGTGAAATGGCAGATTTCTCTCGTGTCATACATGACATAGCCAATTATTTAGCTTGATGTGTAAAACCAAGTCCAATTTAGTTTTTCTTTTTTCTGTGATCTTTGTCACTTGGATGTACATTACAATATGGATTTAATGATCTGTCGCTACTTCGGTTACATTATAAAAAAATTGGTCCCCATTTCAACTGCCACACTGTAGCCTCCATTTTTGTTTTGAAAATGAGGGATAATTTCTGTTTTCAATATAATGCCACAAATGCTACTTATTGAACTTAACTTGCACTACACCGACATGTTCCTTTTAATAGGTCAGTATCATTCTACATGTTGAGACACCCACCTGGTGGTCTGCTGTTTGCAAGTGCAAGGCCTGCCCAAAGAGAGGGGCTTGACAAGGTGAGCTCCAGCACTGCGGCACTCTGCAGCTTTCATTCTCGTTCTCTCTCACTCCACCCTCCCTATCTCTCAGACAGTACACCTGCTTAGGAGCTCTCCAAAACCCTCACTATACTGATATACCACCATAGCTAGAGTTTAAGAAGCACTGCATCGTCTTATATACGCATCGAAACACACAAAGTCCTTGACCCAAATAGTACAGATGGCCGTGCTCTGAACTGCCACTTAAATCAGTGAGCTCAGGAGAGTCTGCCGTGTTGCCTGGCCTTCAGGCTGCCTCAGACTGTGTGCGTATGAGACTGACTCCTCAAGCTACCAGAGAACTCAATTTAATCCCACAGCAGGAGATTCATTCTCTTAAAGCTGAATTTCCCCATCACGTGCTCGCTGATGAGGCGGCCGCGGCACCACCTCACACGTAACCAAAGTGAGCCAGCCATGCTGGATTTTTAATGATACATTTGTCAAGCAGCTACTGAGCAATATTTTCAGCATTTGTAAGGAGAAAAACAAAAGGAACATCTGTGTCTCCGTCATCCTTACTTGCACAAGAAGTTAGATCATTAAGAAAATCTTTCTTTCTTTTTGCATCTTACTTTCTTTCTTTCTGTAGCCTATGTCTTTATTTCTGTAGTTCTTTGTATTTTTCTTTTTTTCATAATTTTTCTTTGTTTTTTCTAGCTTTTTTTGTTTTGTTGTTTTTTTTTTTTTTGCTTTTTTTCTTTCTTTCCATAATTCTTCCTTTCTGTATTTTTTTTATTTCTGTATTTTTCTTTCTTTCTTTTTGGAGTTCTTTCTTTTTCTTTATTTATTTTGTATTTCTCTCTGGAGTTCTTTCAATTTATAAATTCACTTATGCAAGTTTCCTGCAATTGATACAAAAATTTAAACAAAAACAAACTTACAAATGTTAAGTGTCCAAATTCTTTATTTTTTATTTTTACTTTTTCATTTTGAATGCTATATCTATTTAAAATATTACTACTTTGCTTGTGCTCTCTGTCTTTAAAATGGAGGCAACTCAGTTTGATATTTTCTATATGCAATAATAGTCAGACATGTTCTTTAGATCTTTACCCACTCTTTGGGTCCACTGTATCTACTTTATGGTATAGTCATATTTTGTAGTCATGTAGGAAGTAATTTATCTGTAAATGCATATGTAGTCTATTTGTAAATGTTTATTCAAAATTAATATTTGGTGGAATGTTTTAATTTTTGAAAATATTTTCAGAAGAATCAACCTCACTTGGTAGTTCTGTTACTAGATGACCATCTGAATCCTCACCTTGATGAGGCTGCCAGTCAGATTTGGCATGCTCTCAACTGCCCTTGACCGTGAGACAAGTTACTACAGAGAGGAAGAGACAGAGAGAGAGTTAGTGAGAGAAAGGTAGAGGGGGTGACAAGGTGAAGAGCAAATGATGCCATTAAAGGCAACAGCTGCTTGCTGAAGCAGTGAAGCAGTGGCTGGACTGGTCAACCCTGCCACCCATAATGATAACAAGGTCAGCGGGGTCACACCACTCAGCATCACACCACCCTGCTCCCCCATCCATAAGTTTTCCCGCCTCTAATTATGCAGCTGCCTTCTAACCAAGCGTGAGATATTATTACAGAGACGAGACCCCCCTCTCCCTAGATGCATAATGAAGAGCGAGTCGTCTGTGAAGGGAGGCGGATTGTGCCGACAGCCAAACGCAGGATCACTGAGATGGTGCGGCATTATAACATCCCTTTTTCAAGCACAAAAATGCACCAGCATGGGCTTGTGAAGACATTGCATCCTCATAAAGTTGTTCAGTTTGTAGTCATAAACCCAAAAGAGAATAAGTTATGGAAATTTCCTTTAGGAATTTTCGTGGATTTTTAGAATAGGGACCAGTGGTTCTCTGATTCAGAAAGCACATAAAACTCACTTTCCTGTGGTAGTGGTAGTCCTTATGTAGCAACTTGTAAGCTACTTACTTTTATAAGCACACAATGGTTTCAAAATTCATGTTTGAGGTCTGACTTTGCATAATTTAAGTTGTGGAATAAAACATTAAATCCATTAATAACCTCCTTGAAGGGATAGCTCACACAAAACTGAAAATATATATTTGAAAATTACAGACCCATTTCAAATCTTCCGTTTATGTCTAAAATTTTAGAAAAAGTTGTGTCTGCTCAATTGTGCTCCTTCTTGCAAAAAAAAATGATCTCTATGAAGAATTTTAGTCAGGTTTCAGGCCTCACCATAGTACAGAAACTGCACTTGTTAAAATTACAAATGACTTGCTTCTTGCTTCAGACCAAGGCTGCATCTCATTGCTAGTATTACTTGATCTTAGTGCTGCGTTCGACACTATAGACCATGACATACACATAGATCGATTACAAAACTATACTGGTATTCAAGGGCAGGCTTTAAGATGGTTTAGATCCTACTGTCCGATCGCTACCACTTTGTTCATTTAAATGGGGAGTCATCTCAATTATCACCAGTAAAGTATGGAGTACCACAAGGATCTGTCCTAGGTCCGCTGCTATTTTCAATATACATGTTGCCTCATGGTAATATTATTAGAAAATACTGGATTAGTTTTCATTATTATGCTGATGATACTCAACTATATATCTCAACAAGACCAGATGAAACTTCTAAACTATCTAAGATAATAGATTGTGTAAAAAATATAAAAGATTGGATGACCAATAATTTCCTCCTATTAAATTCAGTTAAGACAGAGATATTACTTATTGGATCAAAAAACAGTACACAAAATCTCTTGGATTACAATTTGCAAGACAGATGTACTGTTACGTCCTCTAATGTCAAAAATCTGGGTGTTATATTAGACAGCAACTTGTCCTTTGAAAATCATATTTCCCATGTTACAAAAACAGCATTCTTCCATCTTAGAAACATTGTCAAGCTTCGAAACATGCTGTTTCTGATGCAGAAAAGCTAGTTCATGCATTCATGACCTCTAGACTGGACTATTGTAATGCACTGATAGGTGGTTGTCCTGCATCTTCAATAAACAAGCTACAGATAGTCCAAAATGCAGCGGCTAGAGTTCTTACCAGGTCAAGAAAATATGATCATATTACCCCAATTTTACAGTCTCTGCATTGGCTACCTATTCAGTTCTGTATCATTTACAAAATATTATTACTTGCCTATAAGGCCCTAAATGGTTTAGCTCCTTCGTACCTAACTCGTCTTCTACCACGCTACAATCCAACCCGCTCCCCAAGGTCGCAAAACTCTGGACTTTATACCTAGGATGGCGAAGTCCACTAAAGGAGGTTGAGCTTTTTAACATTTGGCTCCCAAACTCTGGAATAGCCTTCCTGATAACGTTCGGTGTTCAGATACACTTTCTCTGTTTAAATCTAGATTAAAGACACATCTCTTTAGCCAAGCATTCACATAATGCATCTTATAATCTTGTACTGCAGTTATATCTGATCAAATGTACATAATTATTATTCTTTAGCTCGGGTTGAACAATCATTTTTGCTTAGATGGAACAGCAGCTACGGTAATTATGTTTCTATTTGTTTCTCTATTTCTGCCACTAGGAATTACAGAAGCTTCAGTCTGGATCCAACCGTTAAATGATCTGAGATGACCGAACACCTGAGAAAAGATAATGCCAACCCCTCAGAGGACCTCAGAGGATGCCAACGCTCAGACAACATACAGAGTTACCAAATTTTGCCATAAGTTAAATATATTAAGGTTCTGCAATATATTGTGGAAACTTAATTTCCTGTAGAGCTGCTTTGCAATGATTTGTATCGTAAAAAGCGCTATACAAATAAACTTGAACTTGAAATCTACAAGCTAATACACACTATACCTACTCATAGTCACGCAATGCTGATGTTGTTAACATTAATAATTTGAGAATAAAGTAGAACAATAATAATACTTTGCATAGTTTGATGTGATATGAGCTAACCGATCGTTACATTTAATCACCATTGGTAGCACGATTTATTGTGATGCTTTTTTCCTCAGTTGGGCAGAACAAACGTGGCAGACTTGTTACTTGTTCAGATGGCAATATACGGTGAAAATTCTGATTTGGGTCATATATTCCAAGACGTAGGCTAGAATCTGTGATTATTAAGTGTTTGATTCACACTGGTGCGGTGACTGACAGCTACACATTCACCTCAAAGCATTAGATTCATCCGCGCTGAAGCCGTGCCAGAGTATGGAAGAATGTTCAGGACTTTTTACCCCAAATTGTATTTTCAATTGCGTTTTCCACATGTGGGCGCATAAATTGTGACATTATCCAAATGAAATTGCAAATCTTGCATTATCTTTTTTATTTTCTCTTTCGCAAACGCACAGTGACTGCCACATTTCAAAGGAAAAAGCAAAGTCCATTTGCAACTGTATTTCCCATGTCTTATGAGCTGTGAGCCTGTCATATCTAAATAGCAATATTAATTACCACATTTGCCTTTTCACTTTCTCTGCGTCGTGCATGTAACCTGCCAAAACTCAAATGGAATCGCAATTCCTTTTGCATTTTAATTTCCTACGTCGTCTCGGTAAGCTGTCAATCAATGTGAGTGGGCGGGACTATACTAGGGGGCGTGTTTGTATTGGGAGGTGACGTCACTCACAGACGACCGTGCCGAATGCTTTGATCAATGCAGGTAATCGGTAAAGGTTCCGCTAAAGGCAGCTGCCAATCAGAAAACTTTCCTGGAGCAATACATAATTTTTTTATAATTCTTATTATAATAATATTTTTTTACCCCAAATGCAGCGATTAAGAGTGGGAGCAACAACGGTACGCACAATAGGTCAGTATTCACTATTGCCCAAACGCTTTTCACCTGTCTCACTGTTTCTCTCATTCCGATTGATGCAAATGAGTAAACAGACAGTGCAATTCTACGCTTATGGTTTCTTACAAAGAAATGTAGAAAATACATTTATTTTTAACAATTAGGCTACAACACTGTATAACATCACTGAACTAAATTATACGCATATGCAAATCACATTTCTTATCAATATACATTTATTAACAATAAAGATTGAAAATAAAGAAAGATACACATTACAAATAGTCATTGTAAATGAGAAACTGTGACGAGTCCTGCAGCAGTAATAACGTAAAATTAACACTAATATTTACTCACCTTCACTGTTGTTCCAAACCTGTATGACTTTCTTTCTTCTGTGGAACATTTTTAAAATGTTTCGATGATTTGGATCCCACTGACTTTCATTGTGTGGCAAAAACAGACATTCTTCAAAATATCTTCTCCTAAAAGCCCACCTGAAATTCCCAAGGAAAACCAAGGAGAATTAGCCTACCCTGTTGACTTAAAAATTATTGACTGTATAGGTCTATTTATTTGTAACATTTCTGTCTGAACCGAAGCTTTGTAATTTTCTGAAGTTTATAAGTATAAAGCAAACAGCATTTACTGAGGAAGAACAGCATATTTTTAACCCACTTGTTAGGAGTGGGACATGTGAATTTGGATGAGGAACACAGGATTGTATTAAACACTGAATCACGCTCATGTTCCTCCCCTGGCACCTGAGGGGCTTTAGAAAATAAAATCATAATTGCCACAATCAGCTCGTGAACCTGGGTTACCTCCATACCCACAGCTCTGCCTGTGCACTGGTAGAGTCCCATGTTTAATCTTAATGAGCGTGAGATGCAGGCAGACACACTGTGGGGCGCAGGGCCCTGCTGAGCACCAGGGTATTAGCAGAAAAGAGAGAGAGAGCGAACAGCGAGATAGAGCAGAGGAAGCGTGCAAAAACATGAAAAAAGATGAGAGAGTTAGATTTAAAATGTTAGAGGGCTCAGAATACATAGTTGGAGGATGTGAAAACAGAAAAAAGAGCTCTGTTGGACAGTACGCATTGACAAATGCCACAGATATTTAAATACTCAGGGGAATATGCCTCAGTAGTGATTTATTATTATTTTATATTTAATATTATCAAAGCATTTGATTTATTACACAATATTTTATTATAGGCCTGTCTAGGTATAAATTTAGAATGGTTTTAGTTCTACTACAGTGACGTATTTTATTGCAACTTTTTCTTACAATTTCAACTTTTACTTGAACTTATATCTTACTATTGAAACTTTTTCTCATTACAGAGACTTTCTCTTAAGTGTGACTTCATATTTCACAGTGTTACTATTTCTCATTTGTGACCCTGGACCACAAAACCAGTCATATGTCGCGGTATTTTTGTATCAATAGCCAACAAAATATTGTATGGGTAAAAATAATCGATTTTTTCTTCTATGCCAAAAATCATTAGGATATTAAGTAATATGTTCCATGAAGATATTTTGTAAATTTCTTACCGTAAATATATCAAAACTTAATTTTTGATTAATAAAATGCATTGCTAAGGACTTAATTTGGACAACTTTAAAGGCGATTTTCTCAGTATTTAGATTTTTTTTTGCACCCTCAGATTCCAGATTTTCAAATTGTCATATCTCCGCCAAATATTGTCCTATCCTAACAAACCAAACATCAATGGAAAGCTTATTTATCAGCTTTCAGATGATATATACATCTCTATTTCAAAAAGTTGACTCGTATGACTGGTTTTGTGGTCCAGGGTCACATTTTATATTTCATCTCATAATTTTATTTAGTACTCTGAGGAGGAAATATGTGGAAATGATAGAGAGTTGTATATGCTAACAGGAACCAGACAGTTATTTAAAATATATCCTTGCAGAACATTATATAATTTCTTGTGCATTACTAACAGCTATGTTTGAGTTTGATATACCCATATATACCCATCATAGAAGATAAATTGCCTCTGAAAATCAGTTCCAAGACACCTATTGCCCTTTAATAAGATGTAAATTTTTAATGTTGCAGTATAGTGATGATACACAGTAGATGAGAAATTAGTATGAAAGAGACAAGGAGTGCACAGCTGCAAGTATGAAGCATTCAAATGGTTAATGGGGATCTCTGGTGCTGCTTTTCTTTCTTTTTGAGAATTTAAAAAGCCAGCAATTGGAGATCACATGATCAGTTACGTCTTTTAAATGTTTAAAATGTGTGGCTTGCTTGGTTGGAGTCGCTATAGAAAACAAGTCAATCTGGATGCTGCTGAGAACAGCATGATATGAATGTAAAATGAGAGAGAGTGAGGAAGAGTGCTCTTGCGTACACAAGCTGAGGGAGCCTTTCCGCACCGTCGCCATATTATTCTCTTTTCCTCATTCGCATCGCAGAAGTTTTTCATTTTTTCAGTTGTTTTCTAAGGTATTGCTTAAATGGGAGGGGGGGGGGGGGGATTCAACAAACCCAAAAGTTAAAACTTGTTGACTCCTTCAAAAAGAGAGGACCTTCAAAATGAGATGCACTTAATCTATAGTCAGGTGACACTTTAGGTTCTGAAGTTGTCTAGGTTACTTAATTTTTATTTTTATTTATTTATTTATTTTTTGGCCAGTTAGCTGCTATGTTGTCATGGATCTTATCTATCTGTAGAATCTATCTATCAAGTGACTTGGGGGAGTGGTTAGTGTGCTCAACTGGCATATTGTCAGAGCCTGTCACCTTAGGTTCGATTCCTGGGTGAAGCATGCATATAACTATCTGTAGAATCTATCCCCTTTCATCATTGAAGCAATTCCACTGGGCAAATTTATTTATTTTTTGGCTGCTCTATTCACTGTTTGATGACCAATGGTAGTTGGTCATTTTAATGTATATTTATTCTTATTCATGACTATATTTTTTGGTTACCAAGCTAACAGCTAAGCCTATACTGGCTTAGCATTTTTTGATTCACTAGAATATGATATCATGATAATGGGCTACATGTTTAATCAGGCATTGAGGAAGAAAAATATGATTTTGCAAGATCTCCA
Source organism: Barbus barbus (assembly GCF_936440315.1). Taxonomy (NCBI): domain Eukaryota; kingdom Metazoa; phylum Chordata; class Actinopteri; order Cypriniformes; family Cyprinidae; genus Barbus; species Barbus barbus. The sequence goes on from NC_136742.1 coordinate 20,004,153, forward strand.
GTGATGGCCATTGAATTGAATTGCCATTTATTTATTCTTATTAAATAGCATTTAAAATGCAAGGGGCATTTATCTAGCTAACATTTTATTATAGTATATGTTTTTTATTTTAAATTTTCATATTTTTATTTTGCCCTGTCTGCTGCTTTTCACATCACAACTCTAGATAGTCACTAGTGAAGGATTTCCGTTTGTTCTTTTGTTGTCATCAGCCAATCAGTGTTGTTATGAGTAGTAATATACGTACGTCTCAGGTGATTGATATGCATGGGAATGCTAATGGATGCTCTTCTCCAGGACTGTATCCGAAATCGTCCTGATACCCTCATTCACTATTTCCTTCATTACTCCACCACTACAGTACACCACAAACTAATGAGTGGACTCAGACACTGTAATTCTCACAGTGCATATTCTTTAGTCACATCAGTTGTATATTCATTATTGAGGTGCATTATGACACTGAAATGATCATGTCCACTATGGTTTTGGACACCATTACAAATGGTTATCTGCTCAAATAGTGTTTTAAATAAGCATACAGGGGGCAATTTCAGAAACAACCCAGGTATTATAGAGGTGTGCATTAATTTCCAACTGATAAAACATTATAAAATGCTCAATGGTGCCCCCTGTCTACCATCTGACTTCTCAAATCAGCTCTCAGACTGATTTATCCATCTTCTCTCTCTCTCTCTCTCTCTCTCTCTCTCTCTTTCTTCCTAATCTTCCACTCCTAGCCAGTTATGCATAAACGACAGACAGTAATCTCTTGACAGGCAGAACCGAAATATATGAAGGCAGTGCAGTAGATAATACAGGCAAGTTATGAGAAGATGCTGGCTAGTCTGAGTCTCTGCAGCTCATCAGCAGACAGCAGGGCCTGCCTTCAACTTAATTAGCTTCCCCTGAGATCCTTCTCTGACGGCATCAACCTGAATGAACGGGTGCATTTCGTGGATGTGATTGTGTGTGTGTGTATGTGCGACAGAAAAAAGGAGAGAGAGCGACAGAGTGTGCCGACCATGTCCGGTCAAGTGAACGGAGAGGGGGCACCATTATCAGTCCATCAGATGTGAAGGAATGTCTCCCCACTGTGGGGCTGGGTCTCAGAGCAGTCCTGACATGCTACGGTAGATGGAGGGAAGAAAGAGAGACAGTGAGCTTGATCTTGGCCCACATCTAGCTGTGCTGCAGGGAAGATGCAAAGAAAGGGAAGGAACATTGTTTTTGTTTCTTCTATGAGATGAGTCAGAGGGTTTGTTGTGCCTCATTTTCTATCTTGCTGGAGCATGGCCTTCTACAGCACAACTGCACCAAGCTTGTGGGCAAACAACAGCGGGCAATATAGCATGCAATTATTTTCTTTTTAAGACATATATTTCCTTCAATAACACTTATAAACGGAAAAGGGGTGACTGTTATCGATTCCTGGTCTCTCGTTGACCATGAGACAACATTCCAATAGGCATATTTTAGGTGTAGATAATATATACGATCAAACGCACCATGTTTGGTTACTTTACAGTCTGATGCTTTTTTCTCATCTAAGTGGATGGGTTTGTATATGTCTTTTTTCATATGTGTTTAAATGCCTTAAAACACTTTAGGGACATGCAGGTCTTCTGCATTGCTTCTGTCTGATCGATTGCTTCTGTCTGTCGTGCTGCTGAGAGGTTTGCGATTGTAGCTCCGTGTAGCTTCGCTTTTCTGTTGAATCTCTATCTTACTTTCACTCTCTGTTGTTTAAAGTGATAAAATATAACTTAATTCCCACCATATTTCTGGTATTATCTATCAAACTAATTTGATCGTTCGCTTTTTAAAACCGCGAGTGCAGTGCGCATGCAGCGCATTAGCATTCGTTAGCCGGTTAGCTTGTCCCTCGCGGTTCCATTCACGTTTCTATTCGCGCCTATTATTGTTTTCTTTTTTCTCGCTCTGTTTTTCACAAGGTCATCAAACAACAGTGGTAAGCGAATCATTCTTCAATCACGGTGAGCAATGGCTTCTTCTCCTGCTATTGTTGTTTGCACTGTTTGCCACATGTACAGTTTATCTCTCTCTGTCGGAGACCAGGGATTCACGTGATAAATGCAGGGAAATAGTTAGGCTGACAGAGAAGGTTTCAGAATTAGAGACATCCAAATTTTAGTTGAGGACAGTAAGAATGTGAGGGCTATAGATACTGCTTTGGATGTGACTAGCTCAGGGAGTCCTATACATTTTTCGGTTCCGGTAGAGCCCGTGCAGCAGGGCAACTGGGTGACTGTGAGGCGGCCTAGTCGCGGGTCAAAACACCGCTCTTCCGTTCCGATCAAAACATCAAACAGGTTCTCCCCACTCAGTGACGCACCCACTGAGAAACCTGATGAAAGTGCTCTAGTTATTGGCGATTCTATTGTACGGAATGTGAAAATAGAGACACCAGCCGCCATAGTCCAATGTTTACCGGGGGCCAGAGCGCCTTACATCTTGGAAAATTTAAAAGTGCTGGCTAATGCTAAACGTAAATTCAGTAAGATTGTTATCCACGTCGGCACTAATGATGTTCGACTTTGCCAGTCGGAGATCACTAAATATAATTTTAAAGAGGTGTGTGAACTTGCAAGTACGATGTCAGACACTGTAATATGCTCTGGTCGTCACTCATTGGCTGGATGTCTAAGTGGTGCCCGCAGAATAACATAGGTTTCATAGACAATTGGAAGAATTTTTGGGGCAGACCTGACCTGTTGAAAAGAGATGGTCTTCATCCCTCTTAGGGTGGTGCTGCTCTTCTCTCTAGAAATAGGGCACATAGTCTTAGAGTTCGTAGTTGACTAAGTGGGGCCCAGGTCAGGAAGCAGACAGACTGGCTAAACCGACCGTCTGCTAGCCGCCTTACGTCACAAGAAGTCAGTTAATTCTCAGCACATAGAGACTCTTTCACCTAGATATCACACTATAGAGTCTGTCTGTTCCCCGAACTAGAAAATCCAGAAAACATCCAAACCAAAGAAAGAGTAACAATTGAATTGATGTTCAACAAATAAAAAAACAGATATAATACAGATAAACAAATGATAAAGCTTGGCTTATTGAATATTAGATCCCTTTCTACAAAAGCACTTTTTGTAAATGATATGATCACTGACTATAAACTAAATGTGCTTTGTATAACAGAAACCTGGCTAAAACCAGATAACTACATTACTTTAAATGAGTCTACCCCCCAAGATTACAGTTACAAACATGAACCGCTTCCAAAAGGTAAAGGGGGAGGTGTTGCCACAATTTATAGCAATATTTTTAGTATTTCTCAGAGGTTGGTTTCAAGTATAATTCGTTCAAATTAATGGTGCTTCATATAACGTTATCCAAAGAAACTAGTGTTAATGATAAATCCCCTGTGATGTTTGTACTGGCTACTGTATACAGGCCATCAGGGCACCATACAGACTTTATTAAAGAATTTGCTGATTTTCTATCTGAGGTAGTGCTGGCTGCAGATAAAGTCCTAATTGCTGTTGATATTAATATCCATGTTGATAATGAAAGAGATTCGTTGGGATCCGCATTTATAGACATTCTAAACTCCATTGGTGTTAAACAACACGTTTCAGGACCTTCTCATTGTCAAAATCATACTCTAGATTTAATACTGTCATATGGGATTGATGTCAGTGGCGTTGAAATATTGTAGCAGAGCAATGATCTCACAGATCATTATCTAGTTTCGTGTATATTCCATATAGCTAAAGCTGTAAAGCCAACTCCTTGTTACAAATATGGTAGAACCATCACTTCTACCACAAAAGACTACTTTATAAATAATCTTCCTGACTTATCTCAATTCCTCAGCATATCCAATAGCTCAGAACAACTTGATGATGTAACAGAAACTCTTGAATCTCACTTTTCTTGCACTTTAGATACGGTTGCTATTTTACACTTAAGGAAAAGATTGAGGATTGAGTCCAACACCGTGGTATAATGAGCACACTCGGGCCCTAAAGAGAGCAGCCCGGAAAATGGAGGGCAGCTGGAGAAAAACAAAATTAGAGGCATTTCGTATTGCTTGGCAGGAAAGTACCCTATCCTACAGAAAAGCATTAAAAACTGCTAGATCTGCTTACTTTGTCTCTTTTAGAAGAAAACAAACACAACCCCAAGTATTTATTTAATACAGTGGCTAAATGAACAAAAAATATAACATCAGCAGGTGCAGACATTACCCAGCAGCACAGTAGTAATGACTTTATGAACTACTTTACTTCTAAGATCGAAACTATTAGAGATAAAATTGTAACCATGCAGCTGTCAGCCACAGTATGGCATCAGATAATGCACTATAGATCCCCTGAGGAACAATTCCACTCATTCTCTTCTATTGGAAATGAAGAATTGTATAAACTTGTTAAATCATCTAAACCAACAACCTGTATTTTAGACCCTGTTCCATCTAAGCTCCTAAAAGAGGTGCTTCCAGAAGTAATAGATTCTCTTCTGAATATTATTAACTCATCATTGTCATTAGGATATGTCCCAAAAACCTTCAAACTGGCTGTTATTAAGCCTCTCATTAAAAAAACACAACTTGACCCCAAATAATTTATTAATTACAGACCGCTCTCGAATCTCCCTTTTCTGTCAAAAATATTAGAAAAGGTAGTATCATCACAACTATGTTCCTTCTTAGAGAAAAATTATATATGTGAGGATTTCCAGTCAAGTATTAGACCATATCATAGTACTGAGACTGCTCTCATTAGAGTTACAATCGACCTGCTTTTATCATCTGATCATGGTTGTATCTCTCTATTAGTGCTACTGGATCTTAGCGCCGCGTTTGACACTGTCGACCACAACATTCTTTTAAATAGACTAAAAATTTATGTTGGCATTAGAGGAAGTGCATGGTTCAAATTGTACTTATCTGACTGCCATCAATTTGTGGCAATAATTGAAGAGGTATCATACCAATCACAGTATGGAGTACCTCAAGGCTCAGTACTTGGCCCCTTACTTTTCACGCTTTACATGTTACCCTTGGGAGATATCATTAGGAAACTTGGTGTTAGCTTTCACTGTTATGCTGATGATACCCAGCTCTATATTTCTTCGCGACCTGATGAAACTTACCAATTTGCAAAACTAACGGAATGTATAGTTGATATCAAAAACTGGATGACTAGCAATTTCTTGCTGCTAAATTCTGAAAAAACAGAGGTGTTAATTATTGGACCAAAAACTTTTGTATGTAATAACCTAGATCACTGTCTAATACTTGATTCTTCGTCATCAGTTAGGAACCTAGGCATACTTTTTAATAGCAATCTTTCCTTCGAAAAACATGTTTCTAGCATTTGTAAAACTATATCTTATATTTATATAAATATAAAAAATATTTTATATTTATATAAAAAAATATATCTAAATTACCACCTATGCTTTCAATGTCAAATGCAGAAACATTAATTCATGCATTCATGATTTAGAGGCTACATTATTGTAATTGCTCTGCACGTTTAATAAACAAACTCCAGCTGGTTCAAAATGCAGCAGCTAGAGTTCTTAATAAAACCAGGAAGTATGACCACATTAGCTCGGTTCTGTCAACACTGCACTGGCTCCCTATTAAACATCGTATACATTTTAAGATCTTGCTAATTACCTATAAAGCCCTGAATGGTTTGGCACCTCAGTATTTGAGTGAGCTCTTATCGCTTTATAGTCCTTCACGTCTGCTGCGATCTCAAAACTCTGGCTATTTGATAATACCTAGAATATCAAAATCAACTGCGGGCGGGAGATCGTTTTCCTATTTAGCGCCCAAACTCTGGAACAATCTACCTAACACTGTTCGGGAAGCAGACACACTCTGTCAGTTTAAATCTAGATTAAAGACCCATCTCTTTAACCTGGTTTACACATAATACATTATCACATTTCTATAATTCAAATATGTTAAAGGATTGTTGGGCTGCATTAATTAGGTCAACCGGAACTGGGACCCCATCCCAAAACACCTGATGTACTTGTTACATTGTTAGAAGAATAGCATCTACGCTAATATTAGTCTGTTTCTTTCTTATTCCGAGGTCACCGTAGTCACCCAGATTCAGACTGTATCCAGATCAGATGGTGGATCAGCACCTAGAGATGACCTCTACAGCCAGGACACCTAGATGAGCCCCAGAGACTGATCCAGTGAAGACCCTGTCTCCAAGACGGCCATCGGGACAAGACCACAGGAACCAGATGAGTCCTTTTCACAATCTTATTCTGCTTTAGCCTAGATTTAAACTGCTGATTTTTCTGGCCAGAGGAGAATGACACTATTTCGACAAACTATTTCCCTGTCTAAATACTGTAAAGCTGATATAAAGCCACCCAGCTTTATATCAAGCCGATGTAAAGGTGCTTTGACACAATTTGCATTGTTAAAAGCTCTATACAAATAATATTGACTTGACTTGAACCCCCCTCCCCCCCTCAGGTATTTTATATGATTAATAATAGTAATAAATTAGGTTGTCTCACACTATATATATTACCAGTCGCCTGAGGTAGTAACAGTAGCAACAGTACACTGGTTGAGGGTTTTTCTTTATGATCAATATATATGTGTATGTGTGTATATTTACATATTATATATATATATATATATATATATATATATATATATATATACACAAATTATAAATTATATATACACAAATGTATAAATTACAAATTAGTCAGAAAGCGCTAAATAGCTGCTTGTGCCACTCACCTGAAGTGAACGCGTGTCAATGTCTGACAAGGAATAGAAGAAATTGTTGAATAAAGTCATTATTTTTGTTTTCTTTGTGCACAAAAAGGATTGTCGTAGCTTCATAAAATTAACATCAAACCACTTATGTCACGAACTATTTTAACGATGCCCTACGTTTATTGGTCTTGAACATGGTAGTTCTTTTGCTTTCTATGCAGGGTCAGAAAGCTCTCTTATTTCATCAAAAATTTATTAATTTATGTTCTAAAGATGAACGAAGGTCTTATGGGTTTGGAATGACAAGATAGTGAGTAATCAATGTTAGCTTGCTAACAAATGTTAGCTTGCACAAAACCTCAAAAGACTGTGTCTTGAAAATTTCTGACAAAAATCCTTCAAAAAAGCAAAGTAAGAGCAAGCTCATATTGTATTTTCACATTAACAGTGTTTCTGCTGTATAACAGAGCTGCGGCTCTATGAGTGTTGTGTTTGTCCTGCACTCTCTGCCTCAATGAATGCTCCACCCCTGCTGATCTACTAGTGCCCAGAGTGTCTGCTGTGCCCGCTGTGCCTGCTGTGACCCCACGGATAACTTTGTGGTGACCGCAACCACTGCTGATTGATCATCAGAGAGAAAGAAGGAGAGTGAGAGGGAGGGGCATTCCACCCATATATAATGTTAAGCTGCCAAGTTGAGCAGATGGCACAACTCACTGCATGAGTATGCGTCAATTCTCTCTCTCTCTCTCTCTCTCTCTCTCTCTCTCTCTCTCTCTCTCTCCCTCTCTCTCTCCCTCTCTCTCTCACTACCAGCAGTACTCGTTTACTTCATGTTTTAATATTGCATGCTTTTCAACTTTAAAAGTTCTAAGGGCTTCACCTCTAGTAGCTAAGTTTCTGTAGGGCTATTTTTTTTTATGTTTAAAAATATATAAAATGTATAAAATTAAAGGTCACACTTTATTTTAAGATCTTATTCTTACCATTAACAAACCATTAACTATGACTTTTGCCTCAATAAACTACTAATTTGCTGCTTATTAGTAAGGTAGTTGTTAAGTTTAGATGTGAGGTAGGATTAGGAATGTAGAATATGGTCATGCAGAATATGTGCTTTATAAGTACTAATAAACAGTCAATATGTTAATAATAAGCATGCTAATAAGCAACTAGTTAATGGTGAGAATTGATCCCTACTAAATTGTTAAAAATATAAAAAATATCTAAAATATTATATAAAAATCATATTATAATGATTTCTGATGGATCATGTAGCACTGACTTCAGCTTTTCCATGGTATAGATTATATAAAAAAAAAAATTAAATAGACAACAGCTCTTTTAAATTATATTCATATTTCACAAATTTACTGTATTTTGATCAAATAAATGCAGCCTTAGTGAGCATAAGAGACTTCTTTCAAAAACATTAAAAAATCTTAATTCTTTCACATTTTTGACCTGAGATATGTATGTTTATGTTATTTCTTCAAAATCAACAAAAACAGGACAGAAAATAGCCTATTCTAAATTATGGTGTCTTTTGATGTGAACATCTTGATAACATTATAAGAGGGTGCCCCTCATAGAACAGGACAAAATAAAAAACAAAGGCAGTTTATGACCCCTTTAAAGAAATAGCTAACCAAAGATAATTTAACAATCATTCTATACTCATTTGTAATCATTTGTTTTACCTCATGTTTTTGCAAACATTTTTGTTTTTGTCCATACAATGATAGTTAATATGAGCCAATGCAGGATGAATGTCAGCGTTCAACAAGTTGTTTCACATAATAAAAAGTCATCCAAGTTAACCATGACATGAAGGTAAAATGTATGTATGTGTTAATTTTTCAATGAATATGTGTTATTTTAGTGTGTAATCTGCAGTTTGTCTAGTGTTTTGACTCAAGATCAGATAATATTTTATTATCATTTTATACAGAAATCCATGTCAGGGTTCACATAATTTGTCCTGCTACTATCATATGCTGCAACTTGCAGCCTTTGCCTAAATTGGCATCTTTATGTAGCAGAAACCACCATATTCCTTTGTTGATTAGATTTACGTGCAAATTGCTGCCAGACACAGCCAGGCTTGTGTAAGCATCTGTGCCCACTTCTGGCCCTGGCATGGCAAAGAGCGGCTGGCACGAAGCGAGATGGTGTTGATACAGTAGTAGAAGGTGTGCGCCGCAGGTTCAGTCAGGCTGGAGAGGAGCAGAGCAGTAGGGGTAGCATGAGGTCATTCAACCGCTGCCCATTCATCAGCCTGCGCCACCAAGCCCCATAGCTCCTCTGTCACCTTGACAACACAGCCCACAGCAACCTGCCCTGCATGAAACCTAGCTATTGATTTCTTTTGCTCGTTCTCGCTCTGTGTTCAGCCGTTCGTTATTTCTCTCCCTCGTTCTCTTTCCCCTCCTCACCACAGTGTCCCTTTTTGTGTTTCTAGCTCTTTATACTACCACTAACATAAATGAGCATTGTCTTAGTTGATTTGGGAGCAGATTGAATTAAAAAGCGGAGTAGAGTCTCGGTCGGAAAAGCTTGCTATCTTGGTTTGGCTCCAGGTCTGAAGTCAGTCTTACATGACAAGCAGGAGTGCACTAAGAAGTGCCATTACCAACTGAGGGCACTGCGGCATTTCAGATGGAAAGCCACTAAGGGAGAAAGAGTGGGAGGCCAGTACTTGAAAGATTCCCTACTAATGGGATGGGATACATGGGATCACATGCAGCAGTGCACACGCACCCAGTCTCGTGTTGCCAGGTTTTACTAAACAGCGAAAGGTCTGGTTCATATAGCAGTGTATTCTGGCAAAGACCCATCCACTTAAACAATCTAATTGACATGTACAGCAACCAATCATGGTTTGTTCAGATTTCACCATGGTTTTATCTGAAATAGATACCACAACATAGACAATTGTGTGGCTGTACAAATACTGGAAAAAGAGAGAAAATGTGTGTAGACTCAGAAAAGGATTTTGTCAAAAGTAATAATTGATTTTCATAGACGTGATCAAAAAATAAAGGAGAACATGCAGATAATGGGTGTCTAAAGTGTTCTTCATATAATATTTATATATTTCAAAGTTTTTTATTTTTTTATAACTCTAACCTTGTAAATGTTGGCAAATAATTAATGTATTCCTTTACTCTTGGAAGTTGTGTAAAGTCAGCCAATCAGATTAGATGTTGCCAGATTGAAAAAGTGCTTTCAAGTGTGCAATTAGTTTTTATATATAGTCATAGATGAAAATGTCCTTGAAATTTAGTCGATATCTGTCATATTCAGTTAGTAGTCCATTTAAAAATAAGTGTTACTTTTAAAAGTTTAGTATTTTTCAGGCTTTAGACTGCAGTTCATTTTCCATATTTTACATTTATTTTCAAAACTTATGCTAGCGAAGGTTGCATTTTATGAGAAACAGTAATATTGTGATTATTATTTATTATTATACTACGGGGCCGTTGAATGCTTGAATCTGATTGGCTGACGAACGTTCTGAGGTGTGCAATTATTTTCAGGGAAACGCACGGCGAACGTAGTTCCAGGCAGCTTTCTTGACCGCATTACAGTTCCATATCACTTCGCATCGTTGTCAGCGCTGCCCTGACGATTTTATCAGTTAGCCTAGTGTAGCAACTTAAAGGCTACACATGACATTTCTCACTAGCGAGGTAATAACAGCGCTGCATCTTAAAGCAGACTTACAGTTTAGAGACGGTGCTTCAGAACACTGTTGAGGGACACACAGAGGTAGCCTAATTCATACAAGCTCTCTCTCTCTCTCTCTCTCTCTCTCTCTCTGTTTCTCTTTCTCTGTGTCTCTGTCTCTCTCGCTCTCTTTCTAATAACTTCATTATTAACTGCATTAGTCTGCTATCAACGGCTCAAGCCTCCATTGCCAGCTTTAAAATGACGTTTTGGAACTAGCAAAAGAGTCGTTGGATGAGATGCGGAAGAAATAATCCTACTCACAATAGCGATTTAAGTAGAAAAACCGGACGAATCCCTTGAAATATATAATCTGATCGATGTCTTGAGGTGTGGCAACCGTAGTATAAGCGGAATAATTGACTCCGGACCGTTGAATTATTAGAAAAATAATGCACACCCGAGGTGTAACGGCCACTCCGCTTCGCGTCGTGGCCGCATCACCACCTCGGGTGTGCATTATTTTTCTAATAATTCAACGGCCCGTCGTCAATTATTCCTTACATAATTCAACGGCCCGTCGTCAATTATTCCTTACTTATTTTGGCCGTTACTCCAGTCTTCAATGTCATATTATTATTTTTTAGAAATCATTCTAATATGCTGATTTGCTGTTTAATATTTTTATGGAAACCATGATACATTTTTTTCTGGATTCTTTGATGAAACAAAGTAAAAAAAAAAAAAAAAAAAAAAACATTAATGTGAAATACAAATCTTTTGTGGCATTATCAGTGTCTTTACTGTTTTGATCAATTTAATGCTTCCTTGCTGAATAAAAGTATACATTAAAAAAATACTTACTGACCCCAAACTGCATGTTTGTGTGTCAGTAATTTGAGTTACATTGTGTGTAGATGCACTGTTGACATCCATTTACTGTTTACTTTCATTTTAGATTAGCATCTTCTTACTTTATCTTAAAGGCAATGAATTTGCATTGCAAAAGAACAACTATAGCTTTCTTTCTCATTTCACTCTCTGCTTTTTCCAAATCTGACCCCTGCTGATATATTAAGATGCACTGAGCTGAAGGTCACGTTTAGTCACATGACCACCAGCTTTGTGGGTGTACAAATCAATATGTGACATGTCGGCAGCAGGAGCGTCCTTGCCCATAGTACGTTGAGCTCTGAGTGCTAAAGGTTAATGTACATTTGCTTTTCTCACAGTGGCATTGATTTACATAAGTGTAACATGTGAGAAACATAGCACAGTTGGTGAAATGCAACAGCAGAGGCTTGTCCTGCACTGGGAACAGAGAGAACCTCTATAAGAGAGACTGTAAAAGGGAAGAGTGTAAAGCTGTGCCCTTGCATTATGACCTTTTCCTCTTTCGTTAATATTGAGCGCCCATCTCCCCTTCGCCTGAACAGCAGCCGTCTGGGCTGCCCACTGCTCCAGTGTCATCCAGTCTGGCTCATGGATCTTTATTAAATGTTAATCAGCCTCCTACAGTCTCAACCTACAAGGTTTTTACTCTCGCTCGCTCCGTCTTCTGTGGGCTTGCTCTCCTTCACCCATTTCTCATCCTTTTGCATCGGTTTGAGAGCATTAGAATTTGTTTTATGTTGTTTTTTGTAAAGTTGCCAAATGTATTAGTTTCATTAGAAAAAGAATCTCTCACAGGAGAGATGTTTATCAGTAACTGTGCTGATGACTAGCTAATCCACACGTATAATGAAAGAACCCTGGTTCTTCTTCACAAAAAAAGTCTGTCTGTTTGTATGTCTGTCTGTCTGTCTGTCTACGTAATCAGCATAAACCAGCATCTGTTTTAGCTTATTTTAAAGGGGTGGTTGATTGCAATTTCACTTTTTTAACGTTAGTGTGTAATGTTGCTGTTTGAGCGCATACAATATCTGCAAAGTTACAGCGCTGTAAGTTCAATGCAAACGGAGATATTGTCTTTTAAAATTATGGCAGTTTAATGCCTACAAAAAGGGCTCATAGGGACTACAACGAGTTACTTCCCGGGTTCGTGATGTTACGAACCCAGATAAACCCCGCCCATGGGAACATGCAGCAAAGGGGGCGGGGCCATGCTGCACTGCTTTAGAGAAGAGGAAGAGAAAACTAGGGGTGCACGTAAAAATCTATTCATATATGAATCGCAATTCTGTCTTCTAACGATTCTAATGGATTCACCAGTTTCAAAATCAATGTTCTAAAACAGCGGTTCTTTATCATGTTCCTCACATCCCCCTGCTCCACACACGCTCTGTATCTCTCTCTCTCTCATTCAGATCATCAGCAGTTCCAACAATGAACTGTTCCATTTATACACTTATTTTCACATAGCAATGAGAAGCGTTTTATATATACATATATATATACGCACGTGCTGTTACCATGCTGTATTAAAGCTTTAATCAGGATAAAACCTTATATTAGAAGCTAGCAGAAGCAGTAGCATTTACAAATAACAGCGTATCTAAAAGTATGAGACAACAACAAACAAACAAACATACCACTGAGAGCCGAGCTTGCACAGGTTCTGCGTGATCCTCTTCACTAATATCCTCTGCATCTCAATCGGGCTCAAATTGATAAGCAATATAGACAACACCATTGTTTACAATACAACTGGAGCCCATGCAGCTGAGCTTAAGGACGAGACATTTAGATGCACACTCTGCAGTTTAGCCAATCACAACACACTGGACCATGTAACCAATCAGAGCCCATTGTGTATTTCTGAGGGAGGGGCATCATAAAACCTGGAAATCATCGTAGCGTTTATCAGAGAAGGGACAGAGCAGTGTAGAATAAAGGTAAATTACGTGAAGAATAAAATGTTTTTTAAAAAACATTGCTTATTGTTACGTGTGGACTGATCAGGACACAGAGGTGAGTATAAACAATGAATGGTTTATTGAATAGGGAGAGCAGAAATGAAGACGGGGAACTTGGGGTGAGTAATCCAACACGGAGTAGTCCAGGAAGGTGAATAATGGGAGTAACAGGAATCTTTAGCCTTACAGGAACTTGTGGAGACGGGGACCAGGAGAACGGGAGGACCGGAGAACGGGGAGCACACACCTCAGCGTAGGGGTTGAAGCTGCAGATGGAATGCACAACTGGAGGAAGAGAGTTCAGGTAAGTAACACAGGTAAGTCACTTTGCTAGTATCAGGCGCCAGTACCAATGGGTAGAGTCCACTTCGCATTAACGTTGCATCAACGAGATCGGACAATGACTGCTGCTGAGGTGTGTGCTTTTGTGGCATGGCTGATGAGTGGAACTGATGACGTGCAGGTGTGCTCAATGATAGCTAGGTGGTAACAGGTGCGTGAGTGCAACGTGACAGACAGATACGTGACACTTATTGGTCATAACATGAATTTATCAGCTATAGTATATTGTTCCAAATTTCACTATCAGCAAATCTCTAATCTGTATCTGAATACAAAAAAAAAAGGGAGAAGTTGACAAAACCAATATATACAGCTGAAGACCAGCTAAAAATATAATACCTTGTCACAAGGTGGCAATAGCTAGTCTGACCCGAAAGTGCTTATCACCCTAGTTCCCTTGACATTTTGGATTATTGCAAGAAAATAATCTATGAACATGATGAACATATCTTAAGTTTGTGTTTGCAACAGACCGTATTTTAGGCATTTAACCAGAATCCTATTGACTAAAATACTAACTCCTTTCCAGGATTTGGCCTACAAAAATATCTCACCCTTGCAGCGCTCTGTTGGCATGCTTTATAGTGGGCATAACTTGGATTGCGTCTGGTTTGTATTCAATACGGATAGATACATTTGCAAACAACATTTTTCTTTATTAACTGCCATTAAAAGCAGTGTTGACTTTGTTTTATTTGTAGGTCTCTCTGGCTGAGCAACTGAATCAGCTTGGCGTGGATGCCGCATCCAAACACAACATATGCTGCCGACCATTACTTTGGTCTTTTCATCAGTGAAGTTTGAAAGGTTTAGGTCTTACTTAAGCTCACTTACCAACCAGTTTGGCATTAATACCATTTACGTCACTCTCATTCACAGCTTTTGTTGCAGTAGCTCTCCGCTCTCTCTCCTCTCAGTAACTTAATTTCCTGCTGAATTCTGAACCACCTCCATGCGCAATGTTGTTTCAGTTTCGTCCAGATGACTGCCTAAGTTATTTCAGTACGTGTGCGTACACCCACTCACCATCAGCACTATTCTACTGTAACACCTCCACTAATGATTCTTTCATGTAGCCGTAATGGTGTTGATTATAACGGCTAATTCTTGATTATTTCACAAGTGATTATCCTTATTTTGACACACAGTTGTCATTTACATGCAACGCAGTGGATAATGTTGGAAAGCAGATATTTAAATCTATTTAGAGTTGTTTTCATAGAAATATATTTTTTCCCTGTTTTCAAATGCATATATATATATATATATATATATATAGGTTGTGTCATTGTAAAGATGTGTGTGTCTTTAAATGATACAGAAAGAAAGAAAGGGTGAGAGAAAAAGATCAGGGATGGCGTCGCTGCAGGGCTCCAGGGATTGATTGATGGCAGCCGTATTTACGCCATGAGGTTCCCTGTGTGGAGCCAAAATGGCTGCCTGTTCCCACCGTGAGTACAGGCGCCCCCCGCTGCCACAGCGAGCTAAAAAGCACTCTGACTTAGAACCGTAATGAAAGAGAAATATGAGCAAAACTCACATTTTAAACTTCGAGAAGCAGGGGAAATTTGTTGTGATTCCATGCAGGTTTGTAGTTGCTGTTGTTTGCTGTGCTCGTTTGTAGGGTTGCACAATTTGGCCAAAAAAAAGTGATTATATATAAATATGACTATAGTATTAATCTATATAATGATGATGGTGATTATAGTCATATTGATATGTAATTGAAACATTAATGCCAAACTGTTGAGACCTACATTTTTATTTAGTAATAACAATAATCATAAATAAATAAATATTATTAAACATATTTTGCAAAATATATATTATTAGTGTAATACTTTACTGTAAAAATTTCAAGTTGAACTATTAAGTATTTAAGAGATTACTACTGTTAAAAACAGTAATAAGAATTTTAAAATACTAATATTTGAAGATGTCTTAATTTCTTCATTTTCAAATGATAAAGTCAAGTTTTCAATGCAGAGAGCCCTTAAAGCTTCACTTTTATTAACAACAGCTGGTTTGTGCTCCCTAATGCACATTATAAGTGACCCAAAGTGATGTGTGAACCGAGACGCTCAGAGATGCTGAAAACACTGGATCATGAGCTGCTTGTGTGTAAAAGAACACAGTGCTCTGCTTCAATCTGAAACACAAAGTGCATAAATTTAACTAAATCGCAGCTTTTGCAATTTGATAATCCATTTTATTTCGATGAATCGTGCAGCCCTAGTACTAATCTGACTCCTGGGACTGCTGCATCAGAAACAAGGCCTGAGCATGGCTATATCAGGGAAACAGAGAGGTACTGCCACTTCAGTTTGATTAAGCTTTAAAAGTTGCAACCGGCTCCAATCTGAAGTATATACAAACTGAAAGTGCAGCAGTCTTGGCGAGAGCTTCCTGTCATCAGTATTCCTCCTGTGGGGCTTCCTAGCCGCAGTTCCATGGTTATGCTGCAGTTAAGCTCTCTCTCACTCTGTCTGTCGCTCTCTCGTTCTCCCTCTCCCTGTGACTGTCGGTTTAGGGGGTGGGAGAGAAGGAAGTGACCTACATAGCACCGTTCCCTCGCCTCAGCTGTCTTTTGCATTTCAAGGGATAATGAATAATTTACAGCTCCTCTCCCTCCCGTGAAAACGTGACAGCCTTCAATACAATTAACGAATTTAACAAGCCCCGGTGACAATCAGTGCACTGCCACTCAAAGGACCCGGATAGAGGCTTGGATCCAAGAGCCCGAGGCACATCACTGGAAAAAAGAGAGAGAGAGAGAGAGAGAGAGAAAATAACAGTGCCACAGGTGAGACTTTATTGGGAGCAGCTCACAGGAAGCTCAGTGGGGCTGTGCAGCACACAAACATCAGAAAGGTTTTTACTATTCAACACAACACCAGCTAGAGAGGAGTAAACGCTTTATGGCGCAGCTACAGGAGAGTTACAGTCTGCTTTAGCGAGCATTGTTTGTTTCTGCTCATGTTTGTACACTCGCATGACTCCGGCCACGAGGAACATTATCAGGTTCCTCGAAAAGGGATATAAATTTGAACTGTGCTTTCCGGTTTTGTGCTTTCAGGCAAAGTCAAGGATCTATGCCAGTGTCACCACAGCCCACTGCCTCTCTAGATTCCAATTATACTGCAGTGGTTGGAGTACAGTTTCCGATTCGGAAACAAACACGCACACACTCGCGTCGTGTGCCACACACACACTGAATCGCTGGGGGAGTGTGTAATAGTTTTATCAGGGTGAGCACAGGCACATAAGTGCACTCCAGCCTGCAGCTATGGCTAGGCTCCATGGGAGAAAGTCAATTACGGCAGGATGAGCCAGCCCGGGGTGAACATATGGGAGAGAGATAACGCAGGCAAGATGGCCGCTACACACTCCCAGCAGCCCCCAGTGCCCAAGTGTCGCGTGCCGCTCTCTGCCCTCCTCCATATTTACCTCACACCGCAGCACCAAACAAAGACCATCTGTAGACTATTGAACACAAACGCAGATTCGAAGAAAAGCCACTTTTTCTTTTTCTATTTGGCTTGATGGAACAAAAATGAAAAGTAAACCTTAAAAGATGCAGGAGGAATAAATTTGATCTTGGTTTTACTATAGTAAAAGTGTAGTAACCATGTTTTTTTGGCGCATTGATTACCATTTGTATAACCACAGTTGTACTACCAATACCATGGTTTAACTATGGTTAGTGTAGCAAAACCACGGTTAATTTGTGGTTACCGTAGTTTAACTATAGTAACCATGGTTTTTTGGTTTTAATAAAACCATGGTTAATTTTCATAAGATTTACCAGGCTTCCTAATTAGAAGAATGTTGTAGCCATCAGCTAGCTACTAGCTTGTTTATCTTATAAGAATGGCTGTGCTATGTTGTTTACCAGGAAAAATTGTCAACCAGTACAGCCCTTTTGATGTAGCTAAGCTAGTACTTTTGAGTGGAAGCAGAAACACTGTTTCGTGCATGTCTCTTTAAATGCAAATGAGCTGCTGTTTCCCTCCTCCTTTTCCAGAATAGGACTGTGCCTTACAGCTAGTACCTCAGATCTCTGCCAAAAAAACATATGTTAGGTTTTGATTGTCATGTCTATCACACTGAAATCATGCGTTTTAAACCAGTTTAAACGTCTGATATACGGTTTTGTGACCGCACACATCCGAAGCACATGTACAGAAAGCGGCTGTCACATGGCATGAGTACTAAACTAATTTCTCTTTCATGTCTTATTGCGCTTATACTGTCAAATACACACAAGATTATGTCAAAAACACTCATAAGTTATAAAAACACAGTCGGTTATGTCTGTGAAGGTAAACATCTGGGAAAGAAATCACAAAAACAAAATGGCAGCGCCGTAGGTGGAAATGTGTAGATTAATAGGAGGTAATAGTATAATAAGATCCCCTTTCTACGTCACAGGGGGAGTGAAATCTGAGCGATTCATTTTTTAACATGCTAGCAGATTAAGGTTTACCAAAACAAAGTTACAGGGTTAGTAGATGCACTGGGGACCTGATTATAGCACTTAAACACAGAAAAAGTCTGATTTTCATGATATGTCCCCTTTAAGCTATTAGCTAGTTGCTTGCTGCACCATTCTCAAAGAATGATTGTAGCTAGATATATAATCTGGAATATAGCTAGTTATTAGTTGGTCTAGCTAGTTATACAGCACAAACCTCCTTGAACTAGTATTGCCATTTATGCTGATCTCACTTTTTTGTTTTCTCAGCACTGAATTATTCAGCGTCTTGACAACCAGGGTATATCCTGAGGCCTGAATGTTTGGACGCTCAGCTGATAGTCTAATAATAAGAAGAATTTCAGCAGCTTTAGCACTTATGGGCTTAGAAACCATCAAGCTTTGCTGCATTGTGTAACCGAGGAGAAGGTCTTTGTTCTTCTTTGCTTTCTTGTTTGTTTGTGGGTGAGTTGCGATTCACCACACGTCTCATCATAGCCAGCTCTCAAACAATTATGACGAGAGAGGATGAGAAGAGAGTTGGATTCTCTCTCTCTTGTCCTTTTTCTGTTGGTCTCTCATGCATACATGGACGCAAACCCGTTCCAGTCCTCACACACTTATCCCTGTTAAATGGACACAGAGAGCTGCCCTTTGGCACAGTGAACAAAGTGGTGGGGGGCTTGACAAAAATACCCTCTTCTGCAAAACCTTAGGTTCTTCACTGCTTTGGATTAGCCGTCTTCCATTTCATATTGTGCATGATGTAGATTGCTCCTACAACAGAAAACGGGGGGTGGGGGGGGGGGGGGGGCACGTCAGAGCGTGAGTCTGTCAAAAAGCAATCAGCAGCGTGAGTGCCTCGCCTCCTGCAGACCGCTGATTATGGCATTAGGCTGAGCCCAATTCTTCCCCTTGTGAGGCAAATCATTCCGCCTGCAATAAAGAACTCTGAGACAAAGGAGAAGTTAATTAAGATTAATTAACTTTTTTTTTTAATGACGCCTGTACACTAGAATTTGTGCGTGTGGCCAAAGGCGTTTTCAAGTATACTGCCATACCTTCATATTGTTCTCTGTTTACCTCCCTTCCTCCCTCCCTCTCTTTTCTCTCTGCTTGCCTTTGTTTTATTCCAGTTATCACTCCTTAGTTTTATTACGCTGTAAAAAGACTCTCAAGGACACATAACTAGTTCAAATCTACATTGCTATAAATCTGTTTTGCCATGTTCTTTCGTATTTCTATTTTGTCTGCTTCACAGTCTTTGAATGATATTCCACAGGCTTTAATGTGCGTGTCTTCAGAGCATCCTCAGCACTTTAATGAGCCCACAGCACTATAAGAGCAGCAAAGGCAAATGAGACCCTCCAGCTTATTCCCCCTTTCTTGTGCTTTCTTTCCTCGTGGTCAGCTGAGAGTGGTTCCTTTACACTGTCTGGGACACTACAGGCTCAGAGAGATCGTTCACAAGCAAAAAGCACACCAGACAGATCTTATTTGAGATTGCATTGGTGCATGTGCACACAATGCAAAACACACTGGCTTAGTTGGTATTTATGCTTTGCTTTCCAGTCAAAATATCAAAAGATCCTTAAAGATGTAAACTGGATATACAGTACCATTCAAAACTGTGGGCTCAGTAAGATTTTTTAATAAAGAATATTTTTGTTAAGCAAGAAAGCATTACGTTTAGCAAAAGTGACTGTGGAGACTGTTGCAACTTGCAAAAAAGAAAGTTTCAGATAAATGCTGTTATTTTGAACTTTGTATTCATAAAAAAAAAAAAAAAAATCCCCCCAAAAATATTAAACAGCACAGTTATCGGAATATTAGAATGATTTCTAAAAGATCGTGTGACACGGAAGACTGGAGTTAATGGCTGCTGAAAATTTTACAGCTTTACCATCACATTAATAAAATATATTTTAAAATACATTAAAAGAAAAAAAAAAAACTATTCTTATATTGTAATAATATTTCACAATATTACCATTAACTATAAATAAATGTAGAATTGAATGAAAATCTTACTAGCCTTGTTTGAACTTTTGATTTATTACAATACATATTAATTAGATATGTTTATTAGTTATCTTATTAATTATATTTTATAGATTTATATATATATATTAATACCTCACTAATTTCTTCATCTATCATCTAATCTGTCAGTTTATATATCATTAAAAATATGTAATTATATAATATAAAGTTATGTTGTAATTTGTGATTAAAAGAATGAAATTTTGCTTTGTTTTACCAGACTGATTATGGAATTTAGTGCGTTAAAATCTGATTCTCTTTAAATGGGTGTACTTCTTTGTATTATGCTGGGTATCATTTTTAGACAATCTAGTGTTCATAAAAACACAACTTGCTGAGCTACGAGATGTTGTTTGTGTTTTGTTTATTTCCATCCACACATTAGAACCCCCGATAACAGTTTTCCAGTGTTTATTTGCCACAGCTCTCATTTACCAGTTCTCAGCCCAACGGACTGTCCAAGATTAGAAAAGCTTTCAGAGGAAAAAGCATTTGGAGTTACCCGACTGAAATCCTTCCTTAATGGCTTCCTATCATTCAATGTCGTAGTTCTACAACATTTTGTCATAGTTCTACAACGTTTTTGATCATTTTACTCTTTCAATCCTGTTCCAATGAGCAAAAGAGAGGAGGAAGGAGAGAATGTGATGTGTGTTTGTGTGTGTGTTTGTGTTCATGCCTGTAGGGGGCTGGGACAGCCGCTGCACCCCAGTGTGCCTGCTGCTGCTTTACATTCTGCCGGTGTAGGCTGAGTTTCACACAGCAGCAGTAGCAGCCAGCCAGCCATGCACATCCCTCATTCAGCCTGGCTTCTCATTTATCAGCTCACTCAACCAGCAATCTCTCTCTCTCTCTCTCTCTCTCTCCATCCTAAATATCCTCTCTTTCTGTACCCATTGTTCTAAACCTCCACATGCATCGTGTGTGTGCGTTCATGCCTGTATAAATATTCAAGTCTCTTTCACTCGGTTGATTCCTATTTCACAGAAAGGAATTCTAACATTACTGCCCCCTTGAGGACAGACAAAGCAATTACTCGATATGTTTCTTTTATTAAGCATTCTTCCATTCTTCCTCAGCAGAGCGCAGTGTTATCCAACGCGAGCTCTGCTTTGCTGCAGGCGGCTCCTTCCCAAACCTCAGCCCTATCTTGAGCGAACATCACACAGCCGAGATGAAAAAGAGGGAAATCGATGCAGGGGAGAGCGCGCCGTGTAGAGAGCCTGGCTTTGCTTTGATCGAAGGTTGACTGACAAGACCTTCAGCCCTGTGATCGCCGGCATGATGAAGGACCGGAGCCGTGGTGGTGCAACAACTTGTGTTTGTTGTATTTTGTGCATTGTAGGTTTAGTGTATTTGTGTCTATATGTTTTTTAAAAAATATTTACTTGAAAACCTAGCGAGCTGCCTACGGAGGCGGCATTTTAAAACTTCATAGGCGCTCTCCTGACACAAAGTCTTTTTCAAAAGGTCATCGTAATTATGCTGCCACATAAGATACCATCTTTAGGCCAAACTGTGGAATCATTATACTACTATGCTTTGCATAAAAGACAGAAATTATATTTATATAAATGATATAAATAAATAAAAACAGCATTGTTACTGTTAAAAGATTAGCCCATCCAAAAAAAAAAAAAAAATCATCATTTACTCATTTAAGCAGCTTTGGTTCCCATTGTCTTCAATTGAACGGACGAAAATAAAGTGGAAGTCAATGGGCACCAAAATGGTTTGGTTATCTACATTCTTTGAAATACAACCTGAATTCTGGAAATGTTGGGGCGTTTTTTTAAATTTGAATAAAATGAAAACCTAAAAGACTTTCAGATTACATGTACCAATATTTTGTTCACAGTAGAACATAGGTAACATACATTTTTAAATTTGATGCACAAAATGAGCTCATTTCAAATTTGATGCCTTCTACAGGTCTCAAAATAGTTGGGACGGGGGCATGTTTACCATGGTGTATCTTCTCTTCTTTTCAACACAGTTTGAAGATGTCTGGTCAACAAAGTTATGAGTTTCTGGAGTTTTGGTGTTGGAATTTGGTCCCATTCTTGCCTGATATAGGTGAAATATCTGAACTGCAGGCAGGCCAATTCAGCACCCGGTCTCTTCTACTATGAAGCCATGCTGTTGTAATAGCTGCAGTATGTGGTTTTGCATTGTCCTGCTGAAATACACAAGGCCGTCCCTGAAATAGATGTCGTCTAGAGGGAAGCATATGTTGCTCTAAAACCTTTATTTACCTTTCAGCATTCAAAACATGCAAGCTGCCCATACCGTATGCACTTATGCACCCCCATACCATAAGAGATGCTGGCTTTTGAACTGAATGCTGATGACACGCTGGAAGGTCTCCCTCCAGTTTAGCCCGGAGGACACGGCATCCGTGATTTCCAACAAGAATGTTAAATTTGAACTTGTCTGACCATAGAACACTTTTCCACTTTGAAACAGTCCATTTTAAATGAGCCTTGACCCACAGGACATGACGTCGCTTCTGGACCATGTTCACATATGGCTTCCTTTTTGCATGATAGAGTTTTAGTTTGCATCTGCAGATGGAACGGCAGGTTGTGTTTACTGACAGTGGTTTCTGGAAGTATTCCTGGGCCCATTTAGTAATGTCAATGACATGAATATTCTGCCAGCTGAATCTTTTCAAAATGGCTTGCTTTTTCAGCCCTTTATTGCCCCCGTGCCAACTTTTTTGAGACTTGTAGCAGGCATCAAATTTGAAATGAGCTCATTTAGTGGATAAAAGTGTAAAATTTCTGTGTTTAAACATTTGTTATGTTCTCTATGTTCTATTGTGAAAAAACTATTTGGCTCATGTGATTTGAAAGTCTTTTAGTTTTCATTTCATTTTAATTTAAAATACGTCCCAACATTTCCGGAATTCGGGTTGTATTTGCTTTTGTGTTCAGCACAAACAACATGAAGGCGAGTAAATGAGAGAATTTTCATTTTAGGTGGACTATCCCTTTACTAAAATTAAAACTTTTTTGGGGTAATTTAATTAAAGCTGAAATAAAACATTAGATGAAAAACTTCAACAAAAAATTTAAATTAGAAATTAAATAAGTTGAAGTTGAAGTAAAATTATTCAAACCTAAACTGAAAATAGAAATAAATGAAAGCTAAATTGAAATTCAAATAAAAATATAAAATAAATAAAATTGCAAAAACAAACTAAAGTTAAAATGAAAACTGAAAATATAAAAATAAAAGCTCATTTAAAATATTAATATTTATATACTGTAATTGTATATAAATAATACTTAAAATTAATTCAAAACTGGTGGATGAGCTGAAAGATGTTTTGATTATAAACTAGCTTAGATATAGTTAAATGTAAAAAAAAATAGTTAAATGTAATAAATCGAAGATTAAACTGATTTATTTTTTACCATTATTTATATGTATGCCTATAAGCAATTTACACTGCTTAGCAACATGCTAATGTCAAACTCTATTGAAATCAGTCGTGGGTGCTCCTGTTCAGAGCGTTGTTTGTGTTGTTTCTCCGCTAGGTAGTAGACACTGAGGCAGCTAGTTAGGATTTGGAACAGCACTATTGTATAGCCAACATAACAATAAAATTGTATACACAAACACAACTGGCACAGCCAGGCGGGTCAGGACAAGCCTGTACTCTCTCCTCTTGCCTTCCCTTTTCAGTCGAGGACAGAGGGGGTGTGAGACAGAGGGCTCTGTCTGCATCTAAAGCCTGCTGGGAAAGGCCGTACTCTCATCTCCCACACAGCAGAATGCATATGCACCAAATCCTCTTCACTTTAAAACAACCTTCCCCTTCAGCCTCCTCCGGTACTCCCGACGGGGGAGGGAGTGAAGTTTACGGTCGTCTGATGAAGCGTGTCCTCTGGTCTACCTTTGCTGTGGATGGTGACCTCCACTGAGGCTCGAGAGATGCCTCGGCCCAGAGCATTATGGGTACTGTAAGACTGAGTGACACACACACAGCATGGAAGCACAGGCGAGGAGCTTTGCTGAACCTTGTGATCCATGTCACTGCCTCGATGGGGGACACACACACAGATATAAATCCACTGACATTACCGCAGACGGATGTTTACATACAAGAGTTTTCAGCTGAAAAGCTGCATTACCACTGAAAGAGTGATCATGATGCATTGTGGTTCAGGAGATTCATTCTGTGCTTTTTATTTTATTTAAGCTTTAAAGGAAGAAATTAAAGTTTGTAGATGGCAGATTTTGCTCCAGCATGCTAAATTATAGAAAAATAGCTAAAGTGAGCATATTAAAGCAAAATTGTATCATTTCTGTGCCATTACTGGCAACAAACGGATTGGGGGTCAGCAACATTTTTAATATCTCATATTCTCATCATGACTGCATTTATTTGATCAAAAAATCATTTTAATTATTATTATTTCAATTTAAAATAACTCAGTTCTCATACATTTTAAAATGTAGTTTATTCCTGTGATAGCGAAGCTACATTTTCAGCAGCTATTACATAAATGGTTGTTCTTGAAATGGTTACTACTTTTGTGGAAACTAATAATTTTTTTTCGGGACTAATAGTTCATAAGAACAGCTTTTATTTGAAATTGGATTTTTTTTTTTTTTTTACTATGTAAAAGGCACTTTTGATCAATTTAATGCATCATTTTGGAATAAAAGTATATTAATTTGATGATGATGATAGTAATAATAATAATAATTTTTACTGAGCCCAAACTTTTGAACAGAAATGCATATATAACATACAATATATATATATATTTTTAAATAATAATATAATATTTAGATTTGTTTCCAAACAGGTTTCCCAAATACTGCAAATGCCTCTTAAGTCCTGCTCCTGTATTCCGCTGTTTGGAGAGAGAGAAAAAGACAGGTAGTCCAAATGGCTTACTTATAATTTTCTCTGCATTTTAAATTATTATATGAAAAAAATTATGCACTTCACCTTTAAATTAAATTGACATTTAATGCTTGAAACACTGCTTTCAGACTGTTATAAACGTCACCAGAAAAACAGACAGACCCTTCAGCACTCCTGGTTTCAGATTGATGACGTGGGTCATTTTGAGCTCTTTAACCTTGCATTCTTTCACCTCTAAACACCGTGGGCAAGAATCTCGCACACAATCAACAGACTGAGTCAGTGGCATTACTGCAATTATCCAATTAGCCACCGCATGTATTAGTCAGTGTGCACCTACACCATTTGAGCACATATGGCTATTGAATGAGGCTATTGAATGGCTATGGTGCTACTTAAACCTTCTTCACACATAGCAGACAGACACAGGGAGGGGGCTCGAGAGCTTAGGATAACGACTGGAATATGTTTTGTTTTGGATAGTGGAGTCCAGAAAAGGCATGTTTCTGACCCAAAGATTGTTACAAAAATCACAAACTTTTGGCCATATAGCATAAATGTTCTCATGGAGAAGGCAATCCCAAAATGCATTGCGGCAAGTGCATCCAAGATGGTGGAGGTGTGTGTAATGATTATTACATTTAATATATGTTTTATGTAATACTGAAAAGTATCTATAAGATAGTTCATTGTAATTAAAATGATTTGATTATCCAGACCATTACACTGCAAAAATAACTAAATAAATATATCAAAATTAATCCTAAGAATTGTCTTGTTTTGTCTGGTTTTACAACAAAAATATCTAAAAATCCTTAAAACAAGATAAATTTACAGATTTATTTTTATTTGTTTTAACTTTAAACTGAGAATCTGCCAATGCAGTAAGACACAATTCACTCCAAATGTCTTGTGCAGTGTTGCTTCCTAAATAAATTTATTTTTAATTTTATGGATTTTTTGATATTTTTAACTGCAAAACAAGACATTAGTTATTTTTTATTATTTTTGCAGTGCAATACATGTAAAATAACTAATTAAGTACCTTTCTCTATTATGTAATTTATGCTTAATAATAGTCAGAAATATATATATACTGTATGTATTAAATGTACATTTGTTTGAGCCTTCAGACAAAATCTTAAAAAATATATCTAGTTGTGTTTTTTTGTTTTATTTTGTATAATATTTGTTACATCAGTTTTTATGGCTCATACAGTGTAGGAGAAAAACATAATTTTTATTAGGAGGACCACACTGAGCAAAAATATGCAATTTGATGCAGTTGCTGATATTTATATGGCCAAAAAGTAAGGTGAAATTCTGATCAATTGTAATGTAAATCATCCTTTTAGAATTTTGTCTATCAAATATGATAGCCACCCATGCTATTTGTATGGAGTGCAGTGTTGTTGCCTATGCAGAAAAATATCACCAAGATGGCTGAGATTGTGGTGTGCTTTGGTCAATCATCTTCACCAGAAAGGTAATGCTGATGGACCTGCTTTACCAACAAAGCGAACAGCATAGCTATGACAGTCCTACAGCTAGACCAGCCTGGACCAGCCTTGAAATTCATAGTCTATGCTGGTCTTTTCAGTTGAGAACTTAAAGAGGGATGCGTGTTACAAAGGTGACAAGGAGGTGCTGGATAAAGCAGCATTTGTGTGCATGCTTGCGAACCATCTGCGTCCCCCTCCCCTCCCCTCCTCTCCAGCTAAGCGGCTGCACTGCAGACTGTTAAAGACCTGGGCTTTCTTCTCATATCTGAACCCTGCACTAACGCCCTTTCTTTCTCTCCCTGCCTCATTCTCTCTTTTTCGCTCTTTCCAGCTTTGCTTTTAACTCCACACTGGTGGAGACTGTTTGTTGACACTGAGGCATATCGACAGAGATGTGTGAATGACAAACAGTGCTGTGGGTTTCGCTGCTTTCCTCCTCCTCTCTCACTCTCTCTCTCGCTCTCTTTTTCACACTCCTTTTCTCTCTCTTTCTCGCACTCATTTTACTCTCTCTCTCACACCTCTTAGCCCCCTCTTCGCTATCTCTGTCTCTCTCTCTCTCTCTCCATCTCTGCGAGATACATTATTCAAGCCAGGCAGTTAAAGTAGGTCACACCGCCATAGCCTTCAAACACGCCTGGATCGGGGAGGTAGCAGAGGCATGTACACATACACACAAATATACACATACAACACGATCTCTCACACAGAGGTGTGGTCTTCTCCAACTCCGTTGTTCTGAATCTTCACCGAACCATTGATTGATGTGTGAAGTTCAGTATCACAAAAACAGGGCAATAGTGCAGGTATGAGAGGGTGTGTGTGTGTTTGAGCATGTAGAATCTCCATTTGCTGCAAACAGAAAAAGGTTAATTTGACTACTGCAAAGAAATGATAAAGATTCTATCTATCTCTGTCTGTTCATATCTCCATCGATCTGTCTGTCCATTCATCCATCCATATCTGTCTATCCACCTGTCCATCCATCCATTCATCCACCCATGTCTATCTATTGCTCTGCCCATCCATCCATCCACCCATGCATCCATCCATACATGTCTATGTATCGCTCTGCCATCCACCCATGTCTATCTATTACTCTGTCCATCCATCCATGTCAATTGCTCTGCCCATCCATCCATCCACCCATATCTGTTGCTCTGCCCATCCATCCATCACCCATCCATCCATGTCTATCTATTGCTCTGCCCATCCATCCAACCATCCATCTGTTAGGGAAGCAGACTTCACACAAAGGATTAATATAAAGTAGTGATGTTTATTGACAGCAGAGCAATTAAATAGATGATGAGACGGTGAGTATGGAATGCAGATATACTTCGGATGAAGAGATGAGTGGATAACTTGATTGACTTGTCTTGACAGGAACTCGTGGACGAAGAGAGGACCACACACCTTACTGTTTGAAGACAGCTTTCTTGTCTGGAGAACCAGGAACCAGGAGATGGACAAACACAACGCTTGGAGAGATCACAAGAGGTAAGTACACAGGCAGGTAGGTAACAGGTAAGTCGCTGAGTTAGTATACAGGAGCCCACTTCGTAGAAACGAGACAGGACGTTCGAGTGCAGTGAGGTGTGGGGCTTTATGGTGAGGGGTGATGAGTTTCAGATTGTGTGCAGGTGTGCTTTATTAGAATTCCGGTGATGGTGTTCGCTGTGATTGGCTAGTTTGGGAGCCTGGTCGATCTGTGACACCATCCATCCATGTCTATATTTTCTTTGTCCATTCATCCACCCATCCATCCATGTCTATCTATTGCTCTGCTCATCTATCCATCATCCATCCACCCATCCATGCATCCATACATCCACCCATGTATATCTGTTGCTCTGCCCATCCATGTCTTTCTATGTCTTTCTGCCCATTCATCCATCCATCCATGTCTATCTTTTGCTTTGCCCATTCATCCATCCATCCACCCACCCATCTCTATCTATTGCTCTGCCCATCCATCCATCGACCCATATCCATCCATATGTATGTCTGTCCATCCATTCATCCATCTATTTGTCTATCCACCCACTATTTGCTCTACCATTAACATTGTGTCAGTGTCTGTGTACACATACACACACTGTATGTGTGTATATATACTTATATATAATGTATATGTACGTGGGTGTGCATTTCTTATGTATTCTGTACACTTAAAATAAGAACAACACAGACTGAAAGAGAAACTTCCTATACTTCCACAAAGAAGACAACAATTTGTTCTGTCTAACATTCACTTCCTGTTTACAAAGCTTCATATGCTTTCTCCAATACCATTCACAGTAGAACTGAGCCAACACAAGCTATAATCGTAAGAAAAACGCAATATGGTGGATGAAACATAGGAAGACACTCACACACATATTCGAACACACACACATACAATGGAATGCTCAGACCAGCACCTGTCACTGTCACATGGTATCCGAACCCAAAGCTGATGATGGCAGTTCGGTGAATGGATCTGAACCACCCTGCCTCAGCCAACCCCTCACACCTCTGACACACTCTACCCTTTCTCTCCATCTCTCTGCAGCAAATGAGTGTGAGAAACGCTCCCTCCTCTCTCCTCCATCATCATCTCTCCAGCAGGCCATCTGTCAGCGCTAATGAATGCACACTCATTTGCATGGCTGATGAGCACTCCTCGTTTGGCGCAGCCTGAACGGAAGGTCGCGTTCTGTCGCTTCTGCAACAGCAAATTTTGGCAGCGAGCGAGGAGAGAGAGCGAGAAAGCGAAGCAGAGACCTACAGAGAGATTAATGATGGAGACGGTGAGAGGAAAGAGGAAGATCTGCATCTTTGTTACAGACTGGTTTTTACACGTCTCCGATAATTTATATTCGTTATGCGAGTGTTGTTTTCCCATATACTTCATATATGTATTTTTATGTATGTGTTGATCTAAGTCACTACGAGCAGGCCCATGTGTATGTGTGTGTCTGTGCATGAGTGTGTCACAGCCCTACACACCGTCTGTGGAAATAAATCAGCTCCTATGAGGCTTCCCAGCCTATCACAATGCATTTGTCTCTTCCACTAGGGAAGACATGTCTGCACCCCTCCGTTCCTCTCCCTCGCTGCCTCAGCTCTTTCCCTTAGCGTGTATGTGTGTGTGCGTGTGTACATGTCTCCTCCAGTCTCCTCTCCTCCCAGCCTCCCCTGCCTTTCTCCTTTAATTACCGATCTTTCCTCCCTCCACCCACCCCGATCCCCCCTCCACCCCCAAATCCCTTGCTCTCCGTGGCAGAGGCTGCTCTCATTCCCCCTGCCTCTTTCCGCCTGTCTCCTCATTTCCCACCACAAAGCCTGTTTCTTCTGGTCCTAGAGCAGTGTTTTTCATTTCCTTGGGTTTAGGATTATGAATATGATTTCTGATCCCATCTCCTGCAGAACGTCGAGATCTGTTGGATCGGAGGGTCCAGACAGGCTCCTCCAAGCACTGCGGCTATGAGAGCCTCGTTATTGGTGTGATTTGAACGTGCGTGTGTGCGCGAGTTTGTGTGTACGCTCACGACTGTGTTCGGAGTCTATCGATCGGTCTGTTTTTCCAGGCAGACAAGGCGTAGGCCATTCTAAGAAACCCACTATGGCACGTGCACATTGAACGACTCGTGTCGCATGTTCCCCACTTTAGAGAGAGCTGGCTACATGCATTCATACTCACAATGGTTAGCCTTGCTCATGAATACTGAAAGCGCAGACATGGGTTCTGGGATATCAGCCAAGTACATATGCATTTTGTCTAATGGGAGTCTGCTCTTGTATGCATAATTGCCACAGGGTTGCGTTTCACGGCGGCCCCACTCGTGCAATGCCCATGAGGAACAGCACCCTTCACGCCTGTCCCCAGCACCAGTATTTTAGACACTCTCCCTTTCCATTAATTAGCTTCTCCATTTTCTGTTGGCCACTCTGACATTTTCCTGCTGCTAATTCACTGATTAAACCTATTAACGTGATTAGGGAGGCATTTCCAAGACAGCTGCCATTATATGCGCTACGCCGTCGAGAGGCAACCAGGCTGTCTTGTTTTTGTGGGGTTTGCTTGCACAAACTGAGATGAACTGCAATCGCTGCTTTATTTCAGCACCAGGAGCTGTCCAGTATGTTCTTCATTTTAGTACCAGGAGCTGTCCAGTGTTCCCCCTTGTTTCAGCACCAGGTGCTGTCCGCTTGTGTTTCAGCATTTGGGGATCTCCAGATTCTGCAAAAAGAGAGACATAACAATGTTGGTTGTCATAAAATGCTTTTAAAACCCTGTCAAAGTGGTTCAGTGGTTTTGAAAAGTACTGGAATTTCATGCTCATCCTTTTTTTCTTGGTTTTTGATTAAAAATAGAATCCAGCTAAATCAACTGAGATTTTATTGAAAGTGTTCGTAAACGAAGCCATTGTCAGCAGGGATTTAAAGCAGACGTAGCCGTTGTATACCGCGGTGTTTGCTTAATTTTCAATGAGGCACATTTTACTGGCACATAATTCATATTCTATATCAAATACAGACACCCCCACTGCTGCACACGCTGGCGCGCTCATATGGCTTTGTAGACTCTGTAGTCTGAGGGGAAAGCAGAATAGGGAGTGACTAGAAACAGACTGTCTACGGCTGAATTAATTTGGGAGACACTGATTAAGGTTATACATTTCCAGCCTGCCCTTTGTTCTCTGGCTTCTTTCTTTAGTTTTTTTGGCCCAGCAGCCTGTGCGTCTCCTAAGCTGAGGGTCCATGCTGTCTGTTTGTCTGTCTGATGATCAGAAGAGGTGGGTAAGTCTGGCTCTTCATGCTCTACACTCGCTGCTGCTGCAGTGTCGCGTCGCTTCTGGAGACCGGCTCACACGCTTCTCTCTCTACCACCTCACACATTCTGCTCACAGCTCCCTCCCTACGCTCTAACTCTCTCACTTCCCTCCTCCCTGTCTGTCTGTGTCTCTCCCTCCCTCCCTTGCTCTCTCTCTCTCGCTCTCCCGCTCTTTCTACTGCCTCTCCAGAGCGGCTGCAGTTCCCTGCTTCTCCACTCTCTCTCCCTCCATCTCTCCAAGTGCTGGCGGAATACCGAGCTCAGACAAAGAAAGCTCAGGAGAACAGAGGAGAGAAGTGAAAGAGTGTGCATTGAGGGACAAATAAAGCGTTTTAAAGAGAAAAAGAGAAAGACGGGTGCAGACTTTCAGACCTACGGTGTGTGAGGAGACAGAGAGAGGGAGAGAGAAAGACAGTGTCGCCATTTCAGTAGGTTTCACTTTGTTTACTTCTTGTTCTTCTTGTTTTGCCATGCTGGCATGTCGTGGCCTCATAATCTATGTTCCTTTACGAACAAGGAGTGTGCATGTTTGTCTGCGTGTGTGTGTTTGAGCGAAGAATACATTCTAATGCATTCATGAAGACATCCCTTTTGCATTCCAACACACAGGGCTGCAGAGTAGCTGTCTGACAAAGTAAGCTCCGCTACCTCTTTGCCTTTCGAACTGCAATGCTATAGCTATCTGACCGACTAGTGGTTGTTCCCAACTACATATACGCATGACACTCAATAATTAGCATCCAAAAAATAGATTTTTCACCCAAGCCTGACAGTTTATTCTTATGTAATACTTTTAAGCAAATTGTGATTTGGAATGCTGTTCCCTTTTGGCTAATTGTGCATGTTTAGGAGCAAAACAGGAGCGTCTTACAGATTTTCACCTCAGGAGAATGACTGTGTGACTCCGAAAGTTGAGTGATTATGAAGTTGAATGTGAGTTGCGGCAAGGCTTTTCTGGATGGGTCTGTTGTAGATTTACCTGTGGAACAAAGAGAAGAAAAGTGTTGCTTGTACAGTTGGGGCTCATTAAACAGTCACTTATAATGCAGCCATAGGTGTGAATATATTATATATAATATGTTATATAATATGTTATATAATGACACACCATAGGGCGATTTAATTAGGTATGCACTGGACTTCCATCATGAAGAGTTCATTTTTTTTCCGGGTTTCAAAAATGTAATAATAATAATAATTATTATTATTATTATTATTAACTTCCATCATGGAAAGTTAATATTTGTTTCCTGGATTCAAATATGATGAAAGAACAACATTATTAAAAACACAACAAATTATTATTTATTAACAATAATAATCATGATTATTACAATTAAAAAGGGGGGGGGGGGGCAAGTATGGTGACCCATACTTGGAATTTGTGCTCTGCATTTAACCCATCCAAGTGTACGCACAGTAGTGAACATACACCCGGAATTATAGCTGCTATTTGTTATTTATAATGATTAACTTTATTTCAATTATTATTAACAATATAATCAATAAAAATATTGGAATAATTTTATAAGACCAAAACTTCATATTATTGTTTCTATTATTTAAATATAATAATTAAACATAATGTTTATAATAATAAACCATGTTTTAATATTTTGTTTAGTTATTATCATAAAATCAACTCATATTAAAATTAAATAATTAAAAGTATAATTTTAAAATAATAATAATCATTCTTCTTAGCTGGTTGTAAGATTTCCTAATGATACTAATTTAAACATTTAAACTTACTTGCCTTGATTGTAATTCACTTTAGATAAAAGCACCTGCTAAATACATAAATGTGAATGAATGTAGATTATCTGGTGTGCAAATCTCACACACAGTGATAGACAGCAGTGCATATCTGCATCAGTGATGGAGTATAGTTTTAGAGAAGACTTTCTGCATTATTCATATGTACAAGCATCTGAACACATGTTTATGCAATGAAGGGTGATATTGTTGACTGGGGGTGTTGTTGCACTTGCCCTTTTCAACTGATCAGAAAGCAGTCATATCTAGTCATAATAATAGCTCAGGAGAAGTTCAGTGAGATGCCTCAGCAGGAGTTCAGGAGAGAGCTGTCACACTTATGAATACTGTATATGATCTCATGACTCTATAGATAACAATGCTTGTTGGTTAAGTTAACCTTACCATAGCAACAATCTTAGAAACGCTGAAATGACAGTGACATATAGACTTGCAATGTGTCTTATATACAGCGTTTCTGCTTTTTTCATTTCTTCTTTGTGTTCTTGTTTTTCTTTTAGCTCCTGGTTTGGTTTGGGGAACTAACAGGCTAACTACAAGAGATGACATTAGATCAGTAGAGAAATTCCCATTCAAAGCGGCCTTTCTCGTTTGCATTCCTGTCTGCAAAGTGCCGCATTTAGGATCAGAACCTGAGCAGGCTGAGGGTAAGCTTGGGTTTGAAGAGAAGAAAGGGTCCTCAGGAGAAGATGTGATTTGTCTGGCTAGAAGCTCCATGACCCCAGAGGGTTTCCTTGATTCGGTGAGCCATTTACACGCTGAGAAAGTGAAAGACAGTGAGAAAAGGAGAGAGAGAAACCTTGCCCATTTCACAATCTTACAGGTTTAATGAGTCGCCAACCAACCCCCACCACCCCTTAAGCACCCCATACACACACACACACACACACAAACACAAGTCAAGTCAAGTCAAGTCAATATTATTTGTATAGCGCTTTTAACAATGCAAATTGTGTCAAAGCAGCTTTATGGCTTGATATAAAGCTGGGTGGCTTTACATCAACTTTATAGTATTTAGACAGGGAAATAGTTTGTCGAAATAGTGTCATTCTCCTCTGGCCAGACAAAATCAGCAGTTTAAATCTAGGCTAAAGCAGAATAAGATTGTGCAAAGGACTCATCTGGTTCCTGCGGTCTTGTCCCGATGGCCGTCTTGGAGACAGGGTCTTCACTGGATCAGTCTCTGGGGCTCATCTAGGTGTCCTGGCTGTAGAGGTCATCTCTAGGTGCTGATCCACCATCTGATCTGGATACAGTCTGGATCTGGGTGGCTATGGTGACCTCGGAATAAGAAAGAAACAGACTAATATTAGCGTAGATGCTATTCTTCTAACAATGTAACAAGTACATCAGGTGTTTTGGGAAGTGTTACCGGTTCCGGTTGACCTAATTAATGCAGCCTAACAATCCTTTAACATATTTGAATTATAGTAATGTGATAGTGTATTATGTGTAAGCCAGGTTAAAGAGATGGGTCTGTAATCTAGATTTATACTGACAGAGTGTGTCTGCTTCCCGAACAGTGTTAGGTAGATTGTTCCAGAGTTTGGGCGCTAAATAGAAAAACGATCTCCCGTCCGCAGTTGATTTTGATATTCTAGGTATTATCAAATGGCCAGAGTTTTGAGATCGCAGCCGATGTGAAGGACTAATGCGATAAGAGCTCACTCAAATACTGAGGTGCCAAACCATTCAGGGCTTTATAGGTAATTAGCAAGATCTTAAAATGTGTACAATGTTTAATAGGGAGCCAGTACAGTGTTGACAGAACTGGGCTAATGTGGTCATACTTCCTGGTTCTATTAAGAACTCTAGCTGCTGCATTTTGAACCAGCTGGAATTTGTTTATTAAACGTGCAGAGCAACCACCCAATAAAGCATTACAATAATATAGCCTCAAGGTCATGAATTAATGTTTCTGCATTTGACATTGAGAGCATAGGTCGTAATTTAGATATATTTTTAAGATGGAAAAATGCTAGAAACATGTTTTTCGAAGGAAAGATTGCTATCAAAAAGTACGCCTAGATTCCTAACTGACGACGAAGAACTTACAGAGCAGCCATCAAGTATAAGCCAGTGATCTAGGTTATTACATGCAAAAGTTTTTGGTCCAATAATTAACACCTATGTTTTTTCAGAATTTAGCAGTAAGAAATTGCTAGTCATCCAGTTTTTGATATAAACTATACATTCCGTTAGTTTTGCATATTGGTAAGTTTCATCAGGTCGCAAAGAAATATAGAGCTGGGTATCATCAGCATAACAGTGAAAGCTAACACCTAACACCTTTCCTAATGATATCTCCCAAGGGTAACATGTAAAGCGTGAAAAGTAAGGGGCCAAGTACTGAGCCTTGAGGTACTCCATACTGCATTTGTGATTGGTATGATACCTCTTCATTTACTGCCACAAACTGATGGCGGTCAGATAAGTACGATTTCAACCATGCCAGTGCACTTCCTCTAATGCCAATATAATTTTCTAGTCTATTTAAAAGAATGTTTGTGGTCGATAGTGTCAAACGCGGTGCGAAGATCCAGTAGCACTAATAGAGAGATACAACCACGATCAGATGATAAAAGCAGGTCGTTGGTAACTCTAATGACACACACACACACACACACACACACAAACACTAACCACTCTGTCTGATGTGTGGCAATGGCTCAGATAAAAATAGCATCGTTGGTGAAGGCAGCTAGGGAAAGGACAAAATTGGATAGATTTCATTTGTGTGGATATTACATTAAAAGTACATGCACATTACCCTGACCGTATTTACTTATGCCTGTATGTTTTGCTCATTTGTCTGTGGCTTTTTTTTACTGAGTTTGTGTTTTGAGAAATTATTGACACGTTTTAATATTTTTAAAGTGATACGCCGTCCGTGCGGGAATCACATTCTAGTCATAATGTCATCGCAATGCTAACAATGCACAATGTGCGTGTTTATATGTACAACAAAATGCTCTCAAAAATCAGCACGCATACACACCCAGCGGGCCATGCAGTGTTCACGCCATGCTCATTAAGACTGAAGAACCACCATATCTCAATTGCTTTTTTTTTTCAGAGTATGAATATTTATATGGGAATTTTTGGCTGAATCAATGAATTTGGTGCTAGTGAGCATATGATTCACTCTGCAGTGGTTTGTGATGATGACGTAATAACATAAAGGATATTAATAAGGATATTTTCTGACACCCGCATTTATAGTGTGTATGCAAATTTATATTTGTATGAAGTAAATGTAATTAAAAGTAGAAACAAATTTACAATAAATAAATTCAAATATAATATGGAATATTTTAGAACAAATTATTCTCCATATTCATCCAATGTAAGAACCAGTGTCTCTTATATTTGCTTTCTGAATTCTCTAAACATGCATGAAACTAAAGATTTAGCATCAACACCTTTCCTTGGCATGACTGCAGCAGTGAATGGCAAAGTATCACTATATTGAATGCTTGAAAGTAAGCATTACTAATAGTGAACTTGAATAGAAAAACATCTTTCATTCTAAGAACAGAAATCCAATTTTACATTTTCCAACTTTTTCACTAATTGTCTCTGTGAGCAATGCCCAACAGAATTCAGTACAGAAGAGATGGAAGGACCATTGTATAGGCACTGAGAAAGTCTACTGTAGCTCTGAATCAACAGTTGTATTATGAATAAAGGTGGATTATTTATATAAATAGGTCATGGTGTGTAGGTTATTTGTTCCTCTGGAAACATGTCACTCTTAAGAGTTTATCGTATTCAAACAAGTTATTGTATATGAAGGCTACAACACTCTTTTAGATTATTCTGTTGCCATTTTCATGGGAAGCCCTGATCTACATTAGATGCTGCTGTGACCTAGTTGAGTTGAGAGAGGGAGGGAGAGGGAGGAAAATAGAGAGAGAGATAAAGAAAGGACTTAGACAACCAAACACAGGCAATGAGAGGTTTGTGTGGAGGTGAATAAAACATTCATGGGCAGCTCAGGTTAGATCCCAGGATTCAGGATCAGCAGGCATGCAGTGTAAACAAATCCAGCCTTACCTCTCACCCCTTGTAAACATCTGCAGCCCAGCAGTGTCTCAGGCTAAATTAGGACTGTGATTGCTTTAAATTACATTATATAGTTGCAAAATGTAATTTTCTTAAGAAAAATAAAATAGTAATAAATAAAAAAATGGGATAGTGGGAGAAAGCAATAATAGAATAATAAAATGAAACTAAACACATAATTATGCAAAAGTAGGAGAGTACCAAAATGTAAAAGGGCTCTGAAAGCTATAATTGAACCGTCTCGTCCTGCACATAAATGCTGACTCAACCAATGGCGTGAGTTGGGGATGGGACTATCTGTTCGTTCAGGCGTCATATTCAGAAAGTTATTCGAAAACAGCAGGGTTAATTTTTGCAGCTCTGTTCGGATGATCTCCTTTTCACTGCAACTGATAATTGGGATGCAAGATTGTGTAAAATGCATTTGTATTTATAATCAACGAGAGGTGATGAAAGTGCTGTAGTGCTGGTTTCAGTTATCCGCATGAATGGCTTTATAGTCAATGTTGCTATGGATGTCGGAGAATATTAGAAAATATCTGACCCTTGATGCGCACGATTCACCAATCAGAATCAAGTATTCCAAAGCCTAATAAGCTTATAAACCTTTTCGAAGGAGGCAAATGTTTCCTTACTTGCCGTCAAAGGCCCTACATCCAATCAAATTGTATTTTGCCTCAAATTCTGTCAAAATTTTGTCATATACTACAAACAGTCAAATTAGGTTGCAGTATGGATAGATTAAATGACTCTCATCTCCAAAAAAACAACTGCTATATTCGGCAGTGATGTAACGTGTAGCGCCATTGCTCTCCGGGCATCCCGATTTCAAGTCCCAGCTCATGGACCTTTCCCGATCCCGTCCCCCCTCTCTTTCCCATTTCGCTTTCTGTCACCTTACTGTCCTATCCAAAGTAATGCATGAAATGCCAAAAAACAATAATAATAAAAAAAAAAACTACTATACTACATAGGGTAAATGAAAATTTGATCTAGATTATATTAAACATTAAATATAGGACAGTGCTGGGTGTCTAATTTAAAACTGATCCAGTATGATTTACAGAGAGGTGCCATATATTAATAGCAGTATTTATCTTAGAGAAACAAAGAGAGAGAAGGAAGTTTTAGACTTGAGTTTCGTCCCAAATGACGTAATATACACTATGCATTATGTACTCTAACGTCTAGTGTATGAATTTTTAAAGATTGCTCTGTTGCATGCATGAATCGTCCAATGTTCCACACTTTGTTTTTCGATTAAATATGTCTATCATCTGTGTACTTGAAATGTAAAATCTCGTAATTTTCGTAGTGAACACACGATTCACACTATTTGTACTACAAAATGGCACTGAATAGTGAAAACTAGGATGCATCTTTGTTGTCTGTACAAATACAGAATCAATCATTCTCAGCCATATCCAGGAGTCCATGCATCATTGAATTCAATTCTGCAAGTGAATCTGATCATCAGGAATTTGTAAGACTGGTGGAGGCCAGTGAAAACAAGCATTGGTATCTCCCCATAGATCCCTGTCCCCACAGACCGCATCCACTCTCCAAATCAGTACTGACCTGATTCGCCCATATATGCAGAGTGATTCAGGACAGTTATCGAGTCTGTGTGTTGAAAGCGCAACGCATACACACGACTATCCAATAATGGCGATGATTCACTCCAATCGGTGAGTGCATCTCACAACATGAGCTGGGGCCACATATGGAGGCCTATTTCCTGTTGCATTTGCAGACCCGTGGAAGGGAGGGGGGAGTAAATAGAGGGGCCTCATCATCTTTCTTTTTGAATGTGAAAAGGATTCCTTTTGTGTGTGTGTTTGTGTAGTGGGGGCATTTTCCTTAACAAATCTGGGGTGATTACACAAGTTCAGCTCTTAAGAGATCATCTGGTTTCTGCTCAGTCTTTTTACTTTATGTGTTGTTCTAAAAAGAAAGGAGGATGGAGTACATTAGAGAGCTCAAATGGGCATGAGTGGGTATTTTGCATCTACAGACACAGACACGGGTTGCCGGGGTTGTTGTTGCAGGAGTGCGTTAACAGAATACAAAGCATTCTAAAGAGGTGAACAGGTTCTGCTGCCTTGGCATCGGATGAAGATACGGCTCTCGAATTTCCAGAAGATGACAGTAGGATGTATTTTTGGGAAAGCGCTGTCTTAATTGCTTTTTAATGTTTATATAATCAGTCACGCTTCCTATTTTGTACTGCAAAAATCATTGTGCTCAATCAATCAGTATTTTTGTCTTGTTTTCCTGGAAAAATATCTAAACATCCTTAAAAGAAGATCAAATGACTTTAAACAAAATCGCATGGGATATTAAGAAGTATTTTCTTGTTTATTTTTCATTCCTTATTTGCAAATCTTTTTTTCCCCTTTTCTCTTACAAAAACCTCGAACCTTGTTTAGTTAAATTTATGCTTAAAACAATTTGCCAATGCGGTGATTAAAGTCGACTTGAAGCGAAAATTCAGCCTATCTATTTTCTAAATACATGTCATTGTGAATGATTCATCTTTTTTAATGTTTTTACCTTGTAATTTTTAATTAAAATGTCATAAATCGATTTTGGTGAAACTTCTCTCTGGTGACGTATGTTGGACTTCTCCAAACATTTATCAGCTTAAATCCTTTCTTCTAATCAGATGCAAGCCCATATTCAGACTTTTCTCCATCCAATCAACACGCTATGGATAGAACCAAGTTTCGACCTAATTTGCTTTTCCTTTTTTTATAATCTGTTTCACTCAGATCTAGATCGCAATGTGGAAGAAAAGATGTTGCAACTTTAGTTCCACCACAATTTTAAGATTAAGAAGATGATTTTTAATGACGTGTGTGCGTTTAATGACGTCCAGGATCAATAACGCTGCTCTCTTCATCTCTGATATTTTGCAAACAGATCTGAAATTATGGATTTTAGCAGTTTTGCTAGTCTGCCACAGTTGGTCCGGTCTCTAGTCTGACTAAATCATGTACGCACTGGTGGCATCTGTGTTCCATCTGTCGTTCTCACCTTCGGTTGTCATTGTCGACCAGCCCTGTAAAAAGTTACATAACAACATCAAATAACAGGGCACGAAGCTTCAGAAGAGCATCATATCTTGCCTATACCAACTAACTATGGGGATATTTATATAGAACGTATAGCAGCAAGCACACACATAAAGATGGTAAGGAATGACCAGTCAGTAAATTAAGGAGTTGGCTCTAGGGTTTCTTTCCAGACACTGTTTGGGAGTGTCGGACAGAGAGCTCATAGAATGAGTCATGAAGTGGGAGAGCTGTTATTTTTAACACACGCGCGCTCACGTACACACTCCGCCGTGCCTCACACAGGCTGCTATGCAATTGGCTCACTGGGGACAGTCCTGTGATGGAAGACGTGAGGCAACACCTCCATTAGAGTCCAGTGCAGGCCCTCCAGCACAGTGACTCAGCTAAAACACACTGCTAATTATTCATTAGGGCCAAATGGGCCTACAGTACACAGCCTGCGCACGGCTCATATCATATTCAACATCATATTCCCTTTTCCCACATACACGTTGCAGTAGATATGGGTTTTTAACAAGATGAGTCATTTTTGTCATCCTTTGGTAAAGGAGAGCTAGATGAAAATGGCTCATTATTGCAATTATTCATTTTAGGGAAGCGGGAGAGAGAGAGAGGGGGAGAAGGAAAGAGAGAGAGAAAGGGAGCCTTGGCTGGTGGTAATTAAAGCACGTCCTTCTCGATAGGACGCAGCGGAGGTCTGGCTGATTGCTCCATGGTTTCTCCGTCTCTGAATGCGTTGTGAATGAGACAGACAGGAGCACGAGCGCTGCATGCTGATTAAAATCATATTTCCTCTCCATCTCGGCTCAATCCGTGCTGATTTGCCTCACTGATTAGAATTCGCTGGTGACAAAGCTGGAGACAGAGCCCAATGCAACATATAACTAATCACATTCCGCCACTGCACCGAGCTCCTAAAGATGGGGAGAATTAGTACCCATACGCTTTTGGACAGATGTGCGCTGAACCGAGCCTGGAAAGACTCATTAGTTGACAAAGAGCGCTTTGGACAGCCGTATGGGTTTGGTTATAGATGTCAAGCTCTCATGTGGTTCGGTTGGTTGTAAGCTGATAAAAGCTCAAGATCTGTTCCAAAACTCACCGCCTACTGCTTAGATAGGTGCTCTATTTCTTTAACTGCAAGTGAGTGATTTGAAACCCCATGTAGGAAGCAAAGACTGCGCCACATAGATGGCGCTATATGCACAGGGATTCAACTATACAAGATACTTGACTCACGATTGATTTTAATACAGGAGACACTAAAGAACAGTCTAAAAAAATGTACGCAAAATCATGACTTTTCGGTTTTGATCACTTCTATTTATAATCAAAATATGTGTCGTTTAATCCACCATCTTGATTTTTTTTTTCCCTCACAGTTGTGTTAGCTGCATTCAGTTTTCAAACAGATTCAGGAAAACCATATTTCCAAGTTTCCAGAATTTGAATGATTAAGGGAAGTCATATTAGGAAATTTGTAACTCCACACATTATGGAAAATTATTCCATAATGTGTGGCGCGACTGACTTCGTGATTTTAAATAAGTTTGTTTGTTAAAGTATGCAAGAACTTACTGCCAACTCTAGTAAAAATGTAGTATATTTAAAATACATTTATTTCATACTAAGTATAGTTCAAATCTATTAACATATTTACTAACATATCGCATGAGACTGAGAATTATAAATAAACTTTATTTGGAGTACTACTTCTGCACAATGCATATTTCTTAATATTAAGCCTAAAATGTTTCAATGCCAGCGTTGATGAGGACTGTATGATCTTTGAAAAATATCGGTCTTTAAATGCAACTATGCAAGATATTTGAAGTTTACCTAAACTAAAGTATACTAAAGCAATAGTTCCACTTTCAAATATACATCACTATATCTTTAGTTGAACTTCAGCACTATTTTCGCACAATTAAAATGTAGTTAAAGTACAAAATTAGTAGTTCCAATTTAGCAGACTTAAAGTATACCAGTTTTGTACACCAAAAGTACAAATGTATTCATAGTATACTTAGCATGAAATAAATGTATTGTATATGCATTTTAATTTTTTTCACTAGGGAACAAATGTAATGTTGATGACTCATCTTTCATGGTTTGCATTTATGAAGTGACAATAATATAAAAATTATTATTATTTTTCCAACTTTTGAATGCATGGCATGCTGAAAAAAGGGGTTGCCCTAGCTTGTAAGTTAGCTTTGGAAATCATACCTACAGTAAGACAAAATATATTTGCTTTTCTTCATCACCAGTACACAAAATACCCTAATATATCCAATACCCACAAATTCATCTTATTGTAACAAATAACAATTTTGTTTCACGGAAATTGACATGACCCCAATTGTCTCGTTAAGTCTGATGTCACGCATCACGGTTTCTGGGTCTTAAACAGATTCAGAAGTCTGGGCTCTTAGAAAGTAACTAGGTAAATATGGCTAATTTTTAAGAACTCATAAATGCAGTCATTCTGGCATGACTTGCTGCATTAGCTTGTCGCAATGCACTACGGGATTGCTCCTGCAAAATGTAGTGAAGATAAATCAACTTTTTGGAATGCGTCTAGGATTAAAATGCAGCCTTTATAGGCAGCTCAATAGGTTTTGGAAGCGTTTGCCTTGAATTGTCAGTGGCTTTAAAAATCGAATGCCGCTTTTAGCTTCGCAAACCTCTTTGACACTCTTTGGAATAGTTTCTTTTTTAACAGACGTGGGTTTCTCTCTGTGCACGACTACACGTGTTTGTGTGTAAAATACACCTATCTACGTGTAAGAACTGGCCGAGCTGTGCGCTATCCCTAACGCACAAGAGAACACACCAGCTGCAGAGGTAAGGCGTGGTGGAGCCCAGCGGGCTGCTGTAGTGTAGAGGAGGAGATGTAATTAGCAGGTATGGTGTGAAAGCGGCCAGATCAAGCTGCAAGGAGCCCCGCATTGTGAACAAGCTAAGTGCTGCAAAGTTCATCATGACACTTTCACCTCCGTTATGTGTCATGGGATGACATTTGTGCTGTATTTAAAAGAGGTTTGTGTGTTTTTCAGTGTTTGCTTTAATTTGGGGAAGTGCTTAGACTAGTGTATCTGATTTTTCTGTTATTTCTGCTTTTTTGTTTTGGTGTAATTATTAATTAGACCTTAAATAAAAGCGACAGAAATTCAGGGTGAAATTAGGACACATCTTTTGCAAATCCTGGAATAAGAGTTACTGGAAAAACCGAACACATTTGAATGCATCCATTAGCTCTGAGCTAATCATTGCTGGTATAATCTGATGGGTAACATGTGATTTCTTCCTGTCAGACGATTCTGGCAGTCTGGGTGCCCACGTCTCCTCCAGGCCTGGCACCAACTTAGGTTGTCGAATGAGGGGCCAAAAGCTATTTTCCGCTGAACTGCTCCTCTCTCTCTGAGGACATGAAGTCTCAAGAAGCCTTCGACTTTCCCGTCACTGGGAAAGAGGACTTCTGGTGCCTCCGTTGCCATTGACGACGTGTTGGTTGGATCCCACGCGGTTGCCAGGCATCATTAAGACCTGATGGCTCGGGTTTCTCTCTCCATAAGCAAGCCTCGAGAATGGCAGGGGCAATTAAAGCTCTTCTCTGCCTGATGGAATAGAATGAGGCCCCAGGAGAGAGAAAGAGTGCGAGAGAAAGTCAGCAGTCAGAGAGGTAAAGAGAGAGAGAGATGAGATGGAGAGGGAGGCATTGTTCTCCAGCCTTACCTTTGATGAGGATGCAATAGAGTGCATCAGGGTAGAAGATGGGTTTGTTTCATTGTTTAGCGCAGAGTGTCTTTGTGGATTGTATCCATTCCATGCACTATATGGGTTGAGTCAGACTCCGAGCTCTGAGAGCCCTCAACGCAAGGCCATTTGTAGATTAGCTGCATCTGGCAGATCGAGAGCATTTCCATTAGTACTTAAATTAGGAAACTTAAGAGAAACGTCCTCAGAGCTCGGTGCCATCTCAAAACAGGAAATGTGCCAGTCTGTGTTTTGAAAGCAAGGAAGCGTTCCTCTCAAAATACCCGCAATTAGGGGCCGCTGATGTAGTTGTGATTTCAGGCTGATCCAGTTTTCTCGCATTCTGCTTATAACCTATGGCTTCGTGGCTAGTCATGTAGCTAATAATGAAGAGCTCTACTGTGCATGTGCTCTGATTCTAAATGAGGACTGGAAAATGCAAGCAGCCCACACTCTCCACTCTGTGTGGTGATTAGAATTCTGGCTAGACTCTTTGCAGGCATCTGCATTACATGTGCATACACATACACGCACAAATTTGCATTACCGTCGCATTCACACCGAGTGAGTCACGCCGACTGATAAGGTAAAGCAGAAGTCTAGACTCTTTGAAGCTCTTGACTTAATATACCACCGTATTGAGCGGCCAAACATTTTCAAACACTGACCATCAGATTTTATTCTC
This sequence comes from Barbus barbus, assembly GCF_936440315.1. NCBI lineage: Eukaryota > Metazoa > Chordata > Actinopteri > Cypriniformes > Cyprinidae > Barbus > Barbus barbus. The sequence goes on from NC_136742.1 coordinate 20,048,837, forward strand.
CAGCAGACAATAGGATGCCTTAAAACACAATGGAAGTCGCATACTAACATGCTGCTCTTACTATTTCTTTAATATATAGTGTGTATATTGTGCTTAGCTTGAATAGGAAACACATATGACCTACTACAGTATATTTGCGAAAATTTGTAGAATACAACAATACATGTCGTGTGATTACAATACCCCACAATGGCTGTGATAGAAGAACTGGAAGAAATATAAAATACTTTCAAAGTTTGGGGTTGTAATTATTATTATTTTAAAGAAATTAATACTTTTATTCAGCAAGGACTTGTAGATTGTAACAAAAGTTATATTTTTCTATTAATGAATCCTGCTTTTTTTATTCGTCAAATAATCCTGACAAAATGTATCACGGTTTCCACAAATATAAAAGGATGCACAACTGTTTTCAGCGTTGATAATAATAAATGTTTCTTGAGTACCGGTTCAGCATATTATAATGAATTCTGAAGAATTGACACTGAACACTGGAGTATGCTGCTGAAAATTCAGCTTTGCCTCACAGGATTAAATGACCTTTTAAAATATAGAAAACTGTTGTTTGAAATTGTAATACTATTTCACAATGTTGCTGTTTTTAGTCTACTTTGGATCAAATAAATGCAGCTTAGTGAGCATAAGAGATGCCTTTCAAAAACATTACCAAAATCTTACTAATACCAAACTTTTGAACCGTAGTGTAGGTAACAATTTTAATATCCTTAATTATCACTCATTATTTGATCAGGCTCTAAATGTAAAAAATGTTAGGTTAATTATGTATCATCCTCTTGTATTTAAGAGCTGATAACAATGACAAAAATATACCAGATGAATAATGTCTACTGTTTCTCTTACTATTTAAAAAAAAAATTACACTATATAATGTGTTGCGTTCAGTGCTCAGTTGTAGGCAAGTATTCCATACCGAACATAGCCAATTGTTTTTTTTTACATCAGAGAATGCAAAATGAATAATGTCTCATGACGTGATTGTTTCAGGGCTCTTGTAGACATGATGCCATCTGAATTGGGGCCAGGCAACAACCAGCCAAGCAAATCTGACCGGTCACACTAAATAAATCCGGACCAATCTCAGGGTCACTGATACCAGTGCACGAACATAACAGACAAACATGTGTCATGAATCGACAATAAATATGATTACGGATTTGTACGTGCAGTGGTTTCTTGGACTGTCCGGTGGGGTGATGTTAGGCAGGGTTGAGGGGAAATTAGCTGGAGAGATTGCATGCCGAGCCTTGAGGGTTGTAGGGTCATGTCTCTCTGACTAGGTCACTCAGTTCCTGATGACTGGGCGTGATGCACACTCTCACAAACACACATGCACACACTCTCGTGGGGGTGGAGAAGCTCACAGTGATGCTGTGCATCTGGAGCAGTTTTTAGATGAATGGGATGTGACAACAGACCTGCCAGGTGAATGCCTGGGCAAGGTTTTTTGGTCTGATGCTAAAATAGGGAAGATTCTCTACTTTCTAGCTTAGACCATTTTAACTGTTTATTTTGATGCACAGTGATTTGCAAAATTATTTTGACATCCTGATCATTTATACTGTAAAAAAAAAAAAGATGATTTCCGTAAAATTGAAGTTTCATCATTAGTTTTGTTACCTTAAAAGTGAAAAAAAAATAAGTTAGGTAAGGAAGGTAAAATTCATCATGTGTCTTTCTCTTTACCACCTGTGTTAATATGTTAGTCATCAGTATTTGTTAAAGTATAAAAATTAAGTTTGGTTATGCTAATTCAGCAGAAATTGGCTTTTGGATTCACTGGCTGAATGTTTTCTTTCTTTTTTTGTAAATTACAACAGTTTTGAAATGTGAAATGTACATGTTGTTCCGTAAAGTTGTTTGCATTTTTACTGTATTTTTTACATAATTATTCTGGCAACCACAGCAGCTAGTTTTATTTTGTGAAAACAACTTTTTTACAATGTGCTAGTCTATTCTTACAGTGTTCCAATTTCCAATGTTCCAAAAGACAGCATTTAAGTTAATTTATTTGACATTTTCCCTCCAGTGAGCTCTTAATGCTGTGACCAAATCAGAGTCAATAAGCTGAACTCACAAACCGATTCAGTCTGATTCGTGTACAGATCATTCAGCCTGGCTTTGTGAACTAAATTAAATGATTCAATGAAAAGATCTGACTCGAGAAAAAAAAAAAAAAAAAAGGTGTAACTACTTTTTTTCCTGAACACATGAAAAACAGATGTCAAGATTTTCAGTAATTAAATTTAAGTCATATGCACCACTTTTTTCCCTGTTAATGTTACTCAGAAGAAAAAAAAAAAGCCATATCAGTTCGTAACAACTTTAGGGTGAGTAAATTGTCAGAATTTTCATTTTGGGTGAACTAATCCTAAAAAATCTAAACCTTTGCAAGCTTAGATAAACCTGAGGCTATCTGCTGTTGTAACTGAAACTGCGTAACGTGTGCGACGCAGCCTGCAGGTATGCAGGGTTCGCACGGGGAAACGTTGCTTTTGGATAGGACATGCAGAGCTCTGAGACTGCAGACTCTTCTAAAAGAGCCCATACGTTTCCCCTCAAAAGAGAGAGAGAATTAGATTTTGAAGCTGTATGTCCCACTTTATGTAAGACAGAAGGGTGTTGGGCATGAATACTAAACAGTGTTTTCCCCCAATTACAAGCGAGCTGGGCCAGATCGCTGCCACTGGGGGACAGCTGGAGCTCATATGCTTTGATTTGACCAAGTGAAGTTCAGATGAGAGCTTCCCATATTGCCCCAGTGTGAGTGAATGAGCGATCTATCAGCGGAAAGAGGGGCAGCATGAGTGCGAGGGCATTTTTGTGTGTGAGGCAGACGTGAAGAAGGTGTTACGTACAAAGATCTATCTGTAAGATAAGTCTGTGTTTCTGTCATTGAAAGGTTTTCAATAGACATCTCCAGCATTTGGAGAGCACCCTTTGTGTTACTGGCCTTGGAGCTGACAAATACTTGCATGCACATACAAATCTGTATCTGTTCCTCTCTCTCTCTCTCTCTCTCTCTCTCTCTCTCTCTCTCTCTCTCTCTCTCTCTCTCTCTCTCTCACACACACACACAGACACCCCAAGTGCACCAAAAGCACACACATTAACAGGATTTGCAAGGAGCACGAGATGGAAGCGTTAGCTTGTTGACAGAGGACTGGAGCACTCAATATGTTAGAGTGTGTGTGGCTGAAAGACAGTTTTCTGAAAGAAAAGACATTGATTATATTATGTTATATTATATTATGTTGTGTTATATTATAAACGAGCACCTCAGAAAAGAATAAAATGACTTTGTTTATTTTAAAAAGTTCAAATAAAAACTCCCCAGTGATTTACCTTTTGTACACTGTTCACTCTAAAGGCATAAAGACCCTCATATTTCTCTCAAAACAGAAAAAATAAATATAGGTGACTTTATTCCTTATGAACGGTGCATGTTCCAAAACTTTAAAAAGCTGCTCCTGTCACATATTATATTTTAAAACAAAAGCAGAATGACAGATTTTTGCTTGTTTTTTTCCTTGCTGTGATACTGTGATAATGGAGGCCCTGAATAGCTTCAGACATCTGCATGTCTTTTCTTATCAGTTTGCAGATTTAACACAACTGCAGTTCATGACAAATGATGGTGCATTCTTTTCCTTTAACAGAAAATGAGTTTTGAGGAACAGCTTTGAGGGACATACAGCGGACGATTCTGCCTAATCGCACCACACAGGAGGCACTCCTCAGAAAACACATCTGTCCCACCATCAACCAGTAAATCTCAGGTAATACACTTTACTTTTTGTTTGTTCTGTCCAATAAAGCTGCACTTTTTCAGTACTGTTCAAAAGTTTGAAATCAGAGCAGTTTTTTTTTTATATATATGTTATTGTTATTCAGTAAAATTGCATTAAATTTATCAAAAGTGAAAGTGAAGACATGTGTAACAGATTTCAAACAAATCTGTTCCACATTCTTTTGAAACATTTTTTCTTTTGAACTTTCTATTCATCAAAAAAAAAAAAATCCTGAAAAAAGTATCACAGGTTCCACAAAAATATTAAACAACTGTATTTAACATTTAAGCGACATATCAGCATATTAGAATGATTTCTGAAGGATCATATTACACTGAAGACAGGAGCAATGATGCCGAAAATCCAGCTTTGCCATCACAGGAATAGACTGCATTTTAAAATATGTTAAAATAGAAAACAGTTGTTTTAAATTTTAATAATGTGTTTACAATAATAATGTTTTTATTTCAAAAACACATACATTTCTTACTGACTTCAAACTTGTAAATGATAGTGCATGTTGAATCATATTTTGTTGGCTGTGTCCTGCTTTTGTTTCCTGAACAAAAAAAAAAAAAAAAGATTCTAGCAATAGAAGACTAGGGGCGTGTCTCAATCTGCTTCTTGGTACTACTAAGTACAGTACACTAACCAGGGAGTTGTTTTTGCTGTCCTGCTGTCAAAATCATTCCAGTGCACATTCATTCCCAGAATGCACCGAACATCAAATACTTACTCTATTCATGTGTTCTGAAGTCTCTCAAGTCGTAAGAAAACACAGCCTTATTTTTTTAATCAGGACAAGTGCATACAGTATTTTGAAACAACACTGTATTTTTAACAGCTACAACAAAAAGGTAAGATGATGTTTTCTAGTGTCCAGTGGATCAAGGCCCAAATTTGTGTTCATTATAAACTGATTCACAACTAGGGTGCAGAATAAGACAAAGAATAGCTTTAGAGCATACAATATAAACAGTGAAGCATTATGGCCACATGTACCGCATGACCAATAGTTATCATGGTTCACAGTCTGTATTTTTCATAATAAACATATTCTTTTATCATCTATGATCTGTCTCTTGTACAGTTCAATGCAGTTCATAACCATCCTCGCTGCAGACATCATTGCCCTTTTACACTTGCTTTCACAGTTGCTAGTAGATGGAGGTCAGGCTAATTGCTGCTTCTTTTCTCCAGATGGAGGTGGATGCAGCCGAGAAGCGTCATCGAACACGATCTAAAGGTGTGCGAGGTACAACGCACTCACATGGTATTAGCTACAGTCTCAATCTACGGTCAAATCCATTTCCCCACTTTCAATCCATAACTGAGACTTTTATTGCCTTTCACGAATTATCACTGACGTCAGTAGTGATGAACACGGACAATTGATTAGACAGGTGAACCAGAAGAGCCCAGAAAATTAGTCTGCTCATAATAATATGATTTCACTCTGTGATGAAGCTCGTGCTGAAATGTTTCCTAACTGATTGTTCTTGTTTTTTTTTTTTGCAGTTGCCGTGGAGGCTGCACAAGAGCTGTTCAGGTCAGTCTACATACAGTGTAGGAATCATTCATTTAAAGTCAATACAATTTGCAACCTATTTATTTTCATACATTTAAAAAAAAATCTAAATATCATCATTCAAAAAAGAAAGTCGTGAGGCAAGTTTAATATACACTACTGTTCAAAGGTTTGGGGTCGGTAAGAGTTTTTATAGTTTTTGAAATAAATATTTTATGTTCACCAAAACTGCATTTTTTTAATACAGTAAAATTATACAGTAATATTATGAAATATTATTGCAATTTTAAATAACTATTTTCTATTTAATATATTTTAAAATCGTATTAATTCCTGAGATAGCAAAGCTGAATTTTCAGCAGCCATTATTCCAGTTTTCAGTTTCACATGAGCTTTCTGAAATCATTCTATTATGCTGATTTGCTGCTTAAGAAACATTTGTTATTTTTATCAGTGTTGAGAACAGCTGTGCTGCTTAATATTTTTGTGGGAAAAATTTGACTTAGTATTCTCTGATAAATATAGAACAGCATTTATGTAAAACAGAAATGTTGTGTAGCATTATAAATGTCTTTTTTCTGTCAGTTTTAATCAATTTAATGCATCCTTGCTGAATGAAAATATTAATTTCTTAAAATTGTACCACCCCAAACTTTTGAACGTTGAACGTGAATTCATTTTGTTTGTTTTAGAATTTTAAGCTTTTATCAAGAAATGTGTGGTAAATAAGCTTGATTTTGATTTCATGTTGGTTTTCAAGAAGCACAGGATTGTTTTTACATGTCTAATTCATAGTTACCTAGTACAAAGAAGTGACAAACATTCAAAAAAAAAGAAGAATTGGACTTTCTTGCTCACAGATCTCAACTTGCAATTTCTATCTTTAAAGACTAAAACAGGTGTATGACGCAATGTGCATTTCTGTTCAAGGTGGCATAAGTATAATTTTGCTAATTGATATTTTTCGATGTGATTTATCCAATATGGCAAGTACTACAGGCAGAACCTATAAATAGTCATTTCATTGCAATTGCCTTCAGTGAGAACATATGATTCTCCCAATTAGTATTAGTAAATATCCCTGCACTCCTAATGAAATCATTCATCATGATGAGAGTGAATGGCCTGTTTTTCCTCCAGGGCAGTGAGTCGTTTTACTCATATCTGCCTGTCACTTTTTCCCCTGCATATCTTTCCCTAAAGCACAATTTACAGGCCCCCTAAATGCAGCATTTTCCTCATTAAGAATGGTTTAACACCCACACTGTTGTTAAAAAAGGCTCTTTTTTATATTTTCTGGCTACGTGTCCAATTACAATGACAGCGGCAAGGACACAAGGGTGTGTGACTGTGGGAGTGTGGTATGACCGCTTTCCAGAGGCGGCTCTCTATGTCATCTTTATTATGGTATCAGACTGAGAGGAGAAGTGAAATTCCCTCTATTGTCTCTCTCTCTCTCCTTCCCAATCATCAGGGCAATCTGCTTCATCAGCAGGTCCAGGCCTGTAGCTGCAGGCATCTTTAACACCAGTTACACTCACTGATGGGTCACCAGCTTGATCAGACACAGATCCCCAGCCAACATCATCAAGGGGAGATGCAACTCTTGTGCTAGGCTAGACATGTTCCCACTTAATTTCCTACTCTTTTGCTAAATTTTAAGCTTAAAATAGCTTCAGGTTTAAAACATGCACCATTGACTTCAATTTCAAGACTAAATGCAGTGTTGGGGAAGCTACTCGAGAGCTTTCCAAACTACATGCGAATCAAAGTTTGAAGCAGCTGTCTGCACTCCAATCAGTATCTGTCACAATGAAGATACTTAAGAGTAACATTGTTTTCAGTATATAACCTCCGATTATAATATTGATTACTTCAGAGACATATTTACAAAAAAACTAAAATACAGACAAATTTTCATAATAATGAACAGCAGGTTTACATTTATTATTATACTATATTTTATTTTTTATATTATAGAATAATATACTTTTTTGAAAGAAGTCTTTTATGCTCAGCAATGCTGTCTTTATATGTTTAAAACTGTAATATTGTGAAAAATTATTACAACTTAAAATAACTGTTTTGTATTATAATATATTTTAAAAAGTAAATGTGATACAAAGCTGAATTTTCAGCAGCCATTACTCCAGTCTTTAGTGTCACATGATCCTTCAGAAACCATTCTAATTTGCTGATTGGATGCTTTAGAAACATGAATTATTATCAATATTTAAAATGTTGCTGATTATATTTTTCAGGAACATTATAAAAGATTTTAATGTCACTTTTAATTATTTTAATTATTATTTAATTGCTAAATAAAAAGTATTTGAAAAAATGTTACTGACCCCAAACCTTTTAATGGTAATGTATAAATACTTCCGTTCAATAATACAAATATTACAAAAATTTATGTTTTCTAGTTTATTTTGTGTGAATGCACAATTCAAGGATGCTGTTGAACTTGTGCTGCTGCTCACAAATGTGACTTTTGATAGACTGAGAAATACCACTGCCAATAAAAGTAAATGCTTAATGAATACTTTAGGCAATCAGTGACACTGTAACTAATGTGGGTAGTTTTATGTTAATGACTAGGATACTGGTTTGCTATGATCCTGAGCTTGAGCAGTGCAAGAGTTCTAAACTTGGATGTTTTCCCTCATGGCTTTTAACTGGCTGTGGACCTAAATTGAGCAGCCAGAGAGCGATATACAATATGAAATATGGAGTCTGGTGAGTCATCGGCCTGGAGGACACTGGGAGCTCTCTAAATCTGTAATGAAGGCTGATGTGCCACGATTCAAACATAGTCAGCAAGAACGAGCATATGTGTGTGTCTGTGTGCGCATGTGTGACGTCAGTCTTGTATTAATTATTTCTCTCGTCTGCAGCTGTCCCACACCTGGATGTGATGGTAGTGGACATGTCAGCGGCAAATACGCCAGACACAGGAGGTAAGAACCAACCTCTCATTCATATGAATGTGTGCCCAGCCATGAAAGTCTCTTTAAGGCTGCGAGAATGAAAGCTCTTAGCCATTTACAGAAAAGCTCAAGACCCATAGCGAAATTAAGTCAATTGAATTTGAATAAGGCTACTTTCTTTTCTTTATATACATCCTTTTACCAGCCAAAAGTTGTGAAAGTGCAGTTAAAAGATGTGAAACTGCAAAGAAACAGAGCTGGCATTTACTAAAGTGAAGCGTTTTAACAAAGTATGATGTTTTCTGGATTGTAAAGAATTAAATAATGGAATGGAATGGTTTACTTCAGTACTTACAGTGCATTACTAGCCCTCAGTATTAGCATTTTAGTTTTTTTTGCTTGGACTGTTAGCTTGCAACACAGCTTTACCCCTTTGAATGTAGCAGCTTTAGACTTAAAGAGATATATCACTCAAAAATGAATCTGTATGATTCAAGGCTATAGGCTTTTATTCACATTTAACACTGATCAACTCACATACATAAAGCTAATTAAATATGAGGTTTTTATCATTATGAACTTATTGAACTGACAAAATTTTGGTGAAACGGACTTTCAGGTGGAAGGATAAAATCGTTTTATTAAAAATATCTTTTAAGTTTCAAAGATGAACAAATGTCTTATGTGTTTGGCATGTCTTGAAGGTGAGTAAATGAAGACAATTTTAATTTTTGGGTGAACTGTCCCTTTAAAAACAGATATAAATGGATAATGGGTCTGTCGCTAACTCTCATTAGCATACATCAGGAATACATGAAGGCTATCTGATGATAGACATGACATCATTAATATTGTAATCAGCTTGTCAAGTGTCTAGCAAGATTGTGCTGTTTGTTTCTTTGACAAAAAGCCTTTTTGAGGACAAACTGTGGAAGCAATACAAATGGCACCGTATCGCTAACAGGCAACTTGAGTTAATTAATGTGTATACTTTAACACTGATATAAGTTGAGCGGTTTAAATATTTAGGTTATTACTGCGCTGGCACCAGTTTCTTCGCATACAAAACTAATAACTTCTGATTTGCCAACTGTCAAAGTCACTCTCAGTCTGTTCAACTTCCATGTTTAACAGTCTCTCCTCTTGATGCTATTTACTGTACCTCAAAAGAAAGATACAAAACAAGAAAGGCAGAACAGAAAAGATTGATGGATACGTCTACTGTGTCACCTCATCAGCCAAGCCCTGTGAACCACCAACCAGAATTGCATTTCTGCAACAGACAAATGGTACCTCCAGCGGACCCCTCAATGAAAAGGCAAAGAGAGGGCGAGAGAGTGATGAATTACCCCCAAATGAGAGGGTGGGGAGAGAACGGCGCTCTGACTGTGTTGTCAGAGCACGCTAACATTTGGGGGGCATTTGTGGGAACATAGTGGGAATGGCAGGGTTGTAATGAGGACACTGCGTTACCTGTGCAGGCTACGCAGCGTCTGCTGCCCTTTACCACTCCATTAAAAAGTAATAATGACAGAACAACAACAGTGTTTGTCTCCTGCGGCATACACTGGGTTATATCACAGCAGAGGTTCACACCCCTAATGTATAGCTGCTCTGATGGGGGGGATGAACTGATGTAATGTATACATTGTAAGTATATGTATTGTAATGGCCTCTCGGGGCAAAACATTATAGAAAACTGATGTGTACATCAGCCTTTTGCGCTTCATAACACACTCACAACTCACAAAATGTTCAACAATATAAACAGTATGGCAGCTTCTTACTGGGGTAGTACTCTTAAAGTTACAGTACAATTTGTACATTATTTACCCCTAAAATGTTCATAGTATACCTTAAGGGTGCACATTACTATTCTAAGGTACTAATACACACCTTTTAAGGGTAGATAAGGTACAAAGTTGTCCCTTCAAGGATACTGTCCTACTGACAAGCTGCTGTACCCTTGAAGGTAAAATTGTTTTGCATATTTGTGTAAGGGATTTATTTTTGAAACACTGGCTCATTATATGAGTCTCACCAAATAGGTAAATACATGGACATGAAATATTAATCTGAATTAAAGTCATATTGTAATTCTTCCTGTATATTATTGTAATGCTTTTGCTAAAATAAAAATAGTACAAAACAACTGGCCTAGCAATAAGACAAATACCGCAACAACATAATAGTAACATTAAAGTCACAATGAAACGGAAGTAACGACAGATCTATTGCAATTAACATCCAAGTGTCTGTGGAGGGATACGAAAACATGAAAGTAGTGATGGTTTCAGTTACCCAGATTATTGATATAATATGCAACGCTATCATAGACTATAGTGGGCATTACTAAACAAAGTGTTTGCAGTGTTTAATTAAAACTATAAGATTGCTAAAGGTGCAGTCACAAAACTTCGGTGCAGTTTCGCAGGTCTGTTGTTAATAGTGTGCAATGCATGAAGCACAGCTCACAAAGAAGTCGCTTTCAAACCGAGCAGCTTTCTGTTGGTCAACGCAGCAAATTTGCGTTGGGAACTTTTTCGCCCTCACATGAATCTATCGATTGCCTTAAAGGGATAGTTCACCTTCAGTTGCTGGTCCTCATGGTCTTGCATAGTATGGAGTGGGGACCAATTGAATGTAAACTATCCCTTTAACTCATTTATTGCTGTTAATAAATATTAGAAGCAATTAATAAATATAAATTATGTGACATAACATTTGCCCAGTAGTTGAAAAGCAAAGTGGGCACTAAAGTGGGCAAATTAAGTTCCTAAAATATAATTGTTAAACCCAAAAAGTGGTAAGACAAATTTAGAAACATAATGTTCCTCTTAATTTAATGGCTGCTGTGCTGCTGCAGTGGACCAATGGTGTTGCATTCATATTAAAATGTAAGAAATAACATAAGCAGTATCCTTTAATGTGCCATTTTCTCGTCACCAAAAAACCCACCTCTGTGTTGCATACTCTTCCTAAAAACACGTTATCTGCACATTCTCCATTTTAATGTATCCCTTTTAGCAAATGCAGAGACTCAAAATAAGAGGATGTGTCAGTACAGGTGTGACTGCTATGATTTTAACTGGGTTTAGTAATTTCTTTGTGAAAATCATGTTTAGTGCCCCTTTTCTCTCTCTTTCTCTTTCTTTCTTTCTTTCTTTCTTTCTTTCTTTCTTTCTTTCTCTCCTCCTCCTCTCCATCTGTGACTCTCTCTCGTTCCACTTTCCTATTTTCTATTCTTCTCTGCGCTCCTCCTCCTTTTTATCTTCCCCACATCCTGGCTCTTTGTTCCTCTACCTTTCCCTTACTCCTTTTGCGGCTCTCTTTCCATCACTCTTTCCGGTCTTCTTTCTCTTCCTCCCTCTTTCCCTCCCTTTCTGATGGATGACTCACGTAGGCTGAAGCCCAGGGCTGTATAATTCAGGGCTTGACAGGTAGCACTCACTAAAAGAATGGGAACTGAGCCAAGAGCTGATGGCAGCGGCCAGAGAATGGTATAGCCGTATGCTCGCTCTCGCTCTCTCCATCGTTTTTTTCCCCCCATCAATATAACACCCTGCCTGCTTTCCCTGCTCTACACAAGTCTGGTCTTTCGTCCTTTTTGATAGCCACAGTGCATAGATTTTAATGCCAGCCTATTTCATCCACCATTGTATTTCTGATAATAAACAACATACCTTGAGGAGTCAGTTCATTCTTTTTTAGAAATGAGACAATGAGGGGAAAATAAAACAACTCTCAATGCGTAAAGCTTGATTCAGCTGAGACACGTTGTTTGTTTTCATTGAGAAATGGTCTGAATGACTGTTGAGAAAGGAACATTAATGAGTTACGCAGTTCAACTTTGCTCTCAAACAGCTGTTTGGTTGTGCCACAAATTGTCATTCATAAAAATTCACAGTGGTTAAAATAAAACAGATGTGTTTAAATGCCAAAAGATGTTTGAATCGAAGAGGGACCACCTTAACAGCTTCGAAATTATCAGAATACATCAAATGTCTGCCTTTTTGAAAATACCATAGCATATTTTTTAGAGCTGCCATCTCCATTTTTAGTTTTTTTTAGTACTGTGAATAGTGCCACTTTCAAAATTTGCAGTAACAAAGTATTCTGAGGTCAAAAAAATGAGTCTCTGCAACGGTTACTTAAGAACCACTCACATGTAATATGCTATTTGCACTAATGGAGTGTTTTATCAACATTAATGTCTTTTGGCTTGAATGGAAGTCAATGGAACTACAACCACAGCCATTCGATTGTTGAGACAGAGCTGCTGATGGATCCCTTTGTCTTTTCCCTTCTCAAGAGTTTATTGAGATTTAGCATGATCGACGCCTTAGGCCATAATTTACACCTTCGTTCTATGTAGCATGGAGAAATCATATTTGTGTGCCGGTAACTCACCAGCAGCATGCAAACAGATGGGCTCTAGACTGTGTGGGCGGCACATGCAGTTTTGTCCTCTGTCTTCTCTGCTCACTCACTCGCTTTTTTTGATGGGTCTTCGGGATGCAGTCTATGCGGTCTGTTGGCTACATGCTCGTCAAGTCATTCTAAATTATCTGTGCTATACATGCCGAGGGCTTGTTTGTTATTTGTGAGGGGTTTATAATTCGCCCAAACTGTTAATTCAACTGAGGCTGAGCCAGATGTTTCCTTCATATACTGTAGTCAGACAGTGCTAAACAATATACAACAGGATATTTCCAACTTTTTTTGAACCAAGGGACCTTTTCATATGCTCAAAGTGTAAAATCTTGCATTCTTAACTACAGCTGTTGTGTTGGAATATTTCGTATTTGAATTTTTTTGTAACTTCTAATATAGTTTATTTAATAATTTTCTCAGTTCTGATTCTCAAATTTAATTGGCTGTGCATCGCTTTTTGAATGTTGATGTGTAGTCCATTGATACGCTGTTTGTATCACTCTGCTTGTCTGCTTTTGCATGTTCCAAAAAGACAGTGACTCTTTCTGCAGGTTACATTGATATGGCAGTAGGTGGCGCCAAGTGACTATCTTTATGTGTGAGTCATTGATTGATTTATTCAGTTGATTTGTTTAATAACATTGATTCATTTAGTTACAAAACAAGTGTCTGTCTTTATGAGTGAGTCATTGAACCACTCATTCAAATGATTCATTCATTAAAACTGATTCCTTAAGGAACACAAGTGACTGGCTGATTTCAGAATTGCATACTATTGCACACTAATCTTACTTATTCCTCCATATCTTTATATGACAGAAATAGTAATAGTTGTATTATAGTATGCTCTTATGAATTTAGCAACTGTCTTTGAGTCAGTCATTGAATCATTCATTCAGCCAATTTGTTCGTTAGCACTGACTCATTCGGAAACAAAACAAGTGACTGTTTGAGTTTGCAATACCATAGTAGCATATTACTCTATTTCTGCCATATCTTTATATTATAGAAATAGTAAGAGTAGTATGCTGTTCGAAATTCATTGATTGTATTTATGAGTCAGTCATTGAATCATACATTCAATAACACAGATTCAATCAGAAACCAAACAACTGACTGGCTGAATTTTGACCTTAAACGCTGCCATACTAGCCTTGATAATTCTGCCTTTTCTCAGGTGTTCGGTCATCTCAGATAATTTATCGGTTGGATCCAGACTGAAGCTTCTATAATTCCTAGTGGCAGAAATAGAGAAACAAATAGAGACATAATTAGCGTAGTTGCTGTTTCATCTAAGCAAAAATGATTTGTTCAACCCAAGCTAAAGAATAGTAATAATGTACATTTGATCAGATATAACTGCAGTACAAGATTATAAGATGCATTATGTGAATGTTTGGCTAAAGAGATGTGTCTTTAATCTAGATTTAAACAGAGAGAGTGTATCTGAACACCGAACGTTATCAGGAAGGCTATTCCAGAGTTTGGGAGCCAAATGTGAAAAAGCTCTACCTCCTTTAGTGGACTTTGCCATCCTAGATATTACCAAAAGTAAAGAGTTTTGCGACCTTAGGGAGCGGGTTGGATTGTAGCGTGGTAGAAGACAAGTTAGGTACGCATGAGCTAAACCATTTAGGGCCTTATAGGCAAGTAATAATATTTTGTAAATGATACGGAACTTAATAGGTAGCCAATGCAGAGACTGTAAAATTTTCAAAGGACAAGTTGCTGTCTAATATAACACCCAGATTTTTGACTTTAGAGGACATAACAGTACATCCGTCTAGTTGTAAATTGTAATACAAGAGATTCTGTGTACTGTTTTTTGGTCCAATAAGTAATATCTCTGTCTTATCTGAATTTAATAGGAGGAAATTATTGGTCATCCAATCTTTTACATTTTTTACACAATCTATTAGCTTAGATAGTTTAGAAGTTTCATCTGGTCTTGTTGAGATATATAGTTGAGTATCATCAGCATAACAATGAAAACTAATCCCGTATTTTCTAATAATATTACCAAGAGGCAACATGTATATTGAAAATAGCAGAGGACCTAGGACAGATCCTTGTGGTACTCCATACTTTACTGGTGATAATTGAGATGACTCCCCATTTAAATGAACAAAGTGGTAGCGATCGGACAGGTAGGATCTAAACCATCTTAAAGCCTGCCCTTGAATACCAGTATAGTTTTGTAATCGATCTATGAGTATGTTATGGTCTATAGTGTCGAACGCAGCACTAAGATCAAGTAATACTAGCAATGAGATGCAGCCTTGGTCTGAAGCAAGAAGCAAGTCATTTGTAATTTTAACAAGTGCAGTTTCTGTACTATGGTGAGGCCTGAAACCTGACTGAAATTCTTCATAGAGATCATTTTTTTTGCGAGAAGGAGCACAATTGAGCAGACACAACAATTTCTAATATTTTAGAAATAAACGGAAGATTTGAAATGGGTCTGTAATTAGCCAGTTAATTAGAATCTAGTTGTGGTTTCTTAATAAGAGGCTTAATAACCACCAGCTTGAATGGTTTTGTACGTGACCTAAAGATAACGATGACTGATAAGTTTATTTAGCTCTTCCTGTCCTATAGTTGTAAAGCACTACAGTTTTTCTTTGGGTGCGATGAATGAATCTGAAATACTAGACGCAGTAGAATCTACATGTGTTATTGTATTTCTGATGTTATCTATTTTATCAGTAAAGAAATTCATAAAGTCGTTACTATTAAACTATGAGGGAATATTTCGATCGGGTGGCGCCACTGTGCTAAATAAGAACCTTTTATTGTTTTGGTTATTATCTATGATTTTGCGGATATGCTCTGCCCTGGCAGCTTTTAGAGCCCTGTCTATAGCTGGACATACTGTTTTTCCATGCAATTCTAAAAACTTCCAAGTTAGTTTTTCTCCATTTGTGCTCAAGATTACAAGTTTCTTTCTTGAGAGAATGGGTATAACTGTTGTACCATGGCGCAGTACGTTTTTCTCTAACCTTTTTTCAATTTGAGGGGGGCAACAGCTTCTAATGTATTAGAGAAGATAGTGCCCATGTTGCTAGTCATTTCGTCTAGTTCATGTGTATTTATGGGTACACAGAGCAGTTGAGATAAATCAGGCAGGTTATTTGTGAATCTGTCTTTAGTGGCTGGAACAATAGTTCTGCCCGGACGATAACGCAGAGCCATATAACTAATATCAGTAATACGCAGCATGCACGATACAAGGAAATTATCAGTAACATCATCACTTTGAGGTACGATATCTATATCGGTAAGATCAATTCCATGCGATATAATTAAATCTAGCATATGATTAAAACGATGAGTGGGCCCGGTGACGTTTTGCTTGACTCCAAAAGAGTTTATTAGGTCAGTAAACGCAAGTCCTAACGCATCATTTGTATTATCAATGTGAATGTTAAAATCTCCGACAATTAGCACTTTATCAACATTAACTAATAGATCTGAGAGGAAATCTGTATATGGCCCTGGCGGTCTATACACAGTAGCCAGAGCAAGAGATAAGCGAGATTTCTTTTGCATATCTAACAGTGCAACATTAAGCAGAAGTATTTCGAATGAGTTAAACCTCCTGTATCCTGTTTCCTGAGAATATCACTATATATTGTTGCAACACCGCCGCCACGACCAGTCTGACGGGACTCATGTTTATAACAGTAGCTTGGTGGAGTAGACTCATTTAGACCAAAATATTAATTTGATTTAAGCTAGGTTTCAGTCAGGCAGAGTACATCAAAATTATTATCTGTGATCATTTCATTTACAATAACTGCTTTGGGTGTGAGTGATCTAATATTTAGGAGCCCAAGCTTTAAAAATTGTTTTTGTTCATTTATTTTGCGTTTTTCTGGTTTAATCACGATCAGATTTTTTCTAGATCCTGCATTAAATTTATATTTTGACCTCGCTATTCAGGGAACAGACACAGTCTGTATAGATTGGACAACGCAAGTACTTCTATCTTTTAAGTGGGTAGAACAAAAGTCATCATAGCAGTTATTTGAGAATGGTCTTACTAGTCAGATGGAGCGTAGCGTCCTGGAGATGTTGTCCGACAGGAGTTCCGCTCCGACTCTGCTGGGGTGCAGGCCATCAGCACAAAAAAGCCTAGGACGCTCCCAGAAAAGATTCCAATTATTAATAAAGAGCAGTTTCTGTTCTTTACACCATGACAATAACCATTCGTTTGAAGCAAACAGTCTACTGAAACTTTCGTGTCCTCGTCGATATGTGGGAAGCGGTTCAGACACGATGATCGTCGCCGCGGGCGATATGCTGCATACCGTCTCGATCAGGCTCCTGAAGTCCCTCTTCAGTGTCTAGAATAAGTCTGGCTTTTTTTTGTCAGATATTTTGTGTTTTCAATATAATGGCTATGGTTTGTGAAGAAACTGAAAAAAAAATATTTTGAAATATCCTTCAGAAATCCAGTTGCACTTTCGCCTATTACTTGCACTGCAATTTTTGCTCAAAATTCATACATTTTCCCTGGCTATTTTAGACAGACCCAAGTTTGCTATGCACACATAAGTTTCTGATGTGTGTATCCGTGCATCTGTGTGATCTTTACCCATGCAACCCATCTTTATTACTTAGAGAGCTGCTTTTGCCATTGGATAAATCCTGTAGTCAACACCCAGTACAGAGTTTCCCTCTGTCTGCATCACATCTGAAATCTCACATAGATCCAAACCTGTGTGAATGGCAGAATTATGCCTCCGAAGACCATGACGAGATGTAAAACCCCGCTCCAGGGTCAGACTTGACGAGCCTCTGTGGTAAATTGAACCGCCAAGGACATAATCACCGCAAACAGCCTCTCGGTGTGTGTGGTAGTGTTATTGTACGGCGTGTTTTTAGGCAGAGGGGGACCGGGCTCCGCAGTGACAGAGAAGGCAACTGAGCTGCAGAGACAGAAAGAGCCCTGCAGAATGCACTACACCAGCACCTCCTTTGTTCTGCTTTTTGGGAGGGTGCAGAATGAAGGGAGGCTAGCAGGGAGATGTCTGTCAGGCTCAGAATCACTGATCTCTCTCTCTCACTCTCTCTCTCTCTTTCTCACTCTGTCTGTCTGCTCAAATGGCAAATCCCACTCCTGAGGGGGAGATCACCATGGTGAGAGTGCCTTGCCACGCATGCCTGTGGATGCTGCAGTGTAGGAGCGCAGAGGAGCCGCACGCTCCTATGGCAACTCGAACACGAACAGCCAGCTGTAGCTGCTGAATTCGCCTCCACGGACCTATAGTGTCCCGCTCTGCGAGAACGTACCTGGTGCCACAGCTGCCAGAATACACAACAGACCTCAGCCTGAACGTGCTCTTGGTATTCGGGCCAATTAAAACCAAAGAGCATTTCTGCTGGCTAATCTGAGGTCCCTCATTGTAACAGAATGACTATTTGAAGACTTTTAATTAAAAAATAATCGCATGTTTTTAGAAACAGACGGAGAAATTATTCTCGTTCATCATTCTGCCACTTTGAGAGCAATATTTGCAGCGTTATTATGACAGTTGCTGTGGAAATGATCAAACGGAGCAGGTCTGGGCTAATATTCTGGCCATTGCTGGTAGTCAAGTTCATCAGAGGATTTGTCCACCAGGAGCTGTCTGACTGAAGTCATTATTTCTCCCGGCAGTTCTGAAAGGCTCGCAGATCTCTCTCTCTCGCAGTCTCTCTCTCTCTCTGGGCCATAATTACCTTAGTCCCACTCAAACGCCTGCCTCCGCCGCTCCCGTATTCAAATGTGGTTTAATTACCTGTGGAATTTTAATTGGCGTGGCCTGCCAGTGGGAAACGCGAAGGTGTCCAAGGTCATTCCGAGGCGTTCGCTAAACGCTCTCACCCACACAGACGACGCTGGCTGCCTGCCCGCACAACACACCATCGCATAGAAGCACAGCCTCTATAACCAGCACCTGCTTCAAACAATAAAACAATAAAGAGAAAATGGGCTCCTCACACCAACAGGCCGACTGATGCGTTGAAGGGTTATGAGGTTGAAAAATGGGAATTTATGGACTTTTAGGACAGAGTAGAGAATATGTAATTGTTACCATGGTTATTATTACTACTGTAAAAGAGTAATTAATAGGGCTGGGCTTTGACATACATTTCATGATTCGATTTCATTCTAACTCACAAGCTTTCGATTCGATTTGATTTCCGATTCGATTCAATTCAGTTCAATATCAATTATTCTAGATATACATCAGGTATAGTACATGCCAAATCTCTCAACTAAAATATAGAGTCAGTTGGTACTACTGAAGGTTAAAATTAACAATTAAGTTTTTATAATAATAATTATATAACTATTTCTACTCCAATTCATTTTTTTTAAACATACACATTTAAATGATGACTAAAAAGTTGACGGATTTATTCATGTTATATGGTGCATATATTTAGCAAAATGCTCCTCTCTAGAGTTCTTTTTTCAAGCTGACTAACAACTTTATGGTCACCGAATAGTTTGTTTCTGATGTAAATGTGACGTTATCTGACATTGTTTACAAGCTGTTATATTGACATCTTTCCACGGTCGAAACACTAATTTACTGAATACATGACAGGATATGGATTTTGGTTAATTGTACTCTTTCTTTTAACATACCTTCAGATGTTTATTCATATTTTTTTTGTGCTGAAACTGGTATTAAAGTGGAGGAGATGATCAGTTCACGTGAGCTATGCGCTGCCGCTATAGCGATCTGACACTCCACATTAAACAGTGCCAAAACGGTATTTATTGTTTGAATACAGTAATAAAATGGTAAGAAATCTGAGGTTTTGTTTCATATCAAAAGTAACAAAGCACAAAGCTTATTACGATTTATTCTATGGGATGTGCGCTACAGGTTAGACTAATCGATGGGATTATCATGGGATTTAAGAATCGATATTGTTTCGTAAAGATGAGAATTTATAAAAATCGAGAAATCTATATTTTTTTTACCCAGCCCTAGTAATTAATGATTATTACAGTGCAGAGTTTAAGGACTGGATTTGCTTTAATCTTTACATTTTACTTATTTGTAATACTGATATATTGCTCACATTTGAAAAATTAGTATTTTACTTATCCAAAATTAAAATACCATGATGTGACTGATACCAACCCCAGGTGTATTATAATCATAATTGTAACAAGTATGGTACATTATTGTTTTAAACTTGATTTCCATGCAATTTTTTCAGGCCAAACCCTTGTTGGTTATACAGTATTATAAGTCGCATACAAATCTTTATTTCCAGCAACCTTTGCTCCACATTTTCTGGTTAGTGCACACTGTAAGAAACTGACTGTGAAATTCACAGTAATTAACTGGCAGCAAGTGACAAGTTACTTACTGTATAAAAGCACAGTAATTAACTGTGAGCAAGTGTCAAGTAACTTACTGTAGAAAACAACTGCAGCAATTAACTGGCAGCAAGTGACAAGTAACTTACTGTAGAACACAACTACAGTAATTAACTGGCAGCAAGTGACATGTAACTTACTGTAGAAAACAACTGCAGTAATTAACTGGCAGCAAGTGACATGCAACTTACTGTAGAACACAACTACAGTAATTAACTGTGAGCAAGTGTCAAGTAACTTACTGTAGAAAACAACTGCAGTAATTAACTGGCAGCAAATGACGTAACTTACTGTAGAAAACAACTACAGTAATTAACTGGCAGCAAGTGACAAGTAACTTACTGTAGAAAACAACTGCAGTAATTAACTGGCAGCAAGTGACATGTAACTTAGTGTAGAAAACAACTACAGTAATTAACTGTGAGCAAGTGTCAAGTAACTTACTGTAGAAAACAACTACAGTAATTAACTGGCAGCAAGTGACATGTAACTTACTGTAGAAAACAACTGCAGTAATTAACTGGCAGCAAGTGTCAAGTAACTTACTGTAGAAAACAACTACAGTAATTAACTGGCAGCAAGTGACATGTAACTTACTGTAGAAAACAACTGCAGCAATTAACTGGCAGCAAGTGACAAGTAACTTACTGTACAAAACAACTACAGTAATTAACTGGCAGCAAGTGACATGTAACTTACAGTAGAAAACAACTACAGTAATTAACTGTGAGCAAGTGTCAAGTAACTTACTGTAGAAAACAACTACAGTAATTAACTGTGAGCAAGTGTCAAGTAACTTACTGTAGAAAACAACTACAGTAATGAACTGGCAGCAAGTGACATGTAACTTAGTGTAGAAAACAACTACAGTAATTAACTGTGAGCAAGTGTCAAGTAACTTACTGTAGAAAACAACTACAGTAATTAACTGGTAGCTAGTGACAAGTAACTTACTGTGACAATAGTTGATAACATTCAAAAAATGTTTCCTGTAGATTAAATAACTGTATTCTCACTGTGTCTTCAATTACAGTAGCAACATTGTAACTGTAAAATAACAGCAAGTTCCAAGCACTTTTTATTGCAATACTGTTTTAACTGTAAAATGATGTCACATATCCCTAGGTGAGGACAGGTGTAAACTAACACAAAACAAGGCAACAAGAGATGGGAGAAGAGAGTTCAAACAAGACTGTTTAATTTTACAAAAAAAAAAAAACCGTGGGAAGGCCAAAACAAAGTGCAGCTTCAGCTGAGGTTCTTTCCCAGTTTGGGGTATCATTAGTGGCTTCCTTCCAACATGTGTACCAAAATTATGCCACCTTCAGAGGAGAAGAGAGGAAAAAGGCAAGACATTAGACAACTGCTAGCATGGTTATACAGGTTACAGTTTGCACATTACAATTTATTATACAATTTCTAATGCCAGTACCATTCAATTCAAAAAGGCTATTTCTTCAGAGGAAAGTAGTTCAACTAAAAACTGTTTGGGAGAAATATAAACTCTTAATGAACAAATTCCATTAGAAGACATTATTAAAAGACCAGCATGCTATCAGAATCTCACCTTTATCTAGTTATTTTGCCAGTCAAAGTTGGTGAAGTCTCTCATAAAGGCAACAACACGTGGGTTCATATATGAGGTCTTACACTTGACCTTTTTCCCCACTTTTCCTGCTTGTCTGGACCGTGCTACTGCACTTGCTGGATTCAGGATTAATCCTGACAAGGAACCTAAAAGAAGATGTAGATGGCAACTACTGTGCATTGCTCTTCAGTGTTTGTACTGTTTTTGTTTGTTTTTCCTGTTTTTTGTTACTCAAATACGATCAGTTTTACCAGGGATGACCTGCTGAACATTCGGCAGAACACACCACAACATCTTTTACCGGATTTTGACTGTTAACGCGTATCCTTCCAAGCATGCCTGTGGCAATGGTTTAACGGTGTGGCGAATTATGAGATCACAGCCCAGACGATCTGAATATACAAGGAGGCTGTTCTCATTTCAATTCATGTTTCAATAATATTGTGTTCCTTAAGTTCCACATATTCATGGAGCAAATGTTAATTATAATTTCCTTAATTACCATTGGCAAAATTAACAAGAAATGAAAGATGCCACAGTATAATGACACCAGGGTATCTTACATGTTGTTTGGCTGTATCAAACAAAATAAGAAACATTTGGATCAATTGATAGTTTTCACATGACGTCACACCCTTATAGGAACGCCCACCTGGCGGCCAAAACGCAGCTTTGCTCCACTGATTGTCAGCTATTTTTACGCTGATTACATCAAGTAATAATTTAGTAAAACGCAGATATTAAAAGGCGAGATTCAGTGGACACCTTATCGGTGATGTATATTTTGTACAGGCACTGAAACTAAATGAATGAATGAATATCTTTATTGTATACAAGTACAACGAAATAGAAGAAAAGCAAAGCTTTAAGGTGAGGAGAAAAAAAAATACTTTCACATTTCTGCTGGTCATTGGAAAACCTTTAAATGAATGTTTCTTCACATTTTGCTATAGATGTGTCCTCTTGGTCTTCTTAAGATTTTTGTTGATGTGTTATTAAAGAATATGTAACAGAATATCAACAAGATCAGGGTAATTGGCTGGCAGCCCTGCTTCCAGTGCTATGTGTTGTCAATTTGTACAGCACATAATAGGCTACTGTGTTTTCTACAGTACAAATAGTTATTGTGATTTTCCACAGGACATTAGCAGTTAACTGTGATTTTATATAAGCCCTTTCTTGCTACTGTGATTCTCTACAGGGCATTCTTGTTTACTGTGAATTTTACAATACTTCCCTTTTTACGGATACTTAGACTGAATATACAGTATAGTACTGTGAACTTCTATACAGTAATTTCCTGTGCACTAACACAGTACATCACTGTAGATTTCACATGACTTTTTTACAGTGCACGTTAAGGCAGTATCTGAGGATGAGAAAGATAACTGCCTGCAAAAGGATCTGAATTTAGAACGTTTCACAGTCCGATGAGTCCTGACCAAGCACAAGAGCCACAAGAACAGGTTATAAAAACACAGCTCACGTTTTGATTGTCCTCTCATCATTCAAAATGTGTGTGTGTGTGTGTGTGTGTGAGAGAGTGTGTGGCTTGTTTTTCTGATTCTAGGCAACCCAGTTTATCTACAAAGCCTCACTCTACTGTGAATCTCAACTCCCAGTTGTTAACTGAGCTGAAGGTTTGAGGTTATGACCTAAAGGAAGCTTGAGGATTAAGGTTAAATGAATAAAAGTATTAGCAATCAGAAATACACTTTTAAAAAAACCCTCAATGTTCTTTCGTCCTTGTAATAGCTCAAAATCACAGTATCAGATATATAAATATATGTAAATATATATTTGAATTTGTTTCTGATATTCATAGCAAATAAAAAAAAGAGAACTCAATGCATTAAAGATTTTTTTATTTAGTTTTTTTTTTTGCAGTTCAGTAATAATTGTCCCCAGGAGCCAGATTATGTTCAGCAACAAAGCTTTCTCACATATTACACATTTTCATAGATTATACATCATTGAATTAGTCAAAAACTCAACCTTTTTTTTTTTGTTGTTACTCAAATGTATTGTTTAGGTATATAAGCCTGGGGGTCAACCTTCATCATAAAGCCACAAATAAACCTTTTTTGTATGAAAACTGATTAATTAATTCAAAGGATGCCACATTCAAACCAAATATAACTGCACATGCTGTTTTAGTGAAATTAAAGTGGAATTTCTGAAAACCTAATGATTATTATGGGATTTGTATAATTGAGGGCTAAGGCTAGAATGAGTTTTGCCTTGTTTATATTTTGGAGGATGATTCTCATAAACGAGTCTTGGCGGTTTAGGAATAGCACTGTCTTGTGGGACCAGAGTTCAAGCAGCACACGCATTTACATGAATAAATGTGCCAGTGGTTATTAATGCTTTGTTATGTCTTAAACAATTCTAATACTGCTTATCTCTGAGGGCTGCGCTTTGGCACAGACACTCTTCACAGATTCAAGGTAATTTTTCAGAACTGTTGCGCATAATTCTCTTGGTTTTTGTTTTCTTTTTGTTGTGCAGTGTGTATGGATGCCCCTTGGCTAAGAAAAGGAAAACCCAAGAGAAACCTCCGCAGGAGCCAGCTTCCAAACGCCGTCCATTTCTAAACATGGCTGATGGAGAGCCCACCATGTATGAAAGCTATGAGGCCATGGAGGAGGGAGAGGAGAGGGAACAGGAAGAAGTAGAGGAAGTGGAAGAAGAG
Source organism: Barbus barbus (assembly GCF_936440315.1). Lineage (NCBI taxonomy): Eukaryota > Metazoa > Chordata > Actinopteri > Cypriniformes > Cyprinidae > Barbus > Barbus barbus. The sequence goes on from NC_136742.1 coordinate 20,073,208, forward strand.
GAGGAGGAAGGGGAAGAGGACGGGGATGATGAAGAAGAGGAGTGCTCAGATGACAATGAGGAACCGGGAGAGGAAGAAGAGGATGAGGAAGAGGAAGATGGAGAGGTTGAGAGAGAGGAGGTAGAGGAGATAGAGCAAATGGAGGAAGAGGTAGAAGAAGATGATGAAGTGGTGGAGGAAGATGGGGATGATGAAGAGCAGGAAGATGATGAAGAGGATGATGATGAAGATGAGCATGAAGTAGAGGAATACTATGAAAATCAGAGTCATCAGCAAGGTAAGGCTTCTCATATTGATTGCATATTCTGCTAACGTTCTCCAGAATCTCCAGAATGTTTTCATAGTTATGGAACAATGTTTGAATAATTAAAATATCATATTATTTTTAAGCATATTCTAAAGACATTTCTCACTTGATTCATTAACTCATGGATATGTTTTTTTGTTGTTGTTTGTTTTTTAATGGTAAAAATGTATCAAGTCTGATAATGTTGAAAGAATATTCTATTCATGTTATTACAAGATTTTTCAGAGAAGCTCTAAATGTTTTTCCTTGGTTATACAAACACTCTGGAAAATGACAGTAAATGTAATGTTTAGAATCTACAGACATGTAGTTGCTCTGACACAGAATGCCTCGTGAAATATGAATCAAGGGCAGCTTATTTGTGGGTCAATTGACATTTCAGAGTATAATTGACAGAATATGCAGTTATTAAAGTCAATGTTTTATTTCTTAAATTGCCTGTTTTAGTTTCAAGTCATACAGTATGTGTAATTTGCTGAATCAGAATGAAATCTACATACACCCTGCCGAGAATGGCCGGCCTTCGCCAACCTAATTAATGTAAATTTTACAGCATGGAACAATCCCTTTCGAAATTGAGGGAAAGCAGATGTGACTGCTTCCTTAGTATGCGTCTCACCCTCATTCTCTGGTGTCCTCAATCGCTTGTGACAGTGCTTCCAGAGTAATAGAGAGAGGAGGCTCTCTGAGTTATTAACTTTGGCCCCCCTCCACACACGCACAACGCCGTTCCAGGAGGTGTCAAATACATTCAGCCCCCCACCCCTCCCTGGTGAAAATGGGCTCCTCCTGAGGATATTTCTGGCTCCAGAAACAGCACCTCATCCGCTGCTTATCCCTGCAGTCTCATCCACCTCTGTCCCAAATACTAGCAACACTAAAATCTTTTTAGTACAATTGAGAGGGTTTGAGAGCAGCCTGTGCTGCTTACATGTTATCGAGCACGGATATGTCTGATGAAACATTTAAAAAGGCTGCCTGATGATTCATGTACCATATTGCAGTTTCTCTAAAATTCATCTGTTTCTTTTGCCGAATACTCATATATATTATAGCGACATAGTGGCAGTTACCATCTTGCTAAATTTCATTTGATTATTTAAATCAATTTGTACCTGTGTCATTGAGCTGTACGTGAAACCCTGGCGTGACATTTGTCTTAGATTTGCTGCATCAATGCTATCGTTCATGAGACGTTACATTTTCATAATGACAGTGTTCAGGCCGCTTCAGATTATAGAGAGGACTGACATTTCGTTTGTGAATTTATCATGCCGCACAAGCCGCTTGCTGCTGACAGGGTGGAAGGCCCTAGTGCGCAACATATTTGAGGATATATTTTTGGAGCGGTTTTGAAAATCTTAAAGGATTAGTTTACGTCCAGAATAAAAATGTCCTGATAATTTACTCACCCCCATGTCATGCAAGAGGCTCATGTCTTTCTCTCCTCAGTCAAAAAGAAATTAAGGTTTTTCAGGAAAACATTCCGGGTTTTTTCTCCATATAGTGGGCTTCAATGGGGACCAATGGGTTGAATGTCCAAATTGCAGTTTCAATGCATGCCTTAAAGGGCTCTACATGATCCCAACTGAGGAATAAGGGTCTTATCTAGGGAAACGAACGGTCATTTTCTAAGTCCACAATATGGAGAAAAATCCTGGAATGTTTTCCTCAAAAACCTTAATTTCTTTTCGACAGAAGAAAGAAAGACATAAACATCTTGGATGGCATGGGAGCAAGTAAATTATCAGGAAATTTTAATTCTGGAAGTGAACTAATTGTAAAGTAATTGTAATATTAATAAGGTAAATTGTAATTAAGTGTAATTGTAAGGTTACATGTTAATGTTGCACTTCATTTCGATTATCTACTAAATTTTTATTTAGACATTCTACTAACTATAAGTATATCTGCAACTACATGCCAACTAACTCTCAATAGCGTATTAGTCAAGTAATAGTACATAGGGTTGGTAGAATAAGTTGACATGTACTTTCAAAGTTACTTATAGTGAGTAGAATGTCTGTTGGAGGAACATCAGAATAGTGTTCAGACACAGACTCTCCACTAACACTCTAAAGATTGGTATTTGACATAGTTGCAAAGTTATTCACAGTCTATGTCTAAATGTCTAAAGTGGACTATCAAAATAAAGTGTTATCAAATTCCTTGTATTTTTTGCATTTAACCAACAAATTTTTCTCTTTTTCTCGTTTCTCTTCAGACAATAATTATTCTAGTGGTGGACAATCAAAATCCAATCAAATAGTTGAGAAGGACAATAACAATAACAACAGTATTAACAATGAGGAGTATGAGAATTATGACGAGCTGGTGGCCAAGTCTCTTCTCAACCTTGGTAAAATCGCAGAGGATGCCGCCTACCAGGCCATGACGGAATCAGAGATGAACAGCAATTCTTCCAACAGTGCAGGTGAGTATGACGACGAGGATGAAGATGAAGGGAGCGAACAAGGAGGCCATAAGGGAGAGCTGAGCGTCGACTTGGATAGCGATGTGGTACGTGAGACCGTGGACTCCCTGAAGCTTCTGGCCCAGGGACACGGAGCCGTGCTTCCTGACGAGGGATACGCAGACGGCGGGTCTGGGGATCCTGGCTCTGCTTGCCACGCTAACGGACGGGGCCAGACGGAGGAGAGCGAGGAGGAAGTGTGTCTCAGTAGCTTGGAGTGTCTGCGCAACCAGTGCTTCGACTTGGCCCGCAAACTCAGTGAGACCCAAACGCCCGAGCGGTCTACGATGGAGGACCAAGTGCAGCACCAGGTGGAGCATCAGCATCAGCATCAACATCAGCATCAGCATCAGCATCAGCATCAGCATCAGCAGCAGCAGCAGCCTCCAATGCATCACATGCCCAGGTACGACAGCTGCCAGATGGACCAGCACAGACCCCTTGAGAGGAACTACTCAGACATGGTCAATCTGATGAAACTGGAGGAGCAGCTCAGCCCTGCTTCAAGAGGCTACCCCTCTAGCTGCGCCCAGGAAGGGGATGAGGACACTACGTCAGTGGCCTCCGAGCGTTCCGATGAAGCTTTTGACATGACTAAAGGCAACCTGTCGCTGTTGGAAAAGGCCATTGCTCTGGAATCCGAGCGTGCCAAGGTTATGCGAGACAGAATGGCATCAGAACAGATGGTGGCTCGGAGGGACAATCAGCGCCTTCATGGAGAGCACAGCCCAAGGCAGAGCAGCAGTGCAGAAGAACGCAAGGCCCGACTCCATCATGATGGCGCAAAAAGAGCATATTACCCTAAAGGTAAAAATAAAACTTCTAATGAGATTTTGCATTTCAGCAGAGATTTCAGTAGATAGTTCCTCTTCATTATACAGAATATGTAAGCCATATTCTGCCACTGAGGAAACTTATAAAGTCACAACTGTGAGATAAAAGTCAGAATTTTCTTATTTTATTTCTTTATTTTTGGTAAATGTGCCTTTATGTGATATTATATTTCACAATTGTGACTTTCTTTCCCACAAATGTGACTTTATATATTCCAGTGTGACATTTTCTTACTTATTCTGAAACATTTTCTTACAATTACCAGTTTTATTTTTTTTACTCTGTCACACTTGTGATATATAAAGTCAGTACTATCCTATTTACTTCTTTATTTTTGGTAGTTGTGACTTTAAATCTCACAATGTGGCATTATATCTCACAAATGCGGCCTAATTCCTTCTACTTGTGTTATTTCTCAGTAAACATCACAATGTGAATTTATTTCTCGTAAATGCGACTTTATATATTCAAGTGTGACTTTTTGTTTGTTACTTTAAACATTTTGCACAGTTAACTGTAAACAATTTTCTCTGAGGTGGAATCAAGTTTCCATAAAGAAGCATACTTGCACAAACAGAGATTTTTTTGAATATGAATATCATTTTCTCGTCCTGAAAGCTGTTGCGGCATTTGTTCCCCAGTGTCTTGGGTCACTTAACATTCTGTCACACATTGTGCCGATGACATTGATCACTATGGAGTCACTTTGGTGAGACGGCAACATTTTTGGGGCTTGTTTTAAATACTCAGGTCACCCTGGTAGCAACTTCAATAATGACAACAGCTTATGCTGCTAAAATAGGCTGACATGGTAACATCAGAGACTTACCTTGTCAGTCATGAGTAATGGCAATCTGCATGGCCCGTTAAGAAAGCATATCTCATCCCTTGGATCCCATACATGGTTTATTACCTCAGATCCTTCCCAATCCATACCCACTACCTTTGGGAATGAGCCATCTCCTCTGATATATCCAGATATTAGCAATCAGAAACTACAGGAGCATATCAATATCACATTTAACAAATGTACGTTTCAGTGTTGATGTTCCTCAGGTCACCTCTGGTTACACAACCTAACAGCTCTTCCTATCTGGTACTTTAAAAGGTTCATCATTTGTCTCTGCTCAGATGGAACTGCTTTGTATGTTTCATTTCCTTCCATTTGCTCAATTTGGACTATGTTTTCCATTAAAGAGAGCGTCTCTGTGCTTCCTATCTTAGAGCAGTTTGCTGTTGTTTTCAGTGCACGACCACAGCAAGTCAGAGGGTCGTGTAATTATAGAATTACACCATGATTTCACACCTCGTCTCCAGAAACTATTCTTGGCGCTAATTATTGGAGCGTCGTTATTAAATATTTCGAGTGATCTCGCTGTTCTGACTGACAGGGAGCATTATTATTGCATGCTTGTGGAGTTCTACAGCAGTTATTTTTGGCTAATAAAAGAGGGAAGATATACCAAATGTGTTCACTTAGCTAAACCGGTTTGAATAACAGAGAATGCATGTATTGATAAATGCATCCACAAAACTGCTGTTTGCTGGTTTTTCCTTTCTGGTCTCGTGGTAGAAGCTATGCTGGGTTTTCATTTGCAAGATAAAATTGGGAAACTGTTATGGTGGAAACTTTAACCTATTTAACAGCAGGATTCTGAATTGGTTGCATGTATTTAATATAAATAGCACACATGAACACCTTAACCTGGAGTAAAATATCTTTTGTAGAATAAAATGGCATGAGATGAAATCATTGATACATTTATAAGTATAATGTAAAGACTCAGATTCCTATTTCCTCACAATGATTGTCTCATTTTATGTGATTCTTACTTTTCATACTGTAAGGTGATTGTAAATCAGCTTTTCTTTCTCAGCGCGTACAGTTGTAAATTTCATCTTTATGAAACCGTTTCGGATGGTGGAGATACGATAATCACCCACTGATTTGTACATATGTTGGAAGTGCTGTTTTATTATATTTATATTCTATTATATTATTCATTAGTTGCCATTAGATCTACAATTGTCACTAGTACAGAAAACTCCATCATAAAATTATTGAACTATAAAATTTTCCTGATAGGCTTTTATTAGTGTTTGGTAACCATAGTATAAGCGGAATAATTGACTCCAGTCCGTTGAATTGTTAGGAAATAATGCACTCGGGTGTGCATTAATGTCTAATAATTCAACAGCCCATCGTCAATTATTCCTTGTGGATTTGCATTTTAATGAGAATATATATTAAAAAACACAATCTACATATCAGGGAATAAATAGACAATCAATTGAAATTAAAGATGTAAATCTTTTTTTATTGTCCGACTGATGAAATTCCTCTGTGCCGTGACTGTTAAATGTTTCTGAATTACAATCCAATACAATCTCAGCCACAAGTCTCATTCAAGCTATATTCTTTATCCAGTGTCCAATTTCAAAGCAAACAGACAGTGTTTGAAAATAGCTGTAACCGGAGCATAAATGTTATCCCAAAGAATCCAGCAAGTTAATGGGATTTTCTTACTGTGCCTGTAACAGGATATGCCAATAACTGTCTTTGCTTACAGACTCAAGGGGTGAGAAAAAAGAAAGCAAGTGTCCAACCCCTGGTTGTGATGGCACGGGGCACGTAACTGGACTCTATCCTCACCATCGAAGCTTGTCCGGCTGCCCTCACAAAGACCGCGTGCCACCAGAAAGTAAGCCGAATATCTACAGCCATTTGCACATTGGTCACCATACGTGTTTGCTACGTGCCGTCTGTGCTGTGGGCATGTTTTACCTCTCTATTCTGTAATGCATATGAGCACATTTCCTCCACCACCCGAAGCGGTGGCACACTTTCTCGTACGACCAACCTCTGCTTATGAGTAATTTTAGCCTGTTTCTCAATAAGGCTGCATTGATCTCTCAGGCGCAAAGCAGCTTTTTCCTCACTACCTCCAGTCACACCTCTAATTGGATGAGGATCATGCCACAGGCAGGCTCTGATGAGTCAGTTTACTGCAGGCCCAGAGATGTAGCGCTGCAGGATGTGTCATAGACAACCTAGTGGCTAGACTCATTTAATTCACTAAAAATAAATCAGTTTTTATTGAAGAGTGCTTTCTTTTCCTCATACACCAATGCTTTCACACAACGTGCATGCCATTAATACATTGCATGCCTAGATTCTTCTTTCACCATATGGTGTGGCCGTGATTAACTTTATGATTAACTGATTTCAGCTGGAACGTTTCTTAGGAGCATGTGCATGCTGTTGTCACTTAGCCCATTCAGCTTAATGGAACACAAGGCTTTCATACTCACTCTGGATCCTCCTAACCTTCTCTCGCCCTCTCCTCTCTGTTTGTCCAAGTTCTTGCAATGTATGAGAATGTTCTAAAGTGCCCCACGCCTGGCTGCTCGGGACGCGGCCATGTAAATAGCAACAGGAACTCCCACCGCAGGTGAGTGGCTGGAAGGAACGTGGAGAGAAGAAACTGGCGCCACTGTGGGGACTGATGTTCCAGTCTTTTTACACACTTTATATAGGGAATAAGAAGAATGCGTAGTTTTAGATGGAGCCTTGCTTTCAGGAAGGAGAAGAGGGACTGATTTGTTTGTGTTGTGCTGAGCTCGGCTGGATCGTAGAAACACATAGCTCCAGGCTCAAATATTTTATTTGGACATTAGCACTTTTGACATGCAGAGTGGAGATTCAGGATTCTATTCCCACATGGAACAAGGGACTTGGTGAACTTTTGAAACCTTAAAATGTATAAATAAGATCATAATATAAAATATTTTATTATTAAATATTTTTATTTATAACTAATATTTTATTTATAAATATTTATTTATATTATATATTCATATTTAATTAAATTTAATTGATACTGTATATAATGATAATGCATATATTAGTATATACACACACAACATATTTACTGTATAGTGTGTGTGTGTATGTGTGTGTGTGTGTGTGTGTGTGTGTGTGTAAACAAATTATTAAACTAAATTTTATAATAATAATTTTATATATAAGAAGCTAGAGAAATTGGTATCACTATGGAAACTATTGAAAAATCTTAAAATTAAAAGCAAATGTGTAATTCTAATGAATAATTCAATTTAATATTTAATTATATGTTATATATATAACATATGTATATATATAATTAATGTAATCCAAGATCCAAACAAACGAACGAAGACTTGACTAGACTTGGCATGAACAGACTAGACTCACCAACAGCAGGTTACAACATCATTACACGACGAGAGACAATGGCAACATGATGGCTACTTATATCAAACAATACCAGTCACATGACAAGAACCAACCAATGAGAGACAGGACACATGATTAAGACTACCAATCAGAACATGACACAATGAACAAAGGAACCAATAGCATGAATCCATGAGGGTAAGGGAAGCATGACACAATCAGGGTCCATGACTAAACTCCAAAATAAAAGACATGAATGTGAAACAAAACCCACGTTCCACATATATTAGTGCTGTCAAACGATTAATCGCAATTATATTATGTAAAAAAAAAGTGTTTATTTTAGATGCGGTTTATCATGATTAATCATTTGACAGCACTAATATAAATATATATATATATATATATATACAGTCATGGACAAAAGTATCGGCACCCTTGGTAAATATGATCAAAGAAGGCTGTGAAAATTAATCTGCATTGTTAATCCTTTTGATCTTTTATTTTAAAAATTCACAAAAATCTAACCTTTTATTGGATAATAAGAATTTAAAATAGGGGGAAATATCATGATATTTTATATTATTTTACATGATATATTATGAAACAAATGTTTTTTTTTCAAATACACCTTGGACACAATTATTGGCACCCCTAGAAATTCTTATGAGTAAAATATCTCTGAAGGATATTCCCATTCATATTCACAATTTTGAGCTCTCCAGGGTGATTATGAACATGAAATTATCCAGCCATGGCTTCCTGTTTCACAGAAATGTAAATAGGAGGGAAAACAAAGCCCAAATTCCCTTAATCATCCATCACAATGAGAAAAAACTGAATATATTTCTGATGTGCAGCAAAAGATAATTGAGCTTCACAAATTAGTTAAGTGGCTTTAAGAAAAGAGCTAGAGCAGTGAACATTCCCATTTCCACCATCAGGGCAATAATTCATAATTTCCAATCAACAGAAAATGTTACGAAACTGCCTGGAAGAGGACGTGTGTCTATATCGTCCTAATGCACGGTGAGGAGGAGAGTTTGAGTGGCTAAAGACTCTCCAAGGAACACAGCTGGAGAATTGCAGAAAACAGTTGAGTCTCGTTGTTAGAAAACCTTAAAAACAAATTGTTAAACAGCACCTACATCACCACATGTTGTTTGGGAGGGTTTCAAGAAAAGTTCTCCTAGCTCATCCAAAAACAAACTCCAGCATATTCAGTTATCAGACACGACTGGAACTTCAAATGGGACTGGCTGCTATGGTCAGATGAAACTAAAAAATTTGCTTTTTAGCAGCAAACACTCAAGATGGGTTTGGTGAACACAGGGATAAAAAGTACCCCATGTGTACAATAAAATATACTCCTGTATTTTTGATGTTGTGGGCCTATATTTCTGCTGGATGTCCTGGACATCTTGTTTAGACACATGGCATCGTGGATTCTATCAAATACCAACAGATAAAAAATCAATAAGTGACTGACTCTGTTAGAAATCTTATAATGGGCCATGTTTGGATCTTCCAACCGGACAATAATCCAAACACAAACCTCAAAAACAACACAAAAATGGGTCACTGAGCACAAAACCAAGCTTCTGCTATGACCATTCCAGTCCTCTGACCTGAACCCTGTAGAAAATGAGTGGGGTGAACTGAAGAGAAGAAGCACCAACATGGAGCTGGGAATCTAAAGGGTCTGGAGAGATTCTGGACGAAGGAATGTTCTCTGATCTCTTGTCAGGTGTTCTCTAACCTCATCAGGCATTATAGGAGAAAACTCCTATACTATTTTGGCAAATGGAGGTTTTGTATCGAAAGTATTGAATAAAAGGGTGCCGTTAATTGTGGCCAATGTGTATTAGAGAAAAACATTTATTTCATAATGATATTTCCCCCCATTTTAAATTGTTATTATCCAATGAAAGGTTAGATTTTTGAGAATTTTTAAAATAAAAGATCAAAAGGATTAACAATGCAGATTAATTTTCACAGCCATCTTTGATCATATTTACCAAGAGTGCCGATATTTTTGGCCATGACTGTATATATATATGTATGTATGTATTATACGTCCTAATAATAATAAAAATATAACCTTTACTTATATAACTGTTTAAATATATATAATATATATATATATTTTTTTTTTTTACAAGATGAATATGAGAATTTGGCCTCTGCAAATTAAGATTTCCTTAAGAATGAGAGCTCTACAAAAAGTCACAGACTTACACTAAGATGTGCCTCCATGTGCATATGGTGTACATTCAGACAGATGCAGTCTCCACCCGAAGTTGCTGCAGGCCATGTTATATGGAACAGCTCCTATGGGACAAGCACACACACACACACACACACTATTAGAAGGGTTGAGCTGAAGAAAACAAAATGTATAATAAGGGAATATAACAACCTTGTACAGTATATGGTTTGTCTACACATTCCTCATTGCATGGTTGTCATGGTAACTCAGCATAGTGACAGCCGTCCTTCTGTCTGTCAGTCAGCACTCACTCACTATTTCAAATTCCATTCCTTTAAATGCACTTGTACTTATATGCTTTATGTGTTTCTGAAATTGCAGAGCGTGGGGTTTATGCTTGTATTTTTGTCTCATTTTTTGATAATGACTGAATGGTTTCCGTATAACCAGAAAACAATACAAAAATTGCAGACGATAAGAAGACAGTTCCCAGCTATACAAAGGATTACGTAGAGAGAGAGAGAGAGAGAGAAAGCAACAGAAAAATGAGAGAAATGAGACAGAAATGAGGGATAAACAAACGGAGAAGAAGATAGATTAATGAGAGGAAGAAACAACGAGGGAAAAAGAGAGCAAGAGAGAAAGGAGAAAAAAAGGAGAGCAAGGGAGCGTAGCTGGATGTTCTGAAGCTCAGTTTGCTGTAGTGTGTCTCTCTGAAATGACTGCGGTATCTCGCTGTGAGGAGCTTTCTGAAGCCAGCCAGCCAGAAATGCCCAGCAGATATCTGCAAAGCTTTGCCTTCATACTATAGAACTAGGCCACATGAAATGCATAATTCATACATAAATATCCCCATGTACCACACACACGCGTACCAGGATTTTACAAACACGTTGGAAGACTGTATTGAGAGAATGTCATAAAGTCGGACTATTCTCTCTGACAGACTTGTCTCCATATGCTGGTATTATACATTCCCTCATATCTCACTTTGTTCTTCAACTTCTGCTATCTACTAGGGCGTGTGTGTGTGCGTTTGGGAGTGTGTATGTGTGTGTGCCCTTACATGCTGCTTGTAACGTAATGTTAACACTACATAAATTGCTCTGCTGCTGTTGCAGTCTCTCGGGATGTCCCTTAGCCGCCGCTGAGAAGATGGCAAAGGTTCAGGAGAAACATCACCCCTGCGACAGCTCCAAGTCCAACCAGGCATCAGACCGTGTCCTGAGGTACTTTGTGACCCTTTGTGCCATATGTACTTTAACATAAAGACTTTAATTTTTATTTATTCTCATCATTCTTTAAAACCGACTTTCCTTTTTCACTGATGCATCTAAAACTATTGTTAGTCAAGAGACAAACAATTATTTAGCATTCAATTTTCATTTAATATACAGTATTACATAATTTCAATAATATTAATTATTGTAATTTATTGTTAAAATTACTATATAATTATACATATATATATATATATATATATATATATATATATATATATATATATATATATATATATATGTATATCTGGGCAACATTTAACCATGATTAATTAAAAATTGTGTAAATAATATGTGTGTGTGTGTGTGTGTGTGTTTGTGTGTATATATACATACATAAATACACACACGTGCATGTATATATTTAAGAAACATATGTTGTGTTTAAATATTAAATGTATTTATATATAATATACATTTTATGAATATAAATATATACATGTAAATCAAATAAAATATAAATAAATACATGTAAATATTTTCAATATATATACTGTATGTGTGTGTCTTTACACACATATATTCTATAAACAAAAACTTTTATTTTGGATGCGATTATATGTATGTGACCCTGGACCACAAAACCAGTCATAAGGGTAAATGTTTCGAAATTGAGATTTATACATAATTCGATATAAATAAATAAATGAGCTTTCCATTGATGTATGGTTTGTTACGATAGGACAATATTTGGCCGAGATACAACTATTTTATAATCTGGAATCTTAGGGTGCAAAAAATCAGCCTTTAAAGTTGTCCAAATGATGTATTTTTGGCTATTGCTACAAATATACCCCAGCGACTTAAGGTTTTGTGGTCCAGGGTCACATATATAATTATTACAATAATTATATATATATATATATATATATATATAAAATTCATACTGAAATAATATCTAATATACAATATGTATCATATTATTTATACATTTTTATATTATAATATAATGTGGTTATTTGTATATTTGTAATTGAAAAAATTACATAATTTAAATACTGACTTTTTATATATGAATCCAGATGATTAAAAGTGTGTTACATGACAAATTTAAAATGGATTGAGCACTGTGATTCATCTTGACTTTGAGTATAATATAGAGTATGTCCAGGACTCTGATACCCAACCTCGATTCCCTCCCTTTGTCAATTGTTCCAGACCCATGTGCTTCGTAAAACAGCTGGAGATCCCACAGTATGGGTACAAAAATAACGTCCCAACCAGTACTCCACGATCCAACCTGGCCAAGGAGTTGGAGAAGTACTCCAAAGCCAGCTTCGACTACAGCAGCAGTTATGACAACCAGCCTCATGCCTATGGCAAAAGGTCCCTCACCCCGAAGCACCATGGGCGAGACACCTCACCCAAAGGATATGATGGCAAGCTTGGCTTTGTTATTCTTTTCCTCTGTCATTGAAGCTGGTGAGGTAGAAGGAGTCAGAGTTGATAAACTGGTCTTTCTCTAGGGGATCAGATGGAAATAAGATTAGAATTAGCTTTGTACTACCAGACGTCCTTGCGGTATTTTCCATTAAAAAAGAATTTCTTCTCTATTTTCTGTTTTGAAGTGAAGGCTTTCTCTTAATAAAAGGTTTAGCTTGGATTTTTCACAGGCAGCTGTCGAGTTCAGTGCTCCTTTATTGGAAATCCTACTCTACTTATTGGCTTCTGAAATGATTAATAACCTAGGTACACAAACCCAATGAAGGGATTTACAATTTGCATGCAGCTCCTTTAATTTAATTATGGCTGGACAGATATTTTCGACCACCATAGTACATATGTGTGAAGAATGTATATATACACATCTATAAAAGCATTTTATCCTATAAAATATTTTATTTTTCTCTTTGTATGTATGTATATATAATGTTGCAAGACGTTCTCTTATCAATTAAAAATAGAAAAAAGGTCCACTACAAAAGGTTAATTACTGGTCCACAGTGAGAGATGCAGACAGATGTTTGAATGACGCCAGATTTAAAAACCTGTCATCTGGATGTTTGTCAGTTTTCTCAAATATTATGTTTCTCTGTCTTTGGTTCAAGCTTCATTTTTGGAGGTTTTTGTGTTTGGTAATGTGCAGCGTTGTAGCTCACAACTGCAGCTCTGGTCTTGATAAATGAGTGCACTTACATTTGTGAAGGAATCAAATTAACTGGAACGATTTTGTTCAAAATGGTAGCAGTTGATTTCACGCCCATGCCAGAAATTGTAGAGATTTCCTGTCAACAGAATTCAGCGGGATATTTTGGTACAGTTTCATTAGCTGTGCTTAAAATAACTCATTTTTATTATAACTCATGGTTATTACATCAGGACAGTCTTGATTGTCCATAAGGAGCATTACAGCATGCCCTGCAGTGATAATATAGACAATGTTATTGAAATCAGAACACATACCACATCTCGGAAATTAAAGAGCATTCTTGCAAGTGATGTTACTTGCCTGTATGCTTTATCAAAGAAATGCAGTTTTTGATAAATGAGACAAACGAAGAAAATTAAGCTTGGAAAAAAAATTAATGAGAATAACATTTAATTAATGTTAAGAATTAACTCCACTTCATTTAGAATCAGTTGGCAACATCAATTAGTTACACCCAGTTTAGTTATGACAGCATTGCTATTTGTCTCAATGCAAAATTAGATGAAAAATAAGATCAAATGGGAGAGTAGTATAAATCTTGAATAAGTGAATATAACTGCATTTTAGCAGCTGATTTGTCACCTTCCAGTATTGAAGATTATAACAGTTCCTTAGTCAATACTAGGTTTCTTTTTTTCTCAGATGTTGTGTCTGGATGCAGACCAAGATTTCTCTATGAATGTGGATTTATATAAAACAGAAATGCTGTATAAATGCTTCCCATAAAGGTCTTAGATTTCATGTTAACAATGTGTAGCCCTCTGCATGAAACCCAGATACACTGTTAAACCATTTCTCCTCCTCTCCTCCACTCTCTCTCTCTCACATTCAATTTCTCACAGCATTCATCATGAAACATCAGATTATCTAATAATGTGTGTATCTATGTTTCTGTCTGTCTATCTATTTATCTATCTATCTATCTATCTATCTATCTGTTCTATCATTTTGTTGATTTATCTATTTTTCTATCTGTCTGTCTTTCTATTCCCCCATCCATTCATCCATCCATCCAAGTTTTTAGTGGCTGTCTGACCCGGTGTATGTGTATGTGTGCAGCCAAGCGCTACTGTAAGACCTCGAGCCCGGCCAGCAGCACCACGAGCAGCTACGCTCCCAGCAGCAGCAGTCTTAGCTGTGGAGGAGGAGGAGGGGGAGGAGGAGGAGGAGGAGGGGGTGGAGGAAGCAGCGCCAGCAGCACCTGCAGCAAGAGCAGCTTCGACTACACGCACGACATGGAAGCCGCCCACATGGCCGCCACCGCCATCCTCAACCTGTCCACGCGCTGCAGAGAGATGCCCCAGAGCCTCACAGGGAAAGGCCCAGAGCTCCTGGCACAGGTGAGGGTCCACAACTTTTTCCTGCCAGTTCCTCTCTCATCCTCACCCACTTGTACTGCTAATATTGTATTTTGCTTTCTCTCACTGGGTATTTCTTAGTTTCTCTGCACTGCCTTCCAGTATGTAATGGCAGTGCACCGAAATGAGGGCATGCAAGTCATTCGGGGCAAACCCCTGGTCTTCTCCTCATCTTCTCCTCAACCTTTGCTCATTTGCACAGGGTGCGATTTCACACAGTGAATGACAGCAGCACCTCTGAGAGCTCTCTGCTAGACTCAGGGTCATCATATGAGCCTAATGGACTGAACGAGCCACGGTTGCTTTAGTGACACATCGATTTCAGACATAATCTGTATGGTGATAATGAGAGCGTAGGGCTGGAGGAGACCAGAGGAAGCTGGCAGCTGCAGGAACGCTGGGGTTGTGGTGCCCCTACCCTCTCTCACTGAGACAAGTAGAATTAATGTTGATTTCAGCTGTGGTCCAGGCCAAGCCAGTTCTCCCAGCATCCCTCTGGGTACATAGGAAAGACAATGACCTCTCTTTTTTAAGGACAGTGAGGCAGCAGGCTAGAGGGAGTGGGGATGAGAATGAGAGAGAGAGAAAGAAGGAGGGACAGAGGTACTAAGGAGCTGCAGGGCTCTATATATTCACTAATAAGCAGCTGTGCATGGAGATGTAGGGCAGCGCAAAGAAGAAGCTCACACTCTTCTTTCGTATCTTTTCTCCTCCCATCCTTTCCCACACTGTAAAAACTGGTTGTAGAGTTTTAGAAATTCATCTACATAATTATAAATGTATTAATTGAACGTAAAATGTCGTCAAAATTTGCCATCAAGTCTAGAAATACTTTTTCTTGGATAATCTTATAAAGTACACTACATGTACTTGAAATGTTTTTTGAAGTCTCTTATCCTCACTTGCATATAACTTAAAAAAAAAGTAAAAATTAGTAATATACAATTAATATACCATTTAAAATAACTTTCTCTAGTTTAGTATGTTTTAAAATGTGTTTTATTCTTATGATAGCAAAGCTCAATTCTCTGCAGCGATTAGTTCAGTCTTCAGTGTCACATGATCCTTCAGAAATCATTCTATTATGGTGGTCAAGAACTATTTAATATTATCAATGCTGCTTAATGTAGTTGTCAAAACCATTATATGCTTTTTCAAGATTCTTTGATAAATAGAAGTTTAATAAATAGAAGAAGATTAAAAAGAACACCATTTATTTGAAATAAAAATCATTTTATTATCTTTTGTGGTCAATTTAATGCCTCCTTTCATTCATTTATTCAAAAAATTCAAATAAAAACATACCGACCCCATTCTTCTAAAAGGTAGTGAATATACAGAACAAAGTGCTTGTTGTCTCATAATATGCCACATGACCTTAAGACTTTTTACAGTACATGAAATGTGACAAGGGTAGCAAACAACTAGCTAACTAACTAATCATTTTAAGTAGAGGTACAAATACAGCTTGACATCACCAGACATTAATTACCACACGTGACAACAAAATCAGCAACAACAGTGTAAATAAAGCTGGCAAACGGTCAAACAATGCAACTATATTAATTATTCATGCCTAACGCAGGGAAGAGGGAAGAAGGCTAATTGGACTGAACCACAAAACTACTGTTTCAGTCTAGGTATTTGAAGACAAAATTAATGCCCCATATGTTGGTTCCCCTTAGAGAAGCCTTGATAATGTTTTTGTAAGTTGTTTAAAGTAGGCATGACACAGAAATGGCAATTGTATTTCTTCCCTATTAATACATATTTTAAATTTCGCAAATTAAAAAAATGATGTGCATGGATAAATCATTTATAATACATACTGCAATATTCCAAAAAATAAGAATGATCAATATTGATTTCATGGTGAATAATATGTGTAACCAAAAAATACAATTTACAATTTTTCCAGATTTTTTTTTTAAATAATTAAAACAGTAATAATTAAATATAATAATTATTCAATTAATTAAATATAATATCATATAAATAAAAAATAAATTAAATATAGTAATAATATATTAAAATAATTATACAAGCTTAAAAATCTTAACTGTGCATATGAACCATGTACCCATCCTCATCTGTCATCCTTCCCTTCCGTATCTCACTCTGCTTTTTTCTCATCTTTTTTACTTCTTAATTATTCTCTTTATTCTCTTATCAATTCTACTCTCTCTTCTCTCTTTCGTGGCAGAGCCCTGATGACAGAGATGGGGATGAGAACGGAACCCTGGATCTGAGCCGGGTTGGAGGGATGGGAGAGGGCAGTGGAGGCACAGTGCTGACCCCCCTGCAGCCCATGTCGCCCCAGCGGCAGGCCCTGCTCAACAGCCACTGCTACCAGATGAGCACGGCAGACTGCTGGGACCTGCCTGTGGACTACACAAAGATCAAACGCCTGGACGACGACCACAAGGAGGTAATCCCCAGCCCACACCCCCTGAGTCTGGCTAGAGACAGACTGAAGCACTTGCGTCACTTTACATGAAGTGAATTTAGATGATAGTTTCCACCTTTTTGGCTCATTGTATTTTGCTGCACCGGAGAGTGTGATCATTTTGTGATCATTCAGAATATTCCATTTTATCATTTTGAAAACATTATTGGAACTTTACATTTGAATGTTCTGTTAACATTCTGAAGCAGATAGTAAAATGTTAAATTAACATCAAGCTAAATTGATTTAGAAATAATGTTGCATGAACAATCTATAAATAATGTTTTTTTGCTAATGTTTTGAGAACGTTATTGAAGACCAGATAACAGACTGGGAATGTTACCTGTTAGCGTTGTGTCTGAGCATCCTGACAGCAACAAAGAAGTGGAACTATCTATTTGCTTGATGAGGCGAAGTGTTCAGGAAACCTGTTTGAAAGCGGTCATTATTTCTGTTAGCAGTAGTGAAAGTGAAAGAAATTACACACCTTTAAAAAACGTGTCGAATTAGCATTTATCTTAAAACATAAAACAGTACTTTCACAACTGTGACTATAAAAATTCTTAAGAACCACCCTCTCTTTGGTTTCATCTTTCACCAGGCATTTTGCTTTTTTGTTAGCAGCTAACTGGTTATCTGAAAGACGGTTGGCAGATGAATGCTAGTCATAGTAAGATTACCATTAACTGCTTAACTTACATGTTCAGCCCACTTCCAATGCAATCAGTAGGCAGAAGCTTCTGCTTAGTCTTCCCCCTTTTCTTTTCCACTGTAGCTAAGCAAAAGGACCTGTTTATAATATAAAATTGTTTGCCTGTGACATGTTAATGGGAGCACAATGTAGTCATTTCTAAACCGTTGCTTTGTCCAGTAAACTGGTTGTTGAAGCTATTTTAGTGCTATGAAGGACGGTAGGTTGTTCCTTTTGAAGGACTGAAAGGACATCTAGTGTAGAACGCTGGTACTGCATGCCTTCACTTCACTGGAGAATATTGCTTGAGAACGGATTTTTCCTCTGTTAATTAATTACTCATTGATGAACCCCAGACTTAAACTGTTGTTATTATTATTTCAAAGGGGAACTGATGTTTTTTGCTAAATTGTTGGGGACCTGGAAAGAATGCAAATTAGGATGTATGAGATTTTGTGCTCAGTGTAATAATAACATGGGATTCTTTTAAATGTGAACTGCGCTGTATATTATGCAATTACAGTACTAGCAGGCCATTGTACTATTGTTCCTTTTTATAGTGCATCATAACATACACTGAAATCTGTCTTTTTCTTTCTCCATCCTCATTATCAGGATGACCTGGACCCATTTCAGGATCTATTAGAAGAGCAGCAGTATTCAGGAGACGTGTCCCTCCCCAGCCCTAAACACAAATATGCTCCCTGCAAGGAGAGCAAGAAGGAGCTTCTCACGTAAGCATTTGCACTGGATCAGGACTATATCCTGTTGTTGACCTTGTAGCATGATTGTTTTTATTATTACTGTGTGTCCATTGATATAAGAAGTTAATAATTGAGCTAGGATACATTAAATTGATCAAATGACAAAAGTTTTTTATTATTATTATTATTATTATTCATCAAAGAACCCTGAGAAAAATATTTTTATCCCATAAAATATTAATATTAACGGTTTTCAGTATTGACAAAAGTCAGCATCAATGGGCTGGTCATGATCTTAGCGTCCATGTTCAAAAAAACAGCAGGGTTTTTTAGGCTACTAAAAGTGTACATGATTTTAAACTTATTTTTTCAAAAGTACAATTCGAAGTACAATCATTTATTTCCATATAAAACTTTTTAATGATAAATGTGACCCTGAGTGCACCTTAGTAGCTTTAATAATGCAGTTGTTCTAGTAAACCATGCCTCATGCTTTTAAAATCTTCCCTTAAGGCTATCGAGCTGCCAACTGGCTGACAAGGGCATGCGTGGTATGATGACATCTAACTCCCAGGATCTGAAGTAAGCCCTCGCACTCTCGTGTTTACACGGCACCTCAATTGACCCTCAAAATGAGGTCTGTCTGAGGTTACGCTAATCTGTTTCATGTTTTCATTGCTTGCAGGTGTCCCACTCCTGGCTGTGATGGCTCTGGGCATATCACAGGCAACTACGCCTCACACAGAAGGTGAAGACTCACAAATATGCGCATTAAAAATTTGAATCTAATACATCATGTAATGTTTTGGCCACCCGTGGATTCAAAGAAGTGCAATGAGAAGCCCTTGGTATTTTTTGGTAAATGTGTTTCTTGCTCTGAAGTTTGTCAGGTTGTCCCCGGGCAAAGAAGAGTGGTATTAAAATAATGCACAGTAAGGAGGATAAGGATGACCAGGAACCAATCAGGTGCATTTTTTTAATTCCTTCAACTATCCAAAGTAACTTAAAGTTTAATTTTGCTTGTTGTAACTTACACAAGGACTAAGGTTAAAATCAGTCAGAGGGCAATTGCAGAAGGAACTTCACTATGTGTGTGTGTGTGCTTATGTGTGTGAACTCGTCTCTGCTGTGCCCTATGTCTTTAGGTGTCCTGTGCCAGGCTGTGATGGCCAGGGTCATGTGACAGGGAAGTATGCATCCCACCGCAGTGCATCCGGCTGCCCGCTGGCCGCCAAGCGTCAGAAAGACGGTTATGTGAACGGAGCGCCTTTCTCCTGGAAGTCTGGCAAGACAGACGGCATGACCTGCCCCACCCCAGGCTGCGATGGCTCAGGCCACGTCAGTGGCAGCTTTCTCACCCACCGGAGGTACATGAGTGTGTGTGTGTGTGTGTGTGTGTGTGTGTGTGTGTGTGTGTGTGTGTGAGCGTTTCTTAACTAAACCATTATTTAGCAATAAATAATTTTCTTAATCAGTATTTTTGCATTTATTTTAATAAAAATATCACAACATTCTTTAAACATGAGTAGTAGAATTATTAACTGTCTTGTTATTATGAACTAAAATTAAAGCTATTTCAACAAATTGGCAATTGAAATAAATCTCAAATAAAACAAAATATAAATATTAGAAAATAAAATTTTGAATGAAAACTAGATATGTTGCTTTGGCAACTAACTGAAACAAATAAGTTTAAAATATTAAAATACCTTAAATGGGCACATGACAAAATTAATACAACTTTAAAAATAAAAATGAAATCCGAAAATATAAAAATAAAAGCTACATTCAAAATATGAATAAATACTATAATAGTATACAGTATAAATAACATAATATATTAATAAAATAACAGTGAATATTCAGACAATTTTTGTTTATTTTTGTACCCTAATTGTCACGAACCTGGTCTGTGGACTTCCGTTTACTCACCACCAGAGGTCACTCCTCCATCACATTGACTTTTGCACCACACTACTGTTGCGCTTCACCCACAAACTACAATTCCCATCATCCATTGCACTGACGACACACAGCTGTCACCAATCTCACATTGCTCTGATCACACAGCTGATTGCACTGATTACACAGCTTTATAAGCCTTGAACTTCCTGTCTGTCTTTGCTGAGTATTGTTCTGCGTATAACACTCTCCTAGTGTTAGCTGCCTTACCGAGCCATTCTGTGTTGTCTAAGTTTAGTGGGTTTTTTTGTTTATAGTCTCGTTTCCTGCCCTTGTATCATGGATTTACCCTTGTCTCACCATTTCGGACTCTGTGTATACCTCGTTTGGATTATTGCTCAGGTTATCGGACTACCCCTCTTCTTAAGACCTCTGGATATTGTTCACCGATCGAGGACCCACGCATGCCCTTGGATTACTCTTGTGTCTTGCCCGTGCCATACCCGTTTGCTGGTGTTTTGACCCTGTCTGTTATTTTTCTATGTTTATTAATAAAAGCTTGCAAATGGTTCACCCCGTTACACTAATGGCATTTTTTCTTATTTTAATTTTTAAAAAAGGGGGGTTAAGGGTTGACCTTTTTAAGGTTAAGTTTTTTTTTTTTTAAGTTTATGGTTAAAACAATAAAAACAATTAGCCAGTGGAGTAAGAAAAATAATATTCAAGACTTATTCTCTAAAACCATAATTTAGAATATTATCATTCTTATTATCATAAAATTGTGCTGGTAAATGTTGTTTTAGAATGTTTAGATGTTTTACCTCAAAACAATACAAAGATGCAGACTATAAAAATTACATTTTGCTTTTAAATACTTTGAAGAAATAAACATATGTGAATCATGTTTTCCTTTAAGCAGTTTTAATGCAGCAGACATATTTCATACATGCAGTCTCAAAGCCAGAGGAAAGGATTTTATTTCCAAAGTAAATCAATTTTAGACAATAAACTAAATGAAAGAATGCACAATAATGAACCATTATGCTTTTAACCTTGAGTTAAAATTATTATTTGTTTTGTTTTTGTACATCTGTAGTCTGTCAGGTTGTCCCCGTGCCACATCTGCTATGAAGAAGGCAAGGATGACCGGGGTTGAAATGCTCACAATCAAACAGAGAGCAAGTAAAGGTATGTGTTTTTTTTTTTTTCATTCATTCATTTTTTTTAATGAATTTTACTTGCCATCAGTGGCATTTTTTACAGTGAATTTCCCAATGTTCCCTTCCAGGCATAGAAAATGATGAGGAGATTAAACAACTGGATGAGGAAATCAAAGACCTGAATGAATCGAACAATCAAGTAGAGTCAGACATGATAAAATTAAGGACTCAAGTAAGAGCAGTTGCCATCTCTCACAATCAGGCTTTGGCCACGTTTTCAGTCACAGAGGTGCATTTGTCTCTCTTTCTCCCTCCTCCCAGATCACCACCATGGAGACTAACCTGAAGTCCATCGAGGAGGAAAACAAGGTCATAGAGCAGCAGAACGACTCGCTGCTGCATGAGCTCGCCAACCTCAGCCAGTCCCTCATCAACAGTCTTGCCAACATCCAGCTTCCACACATGGTAAGAGCCAACAGACATGAGGCCTCACATGCACTCTTAAAAATAAAGGTTCCAAAACGTTTATGGTATAGAAGAACCATTTTGGGTGAACAGATCTTTTTTCTATAATATTTTAATAGTCTGAAGAACCTTTTTCCATTATAAAGAATCTTTTGTGGAACTGAAAGGTTCAATGGATGTTTCTTCACAGAACCATTAATGCAGATATAGAACCTTTATTTTTAAGAGTGTAAGAGAGTAGTCAGGATAAAAATGTTTCATGGTTACTTACAATCGTAAAAATCCAAATGAATTCAAAATAGTTATTAAATTTGTTAATATATCACCTACAGTACAATACATGTTTATCTGCTTAGTATAGTCTTTTAGACTATAGACTGCCTCTTGTTGAAAGCCAGGGCCTGAGTCTGCGTTTCAGACGCTATCAGTAGGGATGAAATTCCGGTTTCTATTGTTTCTCCCATCTGCTTCTTTATGTCTGTTGTTGAGTTCCTCGCAGTTCCATATGCTTCTGTGCTGAGGTCACTCCCCTTTACCGACCATTGTAGAAAAACAACCTCCACTCCAACAACTGCTTTTCAGTTGAGTAACAACATGGCCGCAGTGGATCAGATTCTCCCACACGATCGAATCACATACACATTGAGTCGGGGCACGATTGGACAAGCCCCGTTCGAATGTGGTGGCCATGTTAGTAAACAACTGAAACACATCGTCTTGAATATGGCTCCTGAATTCTCCACCCCCACTGTCGATGGATGCTATTTAGAGTGCGCACGAGGGGTCCTCAAGCTGCACTAACATCAGACGACTGTTGCCTGTTCATGTGTCATGCCGCTCAAGCAGAACTTGGTTGTAAAGTCAAGTATGTCAGTTTTATTGAAACCACTGACCTCTGGCTTTTAGCCAGGCTAATAGTCTTTTTTCTACACCTCTCCCTTCTGTAGAAACCGATGCCACTGAAAGAGGCCCCTGTTAAAAATTACTGCTGTTTACAGATGCCCCACAGAGTAAGAGATTCATTTTCCATAGTCTAACTTTATCCTTCTCCTCACTATCATTTTCTTCCCTCTAGTCCTCCCCCACACAGTACGATGTGTATGCATCACGAAGGTCCATAGAGTGTATCAGTGCCACACATATTGACATAATCCACTTCAGGGAATAGTGATAAGAAAGCTGGGGTAGCAATATGAGCCATATTTATTTTTGGTAGTAAACTCATGTTATTATCGTAAAACACATTATTTTATCAGGCACAGTGATGCTCATCGATATCTGTCTGCTATTCATGGCGATCTGTTTGATATCACTTGTGAATGCCAGTATTACCTACATACTCATGAGCATGAAACTCACAGCAGTGCATGCATACATAATGTATGTGCATTAATTTTTTTGTTATCCATCAGACACATATTTTTAGAAACAGTATAGTAGTCTTACGCTTGATTTAGTGACCATTTTAATGTGATTGGTCAAGCCCTGCATTTCAAGAGATGTATTTTCTCTAAAACCCTAGCTTGTATTTAGCTTTAAAGGCAGCTTTTTTGGGTTCATACCTCCCTAAGTATATCCTCTTTCCCCTTCCCTTTCTGTCTTAAGCCTTGATTATGTGATTGATTGAATGTATTATGCCTGACTTCTTTTCCAACCTCCAATGATCCCAATCTGTTCCACAGGAGCCGATGAACGAGCAAAACTTTGACACTTATGTGAGCACTTTGACAGATATGTACACTCACCAGGACCAGTACCAGAGCCCGGAGAACAAGGCCCTCTTGGAGAATATAAAGCAAGCGGTTCAAGGCATCCAAGTGTAGCTTTGCGACTGGCTAGTATTGACCGAGTATCGGGGTCATGTGATCAGAGCGTTAAGAAACAAAAGAAACCCATCATGTAAAAAGTATGGATAACTAGTATGATTTTTTTGCTGCTGTAATTTATTGTATTATTTGGCATTATTTATGATTCTGTTATGCTTTTGACAAAAAAAAATAATGCATAACTTATTTGTTGCCTTGCTTTAAGATGACGACTACCAATGGCAAATGTTTTGAGGAACATTCATGTTTTGTACATTTTTCATATGACCTGACATAATGTGATGTACTGTTTATAGCTGCTAATGTATGCACATTTTAGTGTATATGTATTTATTAATTGTAAACAAAAACCATCCATTATTTTAAATCTAAAGAGGTGCAGAGGGGATACATTGAGGGAATGTAAGGGCAATCAGCTTCAATCTGAGCTTCTCTTTATGGAACTAATGGGAACTAATGTGCTGTGCAGGCTGTTCAATGGGTGTACAGTGGTACATTTTTGTGATTCGATTTTGGGTACATTTTGTAAAAATATTGAGAAACGTTGTCTTCTGGTTCTGAAATCATATTTATAGTGGTCAGTGTGGGCACTCTAATGCAGTATGTGTATTGTTTTTATTTTTGCTTGTTTGTTTTTTCCTCTAGTTTTAATTCCCAAAATAGATGGAAAAATAGAAAAAAAATTGTGAATGCAAACATCATGACACGGAAACTCACTGGTGTAAATCCCAAGAAGTATTTAATAACTTTTCAAATATTTTCAAAGTCCATTCTCTAAATGTAACGCCAGGCTGGTTGAGGCCAATAACTACAGAAAATTTGAAGGAGACAATCCAACATTAATTCTTAATTTAATGATCGTAAAATGTTAGTGGTAGTATGATAGAATATCAGCAATATATGATAACGAATCAATCATTTATTTAGATATGGGATGCAAAAGTTTGGGTATATGCAATTTCTTATTCTTACCATAGTAGAAAGCTGATGAATCTTTTTACTAAATGTAAAGTATTAAGTTTTATATAAATCTTTTAATACAGTCATGTTTTAGGGTTTAAACATGGGTGATCAAGTCCAGAAGGATGAATGCATTATGATTTCACATTTCTCATGTTCGATTTTGCACAGGGACACCTTTGTTTCCATGTTTTGGTGTTTTTATTTGTTTCAGGAGACCAAGGAGGTGCCCAGACGTTTGAATTGTGGGAAGTTTTTTTTTTGTTTTTCTTTTGAAGGAGGTAAATCTGTGTGTGAATGTTAGTTTATCAGTGTGCTGGATATACAGGGTTAATGTCACCATCCATACGTCATTGTGTTATAGTAATGGAGCACTTGTCTTGTAGATTTTGTCCAAACAATCATGTAGAGATTCATCTGGTCACGAGTGCACAACAAATACGACTATATCAGCAATGCAAGCTCATTATATTACAATTAGTGAACTCCAATCAGTTATATACAGTATTAAGAGAGGTCAGCTTGCATTCTGTGGTAACCTGCGATTCACTTTCATCACTTATTTTTTACGTTTCTGAGAAATCAGCAGCACTTTAAGCTCTAAGAATTATGGAAATTGAAGCAGGAGGCATTTTTGATAATTAAATGTTGAAACGGCATGGCACGGGTCTAGATTACAGTTGCGCGTGGACAGTTTGAGTCGTTCAGAGGGTGGTTTACTGACATGGCCAGTTCATATTACTCCATAGTATCTTAAGGACATGTACAGTTATAGTCTGGGAACCCCCTTTCATCTTAATTTAGTCCAAGCCCATTCAAAGCATCAAGCAAAGTCACAAACAGGGCTGATTTTCAGTGGTGGATTTTAAAGTTGTTTGTATTTATCGAGCATGAGTCGAAACTGTCACAGTGATTTTTAGTGTGAAATGACTCTGGTTGTTGCTGATGCTCTACGTGGGGCTTTGTTTCTGAAATCTATGATTTTGTATTATTATTATTATGGCTAGCATTGTTTTCCAAGAGCTCATGCAAATGGTGCTAGTCACTCTTATTTATCGTTCTGTAATATCCGGACATCTCTTCCCCAACCACAGCACATTTCTCTCTCTGAAAGCTTTGTGTATGCAGCTTATTTCCAAGATAGTAATGCTTTTAACACACTGATAGCAAAATACAATATCCTCTCATTTACTATCATAACTGATTTGACAGGAAAGGGGATTTTAAGCACAATTCTGCTGCTCATTTTCAGTTGGCACATATTCTACTATCTACTTCAAAAGGTTATCTGTGACTATTTAAATAGAAAACTCTATGGTGTCACATGCTTGAATGCAGAATACTTTTCTTAATAATAATTGTGAAATCATCAGGTTACAAGTTTCCATTTCAGATGGATTTTAATTAACCATTTTAAACCAGGATTTTTCTATTAAAAAATAAAGAAAGAAGCATAGCTTTCTTAATGTCTCTTGCTCTCTTCCTCTATCCAGCTCTTTAGCTGTCCTTTTCTCTCTTATTTTATTTTTCAACCACATGGCATGATTTCTGTTGGTATGATACTTCTTTTGCTCTAAGTGTTTAAGATTACAAGTTGCAGTGATATTTCATTTTGAAATTGTGAAATTTGTACAATTTTTATCATGCTGGTGTTGACATCTCTTACTCAATAAAACTTGTGTTGCCACATTACATGTCCCTTTTATTCAACATATGTTCACAATGACTTTTTTGAATTATGTTTCATCATTATCTGATTTGCATCAAGGTCTGATACCTGGATTAAAAAATACAGTATGTGACCATCATCTTTGCTCATGGTTGTTCAGGTCATGTGACTGATCATGCGTCGAAGGCAGCAGAGATAGAAAAATTAGTCTTACAGTCCATTACAAAATAGCCCTGCAAACATTATATGTTCCACTTGCAAAACCTCTACAGTAAAATAATGAAATACTAAAGATTTTTATGATGCTTGGAAATGTGTTTATTTTGTCAGAATACTCAAATGCTTTTGAGTAGCCCTTAATGTCAAAACAGGCCTTTTGCAATCATGATGATACTAAACCAGTTAGATATCTAGATCATAGATATGGCATAACCTTTTATAGAAATTTTGTAGAAATAGAAATTACAACACTGGCATTTAGAAGAGTAGAATATAGGACCTACTATAACAGGAATGAGCCAAATATGTAATTTAAATTGTAAAATACAAATTTTATGTTTTTTAAATATGCTTTTTCAGATATACAGATCTTTTTAAGCCAAATTGGTGACTTTTTGTCATGGAGAAAAAAATGGAAGTAGTCACTGAAAACGTTTGACACGAACAATTAAAACTAGCTACAGTTATTTCTAATTTGAAGTAAATTATAACTACGTTGAAGCCTTGCCTCATGAATATTAAACGTTTATCGAGACCCCGCAGGACAATCATCAAGCATCTTGACAGTGACCTGTTTAATATTCATGAGCTAAGGCGAGCTCCAGGTCTAATAGGCCTATCTGTTAGGATTCCCATTTGTCCTAATGGCAAGAGGGACTAACTGCCGAATCAGAGCAGATAAATCGGTTGTTGTTGTAGGAGCACAAGCATCCCTCCACATGAACCCACGTAAGCTGTGGACAGCCGCCAGGGTGCGCAGGTTTACAGCCTAAAGTCACATGACACAAACTGAAGATGTCTGCGACGGAGGAGGACACGGAACTCAGAGATCTACTGATCCAAAACTTGGAAAACAGCGGTGTTTTGAATAAAATTAAGGTATGTTCCTGTCTGCTTTGAAACACGTTTTAAGCCTTTATGAGGCTGAAATAATCTCTGTCTCATATGGGACATATTTTATATTCTAAGCGCAATGTTTGTTAGCATAGCATCGTGATGCTAAAGTTGTTATGGGCAACAAATGGACAACAGCCACTGGCGTGACAACATTGAGTTATGACACTGCTCTCTTATATAACCTGTTTTCCCTCATACCACTAAAGATAAGACCTACTGTGTTTTTGTTTATCTTGGCTGTAATAAAACAAAGCATGTTATCTAGTCTTGGTTTATTATTTTGGTCAGGTGTTGGATTCACATGTATTAAGGAAGTCATCTAAAATGATCAGACCACAAGTAATCTGGTTTAACCTGTGATATGACGCCTTTAAGCAGCTGTAGCTTTTATAACTGCAGTTATGCCGTATTTTGTACATAAAAGTGTTTTTTTATTGACTTCAGCTTCTGTAGCATATCTGAGTTTTGAGGTGTTTTGTTTGGTGCTGTACTGTTATAAATATGTCTGAATAAAGGACAAATGAAATGATGGTAGATCTCTTTTTTTGGGTTACAGGCAGAGCTACGGGCGGCTGTTTTTCTTGCCTTAGAAGAGCAGGACAAAGTTGAGGTAATTATACATAGTTTTAATGTTTTTTTGTTTTGTTTTTTTAAGACATCATAAATTGTATATTTTGCTGATTAAATGCTGTTATGTTAACTATGTTTTTGCATGAGCATTATTTTACATTTATTTTTTTGCAAGATAAATATAGATGTCAACTCTTTTGAATAGAATAAAACACCTCTTGTGAATGAAAACCTCAAAAAGTCCCTCAACACAAAGGATGGTAAGTGTGAATTCCATAAAAATCTTGTTTTGATGTGATTATGACTTGGATTGTAACAGGTTGAAATACACTACATGCTTTTTAAAAATCTGGGCAGATTTTAAAACACCAGGCATCATGCATTTCCCAAACAAATCTAAAAAGTAAATGGTTATAGAGAGAAACTGGACATCACACACTAAATCGATGCTTCAGGATGTTCTAAACACAACAAACTCAGACACAATAGAGGTCGACCGATATGGGTTTTTCTCTGGCCGATGCCGATATTTAGAAATCAGGGCAGCCGATATGTTTGGCCGATGTTTTTAATTTTTTCTTCATCTCATAAAAGAGAGTTTGAGTAAATGTTTATTGCAAAGTACAAGATAGTAATAGTAGTAGTGATAGCCTAATTCATAATAATAATCCATGGCTCAAAACTTAAGCACTTTCTCAAAACAGTTCTGAAGCTTTTTGTTTATGTAGTGACAGACACCAGTGTTTCCCACAGACTTGCAAATGTAAACTCATTCTCTGCCAGCAGGAGGCGCTGCTGGAGCGGCAGATATATAGCGGTTTCCCCGGTAACGGCTGTAATCAAATAAGTGCTGCATTCACAAATTCTACTTTATCAGGCATTACAGGAAAGATGAAATGAAAATAACATTTGAAGCTTTTCTGAAGACGGTCAGTTCTTTTCAAAGATACATTCATATAAAAACACCCGCGCTGCATTTTAATATTGAAACGTGCAGTGCTCAGTTAGTTCAATGGTGTATAAGCCTTTTGGCTGTCAGTTTTGATATTGTGACCAGCTGCCACAAATAACTCAATGTATAAGAAACTGCTATAAGTCAAATGGCCATAATGTAAGTGATGATAAAAATAAAAGATTTCACATGTACTACACTGCCTGCTGCTCATAACTGCTTAAGAGTGCACTGGCCACGAGTGATGACATCGTGGAGGCTATTGTCGGACCCACACGCTCATTTAATGAGGAAAGTTAACATGCACGTTTTAGCCAGCCCCAAAGTTTCCTTTGAATTGTTTCTACTTTCACATGCAAATGACTTGTTGCACTTATGAATATGATAAGCATGGTCGGCATCAATTCTAGTAGGGTAAAATGTAATTATGCTTTCGAAACGGTCTGTTGTGCCTTTCCATCATTATCTGAAGCTGTGTGTGAACAAGGTGCAGAGTGTGAGAGATTCTCCGGTACAGCTGCCAGCACATGCACCTGCTTATAAATCGCCCCGCCGATCAATCAGTCGACCTCTACACATGCGCCTCTTTGCTGGGAGGTGCATGAGAAATTACAATATGTGTTCAAAAATCAGCTCAAAATATGAAACATGTTAAATATTATCTGACTGGGTGGAATCATAGTCTGAAACTAAAAACTCTGTGCCCATCATACACTACGTGATTTTCTGTGAAATGTGCTTTTGATCTGATGTTTTGCTTGCATTTCTAAATGTTGGCTTTGGAAAATTATGCATTTTCTCTGCTCTTCTTGCAGGTCGCTTAGTCGCAGGTCTTATAACTGACTTCCTGCAAGTCTTCAATTTAGACTTCACCCTAGCGGTGTTTCAACCTGAAATTAGTACGGTATGTCAGTGTTGTATAATATACAACGCTGTAAGTGATACACAGTTTGAAGCTGTCATTAAGAAATTCATGTAAAATGTTTTTTGATTGATTGTTTTGAATGTGCTATGCTATGTCCTCTTTGACCTCAAGTCTCTTTCATCTGAACTAACATGCCCTACTTTGTGTTATTCAGCTCAATGGGCTTGACAGTCGTGAAACTCTGTCTAAAGAGCTTGGCATATCGGAAACGGAGGTGAATAAAAACACCCCTCTCCTGCTAGAGTTGGTGAAGAGGGGCCGGCATAAGGACAAGACCTCCGTTTTCACAGAGGTGATCTTTGATGCTCTGCATTTTAACCAATCAAATGAATTCATGTCTTTCAGACAGTATGACTCTTGTCTTTCTTTTCTCAGGGAGATCGTTTGATTGAGAGAACTTTTCCCAAGGTACTTTACCACAACCACCGCTGGCTGGCTCAGTCCATGTTATCTGTCTAGCTATCTCTGTAACCTGTTTTTGCACCCACACGTACAGTAAGCACAGGTGGGGTTGATGCATTCTCAGGAACAGATCCAGTCACAGACTAGTAATAGTGCTAACCCACTTATTTCACTTGTGGTTGGAGAGCACATCTCAGGTTGATTCGTATCACCAGTTTACCCACACATCACAAACCTCAGGCAAATTATTCAGGTCACACAAGGGAAGGATGATGTAAATGAACATCTTTAAGTGGTGCTGCAAAAAAGGTTTTCCTGTTAAGATACTTGTGCAAAACAAGCTTGTCCTACTTCTAGACATTTTGTCTTGTTTTGTGGGCACCTTACGTGCATTTGTTTAATCAAGCCTGTAGCGCTACATGTCTGCTGTCATGTCAGATGAGACTTCAAATGTTGAAATTTCATAGTTGTACATTGTGATATCCTATCTTGTTTGGAAGTGCACAAGCTGAGCACACGTGTCTCAAACATGTGATTTGCATTTAAAAAAGTGTAAATTAATCAAGAAATTTTATTCTTTTATAATGATTTTATTCTGAGTGTAATCTGCAATGATTGTAGTTATGTTTGTGAATGGTTTTTAGGAATTGTTGCCCCGTCAAATTGCTGATGCTCGCAAAAAATTTGACAGTCATGACAAGGTAACTTTTTATTTTTTATTTATTACTAATTAAATAATAATTAATGTAATATACCATATAATATATAATTGTAAATATTAAAATACTGCTATTTTGAAATTAATATTCATTATTTTCTTATTAATTGTATTATTATTTTGGTCATAAATCATTAGAATTATTATATAATAATAAATTGGTTAATTAATAACCAAATGATTAGGTCAAAATAAAAAACCTTTGAGTCATTCGTATCTTTTGATTTGATTCTACAGAACAGGAGTGGTGAGATCAACAGAGAAGCCGTTATAGGCATTTTCTCTGATCTTTTTACCCAGTTCAGCAGGTTTGTTTCAACATTGTGGACTTTGAATGCCACGAACTCTAGGAAATATCTGAATTTACTGGTACTGAAACCCTCATTTATGTAATGCCTGAAAGTGTTTACATCTTCCCACATTGTTGGTTTTGCTCTTCTATAATAATGTCTGGTTGAGGTTCATGACGTTGTGGTCATGGTCTTGCTCATGACTTGGGAACAGTGTATTTTTGCACACACACCAGAATAAAGGTCTCTTAACAAAAGATCATTATTAAAGATCAGTTGATTGCACTGTAGTTTTAGCCATTTTGGTTGCAGTTACTATGAATGGCCACATTTCATTAATATGTTTGTTTTTTTTATCTGCAAACAAAAAGAAACATGCTGGACAGTTACATCACTGAGGAATTTAGAGCCAAAGGCAAGGACTCAAGCAATAGTAAGTCTTAGTGATCTTGTTTATTTTTTCATCATTTTAGGGATGCAAATATTACGTGTCTGCTAAACTTGTCATTCATTGACAAATAAACTGCAGTAGTTGCTAATGAAATTTTGCCTTCCACTTCTTTCTTTCTTTCTTTCTTTCTTTCTTTGTTTCTTAATTTTACATAGCTGTAGACTTTCAGGACTTCCTGGGAATGTACAAATGCTTTTTCATTCAGTGTCGCAGTGTGGTGAGCAACCTTGAACACATTTTTTTTAGCACTCCTTTTTTGTGATTTCAGTAATGAGGCCTGTAATATCGTTTACAGGTTACCAGTGACAGTAGCGATGCACTTTACTCCTCAAGTAAAACTACTGGAGATAAAATCATTTTGTCTTCCGCCAGCAAGGTAAACTGACTTCCTGTCGTTCTTTGTTTGTTTCTCTTTCTCTCACACACTTTCCTCTCACTTTCTGCCAAGATAATAATCTCTGATCTTTTTGTGTTTTGGATATGAGTTACTTTTTGTCATGTCTAATATTCTGTATTTCATCTGTATATGTTAAAAAAATAACAAAAAAACCACAAAGCCACAGCTGGCTTTTGTTGGCCTGCTTACACGCAAAACCTGCAATATTTGACTAAAAATTTATATTTTATAGCATGCACAATTTTCATCCGTTCTAATTTCATTTCATCCAGCTCCTTAAATTGAATCCCAGAACATCATTAGTTTTTATGAATAGAAGATTTGTGGTGTAGTTTTGGGTAGCGCTGTTTCTTGTATGATTTATCAGCATGTCTTATATAGTTATATCTTAGATGGTGAATGAGACGCAGTAGTAACTTCATGTAGTAATTGTAGTTTGACTCACAAAGGGGAAAGGGGTTTTACCAAAGTGTAGGCAATAGGTTCCTATGACCTGCACACAATCTATTGTCCCACTACAAAATGATTGTTTTAAATTTAGCTGCTTATATTATGCACATACCTATGCCCTCGTAAAATTTACAAGAAACGTACATAATTTATTTCTAAGAAATATATTTATGAATTATTTGACACTCATTTGTTATATTTATTCCGCATACCATACCAGTGGGAATTTCAAACATATAATCATTTTAAATTTATCGGATTTTTTTTTTTTTTTTTTTTTTTTACAAACAAATTATTATTTTAGATGAAGATACTTATATATATATATATATATATATATATATATATATATATATATACATTTTCTTTTTTAAGAATTCAAATTTTGTTTATCATGGCTCTAAATGAACAAAACAATTAATTAATTCTTAAAGTAATTCCATATTCCCATGTTTTTCAAAATTACATTAAATGACAATTATTCGTCATATTTGTTTTCTACATAATGTACATACTCCATAATAGACATTACTTCATATGTCAGATCACATTTCTATATTTCTACAGCAGTTCCTCTGTTTTGCATATGTCTTTTTGTTTTGTTTACTCCATCCATATCAGTGTACGATTTAGTGAGGGTAGCGTGTGATTGTTGTAAAAGGGAAGCTGATGGCTGTATTCTGGTGCTCAGATACCCAGGTATAAAGGATTTGTTAAGCACAGTTCAGCACAGGAAGAAAAAGCTGACCCAAAGGTAAAGCACACTTGCCTTGGCTCTGATACAGGAGCTTTTGTTCAGCTCAACCATGTGGCTTCCTTCATATCTCGTAAATGGTTCATAAATGGGTGGGGTCTATACACATTTGGCTGTTATTATGTTTGTGCTCCTTCCCATTACTGTTATCACACATGCAAGTGGAAGTTCATGTCCCAAGACAAAATGACTGCTTTGTATTCAAGATGGAGATGCAAAAAGCTCTTGTATGTGTAACTGTGCTAAACGTAGCCCATGGTTGAATTGGAACTATCTTAGCACTTGATATAATAAACTGGCTATTGCAGAGCAGATTTAAGATAATGCACAATACAGATGAAATCAGTCTTATCAATAAAGATACTGACCAGGCTTCTGCTAATAACCTAATACTTTTGTGAAAATGAATGAATTGGCACTTATGCCGAGTTCACACTGTACGATTTTTGCCCTGATTTTCACTCGCCGACAGGTTTTGCGAAATCGCCAACAAATGCCTGAAATCGGAGGCAAATCGGTGCTCGTTCACATGAGTGACAATCACGCAGGGTGAATTACCGAAGACGCGATCTGAGAGATTCGCCGACGCCTGTGAAATATTTGGCATGCTAAATATCTGGAGCTGTCCGCGATTCAAAATCCTACTGTGTGAAATGAGTTCTGACTGAAACATACATCGATGACCTACATCCAGTGAGCAGTGTTGCCAGATTGGATGGACGATTTCCAGCCCAAAAGCTCACAAAAAACCACCCAAAATTTTAACTGTCAAAATAATGTGATAGAATGTAAATCAAGGTTGATAAGAGCCATTTTGAACTCCTTAAAACAAAATAATATAAATAATAATGCTAGATAAATTTCCCACTGATCAAATCAGGGCAAATACATTAAAGAGAACTACCAAATATGATTAAAATATGCAAGCTGACACTGTCAAAACGGCAATCAAGAAATTAACCAATATCCTCAAAAAAACACATGCATCATTTTCAATGTCAACAGTCAGAATGTAAATGCCAAAAATCACCCAATATAAGTGATCAGAATAATCAACGTAATTAGGTATTTCTCACTCGTTCATGCACACACCATGACAGTCAAAACTGTGTCATTCATTGATTGATGTATACTGTATGATAAAAAAAATTAACAAAAATAATGCTCTTACCTTCGTGATGCTCTACAATTTCACACAGAACTAGAAAGTCTTTTGTGAAGTTCATATAGAACTTTGCACAGTCAAAACTAACAAGTTCAGCAGCTTTCAAGGATATACCAATCTGGACCGTTTAAAAGCTAAAATACAGGATCGTGTAGATATAAATAGATTTTTATTAAATAATTTAACTGTGCTCTGATTTCAGTGTTGCAGTGATAGCATTCGTGTCATCTCTCCCTTAACAGGTGTAATTCACGTTTTGAGAGTTAAAACACTCTCCACTCTTTACCTTGTAACTTATATTTAGGCATTATGATCACTTATACAGTTATACATTCAAAATCAGATCCGTTATCGCGCTAAAAACCTGTCACTCATGAATCATCACATCTGTCTGCTGATCCCTATAGTGATTGGCTAAAAGTGCTGCCGCGACATCAACATCAGCACCAGTCATCTTTGCTGTGTGTGTGTGAGTTTAGTAACGTCGTAATAACTGATTGGATGCAGTATATGCACACTTAGGCTTGTATGTTAACCAATTAGCCTATACAATCTATACGTTTGAAAAAAGCCAAACTGACCCCAAACCAGCCCAAATTTTGTCCACCCGCCCAAGTCAATATTTACCCGCACAATCAAATTCAAAACCGCCCAATTGGGCATAAATCCTCCCAATCTGGCAACACTGCCAATGAGAGAGCAAGATTCCAGGCAGTGGGACGTTCAGGGAGGACTTTTTCTTTTCTTTTTTATTATTATTAAAGGGTTACTCCACCCCAAAATTAAAATTTTGTCATTAATCACTTACCATCTTGTTGTTCCAAACCCGTAAAAGTTTTGTTTATTCTCGGAACACAATATAAGTTATTTTGGATGAAAACCGGGAGGCTTGTGACTGTCCCACTGACTGCAAAGTAATGAACACTGTGAAGGCGCAGAAAAATATGAAAGACATCGTCAAAATAGTCCATCTGCCATCATTGGTTCAATCTGAATTTTAAAAAGCGACGAGAATACTTTTTGTACACAAAGAAAATAAAGATATCGACTTTATTCAACAATTCGTCTCCTCTTTGTCTCTTTCCGTAGCGCCATTTTGGAGATTATCCGTTAGACGCAAACTGCGTATGCTGTTTTTTTGTCAGCTGCGCCACACAAATACGCTGTTTTTGTTCAGATCAAAGTGTAAATACATGTAGAAAACGAATCCTTGTGTTGCGGCTGACAGAACAGCGAATGCAGTTTGCGTCTAGCGGATATTCTTCAAAATGGCGCTATGGTGACGCACAGACACAGAGGAGATGAATTGTTGAATAAAGTTGTTGTTTTTATTTTCTTTGCGTACAAAAAGTGTTCTCGTCATCTAGTGAGAATTTCATGTCAGCAGCATCTATATATTGTGAATATGAATGGGAATATACTTCAGAGATATTTTACTCATAAGAATTTCTAGGGGTGCCAATAATTGTGTCGTGTATTTGAGAAAAACACTTATTTCATAATGATATTTCCCCTCCATTAAAAAATATATATATATAATTTTATGTTATTTTTTTTCTTTAGTGAAATTGCTAAACCTAAAGTAAATAAAATAGCCTAATTTGATCCTACAGTGTTGCTGCACATGCTTTTAGATAATTACAAATAATAATGCAAAATTATTATCTTAGAATAGAAGATATGCTGTCTCTCGTGTCACATAAATTATCAATAGTTAAGTATGTGGTTTTCAAGAAGATGCTTTTATTTTATTTCTCTGTTTTGACTGCCTCATTTGGACTTGGACTCGAACCTCTTGGACTTGACTTTGAACCTCTTTGGACTCGGTCTTGACTCGGACTCGATAGTCTGGTCTTGGACTTATCTTGGACTCGACAAAGGTGGACTTGACTACAGCCCTACTCATCCTTTTTCTTCCTCCAAACACGGTGAGGGGAGTTTATTTTTAAAAGTTTAAAGTTTTATTTTGGTCTCATCTGACCACATGACCTTCTCCCATGCCTCCTCTGGATCATCCAGATGGTCTTTGGCAAACTTCAGACGGGTCTGGATATGTGCTGGCTTGAGCAGGGGGACCTTGCGCGCGCTGCAGGATTTTAATCCATGACGGTGTAGTGTGTTACTAATGGTAATCGTTGAGACTGTGGTCCCAGCTCTCTTCAGGTCATTGAGCAGGTCCTCCCGTGTAGTTCTAGGCTGATCCCTCACCTTTCTCAGGATCATTGATACTCCACGAGGCGAGATCTTGTATGGAGCCCCAGTCCGAGGGAGATTGACAGTCATCTTGAATTTCTTCCATTTTCTAATAATTGCGCCAACAGTTGTTGCCTTCTCACCAAGCTGTTTGCCTATTGTCCTGTAGCCCATCCCAGCCTTGTGCAGGTCTACAATTTTGTCCCTAGTGTCCTTAGACAGCTCTTTGGTCTTGCCCATAGTGGAGAGGTTGGAGTCTGAATGATTGAGTGTGTGAACAGGTGTCTTTTATACAGGTAACGAGTTCAAACAGGTGCAATTAATACAGGTAATGAGTGGAGGATAGGAGGGCTTCTTAAAGACAAACTAACAGGTCTGTGAGAGACAGAATTCTTGCTGGTTGGTAGGTGATCAAATACTTATTTCATGCAATAAAATGGAAATTAATTATTCAAAAATCATGCAATGTGATTTTCTGGATTTAAAAAAAATATTCTGTCTCTCACAGTTGAGGTGTACCTATGATGAAAATTACCGATCTCTCCATTCTTTGTAAGTGGGAAAACTTGAAAAATCGGCAGTGTATCAAATACTTATTTGCCCCACTGTATATAAAATTTCCCCACAGAAGTATGTTGTTAATAACGAAGTCATCTCGGAGAGAACTTATAGACCACAAAATCAGCGTGATCTTGTGTTATTTCCTCATTACATGTTTTGTGCGTTTGGTTGTGAAACTTAGTTTGCGGACCAGACAGAGTTGTCGGCTATTGTAAAGTCATGCATTGTGTAACCTGTCGCCGATCCATCATGCAATGTGAACACAGCAGCAACTGTGTGAGAAAACAATTATGATCCAATGATTTTGAAAATCATGCAATGTGAACTCGGCATTACTAACACCTTTTTATTAACCAAATTCAGCATGTATCGTCTAACCTCTTGTTTTTGGATATGTATACTACTTCTGAAACATTTAATCTCAAGTAAAGCCTTTCTTTTGAAAATCGTCCTGTAAGTAATAGATCGATTTGTGAGTGGGTTGAAAGACGCAGCATTTTTCTAAACGTGGGCCAGTTTCAAAATGGGCTTTTTAACAACCTACTGTTCTTGTAAATTGTTCCGATGTTCTTTACTTTTAATCTTTTATCCATCATCTACTCATAGGAATTCACAGATACATTTTACTTGAGAATGTCATGTTTTAAAACCTGTTTTAAAACCGCTTGGGTCAAAGGGAACTTATTTTTCTTTGATTTGTATCTTCTTGTTCATTATGGCACCTCACTTTTGTACACATAATGGGCAGCTGTTGGTTCCAAGCTGAATCGTACAGGCAGGAACTTTACATGAACATACCCGATAATGCTTATTGTTCATGTTGATTGCATCAGATAATATCTCTCGTTGGTGGCCTTGTGATGGTATTAGAGTATGTTGATCATATTGTGACTTTCCCATAGGCCGGAGACAGAAGACCTGGTGAACCACTGGGGTCTCAGACGAACAGAGGGTCTGTTCAAGTGTCTGAAGGGTTAGAGGAGGGATTATGTGATGGGAAAAACCTTCCCACTCCACTGAGGAGAGCACTGGAGTTTGGACTGGAGGATGAGGATGAAGGAGACTCATTCTTTGATGATCCTCTTCCTAAACCTCAGAAGACCTATGGCTGGTAAGGATAGCTTTACTTGGAGAAATCATCAAAAATGGTTTCTCTTGTGGACAATTAATACTGAAAAATTAACAGGAAGTCATTTTTTTGACACAAGTGACAAAGTGTTGGCATTGAGGACTAGGCACATCTCTTAAAAATATAACAAAGTAATAAATGGATAGAAGAAAAGAGAAGATAAATCATTAAAAAAAAAGTTTAATTAAAAAAACAAATGTGTAAATATAAAAATCACTACCTAAATCGCAAAAAAACAGTGACAGTGTTTATTGAATTAATGTTTAAAATGTTAGTTAAATGCAATAGTAAAATACTACCAAAATATACATTTATACAAATATTCCCAAGTGTGAACTGTTTAATGGCATGTTATTTTATTTTCATTTAAATGCCAGAAAGAAAATCATTTAGCAAAAGAATAAAGAACAGCAATTTGTAAATGCCATATATAAAAATGACGGTTTTATCACAGTCCTAGTTTGACTTTCATTGTGGGAGCAGATTTCCATTCAGAGCTTTGAAAAAGGAGTGTTTCTGTTCCCACATGTTCTACTGAGACTAAAAGAGCAAATAAAAATGAAATCATCTGAACCACTGGCACCTTTGATAGTAATTTCAGAAGCATAGATCTGGGTTCTTTATGTTTTTGAAGCACATAACTGTAGTTCATTTTTTACTGTTTAAATATGACAGGCCAGGGTTCTAAACAAAGGCCTCAAATAACTGCACTTAGATAAAATACAGAGACGTGCTTTTATTTTTCTGACCTGTATCTTCTCCTTTTCACTGTTGTCTCTTAATGCTGCACGTGAAAACAGTGGTTTAACTTCGGCAGATAAGCCTTATTCGGGGCAGAGGCATTCTGAAAAAAGCTATAGTCAGAAGGAGTAAGTACTTCCTGTTTTTTGAGTGTATTCGCATTTTGCTATGATTTTGACTATGACACATAAAACATAGATTTTGGAGCTTTGTTGTATGTTGCACCTTGTCCCTCTTTTGCTTTTTGTTCCTACCACTCTCTTTTTCCTTCCTCTCCTCTTTCTGTAACTGTGTCTGTGCTCTGTATGTGTTTTCCCCCTCGTGAGAAGTCAGCACTGGCAGAGGGAAGGGAGCCTGTCAGGGCGATCCTTATCCCAAATGAGGAGGGGCACTAGCCTCAATGAGTGAGTGTGCATGGAGTGATCACACTGCCATTCAAGCCCACTGCATCCATCTTAACCCATGGGTGCAAAATTAGGCCGTTTACCCCCATTGGGGCTGTTCATGTTCATACAGCAGCAGAATACTTTTGTCAGTCCAGTTTTCATTTAAATACCTTTGCATTCCTACACACTAGGGCTATGAACCAGAGTAACGGTCAAATTCAGTAACTGAACTGGCTCCTTTAAATTTTCAAGAAAACGGATTTAATAATGTCACATTTAATAAATAATGTCTTGTTAACTGTGATACATCAGTGTAATGAACATTTTTCATATTTACTTTCATCACTTTCATTACAAGTGTTGATTACAGCTAGGGCTTGACTTTGTTCGTACAGACAATATTTGGTCCACTCCTAAAAATGTCAGATGTCATGTCATGGGTATATAAATGACATCCAGTGCTTATATATAAATGTTATTATGAAATAAATATGTATTCATTATTATTATTTTTATTGTTTTCATCATTTTCCAATTAATTAATTGTTTATATAAAATGTTATGAAATTTTATTTTATCATTATTTTCATAACTATCATGAATGTTTTTTTCATTATTTTTCACTTTTTTTTTTTTTTTTTTTTTTGCTGTTTATTCTAGGGTTGCTAGAAACTGTAATAAAAGGATCATCAAAAAAATTAAGAATCCTGAAAATATCAGTGACAACTTATGGCTGCTTATATCATTTACGCTTTTTGTTTAAATTATTAATTTTTCCAAATAAATTTCAGTTATGATTATAATTTTGAAATATGCTCGTCTATTAATTACCCAGCCAAGATCTAGCGCTGTCCCTGGTATGAACACAACAATTTGAGTCACAACTTGTGTGAACGTAGCCATTAATATACCATAATGTTCAAACAATAACGCCATTACCTGGTACTGTGAAAAAAAAAAAAATTAAAAATCCAGCAACTGATACCAAAATTACAGGAGTAGTGCAGTAAATCCGATCACAATTGTGTGTGGTTTTTTTGTTTTTGTTTTTTTTACTTTTATCCTTCTCCTTTCTTTCCTTTGCATTTGCTCTGCATGTTGTCTGTATTTCTCTCTCTTTCCCTCTCAATGCCCCTGACCTTGTTCTTCTTGGTGTTACGTGTATGTGTGGATGAACATACTCTTGCTCTGTCTGGCCTCAGCCTGTCTGCTATAGGCAGTGATAAAGAGGGAGATGGAGAGGACATGCTCTGTTACTGTGATAACAGGCCCAGCCCTGTCTCTGAACCCAGGTGAGCTGGGCCATTTCCTGTCTGTCTCCTGCCTGCCATAACTTCCCTCTTCCTCCATTTCTCATATGGCTGTCGGCTCACTTCAGTCTCATCCTGTCTGTTTTCCAGGAGAGAAGGCTTGGGCAGCAGTTTAGGAAAAGCATTCACGGCAGACACGCAGCTGAAGAGTGCGGGAGGATCTTCTGAGAGCAGCCAGAAAGATCATTCATCTGACAAAAACGGTTGCAAACCATTTGTGAAATCAATCAAGATTCTCTCTTAGATGATTCTAGATCGATCCAAAATTTTACATGAACTTTCACTACATTTAATAAAGCATGTAAAAAACTGTAAATGAAGGGTTCATTGCATGTATACCACAAAAGATCCACTGTGCATACAAAAATATGGCTT
Organism: Barbus barbus; assembly: GCF_936440315.1. NCBI lineage: Eukaryota > Metazoa > Chordata > Actinopteri > Cypriniformes > Cyprinidae > Barbus > Barbus barbus. The sequence goes on from NC_136742.1 coordinate 20,114,742, forward strand.
CAGAGAAGAAAAAAGGCTGAATAAGCTTTATTTTACAATACCTTAAATAAAAACATCTAACATGAACAACATTAAAAAAAAACTACATTCAGTTATGAACTAAATATTTAAAGGGTACAAAAGTTTTTGCACGAGTTAGGCCATTCTTAACAGTTTCTGTTACGCAGAATGAAAGCTGCTTCAGATACTGTTATACGTACTATTTTTTTTGTTTGTGGGTAGAGTTGACATTTTAGTATGCAATTTATGCATAATACTTACTCATAAATTAACCCACTAAAGGTTTCTATTAAAAAAACTGAAAACATCATGAATCAGTGGGATTGTGACTTTCTAGATCAAAATTGAATCAACTCGTGAGGTGCCTAATGATTGATATGAATTTGACATTAATATCTTTTCTCCATAATTGTTGTCTTAGGTACGTCTAGTTCTAAAGATAAGGGTGTAAAAGAGTTTCCTGTCCCAAATGAGAAAACTGCATCCCCTTTGCTTGGTAGGAACTCCTCAATAATACATTCGGTTTTTGACTTGAACTATGAAATCAAACAACTCTACTCACTATCACATTCCTCTTTTCTCCTTTAAAAAAAAAAATGTTCTGCAGATGATCTTGACTATGACGATGACTTCAACAGGTAAAGAATGTGCACATCATGTTTCAGATCTTATTTTTTCTCAGTCTGAATCCTGATGAAGTGTTGTCTTCTCTCTCTTTTCTCTTCAGTCATCGCTCTGAAAACTCAAAAAGTGAAGTGAGCATAGATGAGGAGATTGAGGTGGTGTCGATAGGGGGGCCTGACATCAGCGATAAGGTATTCTTCAAAAACGTGCCATTACTTGTGTTGACATTGCTTGTTTCAGAAGGAGTTTAAATGACTGTGGTTCTTGGTCATTTTCAGATACATTGTTCCATTTATTAAGCTTGTAAAGACATTTAGAATCCAGTATGAATGCAACATTGATGTGGTTATTCTTAATGTCACTTAATTATGGCCCCACTTTTCATAAAGCTATGTGAAGAGGGACAAATGTCAATAGAGTGGCCTCATGGATAAGAATGCATTGTGTAAAAGGCAAGAAGTGACATTGGCATGTTTGCAAATATAAAGAGGCCCAATGAGAGGAAGTGACTTAAGTACTCATAGTATAGCAAAAATAATAACCATTGGTTGAACCTCGACTGTGATTTTTTTTGGGATCATCATTTTATTTGGTTTCTCTCGCTCTTTTTTTTCTAGCTTGAAGAAACCACTCAGGATGTGAGCGTCTCACAGATAAGTTTGGGTGCCGACTACATGGAAGATGTTGCTTGACATCTAACTGTCAGTTCCTTATTTTATACTTTATGTATTTATGGATTTAGTTGACAATAAATAATTAATTACAGTCTGACTGTTGACTCTTCCTGTTTTTCTTTATTGCAATCTAAAAAAAACCAGAAGGACAGAAATGAAAGGATAGCAATTTGTCTGTTCTCTGTTTAAAGGGGACCTATTATGCAAAAATCATTTTTATAAGCTGTTTGAACACGGTTGTGTGGCCACAGTGTGTGAAAACAGCCAGCCTATAATGTTAAAAATCCACCAACTCATTTTTTTATAAAACCAATAAATCCTAAGCAGTCTCTCCAAATGAGCTGTTTCAGATTCTCCCTCTGTGCACATCACAGAGGGGAAAAAGTCCCACCCATTTGTGACGCTCTCTGCCCTTTAGCATAATCACATCCCTGAGTGAGAAGATGCGGTCCGCCATTACTGGAGTTATTTACAATGTCAGCCCCAAAGAGGCTTTACAAGTGTTGTCACTTTGTATAGCGTTCATGTAAACACTAAGTTCGGATTCGTCAATCAGAATGAATTCATTCCGATGGAAGCAAAAAGTGTCCATGTAAACGTAGCTATTGTCAATGTGTGTTTTCTCTAATGCTGCCTTCAAGTGCTGCCAGAATGATCGTGAATATGAATGTGGTAGTTAAAAGTTGCGTATGAAAGCGATGTGAGTCGATCGCTTGAAGTTGTCGAGCTCATAATCAGAAGTGGAACTTATAAAGTTTGTGATGGCATGAGACCAGCCATGTTGTTATTTTTATCCCGCCGTGCTCCCTGTCTGTGTAATTCATAAACTTTAATTTATTATGCACCGTATCATCAGATGACTGCCTTTGAAACCGAGTAGTTTTCTGTAAAGAGAACAGGCTTGTATTAATAGTGGAATGTTTATTTGCAAAGGCTAGCACTGTCTGCTAATGCGGAGCTGGAGCTCTTGAAGCTCCGCTCTCATCTCCGGGAGCAACAGTTCACTCGCATTTAAAGCAACATAATCAAATCAGCGCGTTTTGGCTCACACCCTAAAAGTGACAATTTTAACAAGCTGTAAAAATGTATCTGTGGGGTATATTGAGCTAAAACTTCACATATACGCTCTGGGGACATCAGAGACTTATTTTACCTTTTGTAAAAAGGGGCATAATAGGTCCCCTTTAAAATAATACCAGTCATTGAGTTGTGTGGCAGTTTTAATGTCAGTGAAAGTGTAGCAGATGTCACAGTGAAATTAGTCTTCAAGATTTTTTGAACCATGCATGAAGTGCTCGGTTGGGTATTTCTATTTGAGGTGGCGCATCAACCTTTTACATGAAACCATGATCTTCTAAACTGTGCGTGTGTCAGGGAGCTTTGATGGTCTCACACTCGCACCTTCATGTTCCTATACAGCTCTCAGTTAAGTGCCGCCTTCTGTTCAGGCCAGATAATTGTCATTTTATTATGCAACTGTGCCCTACCCAAGTTGTCTTTCCTGATCAGAAACCAGAAGGAACAGAAACCTCTCACTGCTTTTCATTAGACTTGTTTGTGTTGATACTGGTAAGTTGCTTCTTTTTTTCCAGTCACATGTTAAATTTTTAGGTGGTCAGTGCCTATTTGTTTTAATACCTATGTATTTAATTACCTGAAGTGGAGATAAATTATGTTAGTCTTGGTATTGTGGGCAACAAATCTGAATCATTGAAAATTTGAAGGTTGTAGTGTGCAGGATCTTTAATTACCGCATGCATTATAAAAACTGATATTTGCCCGCTGAGGGAAAGACCAAGTTTGTTGCTCTATAAAACTATGTAGATAGATAGCATAATCTTTTTCATAGCAATGAATGAATGTGCTGTATGCCAGTAGCTAGTGAAGAAATGAATAACATAAAAAAAAAAAACACTATAAAAATTTGCCTTAAAATATTTTATGCATCAGTTCCATCCCTTTTTGTGTTCTTATTTAATTAAGATAGCCCTTATAAAACACCTGTGACATACAAACATTACAAAGATGCTTATTTGATTTATAAATTGTTTGGATGCCTGGTAAGTGCAGAGCGTTTTTAATTTAATTTTTATATTTTACAATTGGATGTGTTTTCTTGAACCTATGTGACACGATGTTATCAAATGCCTAGTTTTTTGCTTGTTATAAAGCTTCTAAATGTGTGGGAAGTATTAATGTGGTTGAGAAATGCTACGCTTTTTAGACAAACATTATCTTCAGGACTAACAGCCAGTAAACAGGTTGAATGTATTGAATTTCTTGCTGTGTACGTGACCTGATTTTCTGCCGATTTCCTCTTTCTGCAAAGGTAAAATGTCAAACTACAAAGCTACATTTGCAATGAGAGCTTTTTCCTGGTGTGGAATGGGTTGTTGGATTTACCCTAATCTGTACTATAATTCATACTCGCAGATTTGTACAGGATATTATATGGCAGTGCCAAAATGATGGCACAAACTTCTGCCTCTGCATTCTTAGGGAAAACTAGGAACAAAACTATTTAAACAAGCAGTAACACTTCAGTATAGGGACCAACTCTTAAATTAGTAGCTTTTTAGCATGCCTATTATTATAGACTTAACAACTACCTTACTAACTATTAATAAGCAGCAAATTAGGAGTTTGAGGCAAAAGTATAGTTTGTTAATAGCGAGAATCGGACCTTAAAATACAGTAAAGTGTGACAAAACAAACATTATTTAAACTCTTTTACTTTTAAGCAGTATCTAATTAAATTGAATATACAATATCTATCAGTATATCTACTCTGATTGAATATACAATATCTATCAGTATATCTACTCTGATTGAATATACAATATCTATCAGTATATCTACTCTGATTGAATATACAATATCTATCAGTATATCTACTCTGACTGAATATACAATTTTTCAACTTTAATTCTAGTTCTGCTTTAGATTTCATTCAGGCAGCTTAATCTTGGCACGTGAGTTCTGCCATAAAATCAATCATTTCACAGATGAATTTTTATTAATTATTACTGTTTTTTTTTTTTCTTACTATCTTTACAGTCTCGAAGGGAGAACATGTATGACTTTGAAAACAGCACCAGAGACTACAATGACATATATAGTGATATTGTGGAGCCATGTGCATTGGACAACAAACAGTACATTGAGAACTTCCTCCAGTTATTTGTTCACCCCATCATTTGTTTTGTGGGTTTCATTGGCAACGCCCTCGTGATCGTGACATACGCTCTCTACAAGCGAACCAAATCCATGACTGATGTGTATCTGCTGAATGTGGCCATCGCTGACATCTTGTTTGTGGTGGCACTGCCTTTGATTATCTACAGCGAGCGGCACAACTGGTCCATGGGGAACCTGTCTTGCAAGCTTCTGCGTGGCATCTACAGCGTGAACCTCTACAGCGGCATGCTGCTCCTGGCTTGCATTAGCGGAGATCGCTACCTTGCCATTGTACAGGCCCGCCGGTCCTTCCGGCTGCGTTCAAGCACTCTGCTTTACAGCCACCTGGTCTGTGCAGTCGTCTGGTTCTCGGCATTGCTCCTGTCCCTTCCAACCTTCATTTTTTATGAGCGTTACGAACCCAGCCCATCTGAATCCACTATGTTGAGCAGTGACGACAGGGCATATGTGTGCTTTTTCATGTTTAAGTCGAACCAAACTGCACGTGTGATGAAAACTGTGGTGCCTAGCTCTCAGGTTGCATTGGGTTTCTTCTTGCCACTGCTGATCATGGGATTCTGTTACTCCAGCGTCATTGTCACCCTCCTTAGGGCCAAGAACTTTCAGAGACATAAGGCGGTGCGTGTGGTCCTCACTGTGGTCCTTGTGTTTGTGATCTGCCATATGCCTTATAATATAGCACTGTTGTATTATATCATCAACATGTTTGAACTGCAGGAATGCAGCCATGACGAGTCTGTCACATTGACCATGACCATCACAAAAAGCTTGGCGTACCTGCATGCTTGTCTCAATCCCCTGTTGTACGCCTTCATCGGGGTGAATTTCAGAAACCACTTCCGGAAGGTCTTACAGGACATCTGGTGCTTGGGGAAGAACTACATGTCAGCGAGACGGTCCTCACGGGCGACCACTGAAATTTACATTTCCACGCGGCGCTCTATGGATGGCTCTTACAACGAAAATGGCACTTCGTTTACCATGTGATTGGGTGCTAATTAAGGGCAAAGTGCCCAGCATTGTGACTGACAGACTGATTAGCATTGATCAAAAATGAAAATTCAGTCATCAGTTATTCACCTTCATGTCCAAACCTGTATGACCTTGTCCAAAGAAAGTCATATGTTTTTTTTCAACATGAGGTTGGGTAAATGATGTATGAATGATTTCTTTCTTTCTTTTTTTTTAATTTGATCAATTATGCCAATTACAAATCAAAGAGGGAAAATGGTTATTCCTTGTTTTCATGTGTTAAAACAGCAAAGTGTAAAAAGTCTTCTATATGAATGAATTTTGCAATTGCAGAATATTTTTATTTTTCTATATGTACTATTTATCTTTTGTACATAGAATCCTTAACTTTGCCTAATGTACCGGAGATATAAACATTGTAAGTTTTATCTAAATAAATTAGGCAAAATATTGCAACACAACACCTAATAGTGAAGAGTGACGTCCTGAAATGAGATCCAGTGCTGAGAATCAGAGCACCAACTTCATTTTTTGAAGAAGTTAATCACAGGTTTTGAATGATATTCATGTTTTGTACATGCCGTGACCTTTGAGACATTACCTTGATCTTTGACCTGGATACATGTTCTCATAGTCATCTTCAAAAACTAGTTCCTTCCCCCAAACAGTTATCTTTTGCATATCTGATCATCAAAGGACCGGTTTACTGCTTTTAATTATTATCATTGTTTAAAATTATTACTTTAAGTTTTTTCATTATGTATAAGTTTCACAGAATTGACCTAAACTAGCTGCTGCTTGTATGAACTTCTCCCATTATTGAAACAAACAAAGAACAATGTACTTCTATGTGTTGTGCCACTGTACCATAGCTCAATTGTACAGTCTGTAATTCTAGAATTGGATATACAGTATATACAGTGGCATGAACACTCAATTCCACCATTTAGTCCTTAATTTGTGTCCGAGTTATTCATAGAACTGCCTCAGATTAAATTAATGCTACGTTCATTTAATGAAATGCAGTTTTTCAAATACAATTATTTATTGCTAAAGTTAGTTGACAAAATTGAAGGTCATAGTTTAAAAGGAAAGTTAAGATAAAAGCTCATTTTGTTGGTCCAGTGTTTTGGACCCCACAGCCTTGCTCTGTATGGATAAAATAACCAAAACATTTTTCAAAATATATTCTTTTGGGTTAAAAAAAGTAAAGAAATAAGTTTAAAAAATAAGCTCATACTTGTTTGCAAAGACATGATGGTGAGTAAGTGATGACTGCATTTTCATATATTTGGGAAATATTTTTTGTTTAACGCTGTCCGTGTTCAAATTCGAGACTAAAGTAATTCAGGTGAGCGCTGAGGGCTCAGTAAAAGCCAAGGATCTTCTGTTGCCCCCTATTGATACTGAAGAGCAGGAGAGCACCAGATGTGACAAATTATTTTTTATATTTGCTGCTCTGTACCAACAAACTATAAAATATAACAGAAAAGAAAGAAAATCGCAACATCTTTAGGTCAAGGTATATTCTCTGAGATTTCGTATTTGGCTTGGGAAAGTAATTATAAAACAACACATAAAGAGATTAAGTGGGGGTAAATATAACACATTATTAATAAATTGCCTAACGCGTGACGTAAAGATAAGAATAAAACAATAGTGTCTCGAGCTATGTCATCTGTCTGTGATATATGTTTATACCAGTGGTGTACACTTTAAAAACAACCCAATTTGGGTTATTTGGCAACCCAGCGCTGGGTCAAAAGGGACGAACCCAGCGCTGGGTTATTTTAACCCAACAAGTCGGTTTATGATGTTTATGCTTTTTTATGGTTTAAAATTACTACATTGCTAGGCTAAAATGATCCCAAATTAAACCTACAAATCTTGTTCATTTTAAAATCACACAAAGAATGACTTTCAAATGGTAAATATTTATTAAAAACAAGTCAAAAAGTAACATGCAAGAAGAAATGTAGAAAAGGCATTAACAGCTACAGAGTTTATAAATGAAGCATTGAACATTAATTGAATATATGTAACTTCTGATCAAATTGGACTTTTTTGGTAAATTTTATATATTGCATAAAAATATACAAAAGCACTATTATACAATAATTGTACAATTAGTTAATAGTTATGTCCTTTACAAACTATTCTGGCATAACATTACACAAATAAAGCACAACATTAACACTGATATTATAACATTAACAGATGCATGTGTGTGAAAGAATGTGAGCATGTGTATGAATGACAGCGTGTAAACTCCACTTCTACTAAACAACACATTTAACATTTTGTTTTTACAAATTATACACTTACAGTTTGTTTCATAGTCCATGAATACAGATCATGCATCGTCAATTTTCATGATCTCTTTAGCATAATTGATGTAGTCATGAAGAAGCCCCATCAGCACAGCATCCAGGGCAGCATCCTCCTTTAAAACCACTGTTGCATCAGTTTGGGGGAAATGTCATTTTCCTCTTTGACCAGCATTCATCCCAGTCACCGCCTGTTCTTCATCAGTGGCCTAAAAAGAGAAAAACATTTGAAAAAAGAAAACATTTAATTAAACTATCCATTTTCGGATAGAAGTGCATCCACATCAGTAAGGATAGGTAAATAGTCTGTTTTATAATTTCATCTGCTTTGTGTGGTTGTTTAATGTCTGTCTCCACAGCGCTCTAGAATGCTATAATGGCAGCACTAGTGTGAGGGCATGTAATATTGTTTAAATATATTGCTTTCAGAAAGCTACTTCTTTACTGAAACATTAAAACAGACATGATATTCACATACCTCACAATCTTCCATGTAGCCTATGGAGGGCTGCTCTTTAAAGCGTTAGTTCACCAAAAAATGAAAATGGTCATAATTTACTCTCCCCCATGTTGTTCCAGACCCATACAAACTCTGCTAATTTTTGGAACACAAATAAATATATTTAATATTCTCTATATTTAATATTTAAAATAAGTTTTGTCCTCCATTGCAAGTCTGGGAGACCCATATTTTCTTCTGAACAGACATTCGCTATCATATAATTTAAGGTTTATTCATATATAAATATTGGAGGGTTAAAACTGGGTTAAAACAACCCAACGTCCTACCCAGCGACCTCAACCCAGCGTTTGGGTTGAAAAAATAACCCAGCGTTTTTTAGAGTGTAGTCTATGTGATATGCAGGTATACGGTGTAAAGTTATACCCATTAGCAAAGGTCAAGGATTTCCGTGTGTGCACCCACTTAAAAAAGCGTGAGGATACGTAACAACATCTTTGTGACAGAACTTTCACACGTTCATTCATAAATCCCCCCCCCCCCCCCCCCCCCCCCCCGTCTGTGTTGCAGTCAAAGCACTAACTTTTTGAAAATCACCCTATGTTTATGTTGATGACCAGTGCTATTGCGAAACTCTTTCATTTCAACTGACTGGCTGAAGCCATTACTGTAAAAATGCTCAGCTGCTGCCGGTGTCCTTAATGTTAATCCAAGAAATTAAATCAGAGAAAATAACTCACAGCTCTTTACTGAACTACTTTGTAGTTTAACAAGAATTAATCTATATTTAATTTATACAGTGAAGACTATGCAATGCTATTTTATATTTGATTATTCGGTTTCTGTACCTGGACACCTACAAACTTGAAAAAACTTAAAACATTGTTTAAATAGCACAAATAAATATATAAAACAAACATACATTAAACTATTTCAAACAGGGCCCTGATACAACCTGCCCCCCAAACCCCAGCAACGGCCCGGGGAGCAGTGACAGATCAGTCAACTGTCCCAAGCATCATTCACACAGTCAACAGCATGTTGGCTTTCTCAGGCCAACATAACTAGCTAATAACTTCAGTAACATTAGTGTGCAGTTCAACGAATGCAGGAGAAGGGGAGAGATAATACAGATATGTGTGTGTCTGTGTACAGCAGTTCAACTGAATACAATGTTTATATCTCCTTGTTTCAGATGATGAGAGAAATGAGAACTTCTGACCAGCCTTGTGGACTGAAGGTCAGTCTAGGGAATTTAAAAACATGTGCTCTGAAATGTGCAATTAAATTGCCAGCTGATAAAACTTGTGCTCCAGGGACCTGTCATAGAATCGGTTTAGAAGAACATCAAAGCGTTACATTTACATTTATTCATTTAGCTGACGCTTTTATCCAAAGCGACTTACAATTGCTATATATGTCAGAGGTCGCACGCCTCTGGAGCAACTAGGGGGTTAAGTGTCTTGCTCAGGGACACATTGGTGTCTCACAGTGGATTCGAACCCAGGTCTCTCACACCAAAGGCATGTGTCTTATCCACTGCGCCATCGCCACCCCTTGATTCTATAGAATCAACGCCACCGTGTTGATTCTATTAAGCGTTAATGAATGATAAATGGAACGAATGAAGAACAAGCGCTGCTGCATCATTTGAACGCTCAACGCTGGCCATTGAACCGACCTACTCTGGAATGCAACCGTGTGCATTATATAAGAAAATCTGTGATAGTTAATTCATATAAAAATGGTGGTCTTGATTATTTAGATTTTTCAATTTTAAATAACACTTTCAAAATTAACTGGTTGAAGTATTTCTTGAAAATCCCTTCTTCTGTGTGGAATTCAGTATCTAGTACTGTTTTTGACCAACTTGGTGGTCTCTAATTTTTGTTAATGTGTGATTACAAAATTGAAAAATCGCCTGTTAAATTGTCAGCTTTTCACAGGTAAGTACTTTTGGGGTGGAAGTTAATTTACAAGCACAATTTTTCTCCACGCCAGTATTATATCTGGAATAATTGTAATATTCCATTCCAATTTAGTAAGGCCTTTCATTATTTTATTTTTATTTATTTGTTGAATTTATACATGTATAGTTAATATGTACTTTTGTGTGTGTATACCCTTGGCACTTTTGTTCTGTATTTATTCAAGCATTAATAAAAAAAATTATAATAATAATTCTAAAACAAAATAAATAAATAAAATACTCTGGAATGCAAATGGAATGTGCTATTTATGACGTCACAATAGTAACATAAATATAAAATACTCTTTCTTTCTTTCTTTCTTTCTTTCCTTATTTTTTTTATTTCTGTCTTTTCAAGTTCTTTTTTTTTTGTATTGTGCTTTATTTATTTCTCTTCTTTTATGCCTACATTGCACATTTACAATTCAGTTTTCTTAGCTACTTTCATTTTATACATTTATACATTTTCTTTTTATTTTACAGGTTTTAATTTAGATAACTTTTCTCAATTTTCATTATTTTCTTTGCGTTCCCAAGGTTAGCGTTATCATGTTTGCTTCGTGGTTGATGTCATTTCACCCTAAAATGAAGCTTACTGGTTTACACTTGAACTTACGTGTTGATTGATCAAGATCAAGGTTATGTTTTCTTTCTATTTTTCTGGGTTGTTTGCTATAGTTAATAATAGCCTAATTAAAGTTGGGAGAGACAAAGCAGGATCAGGTTCTGCTGATGTTCTTGCTGAAAGGTTTTCTTGTTGTAGTCAAAGCTGAAATTTGTTATTGGCACTGCATCAAATGTGGGTAATTACGTGGTCAGTTTTATTTGTTGTTATTAGTGTTTTAATGATGAAAGTGTGATTATTGGAGAAATTAGCCTAGGTGATATTTCTTTGTAAATTTCAAGTGGTTCCATTCAAGTTCAAGGGTACAGTTTCAACATTAATGGTTGATTTGATTTCAACAGCTTATGATGTTTTGGAGTGTGAATTTGGACTTTTATTTATTTATTTATTTTTCCTGTGTGATTGTAGCCTAGCTCATGAGGTTGATCTACAGAGGTCAAGGTCACAGGTTAACGTTTTCTTCTTTTTTTTTTCAAGCGTATGTTACAGGTTAACACTTTCTTTATATATTTCCTGGTTGTTTGCCTCCCAAAATCAAAGTTTATATTTTTGACATGATTGTTTCAATTTCAACTTTATTTGAAAGATTTGTTGGTGGTCTCACTGCACATCAGTCACCACTGACACAGCGGGATCAAGGTTGTTTTGCTGAAAGGTTGTCTTGTTGTATATAGCCTATTGAACTTTGATAGGAAGGTGATTATAAAGTCTATGGAGTTTTATTTGCTGATTATGGAGTTTTATTTGGTGTAGCTACAAAAACAACAGTTTTGTGTGAGGAGCAGTAACACTAGGCTATCTGGCTCATTTCGAGTCCTAGATGACGAAAGTAATAACATGATGCTTTTTTCAGTAACCACCTGGATTTAATCACAAACATTTTTGATGAACTAAAAGTAACTTGGAGTCATTCGCAATTTTTACTAAAGGCCTAATAGGCTATATTTTCTTCAATGTTTCATTCATTATTAAAATAATATAGTATGTATTGTACTATATAATATGTTTAATATATTAAGATAATAAATTATTTAATTTAATTATTAATTATTTTGACAGTAACCCCTTCTAATAGATCTCAGTTAACTATATATCGCCCTCTGCTGGATAGGTATTATACAACACATATGAACAGTTATGTGTTGGAGAAAGGCAGTAGGCCTCTACTAAGTGAACAAATGTATTAGCAGTAAAAAAGAAAAAGAAAAAAAAGGTACTTAAAATAAAATAAACTTTTTATACCAAATAAATATCATCATTGAAGGTCAAATAAGTGGTTTGTACCGTTTAAGATTAACGTAGAATGGTTTGTGAGAACATGATTATGGATGTTCACCAGTTCAGTTCACAAACAGCTCTCAAAGCATCTGATATTAGCAGAACTGCACTTGTTGGAAATTACCCGTATAAAAATAGCCATAACACCACAGATACTACCAAAATACCACTTAATTAGTTAATACAGTTACTACTACTGGAAAATAAAATGAAACAACTTATTTTAAAATGTGGTGTTGTTAAAGTAGTAAAAGAAACTTTCAGAATACTGTGTCATTTGTTTTTATTTATTTATTTGGACATGATGACTAATAGAATGCTTTATAATACTGAACAACGTTTTATTGTAGTCACAATAACTGTAGAATCTATGGTATTTGGTACAATTTTACATACCCTGGCCTTCATCTTGTAATTGAACAGCCGTATATTACATGATGTTCTTCATTAAAATAAAAATAAGATCAAATCTACAATTTTTTTTTTTTAAACAATTAAAAAAATATATTCTTTATTAATTTTAAAGAGAATTGTGTTATACTATATGTGATGAGTATTTTGTATATTTGGCAATAAATAGTTAGTCATTATTATTAAACATTATTTTTGTTCATTTATAGTATACATCGAAAACATGCACAAATGTAATGTATTAAATTATGCAAATAGTACAAAAAAAATAAAATAATTTATATATAAATATTACATGCTCGATCAGCTTTCACTTTTATGTAAAACACTACGATACTGTTACTTTATTATATACGATATTGTTAAATCCAAGTTATTTATAAAATCAAATAAAAATCAGTTTGAATGAGACTTTTTATATTTTGTATATGGAACTTCTGTCATTATAAATATTGTATAATAATTTTTAAAGGTTTTGAAGCTTTTGTAGTCGAACATTTCTACGTCATGCTGCCGGAAGTTCCGGCGGAGCAGGACGGAAGTAGGTACGTGGCTGCTTCAGCTGACATTCTGCACGATGGCGACAGAGGTTCAGAGCGGCGACCTCAACAGTGCAAATTCAAGCCGGCTCGAAGTTTCTATCGACGGTTTGACTTTGAGCCCGGATTCCGAGGGCGAACAGGAGCAGGCCGAGACGCCCGCCGGCCAGTCGGCAGAGCAGAGCGCTGGAAACCCTGAGCTGAGCGACGATGGGGAGGAGGGCGACCCTGCCAGCAGCGCTACGATCGAGAGGAAATGGGGCTTTTTTTTAGTCGAGCTCTACGGGCTGGCGCTCCGTTTCTTTAAAGGTATTTTATGTCACTATTCACACGTACAGACGCTGAACACAAACATGCATTAGCATTGTATCGCTATGTTACAAATTGATCTCGCAGTGTTGTTTCGATTTGGCGAGGTCGCTGTTTTCTTATTAGAGCGCTGTCTTTTGCACTTATCGGTGTTTGGTGGAAAGTTCTGCTTATACAGGTCTTGTAGTTCACTTCAGTCGCAGTCTTCAGGGTTAAGAACCTCTAGAGGAACTGCCCCAACCGGTGACAGCACCACTGTGTGTCATGTGCCTGACTGATGACTTTAAGTCAAAGTGTCTTTGAAAGATTGCATAAATATTCAAAATAGACTATTGAACCACTAGTGATGTACTCCGTATGTCTCTTTGACCGCAAAACCAGCACTGTAGATTTTGTTCAATTAAATATTTAGTCCTTTCCGCAAGTCTACACCCTCTTAAACAATATGTTTGTGTGTCCATCAGCTCTGTAGTCTGTTAAGTGCTGCAGCTCTCTAATTAATGCACAGCTAATGTACCAATCAAGATATTTCAGATACCAGCTGAGCATTAATGTGCCCTATGTATCTACTTTATGATGTTCAAAGCATATGTGCACAAAAAAAACTCTTCTACTCAATTTACAGAAAAATCATGATCATCTTTTCATGACATTGACATAAGTGATGCTGGCAAATTTGCATTAGATGACATTCTAAACTGGGACTTGGCTTTGTGAGTTGCTGTAAAATTAATAATGAATTAAATCATAATTTTGAACTAAAATAATCTCATAATTCTCATTTTATCTCATTTGATCATTAACCAATCAGGTGTGAAAGTGTTGTTGAATAGTTGAAATATTGATTCAGGGTTTACGTCAAGTATATATTTAGCATCAAAGTGGTTTGGCTGACAAAAAAAGTTTGGAAATCCTTTTTCTGTTGTAATTTTGAATCCACATTTTTCAATGTTTTCCCTCAGAGAAAGATGGGAAAGCCTTCCACCCAACCTATGAGGATAAACTCCGTCTGGTAGCCCTCCATAAGCAAGTGTTACTGGGGCCTTACAACCCAGATGCTTCCCCTGAGGTGGGCTTCTTCGACGTGCTGGGAAATGACCGCAGGTAAGCATTGATTTAGTTTTTTGAATATGAATTATTTTTTCTTAGTCTGTGATGTTTAGGAATTTTGTTGTGGATATACAGATGGGGATCTGCAATAACAATTGCAACTTTTTCAGAAAGGAATGGGCATCTTTGGGCAACATGGAGAAAGAGGAGGCCATGCTGGAGTTTGTAAAGCTGTTGAACAAATGTTGCAATTTATTTGCACCTTTCGTCGCTTCACACAAGATTGAAAAGGAGGAGCAAGAGAGAAAGAGGTCAGACTTGCAGATAAAGATGATTGATTTTTTTTCCTTCTTGAACGATTTTATCTTCTCGCTTTGTAGACTTTTTTACTGTTTTACCCATTAACCAATTGGATCTCTTTAGATATAGACTTTCAGAGAGATTCACCATGTCAACATAAAATAAATTCGGGCTCCAATAAAGAATTGGTCTTTATAAATAAAAACCTGAACACTCTCCGTAAACTCACAGATATCTCTTATGTTGTGTATTATGTCTTGTTTTTCCTGAGAAGGAGGGAGGAAGAGGAACAGCGGCGTAGAGAGGAAGAGGAGCGCGAGCGACTGCGGCAGGAGGAGGAGAGACGCAGACGTGAGGAAGAGGAGCGGCTGAGGAGAGAAGAGGAGGAGAGAAGACAAGTTGAGGAGGAACGATTCCGTGTAGAGCAACAGAAGTGAGTGGCACCTGTTGAATTATTCCAGATCTAAAGTAAAACAGGATTGTATGAAAATGTCTGTTGAAAGACTCCAGGCTGGAATATGCAGCATTACTTTTGTCCAGATTTTATTTTTCAGCATCAGACTATGATTCTGTTCAGTCAGTGGATTTCGTTTTTTATACGATATCATTAAGTCCAAGTCATTTATAAAATAAAAAAAAAAAAAATCAGACCTTTTCATATTTTGTATATGGAACTTCTGTAATAATAAACATTGCGTTATAATATTTCAAGGTTTATCCTCATAGGTTGGGTAATATTTTCGTTTTTTTCTGAACGACCTGGTAGTGTGTGATTTATCAGTTGTTTAGTGGACGATGCCCAGTTTTTCTCTGTAACCATATACGAAATCAACAAGCATATGTTGGCTAGTGTTTTAATATCTGTTCAGATTTTTTAAATTATGTCGTGTATTCCAGCCTTTTGTAGTAGAGGCCAGGGTTGGGCCGATACCAACATTTTGGCTTCGGTACAATTCCAGTCTTTGATACTAAATTTATACCTTAGGCAAAAAAATAAACAACCTTGAATGACTGATGAAATTAAACTAGGACTGTCAACACCTTCATTAATTTAAAATTAATTTGCAAACTCATGAAACGTAAAAATGCAAAAGTCTCCACCTAGAATAATTTTTCAACCACCTGAAATACTGGGTGGTTATTTCAGCTGTCATACACATTATTTAAAATGAATGTCTCATTAAAATGCCTGAAAAAGCTTTTTGTTTGTACTTGTTTAGTACTGGTATACTATGCTACATGCTTGATTGTGCAAATAATGAATTTCTTCTCACTCTCTCTGGTGTGTTAGGCAGCAGATCATGGCTGCATTGAATGCGCAGACAGTGGTGCAGTTCCAGCAGTATGCTGCGCAGCAGTACCCTGACAGTCCCGAGCAGCAGTTCATTCTCATTCGACAGCTGCAGGAGCAGCACTATCAGCAGTACATGCAGCAGCTGTATCAGGTGCAGCTCGCTCAGCAGCAGGTGTGAGCCCTTGATTCATTCTCCTAGTATCACCCATGTCTGCAACGCTTTTGTGATGCATGACTACTTTTTGAAAAACTACAATACTGTTCAAAAGTAAAAATTAAGAGCCATTACAATATTTTAGAAGAAATAAATATTTTTAATAGGCAAGGATGAATTAAAGTGACAGTAAAAACTTGAGCAGCAAATTATCAAATATTATAATGATTTCTGAAGGATCATGTGACATTGAAGTCTGGAGTAATGGCTGCTGAAAATTCAGCTTTGCCATCACAGGAATAAATTGCATTTTAAAATATATTAAAATGTAGAACTAAAAATTATAAAATGATATTTCACAGAATTACTGTTTTTACTGTGTTTTTGATCAAATAAATGCAGCTTTGGTAAACATAAGAGACTTTCTTCACAAACATTTCTTACTGACCCCAATCTTTTGAACGGTAGTGTATATGTGCTCAGCTTCATTTAATATGGAAAGCATTTCTTCTCTGTTTTCATATTTGATAAGCCTGTTCATTTTGCTATGCACCATTAAGTAATTGTCACATATTATTATTCCGATTCAGAACAGACCTGTATGCAACCCACCAGTTAATAATGACCAGTATAAAGAACAAAACTGCATTGGTAGGATTTGTGTGCAGTAACCAAGTAGATTATCGAATGTGTTTTACACCCCTCTCACTGAAAGCTGAACTGGTTTTATTGTCATGTAATGGACTTTGACTCACTGATGCAATTCATTTTTTTTCTGTGTACATTTCCCTGGGCGCTGCCATGTTCATTTAATTCACATCTTGGTCCAGCTTGTAGATTTCCATCTGAGCTTCTAAGCTTGACAAGTGGTGTTTTAATTGATCATTTAAAAGGAGGAGGCGGGGTTTTCCAATTTCTGTAATGTAATTTAGCATAATTCTGTACTGTATGTTTTTTGTTTGTTTGTTTGTTACAGTTGTGTGATGCAAATGTTTTCACCGTTCTCTCCAGGCTGCCCTGCAGAAACAGCAGGAGGATGCTATAGTGCTGTCTACATTAGAGGCCAGTGAGGTGTCAGCACCTTCTGCTGGAGAGGAGGCTCCCACACTGAACGGCCAGGCAGAGTCCACTACTGACAGCTTAGAACGAGAGCCGGACTTGGAGCCTACAGACGAGGTCACTGAGAATGGACCCACAGGTGAGTTTGCATATTTCTACAACTTCATTTATCTGCTGTTAATGTCAACTTCAAATCAAACAGACAAAATTAAAAAAAGATATACATCCATATTAATCTATCAAATTAAGTTAAATCGAGATCTGAATATAAAGGTTGTGAATTGAAACCAAATCAAGTGAAATAGAGTTAGTTAATTTAAAAAGACACATTCTCTGATATACCATATTCCTGGTTCTTAGACTCTCCCCCTGTAATAGCAGCCCCCTCCATGTGGACCAGGCCACAGATAAAAGACTTTAAAGAGAAGATCCGTCAGGATGTGGACTCTGTGATCACAGTGGGTCGGGGGGAAGTGGTGACCGTCCGGGTTCCCACCCACGAGGAGGGCTCCTATCTCTTCTGGGAGTTTGCCACTGACTATTACGACATTGGTTTTGGAGTCTTCTTTGAATGGACTGACTCTACTAACGCATCAGTCAGCGTTCATGTCAGCGAGTCGAGTGATGATGACGAGGATGAAGAAGGTGAGGAATGAATGCGTTGATTCTTTGGTACCGTGTTATTGGCTAATATTGGATATTTAGTTTCTTCTGGGTTTTTTCCATTTAGATGACTAACTTTACTCATGTAATGCTCACATTTAAATCTCAAATCTCATTTTCATACTATATATTATGTTTCATTTGTAATATTTAAAATAATTTTAGTTTTTTTTTTTTTTTTTAGACTATTTGTATAGAATTTTAATATCAGTCATAAAATGAAAATAGTGATTTATTGGTATTAAACAGAATTTTAATGTCAGTACAAATAAATATACAAAATTATCAGTTTTCTGACAAAAGAAATGCTCAAGGGTTTAACTCTTGCAAGTGAAATTAAGCCGTAAGTATTGTAGTTTTACTGTTGTAGAGTAATATAATTTTTTTATTTTGTAGTGCAGTTGTGTATAAATATAATATATATTTGGCTTATTATAATTATATAATCCGAGTCAGCTATTTGACCTGAAGATTCGAAGACATCAGAGAATTCAAATGTAAAATAACTAAGGAATTTCATTTGTACTGTAAATTGTAATTTTTTATATATTTTGACAAAATAGTTTAGAATTTTAATATCGGCCATTTATTGGATATTGGCCATAAAATGAAAATAATTATCAGCTTATTTTAATATCAATGGGTCTTATTCATGAAAATTGCGTAAATATATGAGTAAATTCTGGGTAATTTGCGTGTAAAACACCTTCCCGAAATCTCTCCTCTGGATTCACAAGCGCTTTGTAAACGTCCGATTTGATAGTTAAACGTGTGTGTTAATGAATTCCAATCATTTGTAAATAGGCCGCTCGTGCACGCTCTTTCACAGTTAGCATAATCCCTGCCTATGAATTACAGCTACGCAAATTTCATGTCCAAGAACGCAGTGGAATATTCTGGTCTACTTTCTCAGGTTTGGCTCCAGTGTTTCCACCAAAGAGTTTTTTAGCCAGCTGAAAAAATGGCAGGCACTCTACTTAAAACAACCAGCTGGTGGCGCTTGAAAACATTTTGGTGGCACAGCGTTTTTCCAGCTGAGACGCTTTAGTTCAGGGGTATCAAACTCAGTTCCTGGAGGGCCGCAGCCCTGCAGAGTTTAGTTCCAACCCTCTGCTCCAACACACATACCATGTAGTTTTCAAATAAGCCCGAAGGACTTGATTAGTTGCATCAGGTGTGTTTAATTAGGGTTGGAGCTAAACTCTGCAGGGCTGTGGCCCTCCAGGAACGGAGTTTGATACCCCTCCTTTTGGGGCTGTTTACACCTGGTCACTTCATGTGTTTTTTCTGATCGGATAGCTATCCGATCCTGAAAAGACCAGGTGTAAATGCCCTCCGAAACGCTTTCGAGACGGATATAAATCCGATTGCTCAAACCATTTCTGGAGGTGGTCTGGGCCGCATTCCAGACGAAACTGGACAAGTGTAAATGCATCTGGTGTTTGAAACCACATATGCTAATTTTACTCCTCCCAAAATATTTAGATAATAAACGTGTGAGCGTGTTTTATAGGCTATATGGCATGATATAGTCGGATATGACCGCGCTAATGCAACAAGCGTCAAAGTGGATGAGTAGCTGTATCTCTTCAGCAAGCCGACGCGCAAACTGCCGCGAATGAAACTGAAAGTAAGTCGCAGACGCTCAACACACAATCACCTTCATTAAAAGTAGTGAGACTAACCTATCTTTCCAGTGCTGATGTCGACGCTCTCCTGTTGAGATCTCAGATATTGAAATTAGCTGATAATGAATAAAATGCAGCGCCTATGCATTGCTTTCATTGACGTGACGTGAACGGATTTATGTCCATTTTGAGAAGACACATTTATGTGGCGAAGTGTAAATGGAAACGTTTTAACAAATCAGATAGATATCCGATCAGAGAAAACGCATGAAGTGACCAGGTGTAAACAGGCCCGTAGTTGCTATGATTTGGAATATCAACGGCGGCAACGTATTACTAGTGTCTCATTTTTAAGAATTTTACTAAATATAAAAAAGCAGCAACCAGTAATATTGACTTCTCCATTGTTGTAGGCAGTCATTGTACAAGTAGGATGGGTGGTCACTATTTGTCCCACCCGTCCTCTATTTACTGCTGGGTAAATTGTGACAGTGATGAGCGCTGCGTTTTACAGTTATCGACTCTGCTGCAAAACAGAAAATTCAAAAAGAGGGCAAGGGCAAATGACCTTGTATTTTTTATGGCAGTGCATCAAAATTCAGTGCCATCAGTTTGCCAAAAAGAGTTTTACACGTGGTAGGGAGCAGGTGTACATTTCTTTTGTACCAACTAACATTTTGAAAATATAAACATTTTCATGAATTCAAAAGTTAACATCAGAACGGCTTTGAACGATTTACACAAAAATTAGTTCTGCTCGTGTTTCATGAATGAGGCCCAATGAATTTTTAAATTGTGGAAATCAAAATGCTACTTTTGATAAATATAAATTCAGTTGATTTAAAGTTTAGATTGTTTGAATTAAATTTCTGTTATGTTTTCTGTAAATATGATTTGTAGATTTAAGTCCTGTTCTCTTTTTCTCAGGTGAAGGCCACCCTGAGGAGGAGAAAGCCAAGAAAGAGGCTGGGAAACCGCAGGTGGATGAAATAGTGCCGGTGTATCGGCGGGACTGTCATGAAGAGGTGTATGCTGGGAGTCACCAGTATCCCGGCCGTGGGATATACTTGCTCAAGTTTGACAACTCCTACTCGCTCTGGAGGTCTAAAACCGTCTACTACAGAGTATATTACACCAGATAAGCCTGGAGTCAAGACTGTGGGACAGGAATGTGTGCGTGTATGTTAAGAGATAGATGGAAAGAAGAAGAGATCAAAAATAAGGACATTTATGGGATGTCCACTACTGGGGAAGGGACAAAGAGATTTAACGTGTGTGTGTGTTTCGATGTGTATGCAAACTTTGAGTGTGTCTGTCATGATTCAGTCCAGGAGGAATGGGCCATGTGCTTGGCACCTCTGTTTTGCACTCTAAAAGATGTACTCTATAATTTTGTGCTTGATATTCTAACTTCAGCCTCCGTCTTCTAATGTCATCCAAAGAAGTGCAGGATAAATTAGTGTGTCCTCATTAAAACGGCCTACAAACGACATGTTTAGATAATAAACAACAGAGCAAACACACGCCTTTTTCCTGGAGTACTTCCTTATTTAGGTCAACACTGAGTAAATCAGCCAATGGAGTGCATCTCATGTTTTCCTCCTATCAGCACACAGTGAGTGTGAGATAAAACGAATGGAAAGGACTTTTCTAACAATGCAAAGGTGGATCTGCAGGCCTTTACGAGAGGAGATTTTGCAGCATTTTCTAAACCGGATGGATTGTGTCTAAAACGTTTAATATTTATTAATCTCTGTGGTAGAGTAGGGTCATGTTTGTGTCTGTAAATCCTATAAAATTTATCCCATCATTCACATCTCTTCTTCCACAGAGCCCCAGATTTATTGTCTGTGTTCGTTTTTTGTATTTTCGGTTTGTTTTGCATATGTCGTCAATGCGAGAGTTATCAGTATTGACTTTTAATGTGGCACAGCTAGTAGTTTGAAATATTCTTGCCTTTCAGTCATCTTTTTGTTGCTTTATGCATGTAGTTACAAACAGCCATGTAAGAACTTCAAATTTAATGTATATTGATTTAAATTTCTACTCGTCACTCTTATACTTGGTTCTCTATGGCAGAAATAACAAGCATCTCTCATTGTAGTTATATTAATAATGACGTGTTTGTATAGCTGATTGAGACTAACTATCAAAAGCTGCATTTGAGTTGCTGATTAACATTTTCTGTTATTTATTGGACTGTTCAGTGCATTGAAAATGATTACAGTGAAGTTCCTGAGGATTTGCAGACTTCTTTTCTTCAAAAATATCTCCTCTAGCCGCTCTGGATTTGTCCCTGGCTGTATCATTGAGTGAAATGTGTCGTGTTCATGATTGTTTGTCAAAGACGCCTGTGTAATGCAGGTCACTGCTATCCAACTGTGATCAAACATCGTCCACATGTACAGATGCAGATGCTGTTACACTGTTCACATGACAAATAAAGCAGTGTGTTGGAGTGTTAAGAGCCGTGATGATTCAGTGTTCATAGAAACCGTCTTTCTAAAGCTGTCCAAAGACTACATTAATGTTACAAAAGTTCCCATGTTTATTCTTTCCATGTATTTTTGCTTTTTCACTTTTTGTAATGCTGATTTCAGGCCTTTGTATTGTGAAAGTGTAACGTTTGTCATGGGAAAAGACAACGAGCAATAGGGTAACTGATCTGAAAATTGTCTTCATATTTAAAGTGGATTTTCTGACCATAAAGGCATGAAGAAGTGTTTTTGTATTGGTTTCGCTAGTGTGATCTGATCTGTATGCATTCCAGGATGAGTGTCCTGTATATTTGATTAAACTTTCGTTCCTCTGTATGTACCTCCTGATTCTTTTCTGATACCCTTCTAATCATGTGCATGTTTTACATACTCAGACGATGTGTTACAATACCCGTTCACTAATTCTTGAGAAATGTGGTAAAACATGTGCAACTTTTTTTTAAAAGCAACATTTCCACTGAAACTCATGTTACTAAAATGTTTTAACACAAATGTGCCCTTTCACTTAATTATGTAAAAATATATTTCACTCACAAATTTTAAAAGCACCTAACCTCACTGTTTTATATAGATAAAATGTATTTTATTTATTCATTTTTTTTAAATCCTCCATTTTAATTCATTTTTTGCCTGACAATTCAATAGATGGTGCTGTATTTTTTATAACTATTTGACATTATTTTGAATGTTTTATGCTGTTGGCCCATACCTACAGGAAAGAAAACCACATTTTGTGAAATAAATACGTTAAGCAATACGTTTCACCCAAATAAAAGTCAGCATCATTAAAGAAAAATCCTTGATATAGAAGATTTTTTCCCCAGTACTCATCAATCAGTACATTTCATTATGTTCATTAATGAATCTGCATTTACAAACAGGCTATTATAATGGAAGCCTGGTGCAGTTTGTGACACATCAGCCACAGATCATGATTTTCCTATGCAAAAGGAAGTTTCAGCAGGCTCAATGTTAACAGGAAAAAGAGTACTATCACTCCCATCCAGAAATGCAGTCTCAGCTGGTTCCATTACCACAACAAACAATAGTCCACTTCCTTAACACTTCAGCAGAACACACAAAACGTATCTGATGATCCTTCCTGGCACTCTGGGCTTGTTTTTAAGAGTATACCACACTTGCAGCCACAAGATGGAGCGATAGTGTAGATAAGAAACATGGGCATTTCTGAACACCAGCTTTTGTTCCTTTCTCACGCAAAGTAGACTGGTACTTGTTATACATTGACTGTTTACTTTATGTTTTTATATAATTTTTATTTCGACAGGATCGACACCAGTAGATTAAAATAATGAAACGTGAATAGTTTTCTGATTCCAAAAGTTTTAAGAACTGCTGTAAATAAACTACTTCATACTTAACGACCTACTGTATTATAGAACTAACTTATAGTTCTGAAGTGTTGTAAGGATATAGATTTTCTGTTTATGTTTTGATATTTACCGTTTATTTTAGCACTTTGTTTTATTAAGACGTATTTTAACTTATTTTTAAGTCGTACCGAACATACTGATTATTGTCTTTAAACACACAGAAAATCTTTTCTTTTACGTTTTATTTTTGAAATTTATTTTTTCTTATGTAATATTTAGAATAAAAGCTGTTTAATGCACTTTGTAAGACTTTTTTCTGACATTGAATAAAAAATAAAATAACTACGGTATTTAAAATATAAATACTAATAAAAAGAAACATTACTCCTGTAGATGTAACTTAGATGCAATAACGAGCCGTGAGAACCTTGGGCTCCATCCCGGATTTTCCACGCAGCAGACGCTAAATGCAGGCAGGTAACTCTCTCCCTCACAGATCCAATCCAGTTCCAGTTCCATTTCCTACAGGTGGTTGGGAAGCTTAGCTCTCCGTGTTTTCTATATACTTTCTCTTCACGTTTTCGGTTCGACTCTTCTGCTTTCAAACTCATGTTTCCCGATGCTCCAGCGGCAACGTCCCAAACGGCTTCTGCATCTTTCAAAAAATTATGGCGGAACCTTTTGTAAGCAGACCTTCTTCTCACGGCAACTTCTGGGATACATCGTTTGGATTTTAAATCCCCTCAACCCGATGCTCATCTCAAATTTAAACACGATTTAAAATGCCGTTCCCCGAGAGAACCGTTGAGCCTGAGCTGGTGAGCAGGTTGAGAGGGAGCGGAGGCTCCGAGAAGAGCTTCACGACTCCGGACGGTCGCAGAGTGCGCAAACCTGTTTTGTTCTCTTCTTTGGAAGAAGTTTGTTGTCATACGCTCATCAGCATCCTACACCAACTGTCCGATCTATCGCGGCATGCCTGTGACATATTCATGGGAATTGAGACTCAGGCTGTGTTGGTCACGCAAAGGACATCAACTATTCAAGTGCGTTTGGAGAGATTACAGCTCACCGTGTGCAAGTTTGATCCCAAAACCATTAAAATACGTAAGTTTAGAGCCTCAATCTTGTATTTGTTGCTTACTTTAGTGTTTAATACTTTTATGAACAAGTCAATAGCAAACATATAGCAGCTCAGGAGTTAATAATGAACATACAACTTGATTCATATCATATGCATATCATATATAGCAGTCATTGAATGCTAAATGTAAGTTTGAAAGGCTGCACTTAGAAAGAACTATGAAGTGGGTTCTCAAGACAAAAGGCGGGTGTGAATGTTATGGGACAAGCAAGTTGGTGTAATGATTTGAGGTGAAGAGAATGCAGTTTCCCTTAAGGGTCGAAGATCTGTCAGACGTGATAGATCTGCTTTATCGTACCATCTGCGCCCACCGACACCCCTACAGCAGAAACCCCCTCCAGGACACCTTCATTAGGGTGCATACAGACTTCTGAGGTTTATATATATCTTAAAAGTTGTTGTTTTTTTCAAGAAATTTGCTTTTATTCAGCAAGAATACACTAAATTGATCAAAAGTGATAGTAAGGACATTAATAACAATGTTACAAAAGATTTATATTTCAAATACATGTTGTTCTGAACTTTATATTCATCAAAGTATCCAGGAAAAAAAAATCAAAATAACAAGCAGAACAACTGTTTTAACATTGATGATAATAATAATAAGAAATGCCTTGAGCCCCAAATCAGCATATTAGAATGATTTCTGAAGGATCATGTAGGCTAACACTGACTACAACAGTATTGATGCTGAAAATTCAGCTTTAAAAAAAATACAAAAATAAAAATATATTTCACAATATTGCTGTTTCCAGCAAATAAATAAACGAGTCACCACCAGTGAAGGTGAATAAATGTTCCCACAGGGAGAGCTCTTCTTTGGATGTCCAGCCCTTAAGACAATACCATGTAACAATAGACAGGATGTGTGACTTAAGGCAGTCTCATGCCAATCTTAAACATTTTACAATTTGGTGAACTGTTTGAGAATTCGTATGAATGCATACAATCTCATTTTACATTTTTGGAATGATCAGCTTACACTCCATTAGAGTTAGATTTAGGAGTGGGGTTAGGGGGGAACCTTCACGGTGACATATTACATACAGTAGGGGTGTGCGATATGACGATTTTTGATCGTGGACGATAAAAATGTCTCCACGATCTGCTTTTGAAGAAATATGGTAGTATTGCGCTACCGCGCACATTGTCAAATACAGTTCTGGCGCCGCCGTCTCTATATACTGTACAACACGACATACAGCAGTAGAGTTACTCAGACAGGACACTGCACTTATTCGCGTTCGCAAAAGTACATTATTTGCATACAAGCCTTGCTGGTTAAATGTTTCATTCGCGCGCTGGTCTGACGTGCGCTTGTTCTGAGCGCATACACCTGAAGCACGCGCACTAAAACGCCTGTCTAACAGCGCCTGATTACTCAACTAAGTTATATTTTGCGCTAATACTGTCAAAACACACAAGGTTTACATACAGACTGAGTTGGTTATCTCTAAAATGAAAGTAAATAGTTAAGAGAGAAACGGATGCGTGCCTGTTTATTAGATGCGTGCAGCTCTTAAAGGGACAGGACACTAAACGTGCTGTCGACTGTCATTAAAGGGATAGTTCACCCTAAAATTTAATTTCTACATAATTTAATTCCACATTGACTTTGATAGCAGGAAAGAAAAATCCTATGGAAGTCACTGAGGACCAGCAACTGTTTGGTTTTCCACCTTCTTCAAAATAGCATTTATGTTCAGCAGAAGAAAGAAACTCACTCAGGTTTAAAACAACTTTTGAGTAAATGATGATATAAAAATACAACATTATGACAGAATTGACAGACAGATGACAGAATATTAATTTGTGGTTGGAACTATTCATTTAACGTTAACAAAACAACAAAACACAAAGAGAAAAATCACTCACTATTCTTGACTGAAAAACTTTAATACAGTTGCTTTAGGAATCAGTCTATCTAGTGTTTTATTTTTATATTTGTTCATTCAATTTCATTGAATGCTCTGCTAAATACACCTATTGTACCTGGAAATAAAGCACTGTTTGTTTTATTTGTATATTATGTGTATTTGTAATGTGTATCTTTGTTCTTATTTTTTAATAAGAAAAATAAAATAATGACAGATTTTTTATCTTCGCCCACTTTGGCCTAAATATCTGCCATGCATCTTTGTCTTTCTAGTTTGGCTGTAATGCTCAGACAACTTGTAAAACCAAAATAGTAAAACTAACAAAGAATCGTGATAAAAATCGTGAATCGTGATATTTCTATAAAAAATCGTGATATGATATTTTTCCCATATCGCCCACCCCTAACATACAGTATGCTTTTGCGCATGTCAGATGGTACATATTTATATCAAATCACAGTACTGTAATTACAAATGCTCCTGAAGGTTGGAATTGATAGCAGACATTGTCACTTTGTGTTAAATGAAAATCTTTATTTTATTGAAAATATTGAGTAAATTTGTTTTAATATGAATTCTGTGTCATACGTCTTGCAAATTTGAGACAGATGTTTCCAAATGAGTGTCAGGTTGTATGTGAGAATTTTTCTCGACGCGTATGTTCAGGTTGCATTTTTTTGTGTGTAAATATAAGGTCTTTAGTCTTTAACAGGATGCAAATACTGAATTATATGATCTTTTAAGTACATTCCTGATATAAAGAAGAGGAAGAGGATGAGTTAACAGCATTAGAAAGGCTTGTTTGTATTCTCTGCACCTCAGTTTGTTTTATAATACCAGATTTGGTTAAACTGAATTGATTCATTTCTTGTTCTTTGTGTCTTAATGTCTTGTTTATCCTGCTAATAGTTTCAGACGGGAAGGAGTTAGACTTTGACTCATTACTACTGTTTGTCAATGCTTAATCATACCCAGGGACTGTCATGTTGGGCTGGTTTGTGACTTCAGGCTAATCAGAAGCCTTTAGGCTAAAGCCGATATAGGACTGGACCAGCTTTATAATCCTTTACTAAAACACATGACATTTTAAATTAAGGACTTTTTTTGTTAAAGGTCAGAGGTCAAAGTGTGTGTTTGTGTATAGCTTAGACTGAAGGTGTAAAGTACTACTGTTGGCCTTAAAGGGGAAACACATGATGATGAATCAAACTGGAGATCCTAAGTTCCTTCATTTTTCCAGACTGCATTAGAAACCGTTTCACTTTGCAAATCATACATTTTTGCCGTTGTTGTTGCTTTTTTATGTTTTACTATTTTAAATTACGACATTAATAGGTTAATGAGTATGCATTTTACGTTTAGCATTTTAATAGCCACTTTTATATAAAGCAAATTACAATACAGTCTTTAAAATAACTGTCACAAGCTTAACCTTAACCTTTTGGTTACCAGCCCAAATTGTCCTAACCACTTGACCACACCAAGTCAGTTCAATAATAGTCTGGCTCACAACATGATTTACAGCCTTCTTTGGAAGATGCAATTCTGTTAACTAATAGATTGTTTTATTACTGTAACTGTCAGTTTCCAAGCACATACAAACACACAATCTCCTTCTGAGCTGTGGAATTTCTGTCAGCCTTCTCTGGATATTTTTAGTATGCGTGTGTCTGCTCCACTCAGGCTTTTTCTAGGTCCGCTGCTTGACTTTGTTTTGCATATGATGGTCTGAAAGGGTGGAGCTGATCACACAAAAAATAGTGCTCTAGTTCACTACCTTACAGTTTATCAGTAAGTAAATGATCACACCAGTGTGTTTAGAGATCAGGCGATTGCTGTGTTCTCTGATTGTGTATGTCTACACTACAAACCGAGGTCTAATTAAGACTCATTTAGCTGCGGTTGTTATCGTTGTTGTCTGGTTGTAATGTCAGTGTGTTTGTGCATTTATATAAGCAGCTAAAGCTCATGTTCTGTGAGCATTTTTGTTAGTTACTTGATAAAAATAATTACAGCTTAGGGGTCATAATTCCTTGTTTTTCTCGTGATCAGGAATACCTTTTTTTTACTTCTCTTTCTTGCGTTTGCTCTCTTTGTTTGGTATGTTTTGTATGCATGGACTCAGAAGGCATTTCTGGGTCCAAGTCCAACCCAAATCCAAAGCCAGACCTAGGGAAAATCGTCACCTTTGACCTCCGGAGCACTTAGCATGGGAAAACAGCAAAACTTTTCTTTCATTCCCTGACCACCAGACCTCAACCCCTGATGTATGCAGCAGTGGCTGGTTACACACACACACACACACACACAAACATGAACTCAGTGTACCTACAGCTACATTCATTGAGCCTCAAATGTACATCAGCTCTTGGGCCAAACTATTCCCAAAAGCCTGGTCAGCTGACCACCAAATTAATTTTTCCATCATCTAATGCTGACTTCAAGTGAATCTTTATAATAATGTAATAACTGTAGAATGTAATCTTTAGCAAACTCAAAATTAAAATCCATTTTTCATACTGTACATGATATAACTTAAAATGATTGATTTTAGTTTTTGTTGCTTTATTTTAAAATATGTAGATAGTGTAGATGGTCATAATAACATGAAAATAATTAAACTGATATTACAGAATTGTTGATATCAATGCAACATTTTTTTTTTCTGCTTAAGATTTTGGAAACAGTCCAGAAAGAGTACTGTACAGTAGTCAGCCGGTGAACTTAAACCTGCAAAGCCTAATGTCCATTTAAAATGTTTTAGTTGCATTTCTTTCTTTGCTCATCCCTTTGAAAAAGGAAATCTACCCATTTAAGTGTTGGGATTTTAAGCTTGCAAAAGCCATGAGGATTAAAGTCAGATAACGTCAGGCCTGGACATGTGAAAGTATGATTGACTCTTTCTGCTTGTAAATGGGACATTTTCCCAGCATTAGGCCCTCTAACATGTGTATGAGTGGCCTTAGGAAAGGGCATTAGTGTCATGATAGTATTTACAACACTGATGAAACATCTACAGTTTTTGTTTTGATGATGATGCCTGGCTGATACAGCATCTTAGTGCGCAAAGCCAGTGTGTGCAAACAGCCACAGAGCAAACCCTGCAACATTGCTTTATTAGTTCATCCCCACCCAGCACTCCAAAAATGTATCTCTGTTCAGGCACAGCTAGTAAAGCATGTCCAGAGGGCAAGGTATGGTGCAGCCAGAACACTGAGTTCAAATGAGTACCCAGAATTCCAAAAGGGTAAAAAAGCCTGACAATAAGATGCTGAGGTAGTTTGTGCTGGAACCTGGGTCCAAAGTGTCACATGCTGGGTCCAAAATGACCTTTTTGTTGCACATACCAATAGGGGGTGAATTTAAAATATTTACTGGACACAAATATTTTTACTTGATACACCATACTGACTGTTGTACAACATTAAAAACTTTTCTGAATGTAACTATATACAGCAGCTTATGTTTTTATTTTATATATTTTGCAGTCACTGTAATGTCACTAACAGAATCAATTTTTCGAGAGAAAAAATACATTGAGATTGGTAATTATGAAAGTGGTGACAGGTTCAGTTGATCTCAGATGAAGTTTGGAAGAAGGAAACTGTTGGAGGGCAATGTAAACTGTTTTGTGTGTGTGTGTGTGTGTGTTTTAACCATATGCCATTGCCAATTAGATTTTGAGATCAACCTGAGGGGAATTATTATTGAGCCAAAGTTGCATGATCCTACCTGTATTTTTTTTGTTGTGAACTATTAAGGTGTGTACTGTAGTGTTTTGGTGTCTGTGAGAATACTACATGTTTTCCCTCAGTTAGAAGCAGTCACGTTCAGCCTTCTGGACATCTGGAGGTTTAGTAAGATGGATTAAAGATGAGGGAAGATTTTTTCACAATCACACACATGCAGGAGTGGAGCTGCACATAGAACAGAATAAGTTGAGTAAGACGGATGAAAGATGTGGTTATGTAACAGGTTTTGATGGACTGACAGACTGTCAGTCTTTAATCTTTGATGTTCTGCCATGTGGACAATGACCCCTGGTTTAGAGGCCAGTCGAGGGTCTTGTCTGCTTGAACTCTTAGTGACACACAGCAACGCAACAAATGATATCTAAATGATAAGTATTTGTTTTTCTAAGTTATGTCATCCATCTCAGAAATGTCATTGGTTGGCATTCCTGTGTACGACTGAAACACGAAATCCATTGGATTTGTTTTCTGTCTCTGCTTTTCAACGGCCTTTATCCATACTATTGTTCTGCTGTTGGAAGCTCTCTTGAAGTTCCTGCCTTTCATATATTGGCTGGTCCAGATGTGTGCTGTCAGTCCTCTATTGTGTGTGTCATGTGTTCCCGCCTCTTGTTACCTTATTTGGTTTGTTTCCTGTCCTCGTCTAGTGTGATCATTAGTTAATTCTTGTCCAGCCATGTACGTCTAATTATCTATGATTATCCTGTGTATTTATAGTCCTGTCTGTTCAGTTTGATTTTGTCTGGTCTAGAGTTGTAATGATATACCGGTATGACGGTCTATCGCGGTTTGAACGTACACTGTTATCATACCGTAAACATGCATCTCTACGGTTTAAAAAAATAAAATAAAAAATTGTAGATATGCAATTTATTTTGGCTGCTTCACTCTGCTGAAATGACAGAGATTGTATCTAATCTCCATCCTCCGCCGAACAAAAGTTTAAATTTGCAGTATGGGAATACTTTGGATATAAAAAAACAAAAAACACGAACGTAGGGTTTTCCTTGAGGACGAATCCTATTTGCAAAAAATGTGGACGCAAAGTGGCTGCAAAAGCAGGCAATACATCCAACATGTTCGCTCATATTCGCGGACATCATCCCTCCGTGCAGATAAAGGTATGTCGCATTTATAACAAGTTATAAGGCCGTATAATTTCTGTGATGCAGAGGGAATGCCGGTGCAGTCGTGAACATGGGATTTACAGTATAACGTTAACGAGGTTGTCACTTAAAACGCGCATCTGATGGATGGATAAATCAAAAGTAGATATGAGTGGCGCCGTACTGAAGTATGCATGCATGACACTTATGGTGTTTTCATAAACATGAACATCAGCAGAGCTACTATGAGAGAAAACCAGTTTTATTTGAGAAAAAACATTGTCAAATACACTAAACTCAACGGTCTGCAACAACCCGTCAAAATAAGTTCAATTTAACTTGAAGTCCTGACAGAAATAAATTAGCATTGTACAATGTACTTATGAGTTATGACAACAATAATTAATTTAAACATTATTTTTAAGGAATAACATGTTTGTCCATGTTTTAACTTAGAATACCTCTGTTGTGCAGCACTGCCAAAAGTAAGTGTTGTTAAATTTAAATTTTATAAAATTTTAAAACATTAATTAAAATGTTAAAGTGTGATATAGATATACATAAGGCTTATGGCTTTATTTTGTAATTATTTTTAGTTTTTTTTCCTCAGAAGGGAGGCTTACTTTCATTAAAATGATTTCAAGTTTGTTGCAATAGTCATTGTTACTGATAAGAATTATTGTTTAATATATATACTGTGAAACCGTGATATTTTCTGAGACTATTGTCATACCGTGAAAATCTCATACCGTTACAACCCTAGTCTGGTCTACTCGTTACTCCCCGGTGTTCCTGTCTGTGTCAGCCTTGCCTTGTCTTGCCCTGCCGTGATGTCTTCATTAAAGATTGTTATTTTGAGTTACATCCTCATCTGCGTGTTCCTCCCTGCTGTGTGCACCGTGACATGTGCATTCATTCAGTGTTTTGTTTTTGAGTCCTTGATGTTCCTTTTGATTTTGCGCTTTCAGATCTCTCCAGCCTCTCCTGTCCGAGTGTGCCTTGATCCATCTCATCTGGCCTTGACTGACCTTTTATCCTCTTTTGAAGCCTTTATTAGGCCGATGATGTATTGTATGCCATGTTTATGGAGTTCAGTGCAGTTTATGGAGTTTATTTCC
Source organism: Barbus barbus (assembly GCF_936440315.1). NCBI lineage: Eukaryota > Metazoa > Chordata > Actinopteri > Cypriniformes > Cyprinidae > Barbus > Barbus barbus. The sequence goes on from NC_136742.1 coordinate 20,147,102, forward strand.
CATTCTAAAGCCAGCTGGATTACTGGTGGCATTACCGTGCTATGAGGACCTTCAGCTGTTTGCAGACTTTTGACTATGTTAAATCCTTGGTTCTGGGGATTTACGAGCACTATGGGATTCCAAATGCATGAAGAAGCCATGTGCTTTTCATCTCAAAGCTAAATTTGCTTGTGACTTTCCTAATAGGACTGTTACTTCATGGTTCATACAGCTTTGATTCTCTAGTTTGTCTCGGTGGCCGCTCCAGATGGGTTCCGGGATGACGTGTGTTTGCTTTGTGCTTTCACCGGCCCACGTGCCCAAGCTCTGTCAGTAGGTTCAGGTTTGTTTTTCCATCAGAGGAGCCCTGGGGCAGGGCAGAGGGCCGCTGTGTCCCGTAACATGCTCATGATGATGGCGATGATAGCAATGAAAGCTGTGTTGTCCTTGTGCTCAGGCCTAATCCAATAGCCTTTGTGTTTTCAGAGCTATCTCACTGCATAATGCAGCGGATCAAACAACCCATGTGCTTGCGCACACATAGATGTTGGCGTGTGCCCACACATTCATGAATATGGGGGCCCAGGGAAGGTAAACCGATGGAAAGATATTACTTTTGGGTCTGCGGCAAGTCAATTTTTCTCATTATAATCTATTGTATGATAAAGAATGAATGGACAGTTGGACAAAGTCTAATTTCATGATGTAACTTCAATGATGAGGCATTTGGAGAGTGTTAACATGGGTATTATGCTCAATCTCCCTTTTGATGTATTTTAGAAAAGCAGATAGAGGACTAGAAGATGAATATTGACTTGTGTTAACATCTTCGTAACTGAATGGAAAATCAGATTTTAAAAACAACCTGGGGGAAATATTGAGGCGAAGTTGCATAATCGTACCTCTTATTTTGTGGTTTTATTATGAACTGTGAGAACTGTATCTTTTCCAATGGCATTGTCTCATCATCGTCACCTGTAGAATTATAAGGGATCTTTTTCCCATGCATGCAGTGATACTAATCAATCATGATAATGGCACTAAAACCCAGTGTTTGTGATAAAGGATCAGAATGAGGGTTGGTAATAATAGTTTTTGTCAATGTATATGATTTGTTAAAACAAAATATTATGTTTGTGCAAAATAGAACATAATAAAATAATACAAAATTGTGATTTATACACTGTTAAAAAATACTGTGAAATTTACCATAAAAGGTTTTTTCTCTGTAAATTATAAGATAAATGTATGATTTTTACTTCCAGTGTTAAACTTGAAGATCAACTAAGTGTACTCAACTGTGCTATTTTGGGACACCATGAATATGAACTAAAAAGTGCTTGTTAACGTTCACCAGAGCGACCTCGCACTGAACGCTCTTTGTTTGCATGTGTCATTGTTTTCTAATAGAATAAATGAAACGGGACAAAGTTAATCTTGACAAACTATATATCATTCTGAGGGTCTAAGCCTCAAGCATCGACGACAGATCGCTGTTTTTCGATGGAAAGCTTATAAGGAATGAGTGGCACAAATTTGCTACATTTGTGTAAGCAGTACACATCCAAACACGCAGAATAAAAAAGCAGTACGTACCTTTTATCATTGTAATAACGAGCCACAAACGCGTCCACTGCTGAAATCCCAGTTTAGTTAGAGAGGTAAGGGTCCACAGAACAACATCCCAGCGAGCACTTTTAGTCCAGCGAAACAATAACGTTGTAATAAGCATGAATATTCCTTTGTTTACGTTTCATTTCTTCAGAGAGTTATTGTTCGCGTCCGTTATGGAATAAATTACGCTCAAAAACAGCGTCTTGGTGGTAAAAAAACAAAACTATGTTGCAGCATACGGTTTTACAAAAATGAGACCGTCTACGGAAAAAAAAGTCTCAGAAAAGCGGATTATAGATTAAAAAAACATTCAGTGTGGAAAAATATTTTTCAAGGCACGTCAGTGCCTATAACTTTTTATCTTTTTGAGCATTATCAACTCTGGATGATAGATAGTAAAGCCCAGAGTCTCTTCTTTCCAAAGATACCTAATTTGTTTGTGTAAGCACACTTTGTCACAAACTGTTACCATTTTAATTTAGGTAGGTTATTTTCACCTGCGAGGCCACAAATGGGGTTGAAGGTTAACAGGTTAACATTATCTCTGTATTTAAAAAAAAGTCTCTGTATTTAAAAAAATCATTTAGTCACCACACTTGTAGTACACTTGAGTGTACTAGTGAATGAAAGATGGGTTCTAGTGTACTACAGGTGGTGACTAAATAAATTTTTTAAATACAGAGAATGTTAAAAGCACTTTTTAGTTCATATTCATGGTGTCCCAAAATAGCACAGTTGAGTACATTTAGTTGATCTTAAGTTTATCTTAAGAAGTACTAAAAATAAATGTAGTATATTAAGTACAAAATTAGTGTGTGAAAATAGAGCACTTTAAGTACATTTGGAAATGTACGTTTAAAAAAAAAAAAATCTGGGTATGCTTGAAGTAGTGGGGAAAAGTCATAGAAATTAATATGAAGTGTTTTTTAATAGCAGCAAAAATGATAACAATTACAATTTTTAATAGTGAACCTTTTCTCAGCTCTATTGATTGCTCCTTTTTTTCAGTTTCTCTAACTTGCTTTTTAGTCCTTGTCTAGTAATCCGAACTGATTAGAAAGGTCATGGGAATTTACTGGTCAAAAGCTGTGAGAACCGTGACTTTTTCTGCTGGTCAGACACTGTCATGGTCAGCCTTTCAGATATCTGGATGTTACTCATTACAGTCCAAGTGTAAGACACAGAACAAAATGTAGTGCACCCAGAAACTTGTGCCTATAATAACAAATAAAGATGACAATGATAGCCAGTTTCCAGTAAATAATAGATAAGTAAAGCAATAAAATCAGTGATAAACATGAATCAGTGTAACATACAGAAAAAAAATAGTTTATGTGCAGCAATTTCTGAAACATTTTGTGCCTCAGTATAAATACATGAAGTGTCCCAGACATTGTAGTTCAGGTGGCATTTATCTTGTCCATGTGCTCATGTCTAGAAATAGACTCCATATCTTGATCCTCTTCCCCTCTTGGAGACTCATTTACTGGTCAGTTCTGCTGCTTCAGTGACAGAAGCTTTCCGCATCAGTCTTAATCATGTCAGAATGAGGCCTATTGGGCTGTTTTTGGATTAGGATAAAAAACACCCTCCCTTTTGTTTGAGGTCAAAGGTGCTCTTCTCAGAGGTACAGCCTGTTTGAAAAGACTGATCATTAGCGCTCCTCCCAGACTGGAGAGCCTTTCCCATGGGCTGTTAACTGGAGAAGTATGTTCAGAAGTGGAAGTTCTTAGGTCTGGTATGGGTGGTGTTTGTGCTGGTTTAATGCTCTGTAGTGTTTCCACCTCTGTGAATGTTGTTTGGACACGAACCTCAAAGTGGCCACATGAGAAATGATGTTGGGCATGGCATGGTACACCCAGCACCACAAAAACACACACATTACTCAGTCATAGACTATATATACTGCAGTAGAGGCTCAAATATCTCAGTAAAGTTGTTTCCTATACAGCAGGTGTCGAACAATATTTTTGACATGAGGTGCTCTTTCTTTCTTTCGGTTGGTAAGATTTTTAAAAATGTTTTTTAAAACAGGAATGTTGTGAAATATAATTACAATTTAAAATAGTTTCTTATTTGAATATATTTTAAAATGTAATTAATTCCTGTGATGGCAAAGCTGAATTCTCAGCAGCTGTAACTCCAGTCTTCAGTGTCACATGATCCTTCAGAAATCATTCTGATATGCTGATCCTGATTATCGATGTTTAAGTCGGTTATGTTGCTTAATATGCATGTCAAAACAGTCATTTTAAAGAACATTTAAATCTTTTGTAACATTAAAAGTCTGTTTACTGTCACTTTTAATCAATTTAATGCGTCTTTGCTGAATGTAAGTTTTAATTTGATTAGTTTTTTTTTTTTAAAGCATTCTGGCCCTAAACTATTATATAGAGTATAGTACAATCTATTTATAATATACAGTGGATCTGTTGAAAATACTGAGAAAATACAAGGCCTGTTGCTGTTATGTCACATTATGTTTTGTGTTTTTATGTAGACCAAGATTAAAGAGGAAAAAACACAACAAACAGTATTATAGTATAGTATTTTGAATTAATGACAATTAAATCATTAATTGGAATGACTTTTGTTCCAAATTAAACATAACTTTACAGAGTACTGACTCAAAGACCCATTACTAACGATAATTGGGTGATATCTTTATTTTGATGGAACAATTTTTGTATCATTTACTTTTAAGTACTGATTACATTATACAGTATAATTAACATTTATTATTGCCTGTAATCTTAAATATCCATAAAGTCACAACTCATTCTGGTAGTTCTTTACCCACAGAGGACATTTGTTATATTGCCTCAGATTTTAAATGAACTATTATGTACAGTATTTTGGCATGTTTTTGCTGCTGCCTTTGCATTAGTGGCACCTATAACATATAAAGTGATTAAGTCTAGGTAGAAAGCTCACTAGGGTTTGAAACAGAGCCTATCTCTGTCTTTTGCTGTCTGTTAGGGTGCTCTTCAGCAGGTGAGCTGGGCTCCACTCACCAAACATAAAGCTCATTGTGTCTGAACGTCTGTGTTGGAGTTATAGCTCGTGGGCTGCTGTCGTCGCTCAGTAAAAATAAACATGGATTTTCCAGCCCCATCTGTCGCCCAATCTCTGCCTCCAACCCCTCTCTTCTTTCCTTGTCACTTCTAAAACCCTTCTCCCCCTCTCGCTCCTTCTTCGTGTCCTCTCTGAACTCTCTTAAGCTTCATTTTCTCCTTCACTCTTCATATGACTTGGATTACATAGTTTGAGGGTGTGTGTTTGTGTGTGTGTGTGTGTGGCGTGTAGTCAAACCAGGGCCTCACGTCCCACTGTGACCGGGCTGTACAAAGGAAATGCCACACAGACCCCAGGACGTTTTATTCACCGTGAAATGCTCTTACAACAGTAATGATTTGCAACAAAGGGACCAGTTCACCAGAGAGAAGTTCAACAGTTCAAATTCATATTTTAAATGACTTTTCCCATGTGAGAAGTTACATCAGTAACATTTAACAAGATCTGGTTAATGAGACCTGATTAATGTTCTTCCAAATCTGTAGGACTGATTTTCTTCTGCAGAACATAAACAAAAACATTCTTTGGGCCAACTGGATGATCCAGTCAGTGAATTTAACTCAAAGACCAGATCAATGTTATTTGTGAACAAATCAGATTGTTTTTGTGAAGTAAATGAGTATGGGTGCCTTCACATCTGTAGTTCGGTTCATTTGGTCCGGACCAAAGGCAAAAAATTATACATTGTAGCTATTTTTAGCCGTTTTGGTTCCTTTTCACACCACACTGTTTGCTTTGGTCCGAACCAGCTGAAACGAACCAAAATGCAGTCACGTGACAACATCCGCTTCACTTGTTGGCTAGATGTGTCTTTGAACGCGTTCCCTAAACTGCTTTTCGATTGGTCAGAAAGAGCGTGCGGAAAATTCCAACGGTGCTCCCGGAAGTAAACAAAGACAGGAGTAAAATGCAGCAGACAGCACACTGCTATTACATTATTACAAATTTCTATGAGGCTCTGCACCTCCTCACAACCCCAAGTTTGTCCGCGACCTGCCATGCTAAACTGCAAACTGTCCACAAACACTTCCTCATCCCATAATGCACAGCGCAGCTGACTACGGCAGCTGGTTTAGTCTAAAAAATGCACAGTTCTTTTTGCAGTTGGGTCTGTTTGAGGTCGGATCGCGTTCTCACCACAAACGAACCACTCCAGGGTTTGTTTGAAAGCGTGCAGAGACCACCTCTTCAACTTCTACTTTTAGCTTTTGGTGCGCACCCGAGTGTGATTGCTGCATTCTCACCTGCCCAAACGAACCGTACCAAGAGGGAAAACGAACTTTAGTGCGATTCAACCGAACTAAATGAGGCAAGTGTGAAAGCACCCTAAATGAGGCAGGTGTGAAAGCACCCCTTGAGTAATTCATGAAAAAGATCTGTCTCTAAAGAATCAATGAATCATTCTTTATGAACGAATCATTCTTTTAAAACATTCACATCTACTCTGCCCAGGAACTCTCATGTACTCTCAAGCCAAAGGGGTGACAAATAAATTTTCACTCTGTTTTTCACACACAACTTAAAATAGTGAATAAGTCACTTTTAAGGTGCTTGTGTCACTCCAAAGCTTCATTCACTTTCATTGTTCAAATGATAGGCCAAAATTAATTATTGTGTTCCAAAGAAGAAAGTCAAATGGGGTACACAGAACTTTTGTCTGAACACTGTTTTCTCAACTATCCCTTTAAAAAGTGACAATATGCCATTGACACTTGAACTGCTGTCTTGAAGCAAATGGAGGAAGCTTCATGCAGTGTAAACTTTTTGTGGAGTGTGTGTTTGTTAGAGTGATTCATTTCACCTCTCTTTGAGTCCCACTGTGAAACAACACAAGTCACGGCAGTCTACACATGCTTACTTTAAAGGGATAGTTCACCCGAAAATGAAAATTCTGTCATTAATTATTCACCTACATGTAGTTCCAAACCCATCAGACCTCTGTTCATCTTCAGAACACAAATAAAGATATTTCTCAAGAAGACAATTTCTTCTCTTCCTCTCTTGTAAATGTGCATCAAAGACTGACACAGAAGAGAGGAAATTGTTGAATTAAGTCTTTATTTTGGTTTTATTTGTGCACAAAAAGATTCTTAGCTTCATAAAATTACGGTTGAACCACTTATGTCACATGGACTATTTTAACAATGTCCATACTACTTTTCTGGGCCTTGAACGTGTTAGTTGTGTTGCTGTGTATGCAGGGTCAGAAAGCTCTCATATTTCATCAATCTTCATTTGTGTTCTGAAGATGAACAAAGGTCTTACAGGTTTGGAACAACATGAGGGTGAGTAGCCTAATTGATGACAGAATTTTCATTTTTGGGTGAACTATCCCTACCCCTAGAAGATCAGGTTCGTGTTTAAAACACAACACAAGATGACGTTCACCAAACAATAGGGGAAAGCTCTTTATTTCTTTCTTTCTGGCCTATCTTTACTTTTCCATACTCTTTCTTTTTTAAACATGCATATACATACACACACACACTAGTTGCCCTCCCACAAATGCTGACATACATGTTCCACAGTTCACCGACAAAGTCACTTTCTAACAGAGGATGTTTTTCAGGAAGCACTGGTGGTGTGGGAAGACTTCACCACACAGACAATGAAATGATATTAAAACACCTTTTCGTACACATTCAGCCACAGGATGCCTACGACACCTCGACCCCACTGAACAAACACGCTTTGTGTTGAAAAGTGTACGAGTGTGGTCAGATGTGTTTTAGCTTTATGCCTGTTCAGCATATATGCACTGACCACTGCTGGAGAGCTTGCACTTTTCTTTCAGACATGGTTTAGTCCTGTGGGATGAGAAAGCTAAAAATACAGAAGTATGTTTTCTCTGTGATACCTCCTGCTTGTCTTTGTATGAGACTCTGTGTGTGTGTGTGTGTGTGTGTCTTTAGGTCAGTGTGTCTGCAGCGCAGCAGCTGTGTGTGTTTTGTCCGGGAGGGGTGGACAGGAATTTGGGCATGAGACAATTATGTAATTTATTTTCAACAGCAAACAAAATTGACTTTAGCATTAGAGGTGGGTAAACTGTCTGTCTGTCTGTCGAGTTTTTTAATATAATTTAATCCAAACCAAATGTCTTTTTCAATATTTGTAAAGATTTGAAGGACAATATACTGAATAATGAAAATAATTACTTATTAAATATTATTCATCTTTCATGTAAATTGCAATACAAACAATTAGCTAAATAAAACAATTTAATACAAACAAACAATGCTATTTGGTCTTCTAATGCTGGTTTGCACTTTTTTTTTTAATGATCATTTTTGTTACTACCATAGCAGAGCAAAAAGGACTAGCCTTGTCTTCTGATGTGCTTTGACCAATAGCTCAGTTTTGGATATGATGTGAACATTCATTCAAATGTTCAGCTGCAGGGCAAATCTGATCCATCTTCATCTGCCTCCCCAAACATAGAGGGGTTTGTTCATTTCCCACAGTGACTGAAAAGATCATGTTTGCTGCTGTTTGAGACAGATTACCAGACAGCAGAGGAATGTACTGATACTCTCCTCAGTACTTCAGTAGACAGAACAGAGCTCTTTCGTCCTCCTAAAACGCTGTTGTCTGTGTAGCACAACATCTCATCCTGTAGAGAGATGGACCTCTGACACTCACACGCTCATGGAAAATCCCTCACAAACTCGCTTCCTCTGCGGATGAGCACTGATACTTTATGAAACATAACCGGGACACAAAAGCATCATGTTGCTTTCCTTTGTGGTTAGTTTCTCTGGCCTCAGGTCAGAGAAATGTGATGTGTTGGTCGTAGTTGCCTGTGCAGAGCACAATTGTATTAGGGTTTGATCACCGTTTTGCTCAGATGTTTGTAGTACACTGTATGACCTCTAAAAATGTACCACTGTATACTGGGTTACTGTATTGTGTTACATATGGTGCAGTGATAGTATCGTTGGGTAATTTATTGCATAATTACAATGTTTTGTTTTATTATTTTTGTGGCAACAATATAAATGTAAGTAACATCTGTTAATATTGAGATGATTTTTGGCACATTTTATTTGTCCATTAATTTCTTTAAGATGATGTTGCTAACCTCTCCGATTTAAAATTCAATATTAAAATAAGTTTGATTTTTTTTATGAATTCTTAATCATTTTCAAAAGTTTAATTTCTGTGAATCAAGTAAATAAATCTTTAGGGCCCTATGAAATACATTTTATTTTTTCCCAAATTCTTTTTTTTCCATTTAAATGTTTCTGGATTCCATTTTTTTTTTTTTTTTTTTCGTTTTAATTTTTGTTTTAATGGTTAAATTAAATTTTATTAATCTAAAAGCATGTCTAAATGAAAAAAAATAAATAATGAAACTTACAATATTTAACCGCAATTTATTAAAAGTTTATCAACAATTACATTTTAAGCTCCTATATGAAATGTTTTTTTCCCTCAAATTTAATTTTCTATTAATTTTCTGAAATGGTTTCATTAAAGTTTAATAATCAAAAGCATTTCTAATTAATTGATTTTATAGAAAATAATATTTTCTTATTTTATTCATTTCTTTTCCCCCTGAATTCCCCTATTTTGCGTATGCACATTTTGCTATAAATAAACTTTTTTTTTTTTTTTTTCTGCTAAATCAACTGTTTTTATGACTGGATTCCACGATTCCGTCGACTTTTTTCCGCATCGTGGGAATCATAGGGCCCTAAATCATAAAACTCTGGATCGTTAATTTTATTTGTGTTGCCAATCATGTGACACTGAGGACTATATAAATATAGATATATATTTTGAATGTCATAAAAAAAAAACTACATCGCCCATCCCTATTTAATAGCATTGTATGCATGCCTTGGAATGGGGGTGTGTTGAGAGACATTGTTATTCAACTTCCGAAAGCGTTAACTTTATTTATGAAAAGTCAAACCTATTTCAAACAGCAGTATCACTATTACATTCACTCAAGGTTTGTCTTAGTAGTGATTCATGGTTCAGAGAGCAATTCATAATCTTACCACACACATAGTGTAATGTCTGTCATGTCTAGCGTATTATTAAGAAACAAAAGACTGAGGAAATCTGGACACTTCACCGGAAACATTAGATCTGCCTTTCTTGTATCCTCTAATATAATCCAGCACTCAGGCAGACCTGAGCACAGCAGTTGAAGGGAGTACCATACACCTTCCAATGAATCATGACAAATTTAATCCACATGCAAACACCACCAGGGAGTGTTTCAGACGTTGGGAGAAAGATTTGATCTGTGTTTTTGCTGTCGCTGCCCTGAGCGGGAGTACAGGTTCTCTGGGTGGGGCTCTTGTTTTGCTTTGAATTGGTACTTGTCTCGTCTTTCACTGGCTTAATCGCTTTAGGATTCCTCCTGAGCCCCTGTGTCTATGTGTGGAATTCTGCCCTGGGAATTTTTAGAAAACATGTAGACCTACGTTTTGTGTGCATAAAGTGTGTATGGAAATATATGTATTTCAGATTTGAGAAAGCTACTTAGAAAGAAAAACTAACTTACCAAGTTAACACACTAATAATCCCTGCATCCGAATATGTCTTCATATTATACAGTAGACAAAAACAGGTGCCTACTATGTCCGAATTTATAGTTTTCATTATGAAGTGTGCATTGGATGGACACTTTACTATCCCATGAGGATTTATGAATAGCAGTTAAGTGACGCAACTGACGCTGTAGGTCACATGACAATAACAAGATTGCAAATGTAGTACATCCGAATTTCATTCATTCTACATAGGTTTGAAATGACATGAGGCTGAGTAAATGAAGGCAGAATTTTCCTTGCTACGGAACCCTTTTAATAGCTCTACAAGTTCTAGAAAATTTCTCCTCAACACTGATAAAACGCTAACATTATCAGTCAATAAATGCCTTCTAACTTTGATCTCCCCTGAAATCTCCATCTCTCCTCTTCCTCCATCTGTGTCTCTCCCTTCATGTTTTATTCACAGTCCTCTATTGAGTGGATAAACATCAAATAAATCTCGCCATAGTTTTTCTCTCTCTCTCTCTCTCTCTCTCTCTCTCTCTCTCTCTCTCTCTCTCTCTCTCTCTCTCTCTCTCTCTCTCTCTCTCTCTCTCTCTCTCTCTCTCTCTCTACCTCTCTCTCTCTCTACCTCTCTCTCTCTCTCTACCTCTCTCTCTCTCTCTACCTCTCTCTCTCTCTCTACCTCTCTCTCTCTCTCTACCTCTCTCTCTCTCTCTACCTCTCTCTACACACAGTAGTGTCTGCAGCTGGAGAGTAGGGGGATGAGTGTGGTTAATCAGCCCATGAAGGGCTGCGGTTTCTGGGGGATCTATGGTCTGCTGGGACCCTAGTGTGGAGCTTCTGAAGTCTTTGTCTTCTTCTGACAGGGAGGTAATTTGATAGCCTTTATAGTGTCCGATTTAAATGTCAGTCTTGAGAGGAGAAAGCTGTATATCCTTCTCTTGCTCATTCTTTCTTCTAATACTCTCACTTGCTTATGTTTCTTTATCCCTTCTTTATCAGTTTTTTACTCATCTTTTCACAATCATAAAATATTAAGTCATACATGTTTTAAATGATATCTTAAATATTTTTTTGTGGAGCTGTGGTATTAAACTGTTGCATTTGATGTAAAAGCTCATGCACCAGTATGAGAGCTGCCAAGAGGGGAAAAAACATCTCATAAAACACACGTAACTACATTTCAAATAATGAAATGATTTATATGCTGTATTTTCTTTTGTCAATGCAGGGCTACTTTTAAATGGGCATCAGTGGAGAAGAATGTGAAAACAAATGTATTTTAATTAATATTATGCTTTTCATTTTTGCTTAATTTTTAGAAAGATGTATTTTTGCAACAACTCATTTAACAGACTGTGTCTATCCCTCACAGCCTCATTTCCATTTGTGTGAGTTTACATATGGCACAGATACATTGGTCTTAATTTCTTTAAATTTGCATTTTTAAATAAAGTATTGAAATGTCTCGTTTAAATTTAAACGGAAAGAACAAAAAACAACAAAAGAACAAAAAACAAACTCAACACAATCGATATTTTAAAGAAAATTGGTAACAAACTGTTTTGATTGTTGATCCCTCAACTTTGTCTCGTTGTTTTTTTGTAGCTTCTGTGGGAGTCTGTGTGTGTGTGTGACACGAAGGGGGAGTTTATTGTAAGCATTCACTAACAACATAACAGCTTGTCTTAATTGGCCTGGGAGAGTATGAGGAAGTGTGTGGTGTTAACTAAAACAGTTGCTTTTCTCTGTCCTGCAGACATGGGGCCCACCAAGCTCCATTTCCCCCCTTTGAGCTGATCTGAGCTCAGTATATAGCTCATATTTTCATATTCATTATCTGACTCTTAATAGTGTCTGCCAGTAGATGAATCCAGAAGAACTTCCGAAGACCCTATAAGCAATACATTAGCACCTTCCTCTCTTATTTCCTTTATCACCCTCTATCCATCCCCATCTTTCTGAGAAGCATATGGTGGCACACCCAGTCTGTCTTTCATGTGGTGCCTGAGTGGGTCCCAACCCCACTACCCCTCCTAGTGAAGACGCCTCCGTACAGAGACAGCGATACAGGCATGATTGTGGTGGTGGGGTCAGGTCTGAGCGGATCTCACCAGAGTGATTCCACATGTGCCACGCAGAGCTCCATAACGAGTAGGAGGATACCGTCTCACAGACCCACCTGGAACCCATCAGATATGCCAGTTATTTTAACGGTAGCCCTGTCTGTGTAGTATTTTATAATTGTACACGTACTGAATTGGCAACATGCATGGCAGAAAGCACAGCTGGGAGTCTGAGCCTTTTTCTTTTTAATGAATGTCCATGATAATGGTTAGGATTTACATTTGTTGCTTAAAATCATCGTTATGTATATGTGACCCTGGACCACAAAACCAGTCATAAGTCGCATGGGTATATTTGTAGCAATAGCCAACAATACATTGTACGGGCCAAAATTATCCATTTTTCTTTTATGCCAAAAATCATTAGGATATTAAGTACAGATAATGTTCCATGAAGATATTTTCTAAATTCCCTTCTGTAAATATATCAACTTCATTTTTGATTAGTATTATGCATTGCTCTCTAACCATTAGGCCACGGGGAAGTCGTGGCCTTATGGTTAGAGAGTCGGACTCGTAATCGAAAGGTTGCGGGTTCGAGTACCCGGCCGGCAGGGATTGTAGGTGGGGGAGTGAATGTACAGCGCTCTCTCCACCCTCAATACCACGACTGAGGTGCCCTTGAGGGGGGGGGTTAGATGTTTGTCCGGGGGGGGTTGCAGATGAAAAGAACGATTGGATAGGGGATACGATTGGATCCCCTAAAGGGATTTCCTAATTCCTAAAGGTTAATGATTAAAAAAAACTGTTAATAATTGGTTACACAGAACTTTATTACATTAATTCTCTCCTCCTCTCCTACTCAGCAAACAGCAGCAAACATTCGGTGTAAGAGTAAAGAAACGACATAATTTATAATACGTTTATTTGATTCACAGCTGCTACATATAGTGTTTTGACCTCGACAACCCAACTAGGCTAGCCTACATTTTACCGCAAACTTGCGACTAGTTAACTTTCTAAAGAAGGCGCAATCGCGTTTGCTAAGGGTCGGGACTTACAGTAACATCAACACACTGAAACTGTTGTATTCAGAATATAAAATATTTTATAGCACTTTTTAATCTGTGATTGTGTGTTAAAAGTGTTCACGAGATACCAACCTTTCGCCAGCCGTCTTCTCTCCACAGATGATCCAGACAGATGTGGTGTGCACGGAGGGGAGGGGCTGTGTGCGCGTGTGTGTGTGTGTGTGTGTGTGTGTGTGTGAGGGAGAGAGAGACGCGTGAGTGACAGAGAGATGAAGAGAGAGCAGGGAAAGGAAATGCAGTTGAACGAATTCGCTGCGTGTTTTAAATGGCGTACAAAAGAATAACGAAACGCAATATGTGACGGTCGGTATTGATTTTTTTTTTTTTTTGGTCGGTGTTGAATCTGTGGCGGTCGGAATTTAATCTGTGGCGCACCGCCACAGATTCGTCTATGTGTGGGAAACACTGCATTCAGTGGCATTAAGGATATAGGTTATACAATAAGCTAATTTGAGACACTTCCACACTATATTCTCTGCGCTCAGGGTTGACCCAGGACTGATGTGGGCTGGGCAGCCCAGAGCAGCCCAGTGCTAGAGTTGGAGTGGGTCTATATTTACATCCCTCAAGCCCACACCCTAAACTCCCCAAACGCTTGAAATTACACTCGGCTTTAAAATGTGAAGAAGGATGTGTGAGTTTGGTGCTGGTTAGTTTGAATTTGGGTGAAGTTCACTCACTGTCTGCCCTTCTCTGTGCCTCTTTCATAGTTTTTTTTTATCTTGCAGTACACTAAATTCCTTTGTGCAAAAGCAAGGAGCGGCAGCCGTAGGGTCAGACATGTCACTGATCCTCACACACACTCATGCCACCACTGATGCCAAGGCTAAAACCATAGTTCATGTATTTGGCCCCCATCCCATCTATGACATGTAAATGACACTTGGCCTATAAACTGTAGATCATTCTATCGTTGTTCCCATCTCTCGCTTCTTATCTCGTTGGGGCATCAGTTTAATATTTCTGAAATGATAGCAGATGCCTGTTCTGCTTGACTCATAGAGGAGTCATGAATCTGTTAGGTGTGCCTGAGGGTTTATGGGATCTGGGATTGTTGTTGTGAGATGATAATCTTGCACAAGCATCATTACATTCCACACTCATTTTTAATGTTTAGCTTTGCAATGAACGCACAGTTGTTTTTAGTGTGGATGATGGCCCACAGATAGCCCAGACAGATGAGCATTGCACACAAAGCTGTAATCTGATTGGCTATTTTAACGCAAGTTCTGAGAGATGTACATTCACTATTATTGGAATTAGGGATGCACTAATATTAAAATTCTGACTAATAACAATAATTACTTCCATGTTTTGACTGATTACTATTTTGCCTAAATAAATTGAAAACGAAACACTTGAATTTAAACATGACAACATTGTCAAGTATGAAAAATTGGTGCTTATTTTGAGATTTAAAGATTACATTAAACCGTTATTAAATTGTGTTTTTAAGATTATCTTTAAATTAGTGTAAGATGATGCTTAATGTAAAAACAGAGGAAATTAGCATGCATTTCCCATATCCAATTAAAAAAAAAGAAAATCTTAAAATGAATATAGGACTGATATATTGAACATCCCTAATTTGGGAAGTAGGTTCTTTTCTGTCAAAATCTGGCTACATTAAACTGTTACTTAACAAGCAAAATAATCTTGGCTCACAAATTTGAATTGTATCGTCTTCATGGAGTCTGTGTGACTTATTTGTTAACTATGTGTATAAACCTTTCTTTGTGCATCATTTTCCCAAACAGCCTCATGGCAGAGTCATCAGTAGTAAAGTCGTAAACAAATTATCTCACAGTGGAATCCCTGGTTGATTTGCGGGCAGTGATGGGATGAGATGTGGAGTCTTCCAATGCTGCCGTTGGCCATAATGAGACCACAGGCACTCAGGACTGTGTGAGAGCTGGTGCCATCCAGCATGTGGCAGCACTTTTAGATTCCCCAAATCGTGTCTCTGCTTTAAACATCACACAGCGCTCTGTATTAATCTCTCATGGGCATAACAAATAGCAATGCAACTCAAGAGATTTTTCTGACCAAAGCTGGCTACACCGAAGATGTTGTTTGGAGGAAAATCATTACAATTCAAGATTTTGCATGCAAGCCGTAAATAAAAAATTGTCTTCATCAAAGCTATATGCATATCCATAGGTACCTGGTTTAGAATCTGGCCTTTCTTCCCATTCCTGTTCTGCCTCTCTCTCCCTGTACCTTCTTGATGCTTCCCCACCTGTCAAATAAAATAGATATTTTAAGAAATAATGTAATTTATTTTTATTTATTTTTGCTGTGAAAATAGTTTTTCTTACCATGTTCAATTATATATCTTTTGCTGTGATTATTTCTGTTGATTTTTAATGAAAATATGGAATTCTGTGGAATGATTGAAACTTTGCTATGCTTTTTATTGGTACAATAAAATTTTCCAAACAGGACCTCTTAAAAGATATATTTTGTTTTTAATTCTGTGAAAATTTCTGGAGATTTCTATGGAATTCTGTGCACACTCATTTCACTTTAGCCCTGTCATGGTTTCAAGAGATTGTTCTTGCATAGGTCAGGGATATTAATCTGTACCTTCTCTGATGATTTTCCGTAGGAAGATGATTCTAAAAGTGCAGGTTTGTAAAAGCCCAGTGAGGTTCTTTATTGGAATCTGTTCCATGAAGAACCTTTAACATCCATGTAATCTCTCCATTGCGCAAAAGGTTCTTTTATAGAGAAGAAAGGTTCTTCAGATTATTAAAATTGTTCTAAAGGGTTCTTTTAAGAATCAAACAAAAATGGTTCTTCCATTGCAAAATTCACTTTTGGAACCTTGTGTGGTCAAGTGTCTGATCTGGTGTGACCCAGAAACCCCAATAGTTGATTAAACAGAACCTTTCATTATACTTTCCTGTATCCCTATTAATTCCTCTATCCCTGCAGTTTTGAGAGCCAAGTGTCCCCATGCATCTCTCTGAAGCAGCCTCTCCAAATGACTGGATTTTCTTTTGTTGGTTTGTTTGAGGCAAATTGCATTATGAGCTCCATCACCCTCTTCAGCCGTTTTAGGATGTTTAAGCGGTGCTCGACTAGCAACCGCAAGCCTCTTCAGATGGTGCGGCATCTCCCTGGCAACCTGCCTGGCAGGGGTCACTGCGGTCAGGCTTCTGTGAACCCCCCCCAACTCCTCTCCCATGCTAGGCGGGCCCTTTACATCAGGGCGAGTGCGTTTAGAGCACGTGTGCTGTGGTGTGGAGGAGGTGTATGTGTGTGTTTGGAGCAGCAGAGTGGGAAAGCGTGAGTGTTTGTGGAGCTCAAGGAGGATAAACGGACACGGTCATGCCTGTCAAAGGGATCAGTTTCTGGGGCTACAGGAAGAGGAGAAGCCCTTACTCAGGTACAGCCAGTGAGGGAGTGAATGGGAGCATGTGCTCACTTTAATTATTATGGCTCATAACTTAACTGAGTACTTAACTTAACTGAGTAGTACTGAGGCTGTGTTTTACTTTTTTCAAAGATAAATTAATACAAAAGTGTAGTGTTGCTTATTTGTGTTAAAGTAAAAGCATCTGTCTGTGTCTACATGTTGTTATATATTAAGCATTGTAGTTGGATATATTGTTATATATTTGTATATATGTCTTTTGATTTTATTTTGCCCAAACTGGCAAAATAAAAACTTTTTTTTTTTTTTGCAGCCATGTTATAATACATCATAGTATATTGCAATATGTTATCTAAAAGATGTATATCTTCATACTGCCCTGAAGAAGTGGATTTGTGCAGTCTCTGACTCCGCCTCTTCTTTGTCCATGACTCCTCCCCTGACTCTTAATTGACAGCTGATTCCTCACAATGCATTTCTGAGAAGTACAGATTAAGTGCCACTTTTCTCTCTGAGGCAGAACAAAATGACCAAAAAAGGTTAAGACTATCAGACCTTCGCTAACAGTCGAAAAATAATTTCTGTTGTTTGAGTATGTTGAAGAGATATGTTAGTAAAGTTTATTTTTCTGACCTATACAGGCCTTCTTTTTTTTAACAATGGTTAGACAGAATTGGCGGGCAGCTGTGGAGGGGTATGAAGAATCTTTTGTGTGGTTGGCTAATTCAGCTGCATTCCACATCTAGAGGTTTTACTCATTCATCCTTAAGCACACACACACTGAATAGATACCCCTCCTCCTCCAGCATTCCCTGTGTTTTCCTCACACACGCATGAGCGTTCTGGCAGTGTTCATTATCAGGTTTGCATGTCCAGCTGGGTCTCCAAAAAAGTGTTAGATTTGCTTGAATTTAATTTGTTTTTAAATTTCTGCAGGAATAAATAACAGAATTGCCACAAGATGAATTATGAATCTGGTATAATCATCTGTAACTGACATGAAACTTTTTATTATTTTGCTTGTTTTATTTTTTTTTTATTAGCCTATATTATTACTTTATAATTACTCCTGACTGATGTAATTTGGAGGGCTGTTGCAGTTAATAAAATGAAGACATAATTGTGGTGGCAGACAAATTTAATACAACATGCATTTTTAAAGAGTTTATCAACATCAAAATAGTAATGTATGTAGTCACAAATTAAGAGACCCTTCCTCTGACAAAATCCAGTGTCCAAGATGCGTTGTAAAAGGTGTAAACAGCGATCTGTCTCTGGTGGCTACTTCTCATTGGATCACTTGAGACTAATGTTAATAGCAGGTTAGGGCCTATATGATTGCATATTATGTTCTTACTAAGGCATTTAAGGAGATAACAATGATCAGATTGGTTCGAAATGGTTTTAAAAGGGTGCTCACTAATTAGCATGAGAGAACAATATGAATGTTCAAATAACACTAGAAAGACAAATTATTATGTGTAGAATGAATTGATACATCAGGTTTTGTGCTTAATTTCTTTGACTTGGCTAATTAGTCTATTTTGTTTCTTTTCTCTCCCTCAATGCTGCTGTTCCTGACTCTGTGTGCATTTTCCCTGCTCCAGGTAAGTCATACAGTCTATTCATTATTGAACATCTGAAAAGAAAAAAATACAAAGCTTTCCATTCTTAAAACTCCTTTTTTTTTTTTTAAGTGGACTTATGACTTTAACTATCAAATCTTGTTCATGACGTACTGTAAACAAAGGACTATTGACTATATTTCATGGAGTCTTAAAGGTGGAGAAATTTAGCAGTATACATCACTTGCTCACCATTGGGTCCTCTGCAGTGAATGGGTGCCATCAGAATGAGAGTCCAAACAGCTGATTAAAAACATCACAATAATCCAGTCCAATTAAAAGAGTGGTTGACTGCTTTTTTTTCTAGGCTTGATTGTTTATGGGGTGCAGTCTAACATGTGTTAATGCTTCTTTTTTTGTAAAAATGCATTATTTTTCACATAATTTACCTTTATTCTACATCGCTCTGTCCCTTCTCTCATGAACACTTCAATGATTTCCTGGTTTTATGAAGCCCCTCCCTCAGAAATACGCAGTGGGCTCCGATTGATTAGCTGGCCCAGTGTGTTGTGACTCGCTAAAGTACAGTCCAGAAACGTTTGTATTGTATACAATGGCATCGTCAATATTGCTTATCAATTTGAGCCTGAGTGAGACCCAGAGAATATTAGTGAAGAGGATCAGGATTAAGAACTGCTGCTTTAGAACATTGATTTTGAAACTTGTGAATCCATTAGAATCGTTAGAAGACAGAATCGCGATTCATATATGAATAAGGTTTTTTAGTGCAACCTTTGATGGCTTGGCAACAACTTTTCCTTTTCTCTAAAGCGGTGCAACATGGGGGGGGGGGGGTATGCAAATTTCTGGGTTTGTGATGTCACGACCCCGGGAAGTAGCTTGTTGTAGTTCCTACGACCTGTTTTTGTAGGCATTAAAAGGATAGTTCACCCAAAAATGAAAATTGTGTCATTAATTACTCACCCTCGTGTCGTTCCAAACCCGTAAGACCTTCTTTCATCTTCAGAACACAAATTAAGATATTTTTTATTAAATCCGAGAGCTCTCAGACCCTTCTCGAGCTTAGTAAAATTATGGTTGAACCCCTGATGTCACATGGACTATTTTACTGATGTCCTTGCTACGTTTCTGGACCTAGGAACATTGCAGTTGTGTTGCTGTCTATGGAGGGTCTGAAAGCTCTCAGATTTAATAAAAAATATCTTAATTTGTGTTCTGAAGATGAACAAAGGTCTTACAGGTTTGGAGCACAATCAACCACCTCTTTAATGTCTTGTGAGTAAAATGTTGCATGTTTATAAGAAATCCATTAATAAGGTGTTTTAACGTTAAATTGTCACTTCTGGCCAATAGTACATAATAACACTTCCTGTATGCAGCTTTGTACCTTTTCATTTAACAAGATGTTAATTGATGGACTGCAGTCGAGTGGATTATTGTGGTTTTTATCAGCTGTTGGGTCTCTCATTCTGACGGCACCCATTCACTGCAGAGGATTCACTGGTAAGCAAGTGATCTTGGATGGCCTGAAGGGGAGTAAATTTAACTGATGCTGATGAAGATTTTGTGTGCCAAATCAAGCACAGAGAGAGGGATGGAGACTGATGTCACTGATGTAATGAAAGTCTGGCTCTACTATATCACATGACATGATCCATGATCCACTGTTCTGTGTGGGTGTAATACAGGAAATTAGCCCTTATTCCTGGACCTCACAGGTCACAGTGTGCACGATGAGGCCTGCGCGCCATGAGTGGCTGTCTGTGCAGTCAGGGCGGTTGATTTACACCCTAGTGTTAAACCCGGGAGCGAGGCAGAGTAGAATGATGGGAATCTTCAAGAAACTGGCTGTGGAATGGGAAAATGTCCTCAGGGTTGGGACAGTCATGGGGAAAATGGAACATGGTTCATCGATGTTTATTTGTGTGGGAGACCTTCCAGTTGTCTAGCCATTATTACTGGTGTTTAATCGGCCAATCTAATTATTATTCCCTGAGAGGAAATGTGAGCTTGGAAGTGAAATGATCCAGGTATGAGGTCATTATGAGAAAGTGAAGCTTGTGCCCCTGTGTGTGTGTGTATGTGTGAAAACCTTCGGGCTTGTTTCATTCTCTGTTTCGTCTCATGGGTTATTAACTCTCATATATTACTGTTCACATTATTACTCCTTGTTCTTGCCTGAGGAGAGAGAAAACTATCCATCTCTGTTCATATTTTCACTCCAAAAAAGAAAAAAAAAAGAAAAATTGGGGAAGTCGTGACCTAATGGTTAGAGAGTCGGACTCGTAATCCAAAGGTTGCGGGTTCGAGTCTGGGGCCGGCAGGGATTGTAGGTGGGGGGAGTGAATGTACAGCACTCTCTCCACCCTCAATACCACGACTGAGGTGCCCTTGAGCAATGCACCGAACCCCTAACTGTTCCCCAGGCGCCGCAGTATAAATGGCTGCCCACTGCTCCGGGTGTGTGTTCACGGTGGGTGTGTGTGTGTGTGTGTGTGTGTGTGTGCGCACGTTGGATGGGTTAAATGCAGAGCACAAATTCCGAGTATGGGTCACCATACTTGGCAGTATGTCACTTCACTTCACTCTTGCTTTCCTTTCTTCCACCTTTCTCATTTCTTTTTTCAAACTATATTTATTTGCTTTACTGTCCAATGGGAATTAAGGGATGGGAATAGGAAACTTTTCATATATATTGCCCTGTCCTGTTGGTAAGACCACCAAACCAATAACATGCTCCTATGAAATTATATGCGTAGCATGTATGACCTATGCGATATATGTACACTACTAATCAAAAGTTTGGGGCTGGTAAGATTTTTTTTTTTTTTTTTTTTTTTTTGAAAGTCCCTTATGCCCAATAGATGCATTTATTGATCAAAACATGGTAAAAAGTAATATTGCTTGCTTATATAACTTGAAAATAGCTGATTTGAATTTTTATATTGAAGTAATTTATTCCTGTGATGGCATAGTTGAATTTTCAGCATCATTACTCCAGTCTTCAATTACACATGATCCTTCAGAAATCATTCCAATATGCTGATTTGGTGTTCAAGAAATATTTCTCATTATTATCAATTGTGCTTTCTATTTTTTGATGCATTTTTTCAGGATTCTTTGTTGATTAGCAAGTTGAATAAACAACATTTATTTAAAATAGACATCTTTTGCAACATTATAAATGTTTTTTTACTGTCACTTTTGAATGTAATGCATCCTTGCTTAATTAAAAAAAACCAACTTACGGTCTCCAAAATATTAATGGTAGTGTATGCAATATTTATATATTTAAGGATATTAAATTCAGTTGTAAGAAACACAATCAGTATTTTTGATCATGAAAGTAATGTGAGAGATCTGAAAAAAAATCGACATTTCAAAAGTCTAAAGTTCATTGCTGCAATGAATGTGGCTTACAAACATGAGAGTTTGCAATGTTGTGAGAACCAAACAACTTTCTCAGCGGTCCTGCTCTCTCACACCTGTAGACAGATAAGGACCTGTCTTCCTAAAGCATCTGTGTTTGAATGTTTATAGGAGATGTATCATGGAAAACAGGATTCCATTGCTTGAGACACAACCAGGAATGTGGGCCTGGGAGAGAGGAAGCCCACCCATAAAAATGGTGTCACATAAAAACTGTTAACCTATAATTTACACGTAGTCTTAAAGGTACAGTAGGGAAGCACAAATAGCCTGATTAATTACAAGGGTCAGATAAAAGGGTGGGAAATAGTTAATAGTTATTTATGTATTTTTCATTTATTCATTTTTTGCTTTGATTAACATGTGCATAAACGAACTGTTATGCAAGTGCAAAATAGGGCCTATTTAAGTCCTGTGATTCTGCTCCTTCTGTCACAACTTCTGTCTTTCTGTCTCTTTCTCTTTCTGGTTGACTCTGCCTCTGTTATCAGTCTGTGAGGAGAGATACGAGGTGGTATGCTGAATGACTAGAAAACATTCCTCTACACATACTCTGTGCAGCCTTCTGTCTTATTACTCTCATCATCTTGCTTTGCACTTTGTTGCAGTGATGTTACCTTCTTGTTTTTAGTATAGCATATAAGTAATTCAAAATCTACTGACTGTATGCATATGAATATTGCACGATGGTGAACATAATCTTCTCTTGATCAAGAACACATGCATACAGTCATTGTCTCGTAATGTGATATAAATCTGTTCTGAGAGCTGTGATCATGTGGCCTTTACTGATTTCACCTAGATATGGCACTTCCCATAAATCTGGGATTGTTATTAAAGCATTACAGGCACAAATCACATGACTTCCTTAATTCCTTAATTGCAACCCTCCTTAAGTAATATCATTTGGACTCTTCCAGTAGCATGGCAGAAAGACAAGTTGACGAGTTTCAAACACCGTTTTATATCCTATTCATGGAAACTGCCATATACGGTTTATTCTTCTCGTCAAAGTAAAAAAAGAGACCATATTAGGGTGAGAGCATCCGTTAAGGAAGACGGGAAAAATAAAGAAATAAAATAATTCACGCTTCTAGTACTATTAAAATGACAAGATTGACCATGTGGAACTAATATTGTTTACCCTGCGTGTGGTTTGACGCAGACAGACATGTATGATCACCTTCATGAGTTTTTAGGTTTTTAATAGCCAGAAGTTTATTAAAGGCCATTTTTGTAGCAATAATAAAGCCTAAATTGGTCTGTTGTGAGGCCTTTTATGAATCTCTTAATGACAGGTCACAATCTGACAGACTTGGGTTATTCTTACATCAGGGTCGAGGCCGCATCCCTCATTGAAATCCCAGCGGCCCTCTGTCATTCACATTGGGCTGCCGTCTTCATCGGCGTGCGTCGGTTGTGTCTGACAGCTGGATGTGTGAGTTGTCGTGCTTCCCGCTACAGAGGGCAGAGCGCCAGCCCTGTGTCGGCCCTCCTATTGTCACGGTAACAGACGGCTCTCAGCCATGCGCCTGCCTGATCAGCATAACACAGGCTGACTTTCTCTCTTGACCCCTCTTTCTCTCACCTCCTCTTAAATCAGACAGTAATGGGCCCGCGGAGAGTGCGAACGTATGGTTTGCTGACAAAGGAAGGTGGGAGAGAGTTGTAAGGATCTGCTCTTCAACTTGGTTTATTTAAACAGAAAGGAGACGGCTGTAGATTAGCTGAAGGCCACAGTCCCTCACACTTCAGCAGCTCTTACTCTCCTCTCTCCTTCAGTTAGATTAATCACCTCAGTCTCAGTGCTGAAGAAATGAGCCTTTTGGGTCACCAAGCTTTTTTTCTCTTTGTATTTCATTTGTATTGCAGGCATGAAATTGTACCATTCGAAGTAATTCACATATCTTAACGCTAAATCTTAATGTTTGAATTTTATTTTCTCAATATTTCCTGAACAGTATGCATATATTCATGTATTTATATAATATACCTTATATTTTTATCATTAATTTGACACTAAATCAGCTGTTTTAATTGGAACATTTAAATTATTAAATTAGACACTCCCCTCTTTCCAAAGCTCCGCCTTCAAAGATGCATTAAAACAGATGAAATCTGATATTTAAGAGACGAGCAGCTGTACTTCATCTCAGTGTTGTGGCTCTTATCAACAGCAACAGTAGCAAAATTGTTTTGCACAGACCTTTAACTGACAGCTACTCTGTCTCTGTTAATACGCTAAATGATTGACAGGCAGAAAATTCCCTGAAGATAATTGAACAGGTTTTTTTTCACGATACATGAGAAATTAATAATTAATTAATATTAATACTGAGAAATTAATACGTTTAGCAAAAATGCATTAAATTGATCAAAAAGGAAGTAAAAACATAATGTTACAAAAGATTTTTGTCAAAAATCTTGAAAAAATGTATCACTGTTTCCACAAACATTAAGCAGCACAACTGTTTAATAATAATACTGTGATGATAATAAGAAATGTTCACAAATTAACATATTACATGGCTGCTGAAAATTCAGCTTTGCCATCACAGGAATAAATTACATGTTAAAATACCGTAAAATAGATAAGGACAGTTTAGTAGTAGTTAACAAAGCGAATATGTCCCACAAGTCATCATCGTGTTTTTAGGCTATAAGACTGATATATGACTGAATAAACCTGACTTTGTTAGGTTGCACAAGCAAAGTCTTTTTTATTGGTCATATCAAGTAGAACAATACTTGAGGATATTTTGTGTACTTGCTGCTAACTGACTGAAACTAAAGTCTTGAACATGTTTTAAAGATTTGATGCCACCAAAGGACCGTTTAGCGGTAGTTAACAAAGCGAATTTGGCACTTGCCTCAAGTCATCGTCATGTTTTCAGGCTCCACACTGGTGATTCTCTTCTCTGGAGAACCGTTGAGGTTTGTGGCAGGTTGCCAGGTTGGCTGTCAACAGATCAATGGGACATGTGGAGTCTACGCCAGTTTAATTCTCCTCCTGATTGTTACTCTTTTCTGAGAGCTTCCCTGGGGGCTCCAGGTCTCTTAGTATGCTAATCCAACAGCATTAGATAAGCCTGGCTTTCCTCTGTTTAGCCATTGCACAAACACTAAGACAAATGAGAGTTTTTGTGGCCAACTAAAAGGAGTTGGAAAAGTCCTCACTCATGAAAAAGATTTTGCCTGCTTACACAGCACAGTATTCTTTATCCAGGAACTAGAAAACTCAATTATTTAGAAACAAAAACCGTTTTTGTTTTCTCTACAAATTTTAAGTTCAAAGTATTATAGTGAGCCTTATTATGTTAGATTAAAAGGAATTTTTTATCAGTCAGATCAATTAGTGTAGAACAATGATTGACCAAAGTTTTGTTTATTTTCTGCTAATTAATTTCTTGAATATGTTTTAAAGATCTGATGTCACAAAAAGACATTATTTTAGAAGTAGTTAACAGTCTGGCACTTTCCACAAGT
This sequence comes from Barbus barbus, assembly GCF_936440315.1. Lineage (NCBI taxonomy): Eukaryota > Metazoa > Chordata > Actinopteri > Cypriniformes > Cyprinidae > Barbus > Barbus barbus. The sequence goes on from NC_136742.1 coordinate 20,172,314, forward strand.
CATCACTGCAATTTCTGGCATTTTCCCTTTTTTTTGGATGGATTTAATAATGTATTGTGTTAAACACATTTAGGGAATTTTTTACTTTCTGGTTTAAATGCGGAAATATTTTTGACCACTATTTTTTGTAATATATTTTCATAACATTTGTGTTCATTCTTTGGTAAATTACCATGTGATCAGAGAATCAGAACTTGTCTTTGTATTGTATTGTGGTTATATTTAGATCAGTTTTCATTACTGTAGGTGTTAGTGGAGCAGATCTGCTGTCCTGGTCTCATTCCAGTCCTGTGAGCTCACTGTGATGATCCTGCAGTCTTCAGGGTAGAAAATGTCCTGGGCGGTTCCGGCCACACACACATCTAAACACACACTCGCGTATTCATACTTCATACATTATAGTTATGAACACACGTTCATTTGCATGTGTGCCATTGACAGTGTGTGTGTGTGTGTACCTGGTATTTATCACGTTCTGGGGACCAAATGTCCCCACAAGGATAGTAATACCACTAAATCTTGTGGGGACATTTTTTGGTCCCCATGAGGAAACAAGCTTATAAATCATACAGCATAAAGTTTTCTGAAAATCTAAAAATGCAGATAGTTTCCTGTGAGAGGGGTAGGTTTAGGTGTAGGGTTGGTGTAGGGCAATAGAAAATACAGTTTGTACAGTATAAAAACCATTATGCCTATGGAATGTCCCCATAAAACATGGAAACACAACAAGTGTGTGTTTGTGTGTTAGCATGAAAGAAAGGTTGGGAGAGAGGCAGACCATTGATATGCTAATGACTGGTTTTATAGAATTATCAGTGCTAATATTCATAAATATTTATTATTTCAAGTGGACGAATCAGTCAGTTAGTGTGTAATATGTTCAAGCCAATCTATATTGCATAATTTTTTTTTTAAACGTAATAGTAATAGTAATTTTTGCCCTTTAAAAACTGTAAAAAAACTAAAAAAATGGATTTGTTATTTTAATGAGATGAACCAACCGATAAAAAGGACATCAGTTGGTCTGATGAAGATTAATTTAGATGTTACCACATTAAGTTAATTTGTTAACTTTTTTCACAGTTAATATTTATATTAACATGAGCTACTTGGAACATTTAGTGTGAATTCAGCAAAACTTTCTTGGTCACAAACCATTTTAAAACTTGTTCAGCAGCATGCTTTTAAAACCTTGCATAGAGCATGCGAACATGGCAACAAGTTACCACACACTTCCATTTAAAACACACGTACGCGCACACACACGCAGGGCAGCTGTCAGTGGATCAGGGTGGAGCAGATGACTTCTGCTAATGAGTAATATCTCTAGCTATACTGTGTGTGATTGTTGTAATACATTAGTGGTGTATAAGCAGTTGCTGGGAACCAAACGAGAAAAAGCAGACAGGCCCGACTTCGTCAAGACCTTTGAAGCTGATATCTTGAACGGAATGTAGGGTTTCTTTGACCTTTATAGGCGTAACATACAGAGAATATGTGGAGGATCACATACGACCACTCTCACAGTAGCCTACAGCTTCCTCTTTTTTCCAGGATGGCAAGATAAAAGGAGGAACAAGGAGCCAAGCAACACTTCTGGATATACGATACTTCTCTTTTTCCTTTCCTTCCTTTCATTCTCTCCCTCCCTTTAGCGGTGCATCCCACCAGTGACAAACATTAGCAAAACCACTCTGTTGTGACATGACACACTTACAGGAAGGGGAAAGGGCTGCCGACATGATGGCCCACAGAACAGATGGAATCTAGACATCACTCCCACGTCACTCCGTCAGACACGCACACAAACATTTACAAATCAGGACATGCCACAGACATTGTCATTTTTTATTTTCTTACTAATTTTAAATGAGTAAATAAATAAAATTCTATAGAATTAGCTAATCTGTAACACTACATTTCACTACCAATTCAAAAGTTCAGGGTAATTAAAAATAAGAATAACACTTTTTTTTTTTTTCAGCAAGGATGCGTTAAAATGATCGAAATTAAAAGTACAAACTTGTACATTCTTAAAAAATCTAATAAATGCAGTTCTTTCTGTTCGTCATAGAATTGTGAAACGGTTTTCAAAAAATATTAAGCAACACTACCATTTTCAGCATTGATGATTTGAAATGCTTCTTAAACACTGAATCAGCATATTGAGTGATTTCAAAAGTATCATGTGACACTTTCCTCATGTGAGACTGAGTAATTGCTTCTGAATATTCAGCTTTCTCTGTAGCTCTAAATGTACTCAATGTCCTTTGACGTCAATGTGATGTAACAGACAGAAAATATGAGACTAGCTGATGAGTTATTCTAACTATGCGTGATTATATGATTAGTTGCATTTTATCCCTGCTGTCCGCAACTCCAGCAGTCCATTTTATGACTCTCCATTTGAGAACCACTCATTTATACTATGTATCAATATCTTTGTGTCAGTTATTTTCACTCTCTTCCTGTGCTTTAGCTAGCATATCCTCTAGGTTGTTTCATTGTGAGCCAACGTGAGTGTGTGTGCACAAGGTCAGTATTGTGCTTGTCTGCGTGCATTAGTCATTAGGGACTTTAAGCTCCCTGATAAAAGCTTTTGTGTTTTAGAGCTGACTCTATCAGGCCATCTGAATGGTTTTAGATGGCTTTTGTTTCTATTCACTGAAACATCAACATCCTCCACCCCACATGCATGCAGGGGTCACTGTTCACGGGTGAGGGGTCAACACCTGCCTTACTTTTTGCTATAACATGTTTGGGCTGTTTGTAATAGGTTTTACAGGGATTCTTTCGGAAAGAGTGCAGTAGCATTTTTAGTTTGACTTTTAAATAATTGGCCGAGTAAATTTTTCTGCCGTAAAATGACAATTATTTGTATTATTTATCTTAAAAGTTAGATGCCTTTGCTAATGCATGTGAAAAACATTACTTGTCATGGCGTTTGAAAATAAAATATTGTCTCATGTGGCTGCTGGCAGAGTCTTTTTATGCTTAATTTAGTCTGTAGTTTAAAGGAAAGAGCTGAGTCCTTTTGGCCCTGTTTCTATATGCCAGATAAAGCATTTTAAACATTGTACCGCCCCCTAGTGGTCGGTATCCAAACAGGTTCAGGAGTGTCATGACTGTTTTTAAATTGGTGAATTATTTACAATATGGTCACATTAGCAATGCATTAACTAACAATGAGAAATACATTTGTATTCATTATAAGTTAAATAATATTAACAAATAAACCTTTTTATAATGTATTTGTAAATGTTGAAATTGACATTATCTTAGAGTGATAAATGTGGTAAAAGTATTCATTGTTTGTTTTTGTTAACTAATGCAGTGAACTAATATTAACAAATGGAACATTAATGATAAGTGTCATTAAATTATTGAAATATTTGACCTATAATCATCAAGCAGATGTAGAATTTCAGCTCAAATGATCTAATGATGAAAGATCTTTGCAGGTTGCAAGTTCGAAAATGGCATACATGGAGATAATTCATAATCTCAATAAAGTGGCGTTAAAAACAATACTAGTATATTTCTTGCTTTTTGCTATATCTAGGTAGGAGTACTAACAGAAATCGGTGGAGAAGCAGGGTTTGTTCTTTGCAGACACTGAACTCTGTTACCAGGAAACTTCCTCCTGAGGGCCCTTACACCCTCTCAGGAGAGATGCGGCTCTCATCCCAGTCATGATGCTTCCTCCCATTTATCAACTAGCTGGAAGAGTTTTCAGGGCTGAGGACAGAGAATGCTGTCTGATTTACAGGAATAGTTCACTCAAACATTGTCATTATTTGTTCCAAAGCTGTATGGTTTTCTTTCTTCTGTGAAACTTAAGACGATTTTGTTTCTGTTGTTGTTGTTGTGTCTGTCCATGTAATGGACGTCAATAGTCAAAAATGTTTGGTTCTTAAAATATATATTTTTTATCCTTACAAGAAAGTAAGTCATACAGTTTTGAAACTACATAAAATAGTAAATGATGACAACATTTTCATTTTGGGTGAACTACCCCTTTAATGACAATAACATTTGTCTAAATATACCACTGCTTTCCACACTGGCCAGAATCGTAGGACAGAGTGACTCAGAAACAATAAAGCAAACTTTTTTGGGTGTTTTATGGCTTTTGGTTTCACGACACGCACAGAGACTGGCTTGGAAAAACATACACTCATGGACACCCATCCTGTAGAATACCTCTGTTATTATGGGCATTCTAGAAACCCATTTTCCTCATGGACAAAGTTAATGGTGAAGAAATAACATTGAGAATAAAGTTTATTGAAAACAAACAAACCATACTTGCGTGTCACACCAACGTTCAAACGTTTGGGGTCAGAAATCTGTTATGCTCAAAGAGAAATATTGTGAATGCAGATGCATAATTGGCTTACATTCTTTTTTTTTTTTTTTTATAATTGAATTACATGCACAAGCTAGCTTATTATGAGTGACACAATATGCTGTAAAGCCTCATTGCTATTTAGCAAGAAAGCACTAAAGTCTTAATTACATTCCAAGTCAGATGTGGACACGGTCAACTGAATTTATGGTTCTTTTGATCTATGTGTAAAATTATTTTCTTAAGTTTGTTTGTTTGATTTTATTATTTTACTATCATTCTGAAATGTAAAAAATACTACTAATAAAAGCACAAGTTGTATCCTGGTCTCAAGTTTAAATGGGTGTGCATGACATCAGAATATGCAGTTGGATTGTTTATTAATATATTGACCCAGGTGAACATTATGATCTGTAGTAAAGAGTATTGATCAACTGGCTTGTATTACACACAGCAAGCCTTGTGGAGTGTGTTTGATTTCACAGCTGCAGAGTTGTTGTGTGCAGAGATGGAGCAGGTTTCCTCCGTTCATTCATTCCTGTGCGGCATACCAGAGAGAGAGGAATGTGTTGAGGAGGTCACCATGGGTCAACAAGTATTTGCGGGACCTTGTTCTGGAGGTGATGGCCAGCCTCTCAAGTTCATGGGAGCCAAAGGTCAGAGGTCACCCAGAGGGTTCTATTAGTTATGGGTCAACTCATGATGAGAGCACTGATAGCTCGACTCATCTTTAACGGATTCTTCCTGTTCTCCTCTCCTTCTCCTTCACTTCAGTTCTTCTTTCCTTCATTGTATCCATCTTTCCAGTATAAACACAATTCAGTGGTCAGACCATATTGAATTAAACAAACACAATTTTGCAATATTCTCCCACATAAGCAAATGAACCCACAAATACACATACACACACATATTTGATATAGTCTTACAGACACACACTTCATACTCACAAAGACAAATAAACCCAACTAATAAAAATGTGGGGACAGAGCACAATAAAATCCTTCCCTTGGCATTTTGGTAAGCGCTTACATTTTAAAGCTTAATTAAAATGGTTCCTCAGCGCTCGGCCAATTTGGAAGCCACTTCGTTTAGTAAACAAAGATCTCCAAGCAAAACGTGGAGGAAAGTGTTGTTTGCTAACTGAATGAATGTAAATGTTAAAGACACTTTTAGATCAATTTATTTGCCTGAATTAATTTTTTTTATTTATTTTTGATATTTTTATTTATTATTTTTTCTTTCTTTCTTTCTTTTTTGACATTTAAAAACGACTGGTGTCCATAGTGTTGTTGACATATCTGACATAGTGCTAGCAAAGCCACATTGGGAATGTGAAGCCTTTACCTGTTTTTAAAATATTTAAAATTTTAAACATTTTTCAAATGCTCAGAGCATGTGAAGGTGTTGAACGGGTGGAGAAAACTATGCCTCCCCCTATTTTTGGGTTAATGATCACGTGCACCGATTCATGACACTTCTTCTTTCCGAACACTGCTCAGGTTTCCTCTCTGACCTGCTGTGTCAACAGGCAGAAACATTTGTTGAATCAATCCCATTTTAACTCTAGAAGCCTGCTGCTGATTGGCTGTTGTAACGGAAAAAAACTTACTCTGTGCAAGTACAAGTTTTTCAAAAATGCATTCTTGCTATGTAGTGCAGTAAAAGGCTTTGTACTGAAGGGGGCGATAGAGCTAACGTCATAAATAGGATACTTTGTGTACTATTTCTATTTCAAAGAAATGCTATTCTTCTGAACTTTCTATCCATCAAAGAATCATGAAAAAATATTTTTCCACAAAAATATTAAGCAGCACAACTGTTTCAACATTGATAAAGATAAGAAATGTTTCTTAAAACACCAAATCAGTATTTTAGAATAATTTCTGATGGATCATCTGACGCTGAAGACTGCTTTGCCACCACAGGAATTAATTACATTTTGAAATATAATAAAATAGAAAATGGTTATACTATCAGAACCTTAGTAATAAGCTGTAAGTTATTAAGCGAGATTGTTTTTTTTTTTTTTGATGTGCTTTGTCAGTAGTTTACCTGAAAGAAAAATGTAATTGTGAAATTGAGTTTGCATACGCATTTACATTTGCATAGTGTATTTCTTTATTATTTAGTTTTAAGCATGTGAGCTCTTTGTTTGACGCTGTTTGAAGAGATTGCTGTAAATAACAGAATTAGCTAGTTTTGGTAAATGCAGAAGCTGTTGGTCAGACTATATGTCTTTATTCCAGATTGATTGTGTTTTATCTCAGCAGTTGGGCGCTTGGCCCTGGTGAATTATTAACGGCGTGGAGGGCCGCTGATTGCAGTGCTGAGGATAAAGGTTGGATCGTCTAGCTGTGTGTTTTATGAGAGAGGAGCTGTTTGTTGTTACATCTGGCTGTGTGGATGCATGGAGGTTTTCTAGGACAACTGAAGCACTGTGTCGCTGGCTGCTGTGGGGTGAAAGTCTAATCATTAATTAAACACACTGTATTTACGGCCTGAATTTGTTTGCTATTCCCAATGTGAAAGTCAAACAACCTGATTGATCTGACTATGTAGCCATGTTTTGAAGTTGGATGGACAATGGTCATTCTGTCATGAATAGAATGAAATCTATTTGGGATTTTCGCTCCGGTTAGACAGATAAATTTACACAAACAGACACACAGAGCTGATTTGCATGCTCATATACAGTCATACATTCAGATTTTGGTATTTGAGAAAATACAAAGGACAGTTAACAAAATATACCATGGTTATATTAACATTTGTTTTAGGCATGTACCGTCCTAATTCCATGGAATTATTGAAGTATCTGCAGATCTCTCAACCCCTCATTTCCTTTGCCTGCGGGCTGTGTTAATGTTTGTGTGTTTGCCTACACAAAACCCCTCTTTTGCTTTCATTCCTGTGTTTTCTTCCTTCACACATCACTGGCATAGTTTGTGCATGGTTAGCTGGAGATTCTGGTCTGGGCAGGTCTAGCAGGCTGATCCTCTGGTCCTCAATATTGTGTACAGGTCAAAGCAAATGGAGGTGTTGGTCAGGTATTCCTTAGCCTGGAAGGAAAAGTCAGAATCAGACTTCTTTGGCAAGATTGAATTTGTAACTTTAGCTCCTTAATGGGAGAGACCCCTAAATATGATGATCATCTTGTGAGGGGATGACATAAATATTTTCATGTACAAAAAATGTGTATATGGAGGTATTATGGAGAAAAACATGCAGCTAATATGTATATACATTTGTTTTAATTCATTTATTTTGTATTTGAAGTGTTTGTTTTTTTTAATAATGTGTTTGTTTTTGTGCAGCATGTGTTTATACAGTAAATAAGGAAGCTATATATTTGCCTTTAAAAAAAATATTATAATGTACTTTATTTATAATGTGTGTGATAGTGTTACAATCTGAAATATTTGCTTCTTTCAAAACTAATTAATAAAATGATCAAATATTTTGTTCTTTCTACCCCAGTTTGAAAGCCTCTGTCTTAGAGAATAGTAAGAGAAGGAGAGAGGTACAGCCAGAGGAGGAAGAGGAGTAAAGAGTCCAGTCGCCCTTCCGTGGTTGCTGTGCAACTGGAGGGGAGGGGCAAAGATCAGAGAGAGAGATCAGAGAGGAGTAAGGGAGTGGTTGGGGGCTGGTTTAAGGTCATATTTCACCAGCACCCTAGTTGTTTGTAATACTAAACTTTCAGTCCCACAGTCAGTGTATGTGGGTGCTCTCTCTGGACAACTGTCACCAAGAGATCAGGGCAACGCCTGGTCTGGCACTCTGCAAGACTGACTTCAGCCCATGTGTATTGAAGTCCCAGGTGAGTGACAAACACTCTCGTGTAGTCAGTGTCAGTAGTCAGGAAGAGTATCCGGTGGTGGCTGTACTCAGCGGCGGGGAGATAACACGGTACACGGCGACAGAAGCACCTGATCCGGTTACCGGCTAATGAAAAGGACATTTGAGCTCATCCATCCGTTGAACTTATGCTGGTGATGTCTTTCCAGGTGTGTTTAGGCCAGTGTCACGTGGATGTTTTAAGATTATCACTGGTCTTTATAATAGGAGCATTTAAAGGAACTAAAACTGAATGTTAAAGCCTGATTTTCTTCAATGTTCTTTTTGTCAAAGTGGTGTGGCTTTTAAACCGCAACCGTGTCTCCTGGTGGACGTCAAGCCTCAGTCGGGGGAAGACCGGTGATATTCCAGCCTGCTGCTTGAGTTAATTACTGCTTGTGGGTTGCTGTACTCGTGTTGAGATTTCCAGGACTCACAGTGGATGTTTTAGACTAATGTCTAGTAGACAAAAAAAGACAGAAAATTGTCATCTAATTGTCATCCACACCTGTGGATATTTCAGTGATTGGAGAGCAGACTTTTTTTCATTCCGCTGGAGCCTCGTGGATTTAAAAGCCAATCACTTCACGATCTTCAAGTGTGAACCGTGTGATGTAGTTCTACTTTTGATCCCAGACTTTTGAGGAAAAGTGCGTCGTGGCTTAACTCTTGTACTTTTAAGTGACCTCGATCTTATCCCCTGCTTTTAAAGAGGGTATGATGAGGGACAAGCGTTCTGGGTCTTTTAGGAGGGACAGGGACAAGGCAGAAAAAGCCGCCCCGATCTCCCGTGCTCTCAGCTGGCTGAGCGTGTCCTCGCTGTCACAGCAGACCCGTAAACTGTTCCGCAGCCAGAGCAGCCTCCATAGACACTCCCACACTCCACATGGAGTGGATGAAGATGATGACTGGGTGTATGAACCCCAGCACTATATAGGTGAGGATACACATGTGTGCGCGTGTGTGTGCATGTTAATGTGGTTTATGAGGACACAAATTTGTATAATGACATGGGTATGACAGAGGTATTACATTATAAAGGTGGTTTATGAGGACACTGCCTATATCCCCGTAATTCAAAAGGTTTAAAAAACATACTAAATTGTGTTTTTTTGAAAATCTAAAAATGCACAAAGTCTCCTGTGAGGGCTACGTTTAGGTGTAGGGTTAGTATAGGGCAATAGCACACACAGTTTGTTCAGTATAAAAACCATTACGCCTATGGAGAGTCCCCATAAACCACAAAAACCAACATGCGTGTGTGTGAGCATGTGTAATTTGAGATCTGAAAGGTTGTCTCTTTAATGTAATGGAAAATTAGTGTAAGAAGGTACACTACCATTTAAAAGTTTAGGGTTGGTAAGTTTTTTTTTTGAGAAGTTTTTATGTTCCCCAAGTCTATATTTATTAGATTACAAATAAAGTAAAAAGAAATATTGTGAAATATTATTTCAATTTAACACAACTGTTTTTGTTGTAATATATTTTAAAATGTAATTTATTCCTTTGATACAAAGCTGAATTTTCAGCAGCATTACTCCAGTCTTCATGTCACATGATCTTTCAGAAATCATTTAATATGCTGATTTGGTGCTCCAGAAACATTACTTATTTTGTATCAATGTAGAAAACAGTTGTGCTTTGGGATACATGTTTTTCAGGATCCGAACAGGAAACTTTGAAAAGAACAGAATTTATTTATTTGTTTATTTGTTTGTTACATAATTACAAAATTTTATTTTAAATAAATTCTGTTCTTTTCAAATCGTCTTTATACTGTCACTTTGATCAATGTAACACAGGCTTGCAGAATAAAAGTAATAAATAAATTTAAAAAAAGAAAAAAACTTACCGAACCCCTTTTATCAGAAATATTTAAGGAAAGTGTATATTTAAAAATAACTTTAGATTCCCTTTTTAATCACCTTTTTGTGGTTCATTTAAATCCTACAGTGCGACAACTGCTTAATCCATTAAAATGTTTTATTCAATTTTAAAGACGTAGTCTCAACATTAATATGACATCATAAAAACTGTATGCATAATTAAAAAAGTATTTTGAAAAATATTACAAACACATTAGAGCATGTTAGTTTCACTTTGAAATTACACAATGTAATTGTTTTATTCATATGTTGCAATGAGATATTGGGAAATATTTATTTTAATTTAATTTAAAATATTAAATAGATTTTTATTTTAAGTAAATTTTTATTTTTTTTAAGTAAATCTGTTAATTATTTTTATATACACTTGCACAGTACACTTACTGTCCTTTTTACTTCCTGTAAAATTTAAAAGGTTCATTCAAATGTTATCATACTACTGTATAGTTGTGACTGGTGATCAAATTGCTCCATCACATGTCTGGTTTAACAGCTAATAGATTCCACCATTGTCTTTGGATTTATTGCTCTTGCAGGAAGTGAGAGAGTAAGTTGTTTACAAGGAGAGAGAACTTAAGTCACTGTCTTTTTTTATTGCGGGTCTGTCTTTGTTTGAGCTGTTAACACGTCTTCCTTTTCGACAGGTTATGTGAGGTCAGTAGAGAGGGTTGACCAGAGAGCTTTGAGTTAGGAAATGGGAAGAGAGTGCTAGAAAAGCGGCTAAAGCAACTTAAGATGAGTCTGCATAAATGGGTGATGTCACTGACTGGTGGCGATACGGGTCTGAGAGCCCATGCCAACTGTGTTTGTGTGTGTGTGTGTGTGTGGACACAAGGGAAAAAAGATGCCCTCATTGTGCCTGCTGTAGTCAGTCCGTCAGACACAGCTGTTCGGCCCTAAGACTTAAAGAACATCTTAATGCTCTTTCATTTAATGGAAGATTAATTTTTACTTTTACCTTTTAAATGAAAGTACTAACATCTGCATAAAATTTGACATGAGGTAAGTGAGCAGAATTACTTGTTGGATTTGGGTGTTTTTAGCTGAGAATTGTCAGTTGTTCTTACGAAATCCATGTTAAAATAAGAAGTTTGCATGAAATTTTCTAGGGTGAGGCTGAGGCTGAAACCGATTGCCAAGAGCAGATCACATCAGTCAGTCTCATGCATATCTCTTTGTGTTGGTCTAAATGTCTAGTGGCACATAGTTTGCTTTGTAAATCAAATGACAAATCTGCCACTCCTGCATGAAAGCAGAAACTCCACCCTGGTATCTCTGTAGACTTGTTGTTTATTGGTTGACCTGATTGAGCGTGTGTGTGTGTGTGTGTGTGGTTTTGGAGTGGGGCTGTAAATCAAATGCTGGTTCTAATGAGATATTCTATCAGGGTAGAGTAAAGTTACTGTAGGGGTGATCCCAGCACTGGACTCATGGAGTAAGATTAGTCTTTCCTCAGCTGTCATTGCTGACTCCCACGCTCCATTTGGCCTGGCTTTTGACAATCAGATGTTTTGTAGAACAGATTTGCCTATTCATTTCTGTTCCAGCATGAGTGCGTTTCCAGCACAGTGATGCTTTATCAATGGCAATGTGGGTTTACATAGCTTGTGACCTGTGCAAATACCTGGCGCATGTTATTTTCATAGTAGTGCATTGGTGCAGAGTTCTGAATTGTTTTGTGTGAAGTCATAAATCAGATTTTATCTATCAAATGACACTCCTTTTTTCAACAATTGAACAATTGGCACGATATTTTTATAAGAACATTTAATTTGATCATCATTTATCATTTTTATTATTATGGGAATGTTATTTTAGAATGTTCTCTGAACATTATGAAACAAGTATAAAATTTTAAATAAAAAATGAACGCCCAACTAAATCATTGGCGTTTAAAACATTTTAAACAGTATTTTTCCTATGTATTTTATATTTATTATGCGCACAATTTTATGTCATATTAATTCTTGAAAGGCTACATGTTTTCATTTGAAAAATGAAACAATTTTTTGTCACACTGCATAATTTAAATAAACTGCAAAACAAAGAGAAGTGATGACCAGTGTATCCAAAAAGATACTTTTTATACCCTATATATTTTTTGTTTTGTTTTTTAATTTACTGATTTATTGTTTCCTTCTGTCTTTTTCTGTTTTCATATATCATAACTTATGCTTTATGTATTCAGACACACGTGCATGCCCATTTTTCCCCCCCGAGGCATAGCAGGAAAAACACTCCTTTTCCAAAACAGGAAACAATACAGGACATTTCTCCAAAAGCACCTAAATTTCAAGTCTATGTTAAAATCCTGACATTAACAAGCATACAAGCTTCTAAATTTAAAACATATTTATTCTTTTGGCACCTACGCTGGTACATGCAAGCCTAATTAAACTGCCCTAACTGCTGCTCCTGTGCTCTTTATTGAAATGCATCCTATAATTTTGGGCTGTCAGGCCCTTGTAGTAGACCCATAATTTCTGAGTGTGGGTTGCCTGGCGACAGGATGTTTTTGCCGGTTGCTATGGCAGTGAAGTGACTGATTGTGTGGCTGTCCTGATTCTTCCTGGGACAGGCTCACATGCCTGCTGGAGAGAAATGTCTGTCCCGAAGACAGGCTTGGAACACAATCTGTGCTTTTTATGCTTGTGTATTAATTGATAAGTTGATTTGGTTAAAATGGTTGAGGCCATGTGGGTTTGGTTCAATTCAGTAGAAACAAACTAGAGCAAAGTACTTGTGTCTGTGCTTTTAAATTTACTTAGGCTAGCTGTTTGCTAAGATTGCTGTTATTTAAAGGTGCCATAGATGATTGTCTTCAGAAACATTTTTTTGTTATTCTGGTTGAAAGTCTCTTCACATCCTGATAGCAATCATTAAGTTTAGTGGTCTAAATGTATTTATCTGCATTTATATATTCTGTGGAAGGTGTAGGACCAAGAAATGTTCGTCCAATCAAAATACTCGGTCCGAGCGTTTTAATTGGCTTTCCTACCTGCCTGTCAACATCTGTATTTGCATACCTCTGCGTAGGGATGCGCGGTATACCGGTACTGGAAAAATACCGGTATATATTATATTTCAAATGGTACGATATCATAATTTTCAATTTCAATTCGGTATTTCATACGCTGCAGTTGCGAAATGCACCTGTAGGTGGCAGTGCTTCCCAAATTGCTGCGCAACCGGTAAAATGTGACAACAGAACAACGCGATGGATCAAACAGATTCAACTCTATCAACGCACCCGAAATTAATAAACAAAGAGAACAGTAGAAGTGAAATATGGCATTACTTTGGATACAAAACAGATGACAAAGGTGAACGAACTTACCTTACTACACCTGTATGCAAGCGTTGCTATAAATCATCCGTTTCCACAGAGAACACATCAAACCTTTTTAAGCACTTGTCACTTGCTCATCCTGATCTTTTCAGGTGAGTGCATCATTCATAAATTCAGATTTAATTTGAACTTTTATTTACAACTGATCAACGCACATACAGATGTGATACAGTAAGATCAAACGTGCGTGTGAGACACGCTAGAACCAGTGAAGTTTTGGTCATATAATATATGTACTAGCATTTCATACAATCGAATATTAATTGGTGAACTCCAACACATGGCGGCTGAGCTGGGGGGCTATAAGCAAACCCACACCAGCCCGCCGCCTCTCACCATGGGCAACTCCAGAGTGGTGAAGAGTCGGTGAACGAGAGGGTCGTTTCCCTGCGCCTACGGGTAGGGGATAGGTCTCTCACTGTCGTGTGTGCCTACGGGCCGAACGGCAGTGCAGAGTACCCGGCCTTCTTGGGGTCTCTGGGAGGGGTGCTGGAAAGTGCTCCAACCAGGGACTCCGTCGTTCTACTGGGGGACTTCAATGCCCACGTGGGTAGCGACAGTGACACCTGGAGGGGCGTGATTGGGAGGAACGGCCCCCCTGATCTGAACCCGAGTGGTGTTTAGTTATTGGACTTCTGTGCTAGTTACAGTTTGTCCATAACGAACACCATGTTCAAGCATAAGGGTGTCCATCAGTGCACGTGGCACCAGGACACCCTAGGCCGTAGGTCGATGATCGACTTTGTGGTCGTTTCATCTGACCTGCGGCCGTATGTCTTGGACACTCGGGTAAAGAGAGGGGCGGAGCTGTCAACTGATCACCACCTGGTGGTGAGTTGGATCCGATGGCGGGGGAGGAAGCTGGACAGACTTGGCAGACCCAAGCGTACTGTGAGGGTCTGCTGGGAACGTTTGGCCGAGTCTCCTGTCAGAGAGATCTTCAACTCCCACCTCCGACAGAGCTTCGACCGGATCCCGAGGGAGGCTGGAGATATTGAGTCCGAGTGGACCATGTTCTCCACCTCCATTGTCGAAGCGGCCGCTCGGAGCTGTGGTCGTAAGGTCTCCGGTGCCTGTCGAGGCGGCAATCCCCGAACCAGGTGGTGGACACCGGAAGTAAGGGATGCCGTCAAGCTGAAGAAGGAGTCCTATCGGGCCTGGCTGGCTTGTGGGACTCCTGAGGCAGCTGACGGGTACCGACAGGCCAAGCGAACTGCAGCCCGGGTGGTTGTGGGGGCAAAAACTCGGGCCTGGGAGGAGTTCGGTGAGGCCATGGAGAAGGACTATCGGCTGGCCTCGAAGAGATTCTGGCAAACCGTCCGGCGCCTCAGGAGGGGGAAGCAGTGCCCTACCAACGCTGTTTACAGTAGAGGTGGGGAGCTGCTGACCTCGACTGGGGATATCGTTGGACGGTGGAAGGAATACTTTGAGGATCTCCTCAATCCCGCCGTCACGTCTTCCATTGAGGAAGCAGAGGCTGAGGGCTCAGAGGTGGACTCGTCCATCACCCAAGCTGAAGTCACCGAGGTAGTCAAGAAACTCCTCGGTGGCAGGGCACCGGGGTTGGATGAGATCCGCCCTGAGTACCTCAAGTCTATGGATGTTGTGGGGCTGTCTTGGATGACACGCCTCTGCAGCATCGCGTGGCGGTCGGGGACAGTGCCTCTGGGGTGGCAGACCGGGGTGGTGGTCCCTCTTTTTAAGAAGGGGGACCGGAGGGTGTGTTCCAACTACAGGGGGATCACACTTCTCAGCCTCCCTGGGAAAGTCTATGCCAGGGTACTGGAGAGGAGAATACGGCCGATAGTAGAACCTCGGATTCAGGAGGAACAGTGTGGTTTTCGTCCGGGCCGTGGAACACTGGACCAGCTCTATACCCTCTACAGGGTGCTGGAGGGTTCATGGGAGTTTGCCCAACCAGTCCACATGTGTTTTGTGGATTTGGAGAAGGCATTCGACTGTGTCCCTCGCGGCGGCCTGTGGAGGGTGCTCCGGGAGTATGGGGTCCGGGGTCCTTTACTAAGGGCTGTCCGGTCCCTGTATGACCGAAGCAGGAGCTTGGTTCGCATTGCCGGCAGTAAGTCAGACTTGTTCCCGGTGCATGTTGGACTCCGGCAGGGCTGCCCTTTGTCGCCGGTTCTGTTCATGAGTTTTATGGACAGAATTTCTAGGCGCAGCCAGGGGCCGGAGGGTGTCAGGTTTGGTGACCACACGATTTCGTCTCTGCTTTTTGCAGATGACGTTGTCGTGTTGGCTTCATCGGGCCAGGACCTTCAGCAGGCACTGGGACGGTTTGCAGCCGAGTGTGAAGCGGCTGGGATGAGAATCAGCACCTCCAAATCCGAGGCCATGGTCCTCAGTCGGAAAAGGGTGGTTTGCCCACTTCAGGTTGGTGGAGAGTTCCTACCTCAAGTGGAGGAGTTTAAGTATCTTGGGGTTTTGTTCACGAGTGAGGGAAGGATGGAACGGGAGATTGACAGACGGATCGGTGCATCTTCTGCAGTAATGCGGTCGATGTACCGGTCTGTCGTGGTGAAGAAGGAGCTGAGCCGCAAGGCGAAGCTCTCGATTTACCGGTCAATCTACGTTCCTACTCTCACCTATGGTCATGAGCTTTGGGTCATGACCAAAAGGACAAGATCCCGGATACAGGCGGCTGAAATGAGCTTTCTCCGCAGGGTGGCTGGGCGATCCCTTAGAGATAGGGTGAGAAGCTCGGTCACTCGGGAGGAGCTCAGAGTAGAGCCGCTGCTCCTTCACATTGAGAGGGGTCAGCTGAGGTGGCTCGGGCATCTGTTCCGGATGCCTCCTGGACGCCTTCCCGGGAAGGTGTTCCGGGCGCGTCCCACTGGGAGGAGACCCCGGGGAAGACCTAGGACACGCTGGAGAGACTATGTCTCCCGGCTGGCCTGGGAACGCCTCGGTGTCCCCCCGGAAGAGCTGGAGGAAGTGTCTAGGGAGAGAGAAGTCTGGGCATCCCTGCTTAGACTGCTGCCCCCGCGACCCGGCCCCGGATAAGCGGAAGAAGATGGATGGATGGATGGATGGATGGATGAATATTAATTGGATTTGAATTGAGCAATAATTTTGCTATATTCATTTTAGTATCAATGATATGAAGGGAATATTTCTGCCGCGCTGTCGACCGCTAATAAGCAGCAGCAGAGAGAGAGATTTATTTCATGCTTTTTCTTTGGTTGAGTCTGAAATCTGAAAACAATCTGAGAGAGAGAAATAATAATGTGATTTTGAATATTACTTTGACTGTTAGAATAACACTTTACAATAAAGCAATATTTATTGCCTTAATTGCGCAACTTCAGTTGTATTTTTTTTCTTCAAACTCAGTCAAAATGTAACCTCTGTTCCCGGTAGACCAGACATTTTGTTTGCCTACCGGGAAGATAAGAAGATTTGAATATATTTTCATTTTTCATATTTTCTAATATTTTTATATTTCACTTATTACTTCAGTTAGCCTATTTTTTTTTCTCCAACATCAAAATGTAACCTATGTTCCCTGTAGGTTTTTTGTTAGTTTGATACAAAGTTATTAAGATATGAATCTGTTTTTATTATTATTATTATTATTATTATATTTAATAAAACTGTTCTAAATTCACTTATCTTTTGAGGCTGGTTATTTGTCACCTATGGTATCGATTTAGTATCGATACCGAGGTATTACATTCTGGTATCGTACCGAAGCCAAAATTATGGTATCGAGCCATCCCTACCTCTGCGTACCCTGTTCGCGCAGACAGGATACGTCATCAGCGCGTTCACGCACTCTGTGCAGACAGAGCGAGAATGGCAGGCAAACATCAACAACCCGATCTTCCTTCCTGGTATTGTAGTACTTTTACTAACTGTGCTATAAAGTTTTCTCACCGGTGAATGACACATGATGTAGCCCAGTGGTTCCCAATTCCAGTGCTCACGCCCCCCGCTCTGCATATTTTGCATGTCTCACTTAGTTAACACACCTGATTCAGATAACCAGCTCCTTAGAAGAGAGCTACGTGCATGAACTGTGTACCGATTGACATGCTCCCTACACAGTGTTCATTGCTCCCTACTCCTTGAGCAGGGAAAATCCGTTGAAGTTTATTTCACCTCGGAACATTCATTCACGGATTGTGCGTTCAGGGGGCGTGGCTTTGGACGCCGATTGCAGGGAGGGTGGGATGTTCACTTTCAGTGCTATCAGGCTAAAGTTAGCATTTTCTGAGATCTCCAACTGCACATTTAATACAGAAACCAGCATCATAAATCAGTGGTAACTCCATCTCTGTCCCATGTACTCTTGAGTTAAAAAACAAAAAAACTGTTTATTTCTAGCAAATTTTAAACATTACATATAATTTATTTATTTATGTATTTACTTATTTATTTTATTTGAGTGCAAGCAATTGTTTTTTTTTCTCTTCAGAAATTGATTCGTTTAGCTTCTGAATATTCTCCATTACACAGTTTGCCCAATTTCACATTTTGGATAGCCTTCCGTCACATACTGTGATGACTGTATAACGTTATAAAAGTATGGTTAATTGAGATATTAAACAATAATTCCTGACATAAATCACATCATGATTGACAGCGGCGATGCGCGCATGTGAAGGAAACGTGACAGCGCAGGTTAGCGGAAGGCTAGAAACTTTTCCACACAACCAGTCAGAATTACGTTTCACGAGCTTTCGGTAAGCTAAAATTGATTAATTTCTGCTCTTTTGGATTCAGCGAGTCCGTGAGTCTTTTGAACGATTCATTAAAAGAACAGCTCATAAGAGTCATTTGTTGTGAACCGGATTTCACTTGTCGAGTTGTGTTAGGGCTCGCTGCAGTCCACAAGATCCAGGGGGCGTGGTTGGATCCACATCTAGGGGGTGGAGATTGATAGGTTTAGGGGTGGCGATGGGGTGGGTTTAGGGATCAGGGGGTGGAGATGGGTAGGTTTAGGTATATGTAAGGTAGAGATGGCTCGATACCATAATTTTGGCTTCGGTACAATACCAGAATGTAATACCTCGATATCGATACTAAATCGAAACCATAGGTGACAAACAACCAGCCTCAAAAGATAAGTGAATTTAAAACAATTTTATTAATAATAATAATAATAATAACAGATTCATATCTTAATACCTTTGTATCAAACTAACAAAAAACCTACAGGGAGTTTGAAGAAAAAAAAATACAAGTGAAGTTGTGCAATTAATGCAACAAACATTGACTGTTAGAATAACACTTTACAATAAAGCAAAGTAATATTCAAAATCACGTTATTTTCTCTTTCTCAGATTGATTTCAGATTTTAGACTCGGCCAAAGAAAAAGCATTAAATATAAATCTCACTCTCTCGCTTGCTTCATATGAGCGGTCGACAGCGCGTCAGAAACATTCCCTTCATATTATTGATGCTAAAATTAATATAACAAAATTCTTGCTCAATTCAAATCCAATTAATAATCCATTGTATAAAATGCAAGTGCATGTATTCCGTGACCAAAACTTCACTGGCTCTAGCGTGTCACACACACACGCTTGAGCTTACTGTATCACATCTGAATGTGCGTTGATCAGTTGTAAATAAAAGTTCAAATTAAATCTGAATTTATGAATGATGCACTCACCTGTCGATCTCTTAATTCTCTGAAAAGATCAGGATGAGCAAGTGACAAATGGTTAAAAAATAGTTTGTGTTGTCTTAAGGGAGGTCATGGCCTAATGGTTAGAGAGTCGGACTCGTAATCCAAAGGTTGCGGGTTCGAGTCTCGGACCGGCAGGGATTGTAGGTGGGGAGAGTGAATGTCCAGCGCTCTCTCCACCCTCAATACCACGACTGAGGTGCCCTTGAGCAAGGCACCGAACCCCCAACTGCTCCCCGGGCGCTGCAGCATAAATGGCTGCCCACTGCTCCGGGTGTGTGTTCACGGTGTGTGTGTGTTCACTGCTGTGTGTGTGAACGTTGGATGGGTTAAAAACCATACTTGGCTGAATGTCACTTCACTTCACTCTGTGGAAACACAATTTTGGAAGCAACTGCAGCGTATGAAATACCGAATTGAGCAAAATTATGATATCGTACCATTTGAAATATAATATATACCGGTACTTTTCCTGTACCGGTATACCGCGCATCCCTAATGTAAGGTGGGAGGAGTTGGATCTGGATCCAACCACGCCCCCTGGATCTTGTGGGCTGCAGCGAGACGAGACGCTCCTCGCTCTTTGTGAAGACAGTTCAATAGAAAGACGTGTTTCTTGACATTATTTTGCTATGCGTGTTACTTTTATCTCGTCACTTTCGTTTGAGTGCAAACTTATTCACAACAACTCAAGTGAAAATGATTATTTTCTGCCTTAGCGCTGACAAATGTCCAAGAAACGACACTAGAAAATGTTTCAGGTCTTTCGACCGCTATACACTTCACTTTTAAGGTGCTTTTAGTGTTGGTTATCAATGCTCATACTTCTAAAATCTAAAAATAAGTTGTTGTTTATTACTTGGTTACCT
Source organism: Barbus barbus (assembly GCF_936440315.1). NCBI lineage: Eukaryota > Metazoa > Chordata > Actinopteri > Cypriniformes > Cyprinidae > Barbus > Barbus barbus. The sequence continues at coordinate 20,192,251 of NC_136742.1, forward strand.
TTGTTTTGCTCCTTCCTGAGTATTTTCTGATGACACCATCACAAGTGTTGTTGCTTGTTGCTGAAACACAGTGAATGTCACCCAGACTTTGATAACAGCATTGAACTACTGTGCTTAAAACTAACTTTTTTTTTCATTTCTTTCTGTCTCTGTTTCTTATGTGCTGTTTGTGATGGGCTGTGGCACCCAGGTAAGTGAACATCAGTCTCTTATTATGATAAATCATTGTTTAAAAAAAATATTTTTGGGCACATTTTGTGCCACTAGGTGTTAGTATTAAAACATTTAGCCTACCCATTTATTGTTAGCTAGTTGCAATATTGTAGGCTAGCTTGTTTCACATTTTCTAAATCAACAAATTGTGATTCAGTATGTTTCACCTGACATTATTCAGTAGTGTTTGTACCTGTTTCATTGTTTAAGCTCTTGTTCTCAATATTACAATGATTTTATTTGGACTGAGGTGACCTACTATAGTAATGTTTACCCAGTTTTTCACAATATCCTGTAGGCTACTGGCACAAACCAACACGCTTCTATTAATGGAGCATGTCATTTTGAGAGTAACTTGTAGCAAAATAGGACATGCATGCATTCACGAAATCATTACAGTGACATATGACATAAGCTCATTCAGTTCCACAGAAGCACATACAAACATTTCTCATGCATGTATGTAGGACACCTTCGAGCTGTTTGCAGTGTTTTGGCTTTCAGTGAGCATTGATTTTTCCTCTTGCCAAAGTACACTGTTGTTGTCACCTACCGAGAAGATGTAATTTATATCGCTGTCAGGGTTTGTCACAATTTAGCTCATTAGCAGTGTCTTTGTACTGTTAATTCTTAAAGGGGTCCTATTATGCTTTTTCACTTTTTGAATTTTAGTCAGTGTGTAGTGTGTATGTTTGGGCATAAAAAGATCTACAAAGTTACAAATCTCAAAGTCCACTCCAAGGGGAGATATTTCGTTAAAAAAAAATCCCTTTTCAAGAACTACAACGAACGGACTACAGCTTTGTTTTCCTACAGCTTTAAATTCTAATGGTTGACTGGTGGGGAGACGGCTTGGTTGAACACTGCGCATTTCAAAATCGAAACCTGGTGCGGGTATTTTAATATCGCTGTATTTCTTCAGAAATCCTCGATCTCTACCGCTCCAACAGTGCTTCCTGCTGGCAGAGAATGCATTTGCATATAAATGCCACCACAAATAGTGTAAGTCTGTGGGTCTATGGTATAAATATATGCAACTGTATAACAGTTTCACTGCAATTCATATTATAATGTTAGAATTAAAGAACAATAAACATAATACATATTATCGTTGCATTTATCTGTACATAATAAATGCAGTTATTTTTTAAGCTGTTGTTGACATCCTATATAAAATGTGATTTAGCCAAAAAAACAACAACAATAACGACCCCTTTAACATTGGCGAGAAGCTCCAGCTAAATTTGTGATATAAATTTAATCCTAAAGGCAATTTAATATTCTTCTCTTTTTTTTTTTTTCAAACAAGAGTCCTTTTTTTTCTTTACAGGTCAGTTGTCTCTGTCCCAAACCATGTCAGCATTTTTTGTCTGTTCTTTGTCCAGTCAATTTGACTCTTCCATTGGAAATCAATGAACCCTTATAGGTTTTGGGCTTATTGTGGGCTCACCATTTCAGTGCTCACTAATTTGATTTAAGTCCACCTGATGTCATTTCCTTTTGGCCCCTCTGTTCTGCTCTAATGATGATGATAGTGATCAAACCTGAACGTTATAGTGTTCGCTTCTGTAAATGACACAAGTCTAAGCTGCATCCATCCATAAATGTTCATTTAAGCTGATTGTGGTACACACAGCTGGCATGTAAACACATAGCTTAGAGGAGTCAAGAATCTCTGTAAAACCACATGTATTTGGCACACAGTCACAAACAAATTGGACTCTGTGAAGGGGGTTGATGCTGAAAAGGCTAGCCGGGACAGCTGATAACACAGCCACAGTGTTTTGAGGGATTAAGTGATTGTGGTCTATCAGAGCACAGTTCAAAAAGAGGGTAAGCCTGAGCCCGCCTGTGTCCTGAAACTGCTGACTGTCCAAAAACATTCACAGATGCACACACACGTACTGAAAATAAACTGTGCTGTCACTGTGAGTGTTTGTATTTGCTCTGAACAGGTCAAAAATTATTATTGGGCATGCAAAACTGCATCCCAAATCATGTACACATTCAGACACTACTGCATGTGATGATGATTTGTCTTCTGACCTCATGGGACGGCAAAATGGGATGCATGCTTAAAAGGAATAGGTCAGTCAAAAATCAAAATTTGCTGAAAATGTACTCACCCTCAGGCCTTCCAAGATGTAGATGTAGAGTTTGTTTCTTCCTCAGAACAGATTTGTTATGGTTTGAGATCAAATCTAATCAATCTATAGTTGGAACAAAATTCACAAAATGCATTTGTGAAGTCTGTCAATACCCAGCCGTAAATAATGCATTTACGAGCATACCTACTACTTTTGGCATACTATAATAAGGGCACATGTTCAGACATGGGGCAACAGTAGAGTTAGTTTGTTTTTAAAACAACAATGTGCACATGAATGAGTTTCCATACTTGTCTTTGAAAGTGGGAAATACAGAGAGAAAAGACGGGAAAAAGAAAAACAGGGAAGAGATGGTACTGAGATGACGGGAAAGGGGGAGTGTCTGTGGTGAGAGAACAAGCGAGCTGGAGAGAGACAGTGACAGAGGGGAGTGTCAGTGAGTTTGCATATGTTCCCCATGAGAAGGCCTGTGTGTGTATTTGGATATGGGCTCGCTCACAGGAGTGGGATTGACATCTCCAGGAATCTCTAATGGACATAGAGCCAGAGACATGTCATGTCTGGAAGGTGGGAAATTTGTGTGTCGATATGTATGCATGCTGTTTTTTGTTGTATGTGTCCACATGTGGGTGTGTTTGACAGAAAGAGTAACAGCATAAGGGCATTTTTGCTTGATATTAAAAGGGAAGGAGGGTCTTTGTGGTTGGAAAAATCCTTTTCCTCTATTTCTGTTTCCTTTCATTTTCCTTTCCTCTTTCTGTAACAATTAGTCTTTTTTCTCTTTTAATTTGACCTTCTGTTTTTTCTTGATATATAATGCAGTATACTATAGAATAGATTTTTTTTGTGCGAGTAGATGAGTCTGTGTATGAATTGAATGTTTCAACTGAAGATGTAAATGTATTAATTTAGTGTTTTATAAGCTTGTGTGTGTGCTAGTCAGCTGTTGAAAGCACAGCTGCTGCAGACATGTGTCGTGGCATGGTGCTGGCCCGTGGGCAGTGGACACTAAAAGAGTTTGTCCAGATACCTTACTTTCTCTTGTTCCCTGGCACTCTCATTATTATGCTTTCTCCCTCTTATCGTTTTAGTATTCTAAAGTAAGATGTAAATGATTTTTCAGAGCAGTAGCAGTAGTGGATTTATTTTATACATAGACCAATATGTTTTTCTCTGGAATGCAACAATAAACAGATTTCTGAACTCATCTACATAGATGTTGTCCTACTTCTGCAGACTTTTAATGATCAGTGAATTGTATATGGGAAAGCAGATCAAGCAGTAAATCTGCTGCCTTGTTGGAGAAAGGCATAGGTTTGTTGATTGCATAAGTCTTGATTTAACCCAAGATGCTGCCTCCATGCCAGTTTACTGGAGTTTGAAGAAGTGGTCTGATAAGACGGACTGATTAAAGACATGTTTACTGCATAGTAATGAAGGAACAGAAATGTGGTTAGGGAGTTTTATTTTTTTTCTCAGATTTCAGCATTTACTCAAGCCAGATAAACCAGATGTAGTGCTCATACTCGTGTGTATGTGAGAGAAATGTTTATACGGTTTGTTTGTGTCTTGTTTGTGTAACGGGGGTGAACTCCAGTCATGTATGTGAGCTGCACATTGTTTAGATATAACTGAGGCACTGTGGGTATGCATGGGAGACCTACATAACCCCTAAGTACAGAGTTAACCTATATAAACCACTGCTAAGACATGTTAGACACTTAGCAGCCATGTGAAGCAAAACTTTATAGACAAGGTCACATACACTTAGATGGGGTATTATATATTGAACATGTAACACGTTTCTGTCTTTTTTTCCATTTCTCAGTTTTAATTTGAATTAAAAATCTCTGGACAATGACTAGATTTAGCTTTGGTTTATTAAATTGTTCCATCAGCCTAGTTTGTACATGCTAATCAGACATCAAATTCCTTATTTCAAATTGGGTGACCAAATACACTAGTACTTTCAAAATCAGGCTTTGGAGATTTAGAATTTTCATTCATAATTTGGTTCACATTTATTTATTATCAGTTTAGTTTTTGTTCTTTTGTAAACTCTTATTTTTATTTTATTTAAAGATTTTTCAAAAACAAATATCTGTAATATTTTAGTTCATATTTATTTATTGTTATTTTATTTGTGTATATAATTTTAATGATCTTTATTAATTAGATCTCCACATGTGAGAACATTTACAAGATTGCAAAAATAAAACACACTGAGCAGCATGGTTTTTATTTTTTGCAGCCTTGTTAACCTTGATACGGTTTAAGTTCTGACTCTCCATGACTTCCACAGTCCTGTTATACTTCAGACACCTGTGCTGCTGGTATGCATGAGAGACTGTGACTCTCAGGTTGACATCTTCTACACTTTGACCTGTACGAGGAGTTGTCACGCTTACAGCCTGCCACATTCCTCACTGGTCAGTTTACAGCACACTTAGTACTCACACGTAAAAGTGCTGTTGCTTCAGACATTCACACATGACATTCAAATACTTCTGAAGTATCACATGGTTTCTGAAGAACACATTTTTTTATTTTTTTATTTCCGTAGATCTCTAAAGCAATGTGACACTTCTGTTGAAAGGAATGAGGATGAGTGTATATTGGTTCATTTCACTTTGTGCCAGGTTTTAAGCAATATGGTTGACCTGGTTATTCCTGCCCAACCACCAAACACAAAAAGTGTTTGAAAAGCTTGTGAAATCACTTTATGGGACTATAATGCCGTTTATTATCCCATCCACAGCTAGAGGATGCTGTTTCTCTCTTTGTAATCTGTCCTGCTCACTAAGATGTCATGATTGCCAGGTCTACACAATTTGCCGCCTCAGCAGGTTAGCATCACCCAGCACAATTGACTTTAATCAGATTGTATAGACCTGCACACATGACTGAACGCTCATATTAAACAGCACTCAATAGAACTATGGACTGTGTAGCAGTGAACTGATATGTACAGGCAGTATGATTAGTATTTTCCTTGGCCAGAGTTTCTGCTGAGTCTCTGACTGGGAATGTAATTTGACTAAGGAAATGACTCAGATTTCTTTTTAAAGAAGTTTATTCCCCTGTTTTAAGAAAGATGTGGTTTAATGTGCAATTTAGACCAACTAAATCTGATTAAGCAATTCAGTGGAATGCTAGCTCTGCTGACATTTACCCTAAAACCAATAGCCATCAACCTGTTTCTGTGTTTGAGCTCTTGCATTTAGGCGTAATTACCTGTAACGTGGGCATCTGTGTTACTGTGTGTGTCTGGTTGATAATCCGGGTTAAGAGATTACCACAAGATGAGCAAGAGGAGCCAAACACACGGACCAAAACACCGGTGGGACGAAGGATGATAGTTAGTTCTCATTTCTGTCCAGAGAGGTGGAGAGATCAGTAATAACTTCATAAAACAATTGCGTTCTCTCACAAAACTTGATATCAGATCCCAAAAAAACAGTTTGAACTCATTAAGATTGCTGTGTTAATATCTTGTCAGATGCTTTCTAGTATATGAATGATTTTGTTCCTCCAACGGCATTGCTTGAAACATCAGTTCTTCAACGCCTGAATTTCTAAACTGTTAGTTCCTGCAGAGCAGTAGAGAACTTTCTTGCTTTATTTAATTAATTATTTATTTTATTGCTTGTCTGTTTTGGTTCATATTTAATATTGTTTTTTTATGTTCTGTTATATATTATTTTAATATTTTTACTACATAACATAAACTAACAATGGAAAATACTTGATCATTTATTAGTCTTAGTTAATGTTAATTACAATACTAATACATTATTAAAACTTAAAATTGTGTGTTAATATTATTTAATGAGTCTGTAAGCAAATGTGAACTAACAGCGAACATTTTTATTTTTATTAACTAACATTAACCGAGAGTAATTTTTACTGTAAAAATGTATTGATCATTGTTAGTCAATGTTAGTTAATGCATTAACAAGTAATGGGACCTTATTATAGAACCGTGGTATTTACTAACCAGCTCTCTACATATGAGAAATGTATACAATTTTGCAAAAATAAAACGCATTGAGTAACATTTTTCAATTATTTAATTTTTAACTTTCAACATCTGGAACTTTCTAAATTGCGAGTCCCTGGTGTTCATGAGTTTTTTGTTGTTGTTGTTTTTTATTTTTTTGCTTGTTTTGGAGATGTGAGTCTGTGTGTGTAATCTGACACTCTGCGGATTGTGGCTTTTGTTTGCACAAATCAATTAAGCTTCTTTCAAGCATACCAAAAGAAAAGAGTGTGGCGAGGAGGAAAGGGGTTTGTCTTCTGGAGATCCACCGAGAGTCCCTTATGTGCTGCAAAGTACAAGCCCTGCCCACCGCCTCCCCAGGATTGAGGATGGGAGGGCAGGGGACAGACCTGAGTTTGGCCAATGAAGAGGTTGTGTGAGAGGGAGGGGGTCAAATTAAGGACGGCCCCCAGGACAGCTCCAGGCCTGAGGATCTTTGAGCATGCTAACATATGCTCAGCACCTCTCCATAGTGAGTGTAGCTGACTGCTGCTACCAAGTGCGGGATGCCAACCTTTGCACCTGCAAGATGGGCAACAATCCACCCTCACAGCTCCAGTCTTCAGCCCTGGAACCAGCCCAAGCCCCCAGCACCAGGAGCGAGTGCGGTATCAAACGCAGACTGCTGGCCTCCAAGGTCCATCAGAGACCAGAATCACTGTGGACCCCTAAACCAATGCTAAGAGTGGAGGGAAAAGGATCACTAGGGGACACACTTACACGGTCTCAGTCTTGTTGCAAGAGGAACTCAGTATCGTGCTTTCCCAGTGAGTATACAGAAGTGTTAATATGGTTTTGAATGTAGTAAGAGGTTGGCTGGTGCCATTATAGTGAATTTAGTAGCTAGTTAAGTTTGATTTCAATGGAAAAGTCCAATGACAACTTATGCACAGCACTAGCTACGTGTTGTAATGGTTATTTAAAAGGATAGTTCACTCAAAAATGAGAATTCTGTCATCATTTACTCATGTCGTTCCGAACATGCAAGACATTCTTTCTTCTGTGGAACATAAAAAGATATAATTTGAGAAATGTATCAGTGTTTTTTTTTATTTATGTCCATAAAATGGAAGTCGCATGGTAAGCAAAACTACTTGGTTACCAACATTTTCTATTCTACTTAATAAAATAAGTCATACAGGTTTTTAGCAACATGAAGGTGAGTAAATGATGACAGAATTTTCATTTTTGCGTGAATTATCTCTTAAGTACAAACTGTTTAAGCATTTTTTCCAAACTTTTCCACACCATTTTCCATTCACGTTGATTTTAGCGGCTAAGCTTTCTTGTGTCTCAGAACACGCTGCGTCCGCTGTCATTGTCTTTGGTGTGACTGCTTTTGTCTAAGGCGTTCGAACCAATCAGCACACAGATTGTTCTGCTAAGACTTTGTGACCTTTGACCTTTAGAGACGTGACTGAACCTTTTTGACTTGACCCCTTGGGGCCTCTTCCCTTCCTGTCCTTAATACGGTTAGCTTCATTCACTCAGTATCACACAGAAGGCCATTTATTGATCTTTCATAGCATCACACAGATGGACCGTTGGCCATTCATGATTTAATGATAAATGTGATCAATGGGCGACTCTAAAGGTTATGGTATGAAGTGCACAGGAAAAGTCAAGTGCAAAAGGTGAGATGGGGATGCATTTATGGCGTAATGATAAACATAGGCCATTTCAAACAGTGTCTTTAATCATGCGTAGTGTTTACTTGTCTAGATAGGCCCTTTAAGCACGTTAGCATGTATTGATTGTCTATATAAGTCATATCAGATGCTCAGATACAGTAGAATGATAAGAAACAGAGGAGATGTGACCCATCTGCCCATGGGAACACAGGACAATGGGAAACAGCTGACTGATCTTTCCTTATTCTGATGGAGGGGACAGAACTGACCCAGATACAGCGTCCCCATCACCTCACTGAGTCAATTATTATCTGATGAAACCAGTGGAGGGGAGAAAACAGACCAGAGAGGTGAAGAGGGGGACAATGAATGTGTGTGAATGGGGTTGAGATTGAAGAGGAGAAGATGGTGTGATATAAAAGAAGAGGATGGAGATATTTTATAATGCAGGCAATAAGAAAGACAAAAAAGACTTTAGGGGATGTTTTATACTCGATTGATGGAGATACATGGAGATGATAGTGACTATAGAGCAGGGGTGCCCAACCCTGTCCCTGCTGATTGACTGTCCTGCAAAGTTTAGCTCCAACTCTAATCAAACACACCTGAAGCAACTAATTAAGATCTTCAGGATCGCGTGAAAATTAAAGGCAGGTGTGTTTGATTAGAATTGGAGCTAAACTTTGCAGGACAATTAATAAAAGAGTAGATCGTTGAATGTGAGCTTGCAAAACGTTTTTAAAAAATGAAGTGCATGCACGGATGAAATTTTCACAATAAGATCTATAACATGTATTTAGAAAATAGTCTCTAGACATGAGACTTTTGATGTGGGCCATTAAGCATCCACCTAGTAACCACCCACGAGGACCCTAGCGTAGAATAGTTAGCATAGCAATGCCTTAGCAACATTGCAACAACTTTTGCACAGACAGTAATGACTCGTGTTTTTAATTTCTTTTTCTGACTGTTCAGAATGTCAAAATCTTGTTAAAGTGTTTCACTATTTAGTAAATCATTTTAAAAATATATTAAATACTTCAGTTTAATCAAAAATTTTTAATTCTACATTTTGCTTTCCAAAATGTATTACAATACATATCACATTTGCAGCTACATAACCATTTTTGTTTCACTTCACATCATGTCTAACAATACCCCTTAACCAGGGTAAAATCACTGTACCACATGGGCTGTTGTAGCTTAATGTTTTTTTCTCATTGGCAATGTGCTCATTGTCTGTAGAGTTTAGTTTAAAGTTGATCCGGGCTGCTCTAGTGTCAACATAGAGCTGATGGTCTCTGCCCTCTCACGCTGGTCTGAGCTAATGTGTTGTGACAGCTCAAGATGCTCTACAGATCAGCTTTGCTTTGTGTTCAGCACAGCACTGTCATGCCCTGCTGAAATATATAGTTTGAGTGTGAACTCACGCAGTCTCTCTTTCCCCTCTCGCTTTTTTCCAATAATTTTTTGTTCTTTCTTTCCTTCACTATGTGTTGTATTGTTCGGTGACACTTGTCATGGATGAAGCAGCGTTACAGTATTAGGCGCCGAGCAGGTGATCTCTGCTAAGCCGAGCTCAAGCATTGTGGCCAGTGTTTGGTCAATTCTGTACATCCTCTCAGGGGACTGACAGAAACTGGCAGGAGCAGACATTGAATAATGAGATGTGTTTAAGTAAATTCATTTCTCAAGGGAGTTGGAAATTGGAGCCAAAATGCATTGTTGGCTGAGCCGATGAGAAAATCATATAAAATTGATACTCTGGAGAATCTGAGAGACGGATATAGAAAGTCAGAGCAAAATGATGTTCCTAAATTATTACAAAGAAAACTAGATGGAGAATCTAGGCCACCGATTCAACAATATAGTCATCTTCTAGGTTCTAGAAGTTGATTATAATGGGGAACAAGCACCTGGTTTAATCCAGCATTTGTTCAGGGTTAAGCATTGACTTGGACTCCAATCGAAGAGCATGTATTAACATCATTATCATGCTTAACCTGACCTCAGCGGCCATCCCTGGGATGATTAACTGCCCTGATGACCATCAGACCCCTGCTTAAGTAGGCCGAAGTTATTTTGGTCCGTTACTATTGTTTGCATGCTCCTTGTATCCTTAATCTCAGTAAGGGATTGTGGGTAGCCTTAGCCCCTTGCTGTGAATTGTGAATACAAAAGGCTTCGTCTTTACCCTGCCTAACTAACTCTTACAGTTCAGTCCCGCAACATGACAAAGGCACTTTGTTAATCGTCGAATCCCCTCAGGCATGCACACATAACCCCTGCTGATGGCAGGACGGGGACAAAAGAAACCTCACTGCTTATGTTACCATTCCTTAAAGACAGGTGGATTCTCTTACTCCTTTCCTCTTTCCATCTCCCTCTCTTTCTGTCTCATTCCCTTTCTCTCTTCCACCCACCCCCACCTCCTTCATCATATCTTCACCTCCTTCACCAAGAATTGGGGGTGGAGCTACTCAACTGTAAAGAAGTGTCACTCTGTGTGGGGTCGGTGTCCTGTGTTTTTCGAGGAGAGCTGTCAGTCATTGTGGAAGGCTGCTGCTTTTGTTCTTAGATGGAGTTTTTTAATTGTTAGCGCTATTTACTTATAAGTAGGGTTATAACTCCAAGTATTAAACTTTGGCACACTGTGTTTGTTTAGACCATTAATGATACTTAAAATTATATTTCTTGTTGAGCTGAGATATAATTTTTTCTTTCAATACAGATATAATTGAGATATAATTTTTCTTTCAATACATTGAACAATAAAACAGGGCAAAGGGATGCACTATATATTTTCATATCAGTAGTATTGGCTCATGAAGTAAAACAATCTGATAAAATGTATCCAAAAGATCGTGGAACCCCACATTATTCATACTAGATTGTTAACAAATAAAATATGCCAAACATTGTTTTTATTCATGACACACAGGCAATGTGTTTATTCATTCTTAGTTATATTTCTGAATATATTTGTGTATAATTTCCAGCATTTACTAAAGAAATTTGATCATAGGCATGTATGGTTTCTTTTATAGCAAATAAAAAAAACAAAACATGGTTTTCCACTTTAAATGGAGTCATAGATTGTATATATTTAAAATATTTTTGTAGCAGTTTTACAAAATGTAGATTGAAATCTAATATTGGGCAATATATCGGTTATCAGCTTTGATATATACTGATCTATACTGTTATTTTATATCAGTATGACCTAATGAACTTAATTCATTTCTAAAGACTCCAATTGATTTACATGATTTGTAGGGCTCTTTTAACCAACATCTTTAAAAAAGAAACAAAACAAAAAAACTTGAAACTACCCACAACACCCTAGCAACTGCACAGCAACACCCAACCCTGGCAAGCACCACCCCCATACAGCTGTGGTTGCTTCAGTATGTCAGTTGTGGCAAAATCTTGAATCTAAATTTTTAGTGGTCTATTCATCACACTCTCCAGGCACATGCACAGCATCTGTAATGGCCCTAATTAACTTTAGAGAGCATCTTCATGTGGCTCTTTATATTGTGTGTTGGCTGAGGGTGACAAGAGGTCACTGCATATGAATGTAATGGTTTGTGTGTGTGAGAGAGAGAAAGAGAGATTTAAAATGCTCATTCCTGCTCTGCATAAACTTCTGTCACACGAGTGCCTCTCCATCATGATGAGACTGGGTCTAATTGACTCTTTCGGGCTTGTTTGGTTTAGTTTAGGCACTAATTGGGCCTCCTCTTCCATCATGGCAGCTGTAATTAAGTTTTGGTTGGTGGATTAATCTCTTTAGGCGATTGAGGGTTAAGACTATTTTTATTTAGCGCTGGACATCAGGTGTTTACCGAGTAGAAAGGGGGATAAATTATTGATTTGGAGTTGAATGATGTGGTTTCCAAGCTTGGAAAAATCATGGAAATTAATCAAATATTAAAAGTGATTTAATTAATCAGACACAAGGTGTGGGCCCCAGTCAGGCCAGTACTATGTTATCTTGCATTCATTGACCAGGTTTTATGCCTTTCAAACCTAAATGTTATTGTCAAAATCATTTTGTTGTCATTAAGTTTGTGAGACTGATTTGCGATAGTATTGGTGAGACTGATTGATGAAAGCTTAAAAATCAGTAATGTTTTGCAACATCATTTTCTAGCAAATGTATATGAATTTATAGTTTGTGTGGAGTTGCATTGCAGTTGTATAATTTCTAGGGCTGGTCCGAATACCATTTTTTGAGCTTCGAAGCTTCGATAGTAATCATCACCGAATATTCGACGCTTCGGAGGGGGAGGGGCTGAACATACTCTTCTCTCTAATAAAGGCAGGAATCTCTGTGCGTCTGTCGGTCTGTTTGCATTATTATTGTGTCGAGAACCATTCAATCCAATGACTTCACGCGTAGCAAGTGTGTTGCTGCGGATCCAAGGGAGTGCAGTGTCACATTTTGGTGCAATATGGACACGCGACACGTTCATAATTAATAAACTTTTAATTAACTACAGAACAGCGCGAGCAGGAAGCGGCGCGCTTATATGCTCCGAGAACGGACACTGCACTAGTGATACAAAACACACACAGGGCTGGTAAGAGCAATACTTTTAATAAGGTAGCCCAGTGCTTCATTTGTAAATTGAGAGGTCGCGGAATAAAGTGGGGTAACGGATCCGGCATGTGATTAGAGGAGCGAGAGGACCGATCTTTAGTGATTGAAAGAGTGCATCAGTTGCTTTTATAGGGTTCGTACGGTCATGGAAAAGCTATGAAATTTTAAAACCGCAATTTCTAGGCCTGGAAAAGTTTTGGAAAAGTCATGGAATATTATTTCACAAATCTCTGTATAATAGAGTTATATTTAATCAGGTCCTGAATTTGTGTGTATATCGCATAGTTTACTCATTCCCGCAGCTTTAGAGTTTATAATGAGGGAAATTCCTGCAAACATTTATTGAATATAGCATGTAGGTTAGATGAGTAAATAAATACACACAAAATATCAGATTAAATCAGTCATTTGAAAAGAGTGTGAGTGATTCAGCTGGACCGCGTCTTCTCTCTTTCATTCTCTCAAAGCGGCTTCGCATCGGCGCATCTCGTCTGCACTATAAGAGCTACTGCACGCTGACCTAAAACTTTCGCTCTCGTTGACAGAAGGAAAACACATGCATCGCATTCGGTTTTGTGATAGCAGAGGGTCCATTCACATGTTGCGTCTTTTGAGCGCTTATGTTCATTATTTCAAATGTAGATGTGCGGCAAGCGCACTCATAATAGAAGCGGGCTCATATATGTATACTATAGGTCAGCACGAACGTCTTTCATTGGCGAACGGTCTGTTGCTGGTGCAGATGTTCAGCCAGGCGGACAAGTTGAGAACCATTTTGCGAGGGATGCCAGGTGTTCGAGGAAAAAAAAGGATATTCGAATCTCAAAATTGAAAATCGAATGCCAACCCACCGAACGAATATTCGAATAATCGAATATTCTGGTCCAGCCCTAATAATTTCTAGTTATTGCAAGTGTAAAAAATAAAATTACTTTTTGTACATTGCTAAAAAAAACAGACACCTAAAATTGTTTTACATGTATTTATTTATACATATATATTTTTTGGTGGGTCCTTGTTGTTGTTTAACCCTGATCAGTGTTATGGTTTTCTCCACAGATACAAACACTGAACCACACTGTTGTATCCATCTCTACTTGTATCTTATTTCAGGTCCTTTACAATCATCTCACAGCAAACTATAGTACGTTTCCTCTCTGAGCTGGGTGTCAGGTAATTGGTTTACAGGTCATCTCTAAGCAGAGGGCTCAGATTCAGAGCGTGAGGTCTGACAGGCGTCACATGTATTGATCGGTTCCTCAAAGCCATATATGTCTTAGAATTGTGCTAAATGACATTAGTCGAAAGGTCAGTGGGGTTAAAAAGCCATGGACAGGCTAGTTTCACCCAACATTAGGCATCATTTAAGTTAATTATTTTAGATCATTTACACTGTGAATGCCAGGCCAACCATCATAGCCAAGGAAAACCCCCGCTCTTTATCACTGAATTGACAGTGTATCTGATTCACTTTTCACTTTCCATTCAGCTCCAGGTTAAGTTGTATTGCAGTAAAGTTTCTGGTTTATTTGTCATGTGTTGAAGACAGGATTTGGATGTAGCAGGTGTTTGTGATCTCGATGTGGACAGGTTAAACAACAGCCGCTGATTTAGCTTGATCTTTAATTAAGTCTCATTAACTCTGATAAATAGGTCTGCCAGCTGACCAGCATTTTTCGTTTGGTCACGTTCACGCTGCGCACAAATCCAATTTAGTTCTTGAATGTGATCTTTAGGACTGATTGTTTGCACGGTTGTTTTGTATGTGATGAAATCAGATCAGTTTGTTCAGACAATGTGGCCAGGATCTGATATACAAGCTGTCATCTGTGACAAATATAGTGGCTAAATGTCACAGAGCAACTTACAAGTCATGATCTATAAAATTAATGTTTTTTCAGAGCGTGACCTTGCTTTGGTTGTTTTTACACTGGAAAATTGATGAATTTATAGACTATTTTTATACAGCTTGGTTATTAAATGTGAGTGAAGTGTGATGTGCTTCATACGGGCCCCTCTAGCATCATTTGACTCAGAACTGAGTTCCTCAGAGACTCGTGGTCCTGTAATGAAGGCTAAAGAAGAGAGATCTCCATTATATTGCTGACCAGAGTCAGACCTCTGTGACTCCTCAGAGACTTGTTATGATATAAAAGATGAATGGAGAGAAGGTTAGAAGGATTTAGGCAGTGAGAGTGTCAAAGATGTGGACAGAAGATGGGATTCTACAGGGATTTAGTGTTGTTAAGGTCCTGTTTAATGTTGCTCCCTTAATGCTGCTTGGTCAGCACAGATTCACAAGCAATGGAAACCTGATGACTTATAATTATAGAATGAGCCATCTAGAGGACAATCAGCTGTTCAAACATATTGTGACCACTAGATGGCGCTGATCATACAGCATTTCACAGCCATAAATGAGACGGGTCCTCGTGATACTTCCAAGAATTTTTGCAACATACTTTGAATGAAAATTATATTATTTTATTGTATTATAATATAATATTTTTAATAATATTATTAATATTTATTTTATATTTTCTCTTCTTAAGTTTTAATAATTTTATTATGTGCTTTTGTTATTTATATATATATATATATATATATATATATATATATATATATATATATATATATATATAGCTTTATTTTTATATCAGTTGTGGTTTTAGTAATTTTAGCACTTCAACTGAAACTTAAGTCATCTGCCAAGGCAAGGTTTTTTATATTTTAGGTTTTTCATCTGTGTTCTAATTTTATTTAAGCTTTATTTCAATTAGCAAAAATTAGATCAACCTGCAGTCCTACACACTAAGTCTCTCAAGATTCAAGATCTTTGTTGTCATTTGTACTAGATACAATGAAGTTCTTATTTTAGAAAGACAATACATGTAAAGAATATACTATAAAGTACAAGACAAAAAAAACTATTGAATATTTATATTATACAAGTCTGCTATTTGAATACTGTTTTGCAAAGAAGTAAACTTATGTGGATACAGGGAATTTCTTTTGTCATTAAAGTGAAATATGTAGGTCCTGTCAGAGTTAATCCCAGAGGTGTTTTAAAGTTCAATATTTGATCAGTGAATTACCCAGACTCCTTTGGGAGTCCTCAGGGGAAGAGGCATGTTATCAAAGTGGTCTCAGGATCTATATGAAATGAACTCTGTTTTTTCATCTGTGGTGCTTCATCATATTGATAGGACACAGGAGAGGAGGAGGGGGAGATTTGAGTGATTTCAAAACCCCACTTCCATCTTTCCCTGCATAATTGAGAGAGAGAGGACAGGTTTGTGGGATAAGGTTACAGGATATACAAACCTCCTTCACACAACCCCTCACCCTTGAGCATGCACTTGTGGCTCTATTTGCCAATTAAGAAAATAAGTCTTTCCAATTACAGGTGTACTCCAAGATGACCATTTGAATATTGTCTCTGTTTGATAGGGCTAAATGATAGCCTTATTGTTAAATTAGTGTTCAGGATAATGATGAGTAATTAAGCACTGTGTTTTAATGTGGGATGAATGTCTGCAGCACTATCATGGCAGCTGTCACGTGTGTCTTCCTCATTAAAAGCCTGTTCATTTGCACATCCCCATGTTCACGCTTCCATTACGACTATATGGACTGAACCAGATTGTTATCGCTTCTGTTTCCCTCTTTCTAGATATCTACTTATGGATGTGTGCTAGAAATACTGCTTTTATATGCTCAGTATCCCTGTTCTTTTGTGTTAATGACAAAAGGGATAAATTGATGTCCCGTTGGTACATCCTGGCATCGTCACATCCTGTTTCCACAGCAACAGTGACTCCATCTTGTCCCTGAGGCTGAAGTCTCAGTGGAAATCTGACTAAAATGATGTTGCAAATCTCTCACATGGTTGCGTTTGACTAATTGGCTGTTATATTCCTAATTTTCTCCCATGCAGCTTGTTAGTTTTTGCTAAATTTAATCTGCTTGAAGTGTCCGATAGTGTCCGATCTCTTTTGTCCTTCATCAAACTCCTGGTTTTGTCCAGAATCTGAAGTTTGAACTCCGGATGCAGGCCTATGGCTTAACCATGCACCATTTCTCTCCATCGAGCACCGGTTTCAGTGTATAGTAGCAAATATGGGTCAGTTTGCTCCAGCACATTGAAATCAGACCTATTTACCCCACGTCCCCAGAGATCTACCCCCACCATGATTACAAGCTCTATGGGAAATCTAGCCGCATGCTGTTTATCGTCTCCTAATGAGGCCTAGACTGCGTGCAGCTCATAGATTGCTTTTGACACTCTTCGATTTGGTCTCTCTTTTTGGGTCACTTTTGCTAGGTTGGATGAGCAGTGGCCCTGGTGGAGCGAAGTGGGTTAAATTTAACCTCTTCTACATTACAGTAATGTAGACGAGACACTTAATGACTCCTGCTGATCCATTAATATGATGCAGCTAATTACTGACAAACCTGAAAATTGAAGGTGCTGTTATTTTTAAATAAACACTTCCATTCAAAAGTTTGGGGCCTTCCATTCAGAACTTTTGAATTGTAGTGTATCATATTTTACAAATTATGTTTTGTTTTCTAGTTTGTTTGTGTCTGTGCTAACTGCTCTGATTGTTTTCTAGCCAATGAAATGAGGAGTAAAATAAATAGTACAGTAATAATATATAAGGATGCACTGAAATGAAAATTCTGGGGACACTTGGCCGAAAACAGAAACCAAAAATGCTTTTAATAATTATTTACCATTTTATTAAATAATATAAAATTATTTTGTAAGACTTTTTAATTTAACTGAATAATTTTAATAATACTGAATTTTAAAAAAATACAAGCCATTAAAATAACCACACTTTTATTGAGAGTAAAACAATAAGATTGCACAGGAAATATATTAATATTAAATATCAATATATTGTTTTTATTCAGTTCTATGTAACAGAATCAGGGCGGTGCTGCGTGCCATATATTTTTGGCCAGAAACGGAAAATGCCATTTTCAGTTCATAATTTTCGGTGGCTGAAATTGCGGTGCAACCCTAATATATACACTGTGATTAATGACATTATCCTACTGTAAAAATAAAATTGTGATAAGCCAGACATCTTTCCAAACACACTTTTATCTTAAAGAATACTCTTGATGTTTTATGTGTTATTGAATTTGTCAGATACATTAAAGTAAATGTCACATGCGCATTTGCTGGATGGCCTTTGTCTCAACCATTAATATAAACGGGACCAGACAGAACACACAGCTTGTCCACCGTGATGAATTCAATGAGCTGCATTAAAGCTTGATCATGTGAGGAGACAAGCACACAGTCTTCGAGACATTGTATTGACATACTATCCCCATGACCTTTTACAGCCAGCATGTGCACCTTTTGCATTTAATGCACAAAGGGTTTAAGACAAAGACTGCTGTCCAATTATTTGTCCTTGCGCTCAAATCCATACTGCAGAAGACAGAGGTGTGTGTGCATGTCTGATGTGTCCTGAGACGCCCCTGTGTGTATGAGGTTCACTTGTTTCCATGCATTCTACCACATCTAATTCTCTGTGCTCTGTGCATTGGGGAAACGGAGAGCTTTGTGTACTTTGGCAGGTCATGGCAATGGAACATCTTCAACTGATGAGGTGCCATGAGACTAGTACTCAAACTGAAGATTTTCTTCAGTAATGGCTTCCCTCAGACAGATGCTGTACATGGGGTCCACAAGTAGATGCACAAATGCAAAACACGATTATGCATTTGGCAGACGTTTTGAAGCATATGGTTCCAGGGAGTCAAATCCAAGCTCAATCAGTTGAGATCCAGGAAACCCAAAATATACACTACTGTTCATTAGTATGGGGTTCGATCAAAAGTGACAGTAAAGACATTTATGATGTTGCAAAAGATTTCTATTTCAAATAAATGCTGTTCTTTTGAACTTTTTATTCATCAAAGAATCCTGAAAATACTTTTCAACATTGAACATGTAACACTAAAGACTGGAGTAACATCTGCTGTTTTAAACTGTCTTAAAATAGAAAACGTATTTTAAATTGTAATAATATTTCACTGTATTACTGTTTTACTTAACTTTTGATTAATTAAATGTTGTCTTGGTGAGCATAAGAGACTCACCAAGTCTTACCGACCCTAAAGCTCAAATCTTACTGTCCCCAAACTTTGGAATTGTAGCGCATGTCATGGAGAGAATGTGATCAAATTATTTCCCTTTAATAGAACTAAAACGGAAAGGCACAAATTACTTTTATCCAGCCCTTTAATCTCCTGCAAAACAGACAGAATTACTACTCTAACCATGTCTGGACAAAACCACCTCAGTGTCCCACCAAACGGGTCTAACGGCCCGAACTCCTCAGAGAGAAACTTGCTGAAAAGACTTTGTGTGAGGGGGACACATTAACAGCTACCCACCTGGTGTCCTGTAGAAAAGACAACATGCTGACCATTGCATGCCTGTTTGTGTTCAGAAAACAGACTGCCGTTGGTCTTATTTATAGCCAGCCAAAGGTGGTGGTTCTCCTTTAGACAAGCAAACAGAAAAACAGGACAGATATGACTGTGCCTGTGGTGCAGGAAGCTTAGTGAAATCCAAAAATAATAAGAAATTCACACAATAATAGGACTACATTTGGTTTTGCTGACTTATTTCTTATTATTAGTTTGCATTGCAAGTATAACTTTTCTATGTTAAACTAGTTTCCTCCATCCTAGTTTAATATTATACGCAGTGACTAAATGTAAGAGACATTTTCTGGTCATTTTAAATATATGTACCGTAATATATAATTTTATGTAACCATTTATGTATTTATATAGTTACAATTTTTCATTTTCATTTATTTACTTTTTTGATCATTTTAGAGATGGAGTAAGAGAGAAAGTTAGGAGAGACACTTGTGTACCTCATCTCTGCAGGAGTTTCTCAAAAGGGTTTCCCCGCTTCAACTATTGATCTGAATCAATTTTCAGATATTTGTAATTCATAAAGAAGCTGACTCATTATTGCTTTCCTTCCAGTCAGATCTTTCCCCTTTTGAATGATGTTTTATTGCATCTTTCTTTCATGCTTTTCTGTGTTCTCACCAAGGTGTGGCTTTCTGAACGACTCCACTTCAAAGGGAATACTTTTTCTTTTCTTCACTCATCTCTGGTTTTCCTCCATTCTTTATTGTCAGAACTTTATTCATGTCGTCAGATCTGATGGTGTTTGTAGTCTCTTCAAGGTTCTCCTCCCTCAGTGAGCTTGTACGTTATGTGTATTGTATTCATTCTAGCTTTAACCATTAGACATTCTCGTTGACGATACAATAGGATGGAATGCCTTCACTGAGGGGCCCAAGCCTATTATTTAACACAATGCCTGACCTTTTAGACACACACACATACTCTAATGTCAGACATGGCTTCAGACTTTCCTTTCTCGGCACAACACAATATGACACAACACAGGCCTCTCTAAACCTACTGACTTGTGGAATCTTCACACAGGATCGGTGGAGTGCCAAGCGCTCGAGTGGTCGGTCTGGATGCTCTCTGTCCTCCTAGCAGCCCATTCCTCTCTTAACAAGCCTTATCTGCAAATCAAACTAAATGCGAATAAGCCCAGACTTGATTTCAAACACTTTTTAGCCTGCAGCCTTTATTGGCTTTCTTTCAAGACCAAGTAGGCGATGTTTGTTTTTATGCAGATTTCTTTTGTCTCATGTGTGGCAGTAGACGGTTGATAAGTGTTTTACAGCTTCTGGGTCTCATAGTGAGGGATTGAGTGATTTGTTATGGGTAAATACAAAGTGTTTGGGGTCTGAAGCAGAGGCAGAATTACACAGAGTTTGTGTGGGGGTGGGTGTGTGTGTGTGTGTGTGTGTGTTTTAAACCAACAAAAGATTCCTCCTTATTCATGTTGACCTCGAGAGCTCAACATCAAACTTCCACTTTTTTTCATCTTCATAGTTATATTCTCTAGTTTCAGAGTACTTTATAGATGTGATTATTTTACACAATATTTTGCCAAAGTTATTAATACTAATAGTAAACAATTCCACAGTAAATATAATATAATAACTGTATTTTATTGTATAATATACAGTAAAATACAATGGGGGGAAAAATAGAGAAGCTAAAGTGCCAGGTGTAGTAGTTTCTGTAGTACTATTTTAAATTACATTTGTCATTTAAATTTAGTGTATTATACATTATTGTAGTGAACAGTATATAAAACTAATATATACAAAATAAGACTATTATAAAATAAAAAAACGAATAATAATCAAGAAAAGACATTTAATGAACTGTTCTAGAGGACAGATATTGAGAGACATCCAGTGAATATTGTGATCAGTTAGTGATCTGTGCATGGGCAGTTCAGGTTGTGTAGTTTCTCTTGCTCTTTCTCTTGCTTGCTTTCTATAGATACCCAGTAATTGCTGACATTGGAGATCAGTCATTAAAATACTATAGCCAAAAGTGAAAAAGAAAGAAGGATATGTATGTGTGTGACTGTTTGTCTAAATGAGTCTCTTGAGAGTTGTTTGATTGCGTGTCCGAGGTGTGTGGGAAAGCAGCCCTGTGCCCTTTGTCAATAAGACTAACCTTGAAGAAAAGAAAACAATCTTTCTAACTAACCTGCAATTATATGTGGATTTTGAGCATGTGCTTAATCTCTAACTTCTCTGAAATTCTGATTCTTACATGTGCTTCATTAATTCAGTTTTCTTCCCTAAAGTTAAAAGGATTTGTTGGCATGCATGACACTTATTTGTTGATCAAATGAGGTTGCAAAAACTGAAGACCCCAGCTTTCTGTCTTCACTCCAAGCTGTCTAACTGCTGATTGAAAATGCAGAATATTTGTATTTGTGGTAGCAGAGACAGCTGTGTTTGTGTTTAGTATGTGAGAGAGCTGACCTCAGTACACTGAACAAACACTCTGAACAGGTTCAGTGCTGGCTGGAGGTCTCCTCGTACCTGCCATACACTCTCTTTCTCTTTTTCTAGGATAAATCAGACGAATGCTTTTAAGATCAGACCAACAAACCCACAGGAGAGGGTATGAGGAAAAAATCAATAGGGATTACTTTAATAAGCATCAAAAGCAACGACAGGAGAGAGAATGAGAAATGGGGGAGGACTGATGTTTATAAGAGAGCAGAGAATTAGAGAAGAAAGAGGTCATGAGTATCTAGAGTTGTTTTTTAAATTGGAAAAAAAGTTGAATTGGAAACTTAATACGAATATCATCAATAAAGTTGCATTTTTTTATTAGTGACCTTAACCTTTGGTTTATGTCCAGGTTGAAATAAGAAAAAAATATATATATTATTTGAACTGTAAAATTAATATGAATTTAATAAATTTGCATATTTTATTAGTGACCTAAAATAGTCTTAAATCCTAAATGTTTCTTATTTATTTTATTACTTTTTTTTTAACTCTACAAAAATGGTTTGTGTTCAGGTTTAAATAAGATTTTTTATTTTTTTTAAGAATTTGAATTAAAAAAATAATATGAATGTGAAAAATGTTTGGTGACTTAATGGTGCTGAATCTTAAATGCGTCTGTTTTTATAACATTACTTTTGTTTGTTTTTTTTTGTTTTTTTTATATTACAACTTTCAGTTTATATCCAGGTTTATTAAAAAAATAATAAAAGATTTTCAGTGTGGTCCCACACGTAGATAGGTTGTATGATAGGACGTCTGTAAAGATGCTTTTTCACCTTTCAGAATTGGAGGAAATGGTTTGAGAAAGCATGCGTGTGAAGGGGGAGGGATATGACAACAGCGCCATTACACATACACACACATAACACGGGTGAGTGTGATCTGTCGGATGCACAGAGCCCAGACCAAGTGTGAAAAGTGGCGAGGTTCAAGCTCTCTGATTGGCTGTTCATAAGCTTCACACTGGAATCTCATGAATAGATTTCTGACACTAATGAACGAACATGCCTCACATCTCAATTGCTTTTACCAAGTTTGTTTCCCTCATTCTTTATAAACATTTGTCATTTCTGTTAAAGCGACTAGCCGTGAGGTATGTGTATATTACTCTGTACATATTCATAAACACACACACACACACACACACAAATAGACAGTTGTCTGAAATGACTGTAATCCTGCAGTGACAGACAGGGATGTTGAGCCGTCTGTGTAGTGAGAACAGAACAATAGCGTGTTAATTATTGCAGCCCACTTGAGCTGCATAATCCTGATACTGTACATGTGCCAGACAGCATGGAAACAGCGAGTCTGGAATACACACCCAAACACGTCCAGAGAGAACAGGCTCGAGATGCAGAGCAAAAGGCCGGATATGGGCTGTACGCAGAGAAAAGGCTCACTGGTTGAACTTGGCAGTGAGTAAAAGAGGAGCAGCACACACTTGTTTCCTCTTTCAGATTCACTTGTTAAACATAAACATTTTAACAACCAATTATAAGCAAGTAAAAATCAGGAATGGCCTAGAGGGGTGAGTTTGGCTTGCTGTGGGGGTGATTGGGCTATTTTAGGGGGAGGGGTGTTCAATGCATTACCTCCTCTAGTTCAGTAATCATTTGCAACCCCATTCAGGTCCAAATTCACAGACTCGTCATCCCCCCTTCCATTCAGATCCCTCTTTACCCCCCTCCTATAATGAAAAGAAACAGGGTCATGGTGTGTGTGTGCGTGTAGACAATGGGGCAGATTGTGTGTGTGTGATCTATATTCCAGTGGTCTAGATTCAGTGGCTGTGTGCTACCGGCTTATCAGTGGGAGACCTGCTCCTTCTGTCCTCCAGCAAAGACTGAGACGGATACGCACATATGTGTATGTCCATAGTATGAACACACATGCCTGGTTACAACAGATGAAGCAAAACATCATGGTCCGGATTGAGAGTTTTATTGCTCAGGCTGTTTTATCATAGCCCAGGACACTTAACTTAGTTCTTATTTATGTTTTGAGTATTAATTGTTTCTGATCAAATTTCTTAGGAGGAATTGAAATAGACGTATTTGAGACTAATATTGAAAGGGCCAACACTGAGGGGGGACAACCCAAAATATTCAGATTAGTGGTTGGTCATTAGGGGATTTTCCAATGGTTTATTCTTATACTTGTCCTCTCAGTCTTGAATATTTGGTTATATTCATGATTTTTTTTTTTTTAAAGATATTAATACTTTTATTTAGCATAAATGCATTAAATTGATCAAAAGTGACAGCGAAGATTTTTACATTGTTACAAAAAAACTGTTTCAAATCAATTCTGTTCTTTTGAACTTCTTGGTTTTATTTTTATATTCACCAAAATAATAAAAATGTTGGTAATGAGGAATATTTCTTGAGCACCGAATCAGCATATCAGAAATATAATTTTAGATTAGAATATTAAGCAATGTACATTTTTATTTAGCCTATTGATTAAATTTTGTATTAAAATTATTATTTAATAAATGCCAATCTTGACAAATCTGAGCACAGTTTAAAACTATTCAGACCATCCTTGACTCTTGAGGAGACATATAGGAGGGGTCTTTTCTTAGAAGAAAAATCTGTAACTTTAGCAAAACTCTTAATTTCATCTAATCAACTCTTAATCATTCATCTTCAGTTAAACAAGGAGAAAACTGAAATCATTGCATTTGGAAACAAAGATGAAGTTCTCAAGGTGAATGCATACCTTGACTCTAGGGGTCAAACAACTAAAAACCAAGTCAGAAATCTTGGAGTGATTCTGGAGACAGACCTTAGTTTCAGTAGTCATGTCAAAGCAGTAACTAAATCAGCATACTATCATCTCAAAAACATTGCAAGAATTAGATGTTTTGTTTCCAGTCAAGACTTGGAGAAACTTGTTCATGCCTTTATCACCAGCAGGGTGGATTACTGTAATGGTCTCCTCACCGGCCTTCCCAAGAAGACCATTAGACAACTGCAGCTCATCCAGAACGCTGCTGCCAGGATTCTGACTAGAACCAGAAAATCTGAGCATATCACACCAGTCCTCAGGTCCTTACACTGGCTTCCAGTTACATTTAGGATTGATTTTAAAGTACTTTTACTCGTTTATAAGTCACTCAATGGCCTAGGACCTAAATATATTGCTGATATGCTCACTGAATATAAACCGAACAGACCACTCAGATCATTAGGATCGAGTCAGTTAGAAATACCAAGGGTTCACACAAAACAAGGGGAGTCTGCTTTTAGCTATAATGCCGCCCGCAGTTGGAACCAGCTTCCAGAAGAGATCAGATGTGCTAAAACATTAGCCACATTTAAATCAAGACTCAAAACTCATCTGTTTAACTGTGCATTTGTTGAATGAGCACTGTGCTATATGTCCGAACTGACTGCAATACATTTTATGTATAATCATTTTCTTTAAATTTATTTTAAATAATTTTCTATATCATTTTAAAATTCCTTGTTTTTATTATTTTTATTTCCATGTTTTTATTGATTTTAATGTCAATTTCACTTTCTTTTATGTAAAAGCACTTTGAATTACCACTGTGTATGAAATGTGCTATATAAATAAACTTGCCTTGCCTTGCCTAATTGCGGCATAGGAGAAATAATTGAGAGATTAAAGAGATTATTTGTCTTTCCAATGAGCTTGTATTAGAGTAGAAGGAGGATGGATACTTTGGATGAGCTGTACTGGCGAGCTCCTTGGTAACCGAAGCACAGATGAACAGAGGGGCATATACTACACCCCTCCCTCTGAGCCCCAGGGAGTAAGTGTGTGTGTGTGTGAGCGTGTAAGGGAGGAGGAGGTGTTTCCCAGGGTTGGGTTGAGGGTGTGTGTATATGTAGGAGGGGCTCATTGTGGAGGCGATAAGCGTTGATCAAATGGGGAGAGGCACATACTGACTTGTTGGCAGGAGGACACAGGTTTCTGAACACACACACTACTCGTGTCAGCGCTCTCGTGTACTGGGAGGCCGTGACAATTGTACACCGGATCCACCTGCCTCACACACTGGAATAATGGTGTTCATTGGGACTTCGCTCAAGTCAGTCATTAAATACTTCAAACGCAAGGGTAAGAACTCTTTGACCATGTTCTTTCAGTGCTGATGGAGTTAGTTTTGTGAACTTCGATAGCTATGTGTTTTATTGATCTATCAGCTAGTGGTTTATTATAAATTTAAGAGATTTCATTAAATGAGTCAGATTGTGTGGCAGGTCAGTACTTTGATTGTCAGATGTGTAAGTGCAGAGTTCATAAAGAGCTGTAAATCTGTATTTCTACATGAACAGATGAGTCATTTCCTGTACGCTTAATAGACAAACCTGTAAACACCTTGATGCTGCTTATGATGTCCAGATAATGACCTCGTCACGGATAAATTGTGGTTGTGTACATCTTTTATTATACCTACTCTGGTTTCAAATATTTTTTTGAAGGCACGGCACAATATATTGGTACCATATCAGTTATCAGTCGATAATATATTATAAAAAAAATGCTATTTAATTTATCTGCATTTGTCGATATTTAATTGTACTGTGACTTTTTGCATGCTCAGTTCCC
The DNA here is from genome assembly GCF_936440315.1 of Barbus barbus. Classification (NCBI taxonomy): domain Eukaryota; kingdom Metazoa; phylum Chordata; class Actinopteri; order Cypriniformes; family Cyprinidae; genus Barbus; species Barbus barbus. The sequence goes on from NC_136742.1 coordinate 20,218,380, forward strand.
TCCTGATTTTACATATAGGCTAGTTTACTTTTAGACTTCATCTCATTTTCTCTTAGAGGTAATCTTTAATATCTTAAATATTTAATATAAACGAACACTAAAAATTATTTAATAATTAACATAGTTTTATTTTTATTTTATCTAGAGATGGTTGTGCGTGAAAATTCCAGTAGATCAGCAGATTTTGAAATACTTAGAATTCAAGTGGCATTCAAAGTCACTTAAATCACCTTTCTTCCCCAATCTGATGCTCGGTTTGAACTTCAGCAAGTCGTCTTCACAAAGTGGCCGGTGAGTGTGTGTGTGTGTGTGTGTGACGCTCTCACGCCACACCTTGTATTTGTCACGCTGAGAAGGGATAACTTGTCCCGCTATATGTACAATTAATAGACGAGGGAATAGGGAGGTAAGTTCTGTGCCGAGTTCATAGCTCTCTCGACTCTCGAGTTATACGGAGTTAAATGCCACCTACCAGCCAATCAGAAATTAGGATGTTGTTGTTTCCGTTTAAATTACGCGATTCTGCTGCAAGGGCGTTTGTTACTAAGCCACATGGATGCGCGCACACATGGAGTGTAAGTTGGAAGAGAAAGATCCGATGAATGCTGTAGGTAACCCCTTCATTTATTTCAATTTTGTTCGATTTTATGATTCCTGGACTAAATCACTGACCTGTGAAAAGATAGTGAGAGCTGATTTTGGGGAAAATAGCCAAATTCGTGCTAAAGTAAAAAAAAAACTCTTTAAATTAGCTTTGGTTTCCTGAAAGGAAAGTACTAGAGATGTTATAACAGTTGGTAAATCTGATAAAAGACAGACAAATTCATCCAAATCAAATAAATTGTTTTACATAAGTATCAAAAATACAAAGAATTTTGGCCCCAAACATGCCAACCGAACAGCAGTGCTCAATGTACATACTGTACACACAGATTACAGAACTTGTCCTGAGCATGTATGTCAAGTCAAGCTGTGTGTGTGTGTGCATGTTTATGTGGTTTATGAGGACACAAATTTGTATAATGACATGGGTAGGACAGGGGTATTACAATATGAAGGTGGTTTATGAGGACACTGCCTATGTCCCTGTAATTGAAAAGGCTTAAAAAACATACTAAATGGTGTTTTTTTGAAAATCTAAAAATGCACAAAGTTTCCTGTGAGGGCTACGTTTAGGTGTAGGGTTGGTGTAGGGCAATAGCACACACAGTTTGTTCAGTATATAAACCATTACGCCTATGGAGAGTCCCCATAAACCACAAAAAGTGTGTGTGTGTTTGTGTGTGTGAGAGAGAGAAAGAGAGAGTACACATTTCAGCTTATGTTTTGTTTTTTTTCTGTTGTGTTTGTTGCACATTTTGATGACGGGTAGGGGGCTCCCATATACAGCACTGTGGCTTCTCCACTCAAATTCAGATGCAGTGTGTTTTCCATGGTGGGTTTGAACAAAACCAAAACTAGGAACAGTTTGACTCTGGATGGAACACTATTATCCATCATGACAGTGCTTTATGTGGGAGTCCTCTACCCCTGTCATCAGGCATCAAAATGTGCAACTAACATTTACAACAGAAAAAAAGAAACATAAGCTGAAATGTGTACTCTCTCTGTCTCTCTCTCTCTCACATACACACACACACACACACAGCTTGACATACATGCTCATGGTAAGTACTGTAATCCTACTGTATATGTGTACAGTATGGACATTGAGTACTGCTGTTCAGTTGGCTCGTTTGGGGCAAAGTTTATTTTTATTTTTGATACATTTGTATTTTTAAATACATAAATATTTTAATTTTATTAGAATGAATTTGTCTTTCATCAGATTTACCGGATGTTATCATTTCTATTTGTGCTGGTCAATCATGAACAATAGGTCAAATTGAACTGCTAGCAAAAACTTGGGTGCTACAAATTGCTCCTGGCCAAATGGCTGACTTGCTCCTCCCCTTTGAGTGACCCCTCCTCACTCTAAATGCGCATACACACTAAGTTAGTCTAACCAGACTTCATCACGTAGTCTAGTGCACTCTGTAGGTGTGTTTTGTTTGGTTTTTGCAATATACTCAATAATGCCATGATGTCTCATGAGTTCAGTTTTTGCGCTAAACCTGCGCAGATTTGCCTTGCATGAACTTCCCCAAGAAATTAATGAGTGAGCATAACTTACGAAGTACCCCGCCAAATTGGCTAGTGATTTGACAGCGTTACCCGCCACAGCTGATTTTTACCCGCATTTGGCAGGTGTAAATTTCAAACCCTGTGTGTGTGTGTGTGTGTGTGTGTGTGTATAACAGAATCATATTTTTTCATTGTGTATTCCAATTAGTCTCAATGAAACTGCAGTTGGGGTTTTTTTTGTTTTTGACTAGGTTAAAAAACAACTAACTAACAACTAATAAAACACAGTAAAAACATGATAACATAATAAAAAACATGATTTTTTTTTTTTTGCAAAAAAGGCAGTCGTGGCCTAATTGATAGAGAGTCAGACTTGTAACCTAAAGGTCGTGGGTTCGAGTCTCAGGTCCGGCAGGGATTGTAGGTGGGGGAGTGAATAACCAACACTCTCTTCACCCTCAATACCACGACTGAAGCGAGACCCTTGAGCAAGGCACTGAACCCCCAACTGCTCCCCGGGCGCCGAAGCATTGGCTGCCCACTGCTCCGGGTGTATGTTCACTACTGTGTGTACACTTGGATGGGTTAAATGCAGAGCACACATTCTGAGGCCACACACCCCTTCCCCTTTTGAAAATTGAGTTATCTGTTTTTGCAAATAAACTCTTCATATATATATATATATATAATTTTTTTTTTTTTTTATTGTCATTCATTTTTAATTGGGATAATTTATCTTCTGAGCCAAAATTAATTGTATGAGCTCAACCATATTCCAGTGTTACATGTGGTGGATGGTGACTGTGTGTGTGTTTTGTGTGGGTACGAGCAGGACCAGAGGGATCATGGGAGTTTTGAATAGGCTGATTCTGAGTGCTGAGCTCAGGCTGATGTGGAGATTGATGTTGGGCACAATGCAGGTTTTTGTTCCTGATGCTGCTCTCCTCACTCCACACAAGCACACAGACATGTTTAATGGCTTGTGGACAGGGCTGTGTGAGTGTGTGTATTGCCTATTCTGGAATTATCTGATATTTATTGTAGGCACTTCACTTTTATCTCTCCGAAGTACGAAGGTTGTTTAATGCTTTTTGTGCATCTGGTTTTGTTGTCCAGCAAATGGTCTTGTTGATCGAATGAACAAATGTGTTTGGGTACCCTTTTTTTCTGCGACGTGTGCAGGAAGACATTTTGAAAATAGCTGCTTACATACATTGGGCACATAAATTGTGATGTTTACACACATGCCAAGAATTGGGGATATGTAGAACTGAAATGATGTTCCAGTTGTGTGCAATTCTATTTGTGCGGCTTCCATGTTGGTCTGGTTATGTGACAGTCAGCTGGTTGGTAGATTATTGACCTGTTTAGTAGTTACCACCACACTGATGAAGCCATGATCACATAACATTTATGTACTAACCCGAGGCAAACTCGATGCATCAATATTTCCAACTGTGGATGTATTCTAGGGACAAGCCAGTGATTTGATTTTTGTTCATAATACTTAATTATACACAGCTAAAAGCTAAAGGCCTCTGCTCTTTTAGCTTAATGTTTAGTGGCCTCACAGACTTTAATGTATGTCCCAAACAGAGATATCTGTGAATCTATAGCACTTCTTAGATGATTGTGTCGTTCCATTTACAAATGCCCTCTGTGTCCTCCCATGTGTTTGCCTGCTTTGTCCTGTCTGATGTCTGTACATTCACAGATGATGCCTTTGAGGAGAAAGTGTCCCTTTGAAGCCCAGAATGGATTTGAACAAGTTCAAAGGCTCAGTGTTGTGGTTAATAAAGAGAGAAAAACCTGGAGAGGGAATGAAAAAACATGTTTTCACACTTTGATTGCTTGTTTGATTCCAGCACCTTCTCCTGCCCCCAATGGTGTCTTTTCATTTTCATATTGTACTTTTGGATCCAAACTTCTGTTAAGTTAACATCATACTTTTACTCACCAAGGATACATTGAATTAATCAAAAGGTATAGTGACATCATGATTTCCAGAAACATATTAAATAGTATAACTGTTTTGGTAACTAAAAAGTCTGCTTTAAATATATTAGAAAATATTTATTATCATTAATATTTTATTTAATAATTATATCTCATGTAACTTTTTTTTACTGTATTTTTGATCAAATAAATGCAGCCTTGGTGAGCATACAAGACTTCTTTCAAAAACATTAACAAATGTAAAAATTCTCATTATATTTTTTATTCTGTATGTTTATTCGATTCTATTATTATTTTATGTTTTTGTGGCTTTTTTAGTTTAGTTTTTAGGGTTATAATATTTTTTTAATGATTTAATTTTATTTATTGGTTTATTTTTATTTATTTATTTTATTTTGAAATTGAAAAAATAATGACATTTGGCCATAGAGAGACCAGAAGCTTTGTACAGAAGCCCTTGGTAGATTAATTTGCAATCACAGGTCAGTATGTGTTAGTCTCTCTAGAGTAAGAAATCACTTCTATATTGAAAGTCCTGATGTGTCATGAATAAACACAATGGCCCCCCGTGGGCTCCGCTTGTCAGTCTGGCAGCTCTCACATGATGGGCCATCACAGCCTAACGGCCCAGTGCCACCTGTGGACACACAGCTCCTCACACCTGTGAGAAAACTCCCACCACTGCTCCTCTACTTTCCCTTCCTCTCATGTTAAAACGACCAGCCTGTTGTTTTTGTTTGTTTGCTGTCGGGACAGCTGGAGGTTCAAGCTCCAGGGGTCTTTCCTCCAAGATTCCCCTTTACGCCATGACCCGTTTGCACCTCTGCTAGCTTGTACCGGTCTTCTTGTTCACTTAAAGTCACTCTTTGTTTCAAGTGTTTAGGGTTCACTCAGTTAAAAGTAGCCAACTTTAAAACAAAATGAAATCCCGCAGGAGTCCTTTTGGCTCTGTTTTGACTCACAGTGAGTCCACAAATGGATACATTTGGTCGCTTTTACTTGCATTTAGTTATATGCGCATGTTCTTTGCATTAAGTGGCACGAGTAAATAGGTACATTGAATGTTTATTATGGCATATAAATAACCTACATTTTTGTGTGTGTGCTTTTTTTAGCCGTATCTAATCTGGATGAAGAGAAAAAGTGGACTGTGCACTACACAGCTCCATGGCACCAGCAGGAGAACGTCTTTCTGCCGGGCTCCAGACCAGCCTGCGTGGAAGACCTGCACCACCAGGCCAAAGTGAACCTGAAAACAGCTCTCAGAGGTAAGACACCAGAATCAACATCAGAGCCGCTGCAGTGCTCATGACATCAGCATTGCTATGAAACAAACATACTGAGCAGCAGGTAAACGTGCCCATGATGTCATTAGTTCACTGGACACCTGTGAAACGGCCTGTTAGTGACATCCAAGGGTCGATCTAGCTGTACAGCTCAGCTCAAAGGTTCGGTTAGCAGATTTTAGACTAGAAGTTAACTGTAACCCAAGACTGATCTAGCAGTGCAGGTGGCTGATGTGAAGCCTGATTAATTATGCAGGCACAGGTGTGTAGGTCATATTACTATAATAGAGACTTCTGGCTTTCAGATGGCAGAGAGGAAGACATGAAGACAGGTAGAGCTGTACCATCGAACACTTTTCCCAATGCGGTTGCAGTAAACTTTTCACTCGCATTTTCTTTTCTGGAAGTCTCTCTTTGATTATGAAAAAAAAAGTCAGTGCTTAACTTTTAATCTGGCAAGACAAACAACACAAAAGCACACATGCGGATCAGTGGAAGTTCACAGGTGCCTTGGACATTTTTTATGACAAGTTGTAAAGTGTTTGTAAACTTGCTTGTCTCTTTAAAGTCTTAGCTGACAAATACGTGTTGATGGAAACCGTAAAGGATTAGCAAATAGAATAAATGCTGGTTTCAGAGAATTAGTGGAAGACTTTTTAACAGTCTGTCTGGTTTTATTTATGTTACACTGTCTGGATTTGTCTCTTATGTTTGTTGCTCTTGTGCAGGGGTTCCCAAACTTTAAACATGAAGGGCCAAAAACCAAATTTGATCAAAGGCCGTGGGCTAAAAGTAAATGTTGCTCTCTTTCCAAATATATTAAAAGGTATTACATTTTTAATATCTTTAATTAAACATTTAAATAACATTCTTTTTATGTTTAAGTTATTTTTTATCATTCTTTTTTTTTTTTTTTTAGTTTTTTTTTTTCTAAAAATGAATTTAGATATCCTTCAATGGCATATTTTCCCCCTTTTTAATTTGTAAACACTATGACTCTGTGATGCTATCAAAACATTGCTCTGTTTGAGCATCTTGACCAGCATGACAGCCATGGTGAGAGTTTTTTTTATTTTTGGCTAATGGCGAATGAGAGAATCGTTTGGGAAACCTGTTTGAAACTCAATAAAAATTAAAAATAAATTGCAATTCAGTTTGTTGCTGTTAGTGGGACAGAAATGGCACACTTGAGCTACTTAATGTGGTGCATCACCCAGCAGCAGTTCAGTGTCATAAAATGTAAGTCAGGAAATAAGGAAAGACATGCAGCAGATGAGCGTGTGTTTGTCAGCAGAGAGACTGCCGGATTCAGCTGACTGGATGACTGAAGGGATTGTGGGATGTGTGCCAAGGGGATGTGGCTGCCATCTGCAACAGTTAGCTTAAAAAGCCAGTCTGAAGCAGTCTGCGCATTGTCAAACACACGCACAAACATACAGAGCGGAACACATCTCAGTCTACTACTGTTTTAAAATCTCTTTACAAAGTCTGTCTAACATCCACAAGTGTATAGGCGCAAAATAAAATTTTAATTCAATATTATAATTTTTTAAATAGTTCATAGATGAAACAATTCCTCTTTACATCATTCCTCATTTTCATGATTTAAAAATGGTGCTTTCACTCTCAGACCACTGGAGGAAGCCAAATAAACACTACCTGCTTTATACTTCAGTTCATGTTTGAAAGTTCTTAAAAACTTTGTCAAACCTGGCCTGATGTGTCTGCTCTGTTCCTACAGAATGTGATAAACTGAGGAAAGATGGCTTCCGCAGCTCACAGTACTACTCACAGGGGCCCACCTTCTCAGGCTCCACAAACTCCCAACATGAGGACGAGGATATAGAAGATGATGAAGCTGATAAAAAGGTAGGCGTATTTAATCAATTTTTTTTGGCCATTAGTACTGCTTTGATATTTTCATATATTTTATTGTATTTTTATTATATTTTATTTTATATTCATATAAAATATTAGAATAGTAACAATTATTACTGTTGTTGTTTATAGTATATTTACATATATGTATGTACTAAATATGCAGCCCATATAATATAAGTTTGTTAAACGCATCTTATAGTTAAAAAAATACTCTATCAATGCCAGGTTTCAAATGTACTGAAACATTTTCCAGTGTTTTTCACAGTACATTTTAATGTTCTGATGCCTGATTTAAAAAAAAAAAAAAAAAAAAAAAGCATGAATTGAAGTGGTGTAAAGTGTATTATTTGTTAGCGTATATTTACAGTATTTGCCATCATATTCCTTACTGGCCATAAAAAGAATAATCTTAAATCAGTACAGAAAGCTGGTCTGTGAATGCAGTGACTGTGTAGCAGCCTGTAGGATTTGGCTACCCTCTGCTGGAGAGAGTGTCTGCCTGCAGATGTGTTCTGGGTACTGAATCAAGCCTCCCACATGTGCCTCTGTGGAGTTCCCGCCTCAGTTCTTCAGTATCTCTGCTGGCTTCATTAATGTTGTCAGCCATGTGTGGCCACATTATGAGAGCTGAACCCCAGGAGACTGACACTCTAATGAAACTATTACTCAGAATGTGTTAGAAAGCAACAACTGCACTTGTTATTTACTGAGATTTTTCATTCTACAAAGCTGCTGTTCAGCCTGTGCGCACTGAAGACAGGTTTAAAAGAAAAGGACTTTAACTGAATGAATTCAATTGGACAACCATAAAAGTTTTAGCAAGAAATAATTATGCAGTTTTGTTTATAGCATGCCCATCTTACGCTTGCCCTCATTCTGTCTCGTCTTTATCACTTATAATCACACTCCGTTCAGGGGCCCTGGAAAGGTCAGACCCTGTAAAAGCAAAGATTCAGGGGTCCTTTTGTCCTCCTATTACCCCTAGCCCTCCCTAAAGGATCCCATGCCCTTTTAACCTTTTTTACCACCCTAGACCTGCTTTCCCAGCCCATTGGGATTGAGGTTAACTCAGGTTACACTGCTGGACGGGTCTTTTGCTTTCCTTTTTCTTGTTCTTTCTTTTTTCTTTCTCCTGCTTTTTGCTATATCATGGAGAACCTTTTTTCACATTTTAGGATGTTATTTCAATGCCTTAACATCATAAAACATAAAAATTGTTTGCTGCTTTTGAAAAGTTTTTTGCTGCCGATTTTTGGTTTTAAAAATTCATTGAACTATTTTATTGGGGAAAGCTTTTGTAGAAGCAGCATTTTTTTAGAAGTACTCTTTATTTTACACTGAAAGTCATTCCAATCCGACTGAAGCAGGACAGGTAATAAAATGTTGAAACATAAAACAAGACCTCAGGCAGCTGTGAATAGGTTTTGCACTATTGTTAGTGACCTGGATGGATAATTAAATGTATTGCAGTGATTTAACTACAGTTGGTTTGTTAGGGAGGCTGAGGGAGGCCCAGGTGTTGGATTGAAACTTCAGATGGTCCACTTGTAACTCTGCTGCGAACGGCGTCCCATTTCAGAATCAAAATGCTTGAACAGAGTTTTAACGCTTCACTGGTTTTTCCCCTCTCTCAGCTCCCGTTCTTTATTCTTTCTCTGAGTTTCTCAGTGCGTTTATGTGAATGTGTGGTTTGGTGGTCAGTTGCTGTGAAACTGCTCTGTATACTCCTGGAGCTCCAATAAGTCGGGGCACAGAACCCTTAAACAACCCTTGGCTAAAGTTAAAGAGAAATAAGGGGTGTAGGAGCTCTGAGTCTGAAACTCCCTACTAGTCTCAAAAAATGCTTTGTTTTATTTTTTGGACTTACTTATCTCTATAAGCCCCCTGCAGTCATAAAACTCACTGTATTTTTACCTCTTGTCCAGTCCACAGCATCTTCAGGAGAGGAAGAGAAAGACACCTGCCAAATGAGAGCACAGAGTCAAGCGCGGGTGGAGGGGGTTGAGGTTGATGGACAAATGTCACGGTCCAAAGCTCCGCCCCTGCCCACTCCAGAAGAGAAGATGAGGCAGCAGGCTCAGGCCGTTCTCACAGATATTGTCCCCATCAATGTCACAGGCAAGAAATTTAATAATATATCCCATCAGCTGTCAGTCAAACCAGCCAGCACTGCAGTTAAAATTGTCACTTCCATGTTGTGACTCTGAAGAGTCTGTATGTTTGTCAGTCTAGAATCCATATAGTTGGTCTGTTAAACTCATAGTTTGTTTCATGTGGATAGCAAAATCTTAGAATTTGTTACTGAATTTTATTTGTAATTCCTAGTAACCTAACATTTGAGCACTGCATGCATGATCACTACTTACTGCCTGTTCTGGATACATAACCATGTGGATAGATCTAACATGAATGTGTATGAGTGCATTAACAATTCTCATGTTAACAGTTCTGTCTCTATCTCTTTGACCTTTGAGAGTTATCTGTTTGAGCATTAAGTCTCACAAATTCTTTGCTGTGAAGTGTACACACACACCTTATCCAAAAGAACACCGTTTCACCTACTACATAGTCTCTTCCTCAGACAGAATAAGCTCTGTATTTCCAATCCCTTCAAAAAAATTCTGAACTTCACTATGACTCAGGAAGAAGTTGCATTAGACTTTAAAGCACACACACATACACACCCCCGCTCTAATTCAGTCTGTCAGCTCCGTGACTTAGTCAGACATCCCAGCGTGCTGAAGCTTAGTCAACAGTGCCCAGTCTCTGGAGTTCCCTCGCTTTTGCAGCGCTACAGCACATCTTGTCCAGCAGAAAGTGTATGAGGTGTACAAGGGTTGCCTCTTCATATACTTCATATAGAGTGAGAACTTTCTATTTGGATCTAGATTTTCTCCTAGTATACCACAGATCAGAGCATGCAGTTTGCATGTTGTCTACCCAATCTTGAACATAGTTGCATTTTTGACACAGATACACTTGAACATAATTGAGTGTAGATATGTGTGCAGTTTTGTCTTTGGTTTTCACATCATTTGCTTATGCAGAATGTGTGTGGCTCTGCATGAAAGCTGTACTGGAACTGTATGTGTGTGTGTGCGCGCTGCATGTGTGATGCATGTATGTTACTAACTGGCCCTTTTGCCTGTCTGCCCTCGTCAACTGGTCTCCAGGGGAGACGTTTGACAGGCAGGCCAGCATCCGCCGCTCCCTAATAAACACTGACACTCTGGTCCGCCGGCCCAAGAAGGTTAAGCGGAGAAAGACTATTTCAGGGGTGCCTGACAGCGTCCAACAGGAACTAGGTATGGTATGGCTTTGCCAGCTCTCTCTGCTGCTGCTGCTGCTCCTGCCTCACCTGTTTCCATTTAGTTGAGTTTCATGTAGTACTGTAGCTGTCATGACCATCTAATGTAGTTTGACATGACCGTGCCTCATTCCCATCTCAGTGCATTTTCTTTGCATTGATTTTAGAATCTTAGAACTATATCCTAATCTGAACTATTCATTTTTATTTATTTATTTAGTCATTTAGCAGACGCTTTTATCCAAAGCAACTTACAAATGAGCTCTCCCTCTATCCAAAATAAATGTATTCCTATTTAAAATTACTGTCTCATAAGTCTACTGTCAAATCATGTATTGATTTGCTAATTTATTGCCCTAAATTGGGATTTTGTATTACTTCTCTTTTCACTGTGAGTCTTTGCATGCATACTCTCGACGCTCTCTGTTATATAATCTCACCATCCAACAGCTGCATCCAGCGGCATTCCATTTCCCACCACTCCCCTGGGTCACGGTCCCTGATTCTGTTTAGTTTGCTTCCTGTTAGTGTATGTGAGAGCTGATTTTGGAGCCATTGTTGGAGGAGGCATGTTACATTATGCTTTGTAGCCAACTGAAGCCACTGCATAATCCCCTATTCAGATTCCTCTGGCAAAACACTTCATATTTTATCAGGGAAGTAATAGAGGGGGGAGGCGGGGGGGAACGACATAGTAGAAGAAAGAAAGTTGCAGATAGTCATCATAGTTGGGTGTTTTATGAGCAAGTTTCATATCCATTTTCAATAACACTAGCGTACAGTTAAAATGCCATTTCTGTTTGCGCACATGCAAGATTATGGGGATTGTGGAAAGGGTATTCTGCATCACTATTTGTGTTTTACTATTGGTAGATAAGGTTTTAATCAACTCTTCTCTATCAGAACAGATGGGTGTGGGGGAGAAATAGTGTCATTCTCTTTAAAGATGTTTTTTTCTGATGCGATGCACAATAAATCTACATTTAGTCCTATTGTGTTGTTTATATATGCAGAGGTAATGACTAACTTCATGCACCGGTGTCAGTTTTAAAACTAAAGTTGATCTGATAGAAATGCTTTTAAGACAAGTCTCTGTCTAATGGTTTAGAATATCATGATTATGTTTGTATGGTAATTTATTTGCTAACAGTGAGCGTGATGTTAAGGAGATGCAAGGTTGCACTCTGCGGTGTGCATATGGTAACAAGAAGCATATTGCATTAACAGCCTATGGTTTTCAACTAAACTCTAAAAATGTGTCTGCAAATGCATGCATATATGAATAAGCCCATTAATATGTGTGGTTTGTGTGGAAGCGTGCTGTAGTGCCTGTCCCCCTAAGATCCTTGATTTAGTGCACACACTCTCATTGACACTCAGGAATAGACAACATATTTGGCACCAGGCATTAAGATATCAGTCTTAATCAAAGTTTCCAGAAGTCATCAACATGCCACATGTGGCTGCAGCTAATCAAATTAATTATCTCTCAATTGAGAGGGTTAATCTGATTGGCAGCTGATGTCACAAAGAGATGGAGGGGAGAGAACAGAGAAACAAGCAGCTGTAGTATTTGTCATAATTGTCTCTTTTCTGTTTTTCTCCACAGCAGCTAAAGGGCATGGAGCAGAGCTTCGGCCACAGTCCATGTTTATCCCTGGACAGTATTCAACACTTGGGCGAGTCATAAATGGGAATTCAACTCTCCGTCGATCTATAACAAAAGATTTTGGCTGCCAGACTGAGGATGTGAAAATCGTCCCACCCTCTGTGAGGAGAATACGGGCTCAGAAGGGCCAAGGAATTGCTGCTCAGATGGCCGGCATCTCCACCTCTGCCACGAACATCTCTTCAGTTTCCGATGGGAGCTCCCCTGGAAATTCAGTTGTTGTAATGGCACCACAGTTTGGCAATGATATCCAACGTTTTCACAGCTTGCCACGAGGTGCACGGGTCTCTCTTAACGCAGAGCCCCTTTACAGTAGCACCCCTTTCAGGCAAGAAGACTCCACTGCAAAGTCAACTCAGCAGATTGGAAAATTACAAGTAGATGAGACTGTGGTGCACATGAGGAATGCCCCCAGGGTATGCACCCAAGCACGGCCAAAATCTCAGGAGGTTAGAGGTACTCAAAGGGAGTGGGGATCTGTCTCGGGTCCAGCCTGTGTAGTTTCTCCACATGCTGCCTACTCAACCTCCCTTATACCTAATGCTACTCTATCATGTTCTGCTGAGGTTATCACACTTCACACCACGTCAAGCCCTGGCCAGAGCCCACTTGCTGGCTCACCGTACACTAAAGCTAGACCTCTCAGCATCGTCTCAGCTGTCAACAGTGAGAGCACCAGTAGTGTGGGCACAGGATCACACACACCAGAAGCAGGTATGAAGGATACCTGCAGTGAGACTGGCCAGTCCGATAGCAGTTTGCATAGCCACAGCACCCTTGCCGCAGGAACACTGTCTTCAGACGAGCAATGGATTTACGACACTCCTGAGAATGTCTTGCCCAAAAGGGCACTATCTTCCAGCTGCTCAACACCCATAAACCATCTCTATAGTAGCCTTGAACGCTCCTCAAAAGGCACAGACTCTAGTTCGCTCTACTCTATGGACAATGATGGCTACTACACTTCCATGCATCTGGATTCAGGCCTTAGGTCAAGGAGCCAGGGTAGCGGCCATGGTCATGGCATAGGAGGAAGAGCGGCAAGACACAGTATGTACGAGTGCCTGGGTGAGCAAGAAGACCGAAACAGCTTGTACAGTGACAGGTCACTGTCACGTTCCATTTCTCTACGCAAGCCTAAGAAACCACCTCTTCCACCAGCACGCACAGACTCTCTAAGACGAAAGCCTAAGAAAGCCAGCTCTCCCACTGCCAATATTGGACGGTCAGATATTAGAAATGGTCCGCTTCTCAACGAGTCATTGATTGCCACGCTCCAGAAGTCACTTCAGAATGGGCTGAAAGGCAAAGGTTCCTCCACCTCACCATCTCATAGTCCTTGTAGTGACTATGAGGACCCCTGGATGCTTCGTTCCAGGAGCCAGAGCAGCATCAGTGCAGGCAGCAGTGGTGTGTCAGCTACAGGGATGGCTCATGTGTACTCCATTTGTCACGTCACACCTTCTCATAGTGACACTAGTAGCCTCCGTTCTGATTATGCGGACTCCTGGGGCTACTACATGGAGTACCCTCGTCCATCTGGAGATCAGACACAGTCACCTTGCACCAATTCACTTTCTGCTGGACAAGTAGTTGAGATGGCAAATGGGAAAAGCCTCCACAATGGTATCCAGGCTAATCTTCCTCATGCTCAGGAAGGAAATGATGTGTCTGTGAAGCCAAAAATAGACACCTCATCACCGGATAGGGTACATCGGTTGACTTCTCCATCAAGTGGATACTCGAGTCAATCCAACACTCCAACAGCTGGCACTCCGGTTCCCTCCTTCATGAGATGCATGTCCCCATCAGGCAAGCCCAAACCCAGAGTGCCTGAAAGAAAATCATCCCTGCTTTCATCTGTATCCATATCGTCGTCTTCCACTTCTCTTTCCTCCAACACCTCTGATTCCAACAGGAACAATATTCCTCCTCCGCCTCCTCTACCAGCTGGTCCTGTGGCTCTTGTACCTTTTAATCCTCCATCCTCTCCTCCTCCCCTTCCGCCCTCCGGGCCTGTGTGCACTATAGACCAGAAATTTCCCCCTCCGCCACCTCTTTTACACACAACCCCCCATCAGCAAGCATCCATGAGCCCTCCTTACATCAATTCCTCCCCTGAATTTCCACCACCTCCACCTCCGGAAGTGTTGACTGACCCTGTCTTGTCAAGCCTCAATAGTTCTTTCAGCCCTCCACCACCACCTCCACCACTGCCTGCTTATTCTCCACCCCAAAATCAACACCTACCCAGTTTGACACCACCTACACCTTCCTCTGCCTGCTTAAAGGAAATTAAAGGTGGCCTAAAACCAGTGAACCTAGACAGAAAACCAGTGTCGCCTCACTCTGAGGAGCTTAGTAAGATTGGCATGCCTCTCATCACCCCTTTGGCCCTGCAGAGTGTGCAGCTTCGGCCAGCAAAAAGGCCAGAAAACAATGGCGTTAGCCAGTTAGGCAGACCCCAGTCACCAGAGAAGCCTCAAAAACCAGGGCATCCCACAGTTCCTCAGGGCATCCCTTGCATACCTCCAAATTTAAGGTCATCATCTCCAGAGAAAAAACTCTCCATCCAGCATAGCCAGGATAGCCATGTTGAAGCAAAACCTGACTGTGTAATATCACATTCTGAACAGACATCCTGCTTAACCACACCAAGATCTATAGAACCATTTGTTAAGGCCACAACTGAAGTAGATGGTCTCGAGACTGCCCTCGCATTACCTGCGGAAACGCCACAAAACTCTACACCTAAGAAGAAGCCTCCTCTGATTTCCAAAAAGCCCAAGTTTTCTTTCATTTTTTCCTCAGTGGATCATGTCAGTGATTTGCTGAGTGCTCAGAATGACGATAAAATCTCTACAGCTGAAGATCTGTACACCACACCTGTGACAGAACAGGAAGAAAAGGCTACTGAGAAAGATGGCATTGACATGTCTGCACCTCCTGAGGAGATAAGAGACATTTCGCCACCAAATGGTGAGGCTCAGGAGTTCTCCCAGACTCCTGGCACCATTACTCCTGATGCAGACAAGGGCACCTCTGAAGCAGAGGATGAAGAAAGAGATGATGAAGATGTAACCAGCAGCACAGGATCTTTTGGCTCTAAAGATGATGAAAGTGGTGAGTTAGATTTTCCTAATTTTACTCTTGAGTTTGGAGATCATTTATAAAATTGGATGACACAAAATCATACAATTTTAAATGCTCTGGCCTTTTAAAAGAGTCAGAGACACTATTGGATGACATTGTGATCTCAACCTCTAAATTACATAAAGAGAGATGATAGGAACAAGCGGATGCACATTAGCAGCTTGTATTAAAACAGCATTGTAAAGAAATAGAGAACTTGTGGGTGAGTGCATTTGTGCATTTAAAGTAAAAGTTGGCTGATTTTGCTCACATCCACCCTTAAGTGAATTAGGGCTTAGAATGGGACATCACTGCAGCAACCCTTTGGATTCAGTACTTGTACTTCTTTCTCTGTCTTTTCCCAAAACTATCAATATATTCATTTAGCCACCCCTCCTCTCTTACCACCATCTGTCCCTTTGACTTTTGATTCTTCTATTCCTCCATATCCTTCTATTGTTCATTCTTCCGTTTATTCATTCTCTCAGTAGATGTTTTGCATGCATGTTACATGACATGACAAATGTAAATGAATAATATTAATAAATTATTCATTATTTAATGAATATTTAGAGTATACACAGTACACACATTTTTAGTTTAATGAAGGTGTGCAGCTTACATATCAGGACTTTTCTAGGTATTTCTCTCTTATATTTTTAAAATCATTACAGCTTAAGAGAATATGTGCATCTCTTTCAACATCACCATTGTCACAGTGACCACACTCACACTTCTAGCCAGGGTCAGGATAGAATGGGACAGCATTCCCTAGGGAAAGCTTTTAAACGGGATGGGGTGGGGGGTGGAGCTGACAGTGGGTATAGGAGGAGAGAAGTGAGGGAGGGGTAGGGAAGAGAGCGCGTAATGTGAGATCACCCTCAGCAGCTCAGGCAAGTGCAGATGTGAGATGAGAAGAGAGCAGAGCAACTGAACTCTGGAAAGGTGGATACGACCATAACAATGTAAGAGAATATTAAACATACAGCTTTTTTACCGTCTTTCATACACGTTACAATTGAACAGCGTGATGCATATGTGCGTGTCCTTGGATTTATTGACAGCTGTGTAATGTGTCTTGGTATTTGTATGAAATGTAGGATTTTCACTGACTGTTTTAAAATCTTGTGTTTTCTTATATTTTGCATAATCCGTGTTCAAGCTCTCTAGTGTTTTTAAATCTGCTTAGAAGGTTTTCCCCTCCATTCTTTGAATGTTTTTGTTAGACAAGTTTGTCCCAACATGCCTATGCATTTTGACGTAACAGTATCGAGTTCTAGAATGCAAGGCATGTATTTATGAGCAAGACCGTATCGGTTTGACAGCTGAGTTTATTATCAGAGCACATTTACATTACATTTATCCATTTGGTAGATGCTTTTATGAATTTTTAAATGCTTTTGACCTTGGTGTTGGAAGCGCATATATATATATATATATATATATATATATATATATATATATATATATATATATATATATGTATGTATATATATATATATGTATGTATGTATTTAAATATATATTATTATTATATGAGTTTAATATATGAATGTTCTACCAGGTGAGGTGTTCGAGTCCAGCACGTTGGACGTCACTCAGTCTCCCAGCATCAACAGTGACAAATGTGAGGACATGGTGACCCCCACACGGCCCCGCACCACAGAGGACCTCTTTGCTGCCATTCACAGGTAAATTCCCACAATACTTTGCTGTGATCCCTTTTCCAGTCTGGTGTACTTCCTTTCCACTCTATCCCTCCCTCATCCCGTAAACCGCATTCATAATTTTAAAGCGGGCTGTCCTATCCAATCTCAGATACATTCATCAAAGATGGAGCGTGGAAGTAAAGCAGCCTGTAAAGAGTATGGATTCTGTGGTCTCTGTCTGTCAGATTAAAAAATGCCCCAGGCTGAAGTATTACCCCACTGGATGCTTATATATAGTTTGGCTGTTTTGAAGAAACATGCACTCTCTTCTAATTCCATCATAATACACTCATAGCCTTACTGCAGTCCTTATGTTGTTGTGTTTTAGTTCACGCAGCCGTATTACGTATGCAGGCTTGGCATAGTCACGTGTAAAGGGCAGGTTTTTGAAGTTCTTCAGCACGTCACACAATTTCATTTGAGAGGATTTGGTTTCCTCTGCTACAGTGCGTGTGCGGCTTTGCTCTTTCTTCTGCTCTGGACCGCTGCAATCTCACACAGATATTAGAGCAAAAGATATCCTTGAAATGGAAGACCAGTTTAGATGTAGTGTGACAGAGCACCAGATGCTATGTGCTCCGTAAATCCTGCGGTTTTCCCGCTGCCACTCTCAAAGCACTGAGCTTTAGATGAATCAAATAATAAAGCTGAAGCGAAAGATAGATTACAAACACAGTGTTTATAGCATTTATCTCAAGATTTGACCTACTGTGTTTTACAAGGATTTGACACTGCAAAAGATCTGTATTTATTCAGTATTTTTCTTCATTTGTATTTCAAAATATATAAACGGGCTTAAAACAAGATAAGCATACATTTTGGTTAAAAATTTAATCCTATTACAGTTGTAATCTTAAAACTAAAATTGGATTATTATTTTTTTATATATCACTATTTTAATATAACAAATTAATAGTCTCTGTACCTTGTGCAATTTGGCTTCTCAAGTAAATTTATCTTGTTTTAAGGCTATATAAAAATGTATGTGTGTGTGTGTGTGTGTGTGTGTGTGTATGTATGTATAAATAAGGAGATATATATACAGTCCCCTCCATAAATATTGGAACAGTAAAGACAAAATTGCTCTGTTGGCTGTGGAGTCAAGACATTTGCAAATATGATTAAAAGATGAATATGAGACAAAACTACAGAATGTCACTTTTTATTATTAGCTGTTTCAACACGTATAGAACAGCACTTTTAGAGTTCATCCCACTCATTGACATGAGCATAAGTATTGGGACAGTTGAACACAAGGCAGATATAAAAGCTATTAAAAGCTATTATTTAGTTGCAGATCCCTTGCGCACAATCACAGCAGTGAGTCTGTGACCCATAGACATCACCAGACTCTTGGTCTCATCCTTTGAAATGCTTTTCCCAGCCTTTAATGCAGCCAGTTCCAATTGTTGCTTGTTTTGGGGAGTTTCTGCCTTTACTCTCCTCTCCAGCTGGTGAAATTCATGTTCAATCGGATTTAAATCTGGAGATTGACTTGGGCAATCTAAGACTTTCCATTTCTTTGCCCTTATAAATTCCTTGACTGAACTGGCAGGGTGTTTTGGGTCATTGTCCTGATGCAATATGAAGCACTTCCCTATGAATCTGGTGGTATTTTCTTGAATATTGGAAGGCAAGATGGTTTTGTACCCTTCCAAATTAATTCTGCTACTGTCATCATACATTAAGTCATCAGTAAAGTTGAGAGGGCCTGTTCCAGAGGCAGCCATGCATGCCCATGCCACGACACCACCTCCACCATGCTTTACAGATGAGGCTGTATGCTTGGGATCATTGCAGTTCCCTTTTGTTCTCCACATTTTTGCTTTTCCACCACTTAAATAAAGGTTAATCTTTGTATCATCGGTCCATAAACACAGTTCCAAAACTCTTCTGGCTCACCTTTGTGCTTTTTTGCAAACTCTAATCTTGCCTTTCTATTTTTGGTGCTGGTCAGAGGTTTGCATCTTGCTGTGTAGCATCTGTAATTCTGTGCCAAAGTCTCCTGAGGACAGTAGATTGTCAGAGCATCACCCCAGCTTTCTGGAAGTTGTTGGTGATTTTACAGACACGTATTTTAGGGTTCATTTTCACAGCTTTTATGATTTGTCTGTCATCAACTTCTGCTGTTTTCTCAGCCGATCAGGTCGTTGTTGGTTGCTGGTGGTTTCCAAACTCTTGATTTCTCCATGTCCTTTGTTTTTGCTAGAGCTCTAACTGACTTCCTCTTTTCTTTTAGCATCCAAATTGCTTGCTTTTCTCTCAAAGTCAGCTCCCTCATCTTCATCCTGGTTTGTGTGTGTCATCATCGAATGCAAGATTCAGAATGCAGAAGTAATGGATATAACTGATACGACACATTCCCTGCTTTTAATATCTGAAGAATTAATGCAACAGGACACAGCTGATCACTTAGAAAGACCTGTGAGGCAACTGTTCCAATAATTATGCTCACATCAGATAGAGGGACGAAACTGTAAAAGTGCTGACCTTCTTAGCTGGTAAAACATCTATGTGTTGAATCACCCAATAATAAAATGTGACATTCTGTAGTTTTGTCTCATATTCATATTTTAATCATATTTGTGTAAGTCCTGACTCCACAGCCAACAGAGCAATTTTGTCTTTACTGTTCCAATACTTTTGGAGGGCAGTGTGTGTGTATGTATGTGTATATATATATATATATATATATATATATATATATATATATATATATATATATATATATATATATATACACACACACACACACACACATTTTTTTATTTTTATCCTTAACGGATTTGTTTAGGAATTTCAGGTATTGTTTTTTAGATATTGTATATCTGACACTTTCAACTCTTACTTCCACATCCCTTGTAATTTTCCCACTATCTGTCATATCTGTTGTTCTCTTTATCCTTGGTCTCCCCTGATCTCTTCCATCCTCCTTTTCCTTCTCTTTCGTTCAGCCTGGACCAGTTGAACATGAACACCCCCCAACATATGAGGTGCGGTCTGGCAAGTAATTAGCCGATGGCTGTTCGTCTCGTGATGATGCTAGAGTGGGATTAGCTCTATAATCTCCCAGCGCATCTCAGATTTGGGATGAATTTCTGCTCCATCCCACAGATAATCCCACGCTCTCTAATCTGCAGCAGTTATGCCATGCTAATGAATTTGATCTGATCCTGGGCACACATGCTAGTGTTCATTGACCCAAGGTCCCCCTACTGGTTGGGTGAATGAACAGCCCTTCATGTTAAAACGATGCTGGGCATTTTGCCCAGTTTGCTTTGTTGATTAAGCTTCCATTATGTCTGCACTTCCATAAAGTTGCAAGCACTGAATTTGAATTAAACAACCCCCCCACACACACTCCCACTACTTATATCCTGCATTAAGTTATTCCTGCTTTTCCAATTTTGCAGCGAGGTTTTGGTTTGCTGGGGGCTAGCTGAGTGTAATGAGAAAGTGGAACAGAAATCAATGAAGGGGATAGGCTCATCAAGACTGAAAAAATTAATCACAAGAAAATTTACTCAAATCTTCTTCAAGTCATTGAGATTCAGGAGTAGTTAGATTAGTTGTTAACCGATGTGAAGCATTTTCATTAAGTGGCAGCTCTGTCAATAGAGTTTTCTTTAATAGTTTCAAACACAAAAAAACATCAAACAACTTTTTTGTTTGTACTAAATGAACTGATGTTCTACTGCCTACTGCTAACTAATATAAGCTTTAGCTAATATTTAAAAAATACCTTTTTTTTTTCTTTTGGTTTAGGGATGCACAGTTGTAAAATTCTCAATTTTAAAATAATTGATACAGATTATATTAAAATTCTACACTATCAAAACACTAAAAATTCAAACCAATTGTTTTAAATGCTGAAGTGAATTTAGGCATCACAGCATTATAATGTACAGTATTGCTACAGATTTGCTAAAAATGACATTTAACAGTGTTACTCATTTATATTTTTAAAGATGAACTAAGTGTTGACTTCTGTTGACTGATATTGAGATATTGTGCTTCCCTTCTTTGGCTTTCATTGCTTTATTTCTGGGTTACACTTTATTTTAAGGTGTCCTTGTTAAAGTGTAATATATTTAAGTACTGAGTAATATTACTTACTATATGGTTTGGTTTAGGGTTACTTACATGTAATTATGCATAATTGTTATTACAATAACAATTACATGTAAGTACATGTGACGTGTAACAAGGACACCTTAAAATAAAGTGTTACCTATTTCTCTTTTGACGAAACAACTTACCTGACATTACTTCATCTTTGTTTCCAGGTCGAAGCGGAAGGTCCTGGGCCGCAAGGAATCTGAAGAGGACCATTCACGAGGTCCTTTATCCCCACCGGCCACCCCTACAGGAATGGCCCCCAGCTTGACTTCCTCTCTGCCACGGCAAACAAGCTCCATCCAGCGCAACCTGCGCAAATCCGCAACAAGCAGCGACACCTTCAAGGCCCTCCTGCTGAAGAAAGGCAGTCGCTCCGAGACCAGCTTCCGCATGTCTGCTGCAGAGATGCTGCGCAGCACTGATCCACGCTTTCAGAGAACTCGCTCTCTCGACTCCTCATTCGATCCAGCGTCTCCAACGGGCGAGAGCCCCTGCTCTTCACCGGGCCGGAACAAGAGGATGCCTGAGGACTGGGCACGCAATGAGGGAATGTTCTCAACATCCCCGCCGTTAATCGGTCCGAAGTACGGCCGATCTCGCACGCCGCCCTCCGCTGCCAGCAGCAAGTATAATGCCCGCAGCCGGATCCTCAGCAGCCCCATGACTGTTATTTGCGAGAGGGATGGGGAACTCACCGACTGTGAAGACCCATGCCCTGTTCCTCCATCAGATATGCCCCTTCCCATCTCTCAGGACTCTAACAGCACTTTATGTGAACAGAGCAGCAGTTAGGATACCAAACGGCTCCTTGGCAAAGGCAGAACGTCTTCTCGGCACCAGAAGACCAGGAGAGGCTGAACTGTAGAAGGTCTTGCCGCCCACTAATCCAGGCAGCGCTGTCTGATGTTGTAGTGTGGGCTAAGACTTGTGGATCTAAGGTAGATCAAGCAGTCAGCTCAAGCAGTAGACGAGATACTGCTGTATCTGTAGCTCTCCAGAAAAAAGTAACAAATCTAATCCAATCTGACCTTCTTTTCGGAGAGAACTCCGCTTTCAGTGGCAATACTAGACTCATCTTTCCAAAGCTTAGCAATTACTTCTTTTATGTTGTTCAGCTTTTTATTTCCATTCTTAAGCAGTAACAGTCAGATTTGTGTGGGGTTTTTTTTTTTGGTAAAGCAGTTAACGAAAGTTGTAATTAAGGAATTACTATGTGACTACTTGTTTTGGCTGTAGTAGTTCAAGTTTATGGATATTTTGTGGTGCGTCACATCTCAAATTTCAGCGAGGCACCTCTGTCAGCGCCTTACCGCTTGAGTATGCCGGTCTTCAAAGACCAAGATAAACAGCACACCGACCGATTCCTACAAGAGGGTATCTTTCCATGTTGTTCGGACCAACAGAAGTGTCTGGAATGGAAAAGGAATTGGGATTGGAGTAACGAAGGCTTGTTGGTGGAAACATTTATGTTTGGTTTTTGGTGTGTAGGTTTGCACTGTGTTCATCGTCTTCTTTTATTTGTCATTTAAAATGCATTGTGTCTGTGTTGGTTATTTTAAAAAGTTAATTCTGACATCATACTTGAAACAAATGACCGGTTTACTTGTAATTGTTTTGGTTACCAAAGAGCCAAACGGGACACGGGACGTTCTGTTCTGTTAACATCTTGCGAAAGTAACCGCTTAATTACTAATCCTCCTGTTTACCTGTCAAGCGTTTTCTTTCTTGTGCAGTTTTATAATGTTTTTTTATGTATATACCTACAGAAATGTTAAGTAACACCTGATGTTATTTTCAAATAATTTGTACATTTTAGAAACCTTTACTAGGAGTGGCTTCCTTTTGTAGAGTATTTATTTTAGAATAGCCAGAATGTGGTTTGATATACTGTATCTGGAGGTGAGCTTTTTGAGAGGGTGGTGAATGAGGTGTGATTAGACGGGACCTCCTACAGATTTGTGGTCTTCAAATTCAGATTCACCGGTCACAGAACTTCTATTTTGTTCCTTCACCCATTCTGCTGATGGAACCACGGATCAGAAAAAGAACGATGGTAAAGAGGAAGCAAGCTGCTAACCCTCTAGAGTATGTCTCTGTAATAAAACATGGTGATATTTAAAAATTGCCCATCTGTCTTGTCTCCACTTGTCGCCGCCAGCC
Organism: Barbus barbus; assembly: GCF_936440315.1. NCBI lineage: Eukaryota > Metazoa > Chordata > Actinopteri > Cypriniformes > Cyprinidae > Barbus > Barbus barbus. Next base: position 20,241,723 of record NC_136742.1, read on the forward strand.
CAAACCACAATCACCATAACACCCACAGCCCTACATCAACTCCAGAGGCTTTGCAGGGTCATCATCAACCCCACTTTCTTTTTTTCTCTCTGCCTGAATTTGTTAGTAGTTTAAAATGACCAAAATAAAAATAAATTCATGATATGTTTCTATTTATGACTGAAACCTACATGTAACTGTAGGTTCGAGCCCCTGCCCCTTTGAGGTCCGACGGTAAAGTGCCCTTGCGGTCCGGTGCCCCCGGTCTGCGATTTCTGCCAAGGGTAGGGGTGTTCGATATGACGATTTTTGATCGTGGACTATAAAAATGTTTTTTTAAGAAATATAGTATCGTGCTACAGCACACATACTATCAGCTGCAGTTCTGGCGCCGCCCGCCGTATCAATATACTGTACAACGCGACATACATTCACATCAGTGTTAACTCGGAGGTAGAGTTACTTTCACGGGACACTGCACTTATTCACAATCACAAAAGTGCATTATTTGCATCTGCCTTAAAGCCTTGCCGGTTAAACGTTTCATTCACGCGGCGGTCAGACTTGCTCTTTTTTCTGATCACACACCCAATGCGCGCGCACGAAAAAGCCCGTCAAACAGTGCCTGATAACTGAACTAAGTTATCTTTTGTGCTAATACTGTCAAAACAAGGTTTATGTATAAACTCAGTTGGTTATGTCTGAAATGAAAGTAAACAGCTGAGAGAAACCGATGCGTGCCTGTTTATTATGCGTGCAGGTCTTAAAGGGACAGTACTAAACATTCTGCCGACTGTCATTAAAGGGATAGTTCACCCTAAAATGTTATTTCTGTCATGATTTACTCACATGTTGTCCAAAACCTGTATTAATTTATTTCTTGAGCTGAGCACAAACGAAGATAATTTGGAGAATCTGGGTAACCAGTTGCTGGTCCATATTAACTTTGATAGTAGAAAAAAAATAAGTAAATCCTATGGAAGTCACTGTGGACCAGCAACTGTTTGGTTTTCCACATTCTTCAAAATAGCATTTATGTTCAGCAGAACAATGAAACTCATTGAGGTTTAAAACAACTTTTGACTGAGTAAATGATGGTATAAAAATAACACTATTTTTATTTTTGGGTGAATTATTACTTTAATGTTAATAAAACACCAAAACACAAAGAAAAATCACTCACTACTCTTGACTGAAAAACTTTAATACAGTTGCTTTAATAGGAATCAACCTATATAGTAATTTATTTTTATATTTGTTTATTAAATTTCTTGAATGCTCCTGCTAAATACACCTATTGTACCTGAAAATAAACACTGTTTATTTTATTTACATATTATTTGTATTTGTAATGTGCATCTTTGTTCTCATTTAAGATTTTTATCTTCACCCACTTTGGGCTAAATATAAACCATCCTTTTTTATATTTTGCTACCTTAAAAGGCTTTATAATAGGGAAATTAGTTTGGCTGTAATGCTCAAACAGCTTGAGAAAACAAAAAAATCTGATGAAGCTGGTTGCCTTAAAATTTTAAGTTGGCTCAACTTTTTTTTTTTTACAGTGAAGGGGCACCAAACCCATCACCCAGCCCACTCCAACCACTCACCCAGTGCAGAAGTGCAGAACCTATAGAATGTTGCGCATGCGCGACTGAACGAATCACTCCCCGAGACGAGACGACTCGTTCAAATTAGCCAGGTCAGTTATCAGGATTAGAAGATCTGGAATCTTTCAAATCATCTGATGTAATAAGCGACGTACGAAGAACGGGCCCCAGGTCTCATTTATAAAATGTTGATACGAAGGTCATTTCTCAAATGTACAAAAAGTATTCCTTAGAATGGATAATACAAGTCTCAGGCGTGGCAGCATAATGCTACTCATTCATGCTAGCAGAGCCAAACAACAAAAAACTTTTTTTGTAATAACCGTTTTATTTTTTTAGCCACTAGATGACCGTGTTTAAAAATATTTACAGGTTATTTTAAGACCAAAACGAGTTGTCAAGTTAATACAATGTTATTGTTCCCTTAAATGATTAGATTCGAGATTCAGTGCATAAACAGTTGAGATTATACATATTTCACAACATTTAAAAAAAGAGTTACATTCAGTCAAGTCATGCAGTATTTGATCCTAAGTGCTTTGAGACATAATTAGTGACATTGCAAACAGTAAGACTTAGACAATGTGTCAGTCTGACAGCCGATTAGAAGTCATTTCAACATTCTTTTAGTATAATTTCACAGTTAACTGTCGGTACCTAAAAAAAACGTTGCTGTAAAATATTGGTCAGATATACATTAGTACAGTGTTAAATTCTCATATAAAAACTTTCAGGCACTTGCGGTACATAGTAAACAAAGCAAAGCATCTGCACAATAACTATTGTTAAGTTCAAACAAATAAATTGACCTCCTCCTTCATTCACATCATAATGCATGAGCATTTGAGCGTTAGGTCTTTTATTCCTCATCTTTGATCAGCCACACCTCATTCCTGCGGTTGGTCAGTTTGAAGGGGCTGTCATATCCCGCTCTGTAGAACGGAGCCTCCTTGAATTTCATCCCATCCCTCTTGAGGCTCTCTGTCAGTTTCAGAAGCTCCGCACGGCTGCTCTCACTGTTCGCAAAGCCTCCATAGGTCCTACAAAAAAACAAGGCCTAGCAAACATGAAGCTATGACAACAATATTCTTTTAAACTAGAGAAAAGTAATGTAGTTTTTCCAAGATACTCGGTTTGACCTGGATATAAAATCCCTTGCAAAATAAATTGTCATTCAAAAGTTTAGAGTCTATAAGTAATATTAAGTTAATATTTATATAAAATAATTATCTTACACTTAGTAAGACTGCAAGATTCACTGATAAAAAGTTCAAAATAGCTTGAAATATATATATATATATATATATTTTTTATATCCATATCCATGCTTAAAAAAAAAAAAAAAGTCTACAATTTAAAAGCCCTCATCACAAACATACCTCACAAAAACCGTGACCTCATTTCTGTTCTCGATGAAAACATCTGGATCAGTGGGTTTGGGTGGGTCAGCCTGATGTTCCTCAGGAATGAAGAAGGACACGGTGAAGCTGCTTTCACAAGCGGGTCCAGCACCAGTCTCAATCTGACAGCTCACTGGTGCTGTCATCTCCACCTTACACTCTGATACATGACATACAGGAAAAGCGCTCAAATAAAGACGATATCCAAGGTGGTTCATTAATTAAAAGGTTTGGAAACATGCACTGTGACAGTGTCTGAAATATCTGCTAAAGCAATTTTGCAGGGAGTGTCATCTGGTGAATCATTAACACAGTTTACTCTGTGGGAACACAACCTGTCACATGCTTTTTATTATTATAAGCATTTCGAGATGTGATTCATTGCAGTCATGTAGCTCAGAAAACCTTCATTTTCACATAACTGAATTTTAGCTTTCTGAATGAGATTTCTCACCCATATGCTTATGCTATTTTCCATTGTATATATGTTATGTAATGAAAATGTCATAAACACAGGCCCAAAATGTAGTAATGGCTGAAAGTACTCATCTTGAATGTCTACTACAGAAAAACTTCTTTCTAGTCCTCTACAGGAACATGACCACTTACTCTTGTCATTATTCCCCTGAATGTATTTGAAGAGTCTTTTGAAGCCTGTGCCTAAGGCTGGATCCTGCTCCATGCCAGACACAGCTGTGCTGACCCAGTTTGTTGTGTGGTAAGTGCGGACTTCATAGTCTTCACCCTAAAAAGCATTTATTTATCAAATATGACTGGAAACATTTGAGTCATTAAACAATAAACCACAAGAAACGAGGTCTGCTTTAAACTAGACATGAGCAGACCACTTAAAAAAACTAAACATTAGCTCTGCTAATAAGCAATAAGTAAATATTAACAAATCCAAAGTCTGGAAGGTTTCTGGCAAAATCACACATGAATACGCACACACTAACCTTACTCTGTTGAGCAGTGAATTTTGGATGCTGGAGTCCAGAAGAAAAAAAAGTTTGACCGATGGCTTTAAGCATCTTCACTGTAATGCTGTTCAAAATTAAAAATGGATTTATAAAGTTGCAAACTATTTAGACAAAATACAATTTAGAAATTAATTACACTATGTCAGAATGAAGCTCCACACCTGACACCAGATGAATCTTTGTAACGATTTCATATTTTAACCTAAAATATCTTTATACATTTGTATAAAGGACGTGGGGAAAAAAATGGGAGATATTTATTTTTCCATAGGCCTTTACTTTTGGACGTAAATGGGATTTTATAGCCTACTACTCTGCCCATTTTAACATGATCATGAATAGGCTAACAATATTGTATGAGCAATTATAGGTAATAATTAAATGTTAATACAACTTAAATCTGTTGGTTCAAGTTTATACAGTAAATATGTCGCCATTCTGAGGAAAAGCAGCCTACACACTATAGCAGTCATGTTTTTCCCTCATACACGACTTAATAAAAAGTGCACACGGATGAATTTTGGCGACGTCTTTCCAAATGAAATCAAACTACTACTATTTTATACACTTAAGTTCTGAGATTGCAGTGGTAAATAAACTCACCTGTCCGCCGTTGAGCGCTAAAATGCAGCAAGTGACTGCAGACCCGGAGCTCAGGCGTGTTATAACTTCTAGATGAAGAAGATGCAGTTACGGACGCTACGTAACAAGTCTCCGCTTAAGTAACGCTTACACTGACACTTCCGTGTTTTTATGTTACATCACACATGAGAAGGCTCCGGTTGGTGATGACGAATAAAGGACACGTCCCAGCAACACCACTACTCTGGAAAATAAAAATTACATCAGTGCTCTTTACAACAATGGGACAAAATATTTGAAAGAAAATAATGGATGTAGATGATTTAATGTACATTTTATTAAATGTATGTTTGAACATTCATAAATAGTGATGCATTGAAAAGGCGTTAAATTACTTTGCAATAAATAAGGTAAACTAGAATCAGGCTGCAAACACTAATAGGCTACTCAAAATTTTCCATCATCACATCAATACTTTAATACAAACTAAAGGTTAATTGCAGACACACAATCTGAAATATTCCACTCACACTAGACACAAAAGCCTGTAAACATTTTGTCAGAGGAACATCCCCAGTGTGCAATAGATTGTGTGTAACTTGTCCAAAAATGACAATATTGAATCACTAATAAACATTAACTATGATATCAACATAAATTTAACCCTAAATTGAAAGCACTGCCACTTTCAACATGACCTGAGCACCATACACCTGTGACCAAAACTCATACACATAAAGACACACACACATAGCTATCAAATGGATCTCCCTGTTGGTTACTTCATCTTCAGAGCCATGTTTTTCCTACGTGGCGGCTCTCTCTGGACCTGTCTGGCTCGGGCACCGAACCCCAGGGACTGAAGAGATTCGGTGAGGAAGTGTAGAGTGGGAGTTACGCACAGCATTATCAGAAGCTTGGCATCCCCTCCTGTGGACAGGAAAACATGTCAAAAGGATGGTCAGGTGAGGCTTGGGAGGGAAGAATGTAGGTAGGCCTCGTCTATGACACTTATTGTGGCATGTTAAAATCTGACTGGTTGAACTGGTTTTAACTGTGGTTCAAATAAAAGCAAAGGAAACTCGCGTCACGCATTATAGACAATGACAAAATATTACAAAATCTTTATTCAGAGGCCATTAAGTGCAAAAAGTATGCATTTTTAAGTTCAGAATTTATTTACCAGGGACAAGGGACTGTCCATGACTGCCCCAGAATTAAGTTGAGTCAAATTTACTTATATAGTGCTTTTGACAACAATACACATTTACAAGTCAGCTGCAGAAAATTAGAGAGCTAAATTTAATATGCGGTCCCCAAGCAGGCAAAAGGAACATATGGCATAATTAAAACATTTGTAGAGAAATAATAATAATAATATACATAAATCATGATATCTAATATTTACCTGATAGCATTTTATTATTTTCAAAATAAGTTATCCTATATAAATGACATGTCCAAAATACATGCATATAAAAAAATGTCTGGCTTGTCTTTATCCATATTTTCTGGATGGACGGATGAAGACAGAATTTTTGAGACAGAATAGGGAACAAGTGTTTCACAGTCTTCATGTGTAAAATAGTGGTGTTTCACCGTAGATCTGCTCTCACCTATGGCGTCCTGTAGTAGATGTGTTAGTTTGTTGTTTCGGTAGGGTACGTGAGGTCGTCTTTCGGCTAGAGCTCCCAGAACATCAGACAAAGCCGAGAGACTGCGGTTTATACAGGAGCTTTCCCACAGAGCGGCACCGGTCATACCTGACATCCCTAAACACATCCCAAAACTATTCACAACCCCTATTCACATCTTCATTTACTTGCAGCACTTGAATGAAATTTGACCTGAGATTTAACACACCATAAACCTTGTTATGACTGAATATGGTTATTGTTTTATTTGACTGTAAAATGGTTTAAAAAGTAATTTCTCATGATGTTTTTGACAGACAGAGCACAACATTGCATCCTCTTACCTACACACTCGCTCCCAGCCAGGTCCACCAACTCCAGCTTGGTTTTGATGGGGGGCTGTGTGATGCTGGGCCGGGGGGAGGGGCATGGTGAGTGGCATGGTGAGGAGGCGGGGCTAGACGAGCGTGAGGAAGCGGCCCTGCGGCAGCGTGGGCTCCACCACTCCTTCTGAGACACCCGCTGGACATCCTGTCTGGCATTCTGTAGACGACGAGCTGCAACACACATAAATTACACCTTTATTAAAAAGGTGATTAGCTCTTTTAACTTTAGGGCGGGACTACAGAGGCCATATTGAGCATTATGATTTGTCCCATTGTCTGCCCATATGCCTGCCCATATGTCTCTGTGATGTTACACATCTGAATCCAAGGGCAATCTTTAAAAGGTCTTTCAGTGCTATCTTGAGAAACCTTTGGAATGAGCATTGGGCTCTCTTTTTAAAGTAGCAAGAAAGTGCTTGAATGTGTATGTGTGTGTGATTACTAATCTAGTGGGTGTGTGAGAAAATTGAGCTGTTTGAATGATTGTTTGTGTGTGCGTCTTCGGATTATACGTTCGGTTTCACTTAACAGCCATAACCGTGTGTGCTGCAGATAGCGGCGTATGGCTTGAGGGAACATTACAGCTTCAAAACCTATGAGTTGGGGGCTGGCATTCTTGACTGTATATCATACCTAGAGCCAGTGCATCTGGGCTTTTGGAGGTGAGAGTGACGATGAAATGAGATCTGGAGGAGTCCATGTGCACCAGGGTGGGACTGTGAGATCTTAGTTTTAACACAGAATTGATCAGCTGCATTACCTCTGCCGAGCTCCGCACCAACCTGACACACACACAAACAAGTCAAGTCAAACACATGCAAACCCATGACAGTCATGTGTGCATGCAGCAAAAGCTCAAAGTACAATGAAGAAGGTCAAACAAAAAAATAAATGCTGATTGTAAACTTACAGTAAATGCAAACCACACATTTACTGTTTACCAACACTGTTTGATATATTGCACAAATAAAAAGGGAACAAAATGTCCCAAACATCAAATATCATTTATTAAATTGACCACAAACTGCATAGATCAATTAATAATTTTTAACATGACATAGGCTGAATAGAAAAAAAAATGCTTTGACATCAACAACAGTATTTATGGAAAGCATATTCTCTTCCCTTTTAAAAATTGTTAATTTGGTAAATCTGTGTAAAAGTGGTTATTTTCTACATATACCTATACCTATTTACAGAGCGTATAAATAGTTTTGTATTATGAACAAACATGAATTAACAATGAACAAGTGTTATTTTAGTATCATTGAGATACTATAAAAGTTTGTATTAATAGTCAGAATTAGTTTTTTTTTATCATTTTATGTTTTCAATTTAATTTCAGTTGAAGTTTTGTAATTTTGTAATGTTTTTGTTTTAATTTTTTATTGTCTTTATATTTTTTATTTACATTTTTATATATTATCTTTTAGTTACTTTAGTACTTCATGTTTAACTAATGAAAAAATATATATTTTTAGTATTAGTTGTATTTAACTATAACAACCCTGCAGTAAACAATTATAAAACTATTTATAAGTTTATTTATAATTATATTTATTATAGATTAATAAATGCTAAAAATAATTGCTAGTTTATGATTCCAAGTGCATTAACTAATGTTAACAAACTGAAACCTTGAAAGCTGATCATTTATTTTGTTATCCTATGCATGATTATATAGTTAGTGGCACTTTTATAATTTGAACTGACCATTGTATTTTGTGAAACTGTTAAAATACAATAAGTTGAAATGTGTGATATGTTGTATCCTCATGCTGACTGCTGTGACTCACTCATATGTTAGGCAGGGCACCTGATGACCTCTCTCTTTACCCCAACTGTCTCCCCATCTTCATCTTTGGCCAGCAGGTCCAGAACTTCATTATTATAGACCTCCACCACTGACATCTCCACCGTATGACTGTCCGCTGGCTTCTCGGAGATCAGCCTGGAACATTTATCAGTACAGACAGACTTTATGTTGTGATATTGTAGATAAGTGAAACGTGTCATGATTTTAACTGTGCTGTGAGAGAGAAGTGAGCCGAAGCTTACTTGAATAGCTCATTGGCTGCTTTTGGAATGATGCCCTGTTGAGAGTCCTGCACTGCAGCTGTGGGATCCTCAGACCGGGAGCCAATCATTGTATGTGTCTTTCCACTGCCCGTTTGGCCATATGCCATGATACATACATTATACCTCAAATGAAGAAGAGATCTTTTTGTATATAAAATTTATATATTTAGTCATTTCATCACAGTATCGTCCCTAACAGTAATAGTGAATAGTTAAAATTGGTTGTATTAAATAGGACACTTACCCATCAAGTAGAGATGTTAGAAGGGGTTTCACCTCCTCAAACACAGTCTCTTGGCTGTCTTCTGGACCATGTACTCTGCAATTCAACAACAAAAATTACAGACAGATGCTACATTATCCACCACCGAAGTTTACATTTTATGCTATGTCTAAATACCTCTCAAACTCAAATATTTTGTTCATTACAGGACTTGAGGTTTTGGCGCAGTTCACTAAAACAGAGTCCTGCAAAACAAGGGTGGTCAGAGAGTGCAGGGTGTAATACTAGACCATTATAATTTTATAGATCTCATAAACACTACAAACAATCAATTCACTCACATCATTGATCGCCTGCACTACTGCTTCACATGATGAAGATCTTAAAAGAAAAATGAGATTTAGTACACCTAAAAGACATACCGCATTCCCAAAGCAAATGGTTTCTGTATGAAATATTTTAATTTAAATTGAAATCACAGTTTATTATTAATTAACAGTTTTGTACATTCAAAATTTGTATTAATTTAATATGCATTAATCTACCACTATTTGTTCAGTATGTATGTAGATTACATTACCCATTGGTTGTGGGTGATCCTGGGATGTGATCAAAGTGTAAAATTGCTCCTACAGAGAGAAATGTTTTTATTTTTAGTATAACTGAATCATCCTGAATGCTTACACAGTCATTTTTAAGGATAAGTCAGGTAGAAACTGGTCTAAAATACTTTAAATATTCATAACTGAAATATTCAGGGATCAAAAACATTAGCCACCACAGCAGGCAAATAAAATAATACAAAATGTCATATCCAGTGTACTCCCTACATCTTGACTTTAAATAAATGGCAAATTGTTATATCTATAGATACATTAAGAACAGTAAATCAAATCAGAGAACCAAATACGTACAACCAGGGTGTTGTGGAGCAGCCTCCTCCTCACCCGCTCCTCTCTGCACCTCTCCTTCTCTTCCTGTAAAGAGCGTTCAAGTGCGGTCACCTGAACCCGGAGCTCTGCAGAAAACAAAACGGAAAAAAAAATCTTCACAACTATCTATTTGTGTACATTGGCATATGAATGCGCAAAGCAGTGCAGGATCAATTGAGTTAACATATAGAAACCATTAATCCATGGGACATTGCAGTAAATTTAATGACTTGACTATAGAAAAAAGTGAAGTGAATGAGCAATGTTGTCGGAAGCCAAAGAAAAAAAACTGAATGAGAAAATACTCGACAGAACCAAAATAAGCCACACTTTACAATATGAAACATTCAAATCACTTATTTTGTTCCACAGTAACACTGTCCAATAGCTACAGTACACCAAATAAACAAGTGTTATCTTTTAGGATCCTAAAACATGATGTGAATGGCAAAATACAGGTCAAATGCGATTATGTCTGCAATCGTCCACAAGTAGGCATGAAAGGGACAATCTGGTGCAAACGGACACACTAATTACAAACTAAACAACTCGTCAAAATTTAGACACTTTTGATACAAAATAAACACTAAATGATCTTTATGCAACTCAGTTCTGTGACTGCTTAGACGAGTAAATCGAAGATTACCTACGTCTCTGTGACCACTGGATGACTAATGGTCAGAAAAAAGGTGACTATATTTAATAACAGCCAAGCATTTAGCAAGAACTCAAACATCTTATAAATCTTTGTTTGCACTTATTTTTGAATGTTTTCAATCACAAACTACACTGTGACTGATTAAATAAATTCTGGGTTTATATAATTTTTCATACAAATACAATAGTTGATAGTGCCACGTGAAGTAAATGTGTGCCAACATCTAAATGCAAAGAAATTAATATTAAATTAATCCCACCAAACATCACTGGAAACAATAATGATAATGATCAATACAATATCAAACTTATATAATGACAGTGGAAAAACGCCAGCAAACATCACCATATATTGTAATCCTTGAATGTGTGCTTAAAAGCTTTTTGTCAGGAACATTTTTCATTTGCACTTTGAGACATAGTGACTTTTATAAATACAGCTATATAAATGACAAGGGATAAGATCCACAGGCCCCGCGGGAGGCTTGTCACCATGGTGTGGAGGTGACGCACAGGACACATAACCTTACTGTCCCTGCTGACAGCAGCTTTTCCTGGAGGAGAGGCTGGGGGTGGGGAAGTGTGGATAATCTCTGAACACTGCACCATATTCCTACCGTCACAACACGGCTGCTTTCGTGATAGAGAAGTAGACAGATGAAGGAAGAGACTTGGTGAAGAATGCAGGGAATGAGAGCAGAAGATTAAATACAAGAGGACATGGAGATTCAGAGTTGAGGTTCATAATCTTGGCCATCATGTGACCTTGCCGTTTGACTGAATATAAGTGTATGTGCATGTTATTAGTGAATGAGACCCATTAAGTGTATTTGGAGACAAATATTCATAGACAATACAGATGAACTGATATACTGGTATCTGAGTTCACACTCACTCTGAAGGTCATCACTTTGGAAATCCTGAATAGCATTTCTGGCAGTGCCCACACATTCAAACAGCTGCTTGCTTTGTTCCTCCAGCTCTTTAGCAAACCCCACGTAGATGGCAAAACATCTCTCAAGTCCTGTTTCAGCATCTGAGAGCAACACAGAGCACATGATGATGCTGGATTTGCATTGTAGGACTTTAATATAGATAATATAGATAGAAATATAAATATTTTGTAACAAACATGTTGACTCATTTTTGATTGATTTAATGCATCTAACTGAAAAAAAATATATATCTTTTATCATAATAAAATGATTATCATATTTATACACCATGGTATTTAGATTGCACTCAAATCTACTTCAAATATTACCATAATATTATCATAACATTTTTGTACATGGATCTCCAACCAAAGGTATATTTCTGGTCTGTACTTCATACACAGATATTAAGCACGTGAGTAAATTAGGTGAGACTGGCGAGCACCTGTCGCCTGTCTGCAAGCCACTTATCCTGCAGTGAAACCATCTGGCAGGTCAAACACTTAACTGCGGCGGAGGGTCGAACCCCATTAGTGGAGTTTGATGCACTTCACACAGAATGTGCATCATCCATACCTCAGCGAGTCTCAAATGAAGGAGAGCGTTCTCTGTTTCCAACTCCAAAATACACTCCTCATTACTCTGAAATGAGAAAGAAAGAGAGGGCCTTATTGTTATGAAACTACACAGAATAGATGTAATAATACAATGTATTTTTAAAATAAAAATGATTCAAGTAAAGTAAATTTCAAAATTTAACTGATCATCAGATCATCACCTGTGGCTGTGTCTTAAAATCATAGTGAGTTATTGCCTACCTAGACAACACATCTGGGCATCATTCGAATGAGCCTACAAAACACAAAATGCTGTCTAATCTAGGTCAGCAGCTCTCTAGGTTTTAAGACACAGCCATCCCTTACGAAAAGACAATTATGGCGGCTATGGTACACATGGTATGGGATAATTTTTGACACAGGCCTATAGACCATGGTACTGAATAATTACCCTATTCATAGCCTATACCAAGGTATTTACATAGTATTCAAATGCACGCCAAAGAATACCATAGTATTACCAAAGTACACTCACCTAAAGGATTATTAGGAACACCTGTTCAATTTCTCATTAATGCAATTATCTAATCAACCAATCACATGGCAGTTGCTTCAATGCATTTAGGGGTGTGGTACTGGTCAAGACAATCTCCTGAACTCCAAACTGAATGTCAGAATGGGAAAGAAAGGTGATTTAAGCAATTTTGAGCGTGGCATGGTTGTTGGTGCCAGACGGGCCGGTCTGAGTATTTCACAATCTGCTCAGTTACTGGGATTTTCACGCACAACCATTTCTAGGGTTTACAAAGAATGGTGTGAAAAGGGAAAAACATCTAGTATGCAGCAGTCCTGTGGGCGAAAATGCCTTGTTAATGCTAGAGGTCAGAGGAGAATGGGCCGACTGATTCAAGCTGATAGAAGAGCAACTTTGACTGAAATAACCACTCGTTACAACCGAGGTATGCAGCAAAGCATTTGCGAAGCCACAACACGCACAACCTTGAGGCGGATGGGCTACAACAGCACAAGACCCCACCGGATACCACTCATCTCCACTACAAATAGGAAAAAGAGGCTACAATTTGCACGAGCTCACCAAAATTGGACGGTTGAAGACTGGAAAAATGTTGCCTGGTCTGATGAGTCTCGAATTCTGTTGAGACATTCAGATGGTAGAGTCAGAATTTGGCGTAAACAGAATGAGAACATGGATCCATCATGCCTTGTTACCACTGTGCAGGCTGGTGGTGGTGGTGTAATGGTGTGGGGGATGCTTTCTTGGCACACTTTAGGCCCCTTAGTGCCAATTGGGCATCGTTTAAATGCCACGGCCTACCTGAGCATTGTTTCTGACCATGTCCATCCCTTTATGACCACCATGTACCCATCCTCTGATGGCTACTTCCAGCAGGATAATGCACCATGTCACAAAGCTCGAATCATTTCAAATTGGTTTCTTGAACATGACAATGAGTTCACTGTACTAAAATGGCCCCCACAGTCACCAGATCTCAACCCAATAGAGCATCTTTGGGATGTGGTGGAACGGGAGCTTCGTGCCCTGGATGTGCATCCCACAAATCTCCACCAACTGCAAGATGCTATCCTATCAATATGGGCCAACATTTCTAAAGAATGCTTTCAGCACCTTGTTGAATCAATGCCATGTAGAATTAAGGCAGTTCTGAAGGCAAAAGGGGGTCAAACACAGTATTAGTATGGTGTTCCTAATAATCCTTTAGGTGAGTGTATATCTCTACTGCATAATAACATGTAGAGATACTTTTTGTGGGTGGCATCACACAAAAACAAGACGAATATGGTCACAGGCCAAGACTAGAGGTCTGGTAACTTTTATATTATATTATATAACAATGTAATATAATATTATATTCTATTTCTAAAATTATTATCGGCTCAAAAAAATAATATAGCAATAAAACATAACGACAGTAGACATGTCTGTAAATCAAATGCAATCAAAGCGTCAAAACATTATTTACCAGCCCGCCTGTTCTTTGACATTCAGACATTATAAGAGGAAACTCACCCGTACTTAGTGCTCTAGAAGATGGACTTCATGTGAAAAAGTCTCGATTAATAAAGAGCGGCATTGTGAATGAGAGTCATAACAGAAAGTTAAATGAAGCACTTGTTGTTCAGTAGGGACAGTACATGATGAGCTCGCGAGGTCTGTCAAAGGTGTAATCCGATTACCTGCCTATTTGGCGTCGTCCTGTTCGGTGCTTTCTTATCTATATTTAACATGTCATATGTAGTATGATCCTGTCTGTGCATTTATTAACTATGTGGGCTTGATATGTGCATTTTGACTGGTTTAAAACCCAACAATCTGTACCACACTCACACTGATCAGGCCGATGAAGAGATCAGCGCCATTGAGATTAGGTGCCCTCTACTGGTTACTTTATTAATTGTCACATTAATAATGCATAGGTTGAAGCCACAATTAATGTAAACTGATTTAAACAGCTGCTAACTGCAACATTTCATGAGGTTAATATATATTTTGCTGAACATCTAAAAAATATAGCATCATGAATGACAAAATGCTGAGATTTGCTAAATAACCACATTACTTTATATTAGAAATACATGCAAAAATAGTAAAGAATTCGAACATGCATTAACATTTTTAGGTTAAAAAAGTGGCCCAGTTTATTTGCATTCACTGTAGGACACAGGGCTCTCCATTAAATTCTTTATTAAGCAGTACGATTAAGAGTACAACGCAGGCTAAATATGTAAACATCTTTTCCCCTGAGGTATAAATTAACATTGGGAGAGAGTATTAAAAGCAGACTATTGGAAGCACAGGATAGAGGCTAATTTTGCCTTTTTGGCACATTTGACATTTTCTAAGGCAGTTTTCTATTGCACAGTGTAGACAGGTCTTATCTAAATACTAGGTCCAATTTACAATCTGCAGCAAACAGATCGACTCCATTCAACTGATGGATTAAATCACACAACTCAACATGATTTTCATAACTCTATCCGGTTATCATTGATATGCTTGTGGCAGACCCAGTTTTAATACCAATAAAAGCTCTACTATAAGAGTAAATCAGCAACCATAGACGATTAACACAGAAAAGGAATGTCTTAAAAGCTGGTATACAATAAGTCCTCTTTATGTACCATAAAATCACAAAAGACTGAAGGGAATACATTAGTGTTAAGTGAAAATGCCTCAGATCCAGTGTATATGATGATACATTAGAATAATTTCACCAAAATTGGCCATATGTGAATTTTACTACAGGTTTCCCTTCCTTTACAATATATATAAGTACTGACTTGAGTATGTACTTGCTTTAGTCTCATCATAGCCTGTTAAGGTACATGACATTTAAGGGCTGATTAATAGCACACACGATAACAGTGTGGAAATAATTTGCCTATTTCAGCAGTACTCAGCGCTTATTCTCTCTCTACACACATTGCAATACCCATCCCACCTCCTATACACAATGAAGCAATCCCTTTCCGTCCCCCTGTCCTCTGAAGCGCATGAAGCAGGGTCACCAACACTCTACAGCCAGACGTACCGAGGGGATGTCCGAGAGAGATCGCCCCTCCACACACATTCACCTGAAGGAACAGAGACAAATGAAGTGGTAAATTAACTATAAACTAAAAGAATGGAAAAAATTAGACAGATGAGTATTTGTCTTTCCATAAATATTATTATTACATTTAGGCAAAGAATGGAGAATTCTTTGCCTTTAATTTAGGCAAAGAATGATATTGCAATCTTGTTACTGTGGCACAGAAATCATTGGGTAACTGTGTCAATATAATATTGTGTAAAGCATGAAGCAAAGTATTTATAAAGTGGAAGAAATAACCCACCTTATCAGGGTTTAAACTGAGCTCCTTTACCACTGCAATGGACTGAGCAGCAAACGCTTCATTTATCTCAAACAGATCAACCTCATCCAGCCTCCATCCGGCTTTATCAACCTGGTTAGAAAGCAGATACAATTCACTTTAAAAAGCTAGCCAAATTTGTTGTAACAATAAACTGGCAAGGACTGTAGCCAAAAACACATATATTACATTATACTATATTATGAACCAAATTCTAAATCTGTGTTTTTATGGAATTATATCGGTCCTCTAAGTTCTATTTCAGGATAAGCACTGATTACAAGAATTCATTCTTCATTCATGTGGATGAATTAGGCCCTGTGATGACTCAACAGATACTCACAGCTTTTCTAATGGCTGGAATTGGCCCTGTGCCCATGACTGAAGGGTCAAGGCCTGCCTGAGCCCAGGACGTGATGCGTGCCACTGGTTTTAAGCCTCGTCTCTGGGCCTCTGATTGGCTCATGAGAACAGTAGCTGCAGCTCCATCATTTATGCCTGGAAAAAACCAATGGAAGAAAAATTACTGTTACTCTATGCAGTGAAAATGACACTTAAATTATGTCATTATTGAGTGTCAAAGATGTCACCATTTACCTGATGCATTGCCAGCTGTCACTGTACCAGAACCATCCTTCACAAAACAAGGCTTCAGTTTGGACATAGCATCGATATTACTGCCATGCCGCGGAAACTCGTCAGCTTTGACCTCGACTGGACCTGATATGGTAATAATAGGTTTATTTGAATTTATATTCAGTGTCATCAGAGATAAATACAAACTTAAGGAGATACAAACATTCCACAAAATAAAATCAGAATTTTTGTTATTTTCAAACTTCATTTATTAGAATTTAGAATCTGCATAAGATATTAAGACTTGATTTCAGAATGTGCACCTTCGCAATTTTTTATGGTTTTCACAAAAATATTAACAGTACAACTGTTTTCAACATTGATAATATGAAATGTTCCTTAAGCACCAAATCAGCATATTAGAATAACATCATTAGAGTGATGAAAAGTGATTTGACAATTTTACTGGTTTTACTGTATTTTTTATAAAATGAATGCAGCTTTGTGACCATAAGAGACTCATTTCAAAAATGTAATAAAAAAAACCCACATATATATATATAAACCAACCCCAAACTTTTGAATGATAGTGTTTAAATATTTATTGAGATACTGAAAAATAAAAAATAATATATAAATATTAAAAATGAAATCATATTTCTGAATACAAAGAGCATTTTACCTTTCCTAGAGGGAACAGTAACTGGCACAATCTCCTGGTCAAAATATCCAGCCTTCTGAGCTGCTTCAGTTCTGTTCTGTGACGTCACAGCAAACTGGTCCTGAGCCTCACGGGACACCCCCCACTGCTTGGCCACATTCTCAGCTAACACAGACACATGACCAAAACTAGATCAGTTTCCCAATTAAAGGACACAAAAAAGGTAGGTAGTCCGTTTTAAGAAAATACCTGTGACTCCCATGTGGTAATTGTAAAAGGCGTCTGTGAGTCCATCAGTCAGTATAGAGTCCTGCAAAGTAGCATCTCCCATCTTCACCCCTGACCTCATCTGCACTATATGAGGAGCCTGACAGACAAAGTGCTGCATGGTTATCATCACCTGTTACTTAAAGATAACAGAAGTGCCCCTTACAGCTGTCTTACCTGGCTCATGCTCTCCATGCCTCCTGCTACTACTATAGTGGATTCTTTAGTCATGATGGACTGAGCACCAAGACACACAGCCTTTAGGCCAGATCCACAGATCATCTGACAGCTCCATGCTGGCACTGAGTATGGGATACCAGCAGCAACACTTGCCTGCCGGGCAGGATTCTGCCCATGACCTTAAATAAATGTAGGAGAAGACTGTCATCCACAAGTGAACTTGAGCTTTGTGCATTACTCTCATTGATGAGCTCTGTATTTATATGGTGGTTAGTAGGCCAAGTTTTCTACATGTAGTCAAAGTTCTACAGTCTTTGATGTAGTGCTATACCTGCAGTGAGGACATGACCCATGATGACCTCTGAGACGTCTTCTGGCTTTACATTGGCCCTCTTAAGCACATCTTTAATGACTAATGTCCCCAAATCATTGAGAGGTATACTACTAAGGGCTCCATTGAATGATCCTGTCAATAAAAAGCAAAAATATTGATACTTTTGTTTCATCTAAATAATATAACTTATGGAAGAAAGCAAAAAGGCAAATGAAGCCATATTGCCCATATACTGCTTTTATCATGTCAAAATCATAAAGAGCATGCATGTAAAAATAAATAGACAAAAAAAAGGAATCTTAACGCTGTTTCTAATTTACTAAAGCTATGCTGTTATTTCATTTGACTATTGGTATTATTTCCATGAATAAAAGTTAATGGTCAGAATTAAAAATAAAAAAGTATGTATATATGAATGATAATGTTTTAGCAAAGGTTTATCTGGATGACCAATCAATAACATTTCTCCAAGCCATGGCGCTACAATAAATGAACCAATCAGAGCACGAGAACACTGATGAGAACGCCGAGCAACCAATCAGAGCAGCTTTTCTTCTGCACCACAGTGAGACACTACACGAGCATTAGCTAATTAAAATAAACACATACTTTGACGATATACAACTAAAGCAAACAGACTCTCTTTCATCGGCTTAATCGCGCAGATTATTATTTGTTTAGCTCAATAACTCAGGAGTTAGTGATACATGAAAACGTTCTAGTATAATGTCAACAAGCTGCCTCAGGATCTTTTACAGTCTATGCTCAGGATTCACTGCCGTTTGCAGCTAACGTTACAAAGAGGTGCTCAGCATCGTGTGGAAAATATCATCATAATATGATACATGACATTTTGAGAGCTTACCTATAGGAGTCCTTGCGGCAGAAACAATAACAATCGCATCCGTGTTCATCTTTGCTGTAATGCTGGTAGGTTCCTCGTTATGTGTCCTGTAGGCTAGCTCGCTCTATATATGCAGGCTGTTAAGAGCCTCCTACTTCACGCTGTCTCATTCATTTGAGAAGACGAAACTAGCATCATAACCGAGATCTGCGAGTCTAATGCATTGGTTTTATTTCGGTGTTGCGCCATCTAACTGTGTGGATGTCTAACAAAAGACAGGAAAACTTGCTTTTGCATACTAGAACTCACTAAAAATCTGTTTGATTAAAAAGCCACTTTACAGTTTCACTAAATACACACATTTAAATAAATTTTACTGATTAGGCATTAAATCGATGACATGTTGATAAACAGATGGAATGGTTTTGATAGAATTTATTCAAAGCAGAAAATCAAAGCAAGGTTTGAATCATATTAAAATTCTTTATTGATATTTGGTCAGTACATGAAAAGGATTGAAATCAGAATTTAACAAGATACATCTCAAAAAACTACACACAAGTCAAAAAAAAAAACGTTTTCTCTCGTCATGTAGAGGAACAAAAAGAAAAGTTCAACATCAGGAAACTAAGGACTGTCTGAACTTGCAGTTTCAAGACTTAATTGAGCATTGATACATCACACGTAGCTAAATGATTTCCGAGATCTAACAAGTGAGCAAATGAACAGCACAGAACCAAGTGTTCATATTACTTTGACAGAGGAAAAATGGTTTAAAAGTCATTCATAAAAAAAAAAAAAAAAAGAATTCAAATATACAAACTCAATGTTGCTCATTTTACAAACGTAATCAGTTTTGAGCATGTCACAAATGCACTGAAATAGGTTATGATGGAAGGTCGGGTAGAAAACAAAAGTGATGCATTTGACCATTTCTCAAACAAGAACTAACTGGCCTGAAGTGTGTGATTTCCTTTTGTCGTGGTTAAAAAAAAAAACTGAAACTTTAAGAATGTTACAAAACAGACCCTGTGGAGGCATTGGAGGTGTTGGTGGCAACTGTTGCTGCAGACGAGTCCAGGCCATTCTGAGTACTGTGCCTCATACCCGCAGTCCTGCTGCCTTTGGAGACAGCAGCGGCCTCATGGGGGTCAGCATTGGAGTCTGTATCGTTCGAGTGCTGGGTCACTGACGTCTCGCTGCCTGTTGGTGAGTCCACGCTCTCATAGCCTGCACTTAGTTGAGTCATGTACCCTTCTCCACCCCTCTGGCTCGCTGCATCTTCTGAGTGGTTGGACTGTTTTGACATGCCACCATGAGTGGGGCAGGAGACAGATGGCGATGGTGGGTAATCTTCATCTGCGCTGCTCGCTTCCCTATACAGACTGGACCCAGATGCGCCCCTCTGAGATGAGCTCCCGTTGGAGGGTCCGTTGGACACCCTTCCACAGTCTTTCGCAACATTTGAGCAGGAGGAGTTTGCAGGTTCGCTTTGAATGGAAGGTTCAGAGGCCGCTGAAGGCGAAGTTCTGCTTGGACCAGCTCCGCTAGAAGTGCCTTGGGAGTTCAACTGAGACAACTGCTGCCTGGTTTCCCTCAGCTGCTGCTGAAGAACCAGGATGGTGCTCTGCATGCCCTCCACCTCCTCATCCAGCTGAATGATGAAGTCATTGAGCTCTGGACCACACAAAATGCACAGGTACAACAAAGAGTGAGTTTAAAGTCTATAAAAACAAACCATGAATGGAGTTAGATGAATGGAGAGAGGTTTGGCTCACCATCTTGGCTGCTCTTGAGCTCTTCGCTGTACTTCTTCTGCAAGGCAAGCTCGGCCTCCAGCTGGGCAATGCGCCCCTGAGACAGCTGCCTGCCCAACTCCTGATTCTCCTGGATCAGCATGCGACATTTCGCCATCAGCTTCTTACCAGTCTGGCTGCAAGGGAAACAAGTCTAACATCACATGATGAACATGGCCACAGGGTCGACACAAGTGGCCACTGCATTTACAAACTGGGTGGTCACTTTAGCCAACCAGAAACAGCTTCCAACAAACTCTCCAATGGCCACACTGGTCTTCAGCCTGGTAAATATTGTTGACCAGCAAAGTATGTTTACATGCACTTACAAAAATGCAAAAGAAAGCGGTATTCTGAAACTAGTAAATGCAAACAATGAGGTTCAATACGACTGAATTTCTGCAAGAGATTGAGCCTTAAGTGATCGAGTTCTTATAGCTTTTTAAAGAGTGCATGTGAGTGGAAAAGATCAGACAACTAAAAGTAACAAAGTAGTAGGAAAGCAAATTACCAATCGTGCCACATGTATATGCAGTTAAAAATGCACTGCTAACATGACACGTGTAAATGCAACGGCATTTTGGCAGCTCACTTGCAATAAGCAGTTTTTCCTGGTGTGCATGTAAACATAGTCAACGACAATCAAGAAAATCAAGTAACAGTTCAAACAATTCTGGGAAGAGATGGTTGAACAGTTATCAGACCAAATGAAGTTAAACCAGAAGTACAATACATCTGAACATATGTAGTATGGAAGCATTCCAATAGGCCATTGCACAAGTTGCCAAACCAAGTTCATATAAAAATCTAAAAGCAAAGATGATCACAGATCCAATGAAAGTACCTACCTGTTAATCTAAAAACCAGCTATGAGCAACCAAGCAATAATAAAATCAATTGAGACTTAATGTTATTGTGACTGGTCTTGTACTAAATGACAGAAGGTTAAAAAAAAAAAAAAGTGCTAGAAATTTTCCAGACAATAGACAACACAATTTCTTGTATTATCATTGAGATAAAATAACTGCAAAGCTGGATGTGCCAGTGCACTTAATTTAAATCAGCAGCATATTTTACTCTTCCATTTAAGGTTAGGTAAATGCAACCCACATCTCCTGGAAAACTCTGAGACTGTAATGATATATGATATAGTGTATAAAGATGTATTCAGTACCATTAAACTTTAATGAATTGAATGGTCACTAGGGTGCTTTGGTGCCAAATACAGTAGTTAGTAATACTACTGTCCTCAAACTAAATGACTTGGAATCGTTTCAGAGAAAATGCTGGCATTTAATATAAAAAGCAGTTTGAGGTTAAACGTGAGGTCAAATATAGAATATTTCCTTAAACTGGTTAACCATCTTTTCTGGGCAACCTGCTGCAATGAAATCTCTGATGAATTATATAATGCCACTTTAGAGCAGACAATATTTCGAAAGACTTCGTAACAAAGAAAATTGCCTAACCCAAATTGTTTTCGATCTCTAAAACTATTCTTGAATCACTCAGATTGTAAATGCAACTATATCGTTAAAATGTAATAAATGCTATAAAATATCTACAGAGCAAAAAACCTGCAATAGAATTGAACGTGACCCAAGGGAAATGAACAAAACCACTGAAATCCTCACTGGGTGACCGCAAAATAAATAGTGGATTAGAAAAGGTACACAAGATAAATACAAATATTATACACAAACATTTAAACAGCTTGAATAATTTCCTCTAACACACATTGCACATTTGCATTCACATTGAAAAAAATAAATAATTATGTTTGCATCTGCAGCAGCGCAACAGCCAATTTAAGATGATTACCAGGTCGGTCAATTAATTTGGACCACACTGCTGTAAATGCAAGGTGCATTTCCAGAGCAAAAGCAAAGTATAATGTTACGAACACAAAAAAGAAAGGGTTTGAAACACTGTACCGTATGTCGCACCTGTGAGATGAACATATACCAAAGTCTTTGCAGATCAGAAAGTCTGATTCCTCCCCCAAAGTCTTACTTCATAACAAAGGCTTCTGCCCCAAAGTCTTAAGATTGCTTAACTCCTCCCCATTTCATTGCATCACACTACATTCCCACCTCCCTGTGTTAACATTCTAGATTCTTAATCAGAGTCTCAAGGCCTCTACGATGGAGTTTAAATGGGGCCATATTCCTCTGCAACACATTTAGTAGGGCCATGTCATTTTTTAAATGTTCAATCAGTGATCTTTAAACTACAGTTCAATCAGCTCCAGAGCCAACGCTTTGCTCAAGTCTTTCATAGGCCGCCTTTTTTGTTACAGGAAGCTTTCTAACATGGGCTGGAAGGGGGCGTTTCCGACGTGACCACCTCTTCAGGAACAGTCCCGATTCCTTCAGGCTTCTGTACCATGAGGGGTGTGGGGGGAGAGAGAAAGCTGAAACAAAAGTGTCACCTGACCAAAACTGTTGTGTTTTGCTCTGAATTTACATTACGGTATTTGTAATAGCAGGGCAATACGAAAGAAAAATGTCTTTTGTTCTGAGCTTTGGCTTTAAAGTCTGAGTCTCGTTGTGAGCAAAACATTTCAGTCTTCCCCCACCATTATCTGCACTCCTGCAGAGGAGAAGGTGGGGGGTGAATCAGGAAAGTCTTGACTTTTTGTTTGGAGGGGGGTGGGGAGTTATTTTAGTTTACCTATCAGGTGTAAATTTCCAGGCACTCAGTTCATTTTGGGCTTGCTCCAGTTTGTCTTTAGTCTGTTCCAGTTCAGCCTTCATTTTGAGGAAAAATAAGTTGATGGCTGGGTCCACCATGGACGATCTCAGCTGAGCCGCACTCGGTTGCTGGACTTGCTTCAGGTACTGGATTTGGGTCTGAAATGTAAGAGAGACCATTAAAATCTAAGCATGTAAAAAAAAAAAAAAAGACAAATATCCATGTGAATGTAGGCATGTGACGCTCAGTCTGTAAAAAAGAACTCTTCAGCTTTGAAGCTAGTATACTATTAAGTAACGGTTTAAAAACAGGACCTTTACATCAATTGGTTAATAAGTATATATTACAAGTATTACAGTATGTAATGTTTCATTAATAAACAGTAGCTTAAACAGGCAAACTGTGCTTTGGGTTCCAAATCTTAAAATAAGAGCAACGAAAATCTAGATAGGTTAAAACTTCAAACTTTCATTTGTACCTGCAACAGCTGTAAAAATGAGTAAAACTGATGCCTGACTCGAAGCTGCACTCGAATGTGCAATTCTGTGGTCATCCACTATCCCACATTTTCCACCAACATGCATTTGTTTTACTTTTAGTGGGGTGTTCCCATGTTGAAATGCTGGAAGCAATATTCTAATGTCTGCATATGTACACCAAATTTGATGAATTACAGAGATCATTTGCATAATAAACATTAGGATAAAGATTTGACTGAAACACAACAGCAGCTATTACTCAAATAAATATTCACAGATGCTTCACAAATACAACTAATGTGTTTAAAATCTTAACACTTCTAATCCACTTTCATTTAAATACTACATCCACATGCTGTGGAAATCTAAACCTCTACTACACTCCAGCAGAGACACTAAATATCATTCAAGCAAGCTGACCCAGTTCCTCCAATAAGAACGGACCATAAAGCAGAAGTAAAAAAGGAGACATAATAACACACTTACTGTACACTCTTGCATTTCCTGCTCTTTAGTAGCAAGCCTCATCACCAGGATGTTTTCTCGGCGTGCAGATTCCTGCTGTTGCTGCTTCAACTTCTCCTCAGACTCTTTCAGGCCCGTCACATCATTGGCTGCAGACATTTCAACGTAAAAAAAGATGCATTACTTCTAGACATTTCATTTTCTGCACAGCATTACACCTAGTACTTAAACCACTCAAGATTTAATTATTCAGAACATCTGAGATGTGCAAACTTACAGTTTAAATCTGCATATTTTGTCTCAAGCATCTGGACATAAGTTTCCTGCTGTTTCCACCTACACCCGGAACGAAACATCAGTTTTACAATCTGGAAAGCTTCAATGTGCATACTCTTAAAGATTATTGGACAACAGAATGGCTACACACCTTGTACACAGCTCCTCTCGAGTCAGGGTCTTCATGTCAGATTCACTAAGGCGAACCTGCAAGGACATAAAAGGGAAATAAAGACTTATAAAGAGACCATGTCGGCGGAAAGGTACTCATATAATCAGATTAGACTGGGACAATGAGCTCACCTTCTTCGGGAGAGGTTCTTCATTGGTCATTCTGATCTCTGTGAAAGACAGAAGTGGACAAATCATGATCAATATGAAGCACAGACCTAGAGACAGTGGCGTGGATTTCACACGCCTACACATGTGCTATTACAAATACAGGCCACCAGGCGAGAGATTCGCTTGCTTTTACATCAACGCAACAATTAACAGATACAGGGGAAGAATTATCCTGTTTATATCACTTCGCAGTCGTGCATTTAAAAAACAAGTAAGCGTAAAAACGTTGCGACAATTAAGAAAAATTCAGTTGCTCGTTTAAAAACGAAACTGCTCAACTTAACAGGGAAATGCATTTCATGCATCTTCGTCTCCACATTTCACCTTTTATAAACGAAATAGCAACCTAATCTTATCAGCCTCCACAGAATTTTTACAGTTACCTTATCTTTGCGCGAAAAAACAATAACCTTATCTTCCAGGGGAAACGAGTTTAAAGAGTTGACATGCTAAACGGTCTGCGCTGCACACCACCGCGCCATTCTCATACAATCTCATGATGCTCGTTTCTGTCGGGGAAATGTGAAGCTTACGTAGCCGACAATGCATGTTCATCTTAAAATAAAATCAATAAAATATCGCCAATAGACGTGGAGTAATAAAAATTTGCCGGCGCCTTCTTTGAGCAGTTTCGCTGTCACAAAATGGCGGAGAAGGAAGAGACTCTCCCTCTCCGAGGAGCAGCACTTTATCTGAAATAAGAAAATGTAACCTTTAACACTTACCAGACCCGATTCACCTCGACCAGAATGACGCGTATTTCTTCCAATATGAGCTCTTAAGCAGTTATTGTAAATTATGAGTTTCTCTGGAGGAGGAAAGGCTACGTTTATGATTTAGACGGAGGGGACTGCGGCCGCCATGACCAGCGTGCGCGCGATGTTCAGCAGCATAGCATCAGTGTGTTCGCACGAGCGCTGACGAGGAGGAGGAGCACGAGCACGTAAACGACGCAATGTTGCCATGTTGGGCAAGTATAGGTCTCTGCAGCAAAGTAATGGGAGTTACCAGATCGGGGCGTTTTTAGACCATGTGTCCTGATTGGCTGACGTCATAGTGATGGTAGGTTTAGGGGTGGGGTTAGGTAAGGGGGATCATTTTGTTTGTATGATTGAGAAACTCCCAGCAGTTTGAAAACACCCACAAATTCAGAAACGCCCTCTTTTACTCTGCAGAGACCTCAATCTCATGTTGGGGGCTGCTTCATAAATCAAGTTTACCGAATAAACCAGGCTTATTTCAGTTAGTCTGATTTATTGTCATTTGAGTTGGTTCAAAATAAGTCAGACTAACTGTTTATTTGGTAAACGTGTTTAATGAAACAGCCTTCTGGTCTCCATCAACTGATAGTTATACCGAGTATGCACAACTTTTAATTAAAAATATACAAAATGCATATAATAGAAGTTCATAATATAATAAACCAAACAGGACATAAGGTTATTCACTTGATAAACTGTTAATAATAATAGTAGTAGTAGTAATAATAATACTTGGCTTATTACAAAAATTGTCGCGTTGTGTTATGATTGACCCTCATAGCACAAATAAAGTGTGCCTAATATATGTGTCACATATACCCACATACTGTTCGGTCACATATATGACATTATTCATTTCTTTACTTGCTTTGGTTTATATTCCTCCTTTAGTCCCAGGGGCTGTTTCATAATTCAAGTTTACCAAACAAGCCAGGCTTATTTCAGTTAGTTCGACTTATTTTGAACCAAATAAATTGACAACAAGTCAAACTACCTGAAATAAACCTGGTTTATTTGGTAAACTTGAATTATGAAACAGGGCCCTGGGTTTGTGCTCCCCCAAAGTGATCATTCATTTTTGGTTTGCCTTTTAGAGCTTATTGCGTGTTTCTTTCGCGGGATCTGGCAACACAGACATATTGCTACTGTTCTCTTTAACATGTTTACCAGATACATCCACGAACCTGTGCATTACGTCTGAGCTAACTATATTTTCATGCCACATAAGAGGGCTTGTGTAATTCTTAACCCACCATCGGATTTTCTTTTGGGATTATTTCCGTTTTAATCCACATTGAACAATTAATTGTGCTGTAATGTGAGATATAACAACATTCACTGTAAAAGTAAGGCCTAGAATGACTGGCTGAATTATGCCAGTTGGCACAGGGGGTGCTCGTTTTTTTGTTTTTTTTATTTACCGTCTTTAATTTACACAAATCGTCTTCATCTGAGATATATAAAAAAAAAAAAAAACGATCTGATCTAATATTTTACTCGTAAACAATGTGTATTGTGTAGTCTATGAACAATGACAAAAAAATAAATGTTTTTTTGTGTCTCACCCCTATTTTGAAATAATGGTACGCTCCAGTCCAAGTTGAAGTTGAAATTTCAAGGGCAGGCTGTAATGGAGAGAGCTTAGGTTTGTGAAGTGTATGTGTCGCTGTTTGACGGACTAAAGCATGCTGTGCAGAGTCGGATATATCCGCAGGTAAAGATAAAGTCTGAATAAGCTCTCATATTGTGTGATGCTAACTGAATAACCAGGCCTTTTAAATTATTAAATCAAAGGCGGTAAGAATAAACTGCGCACTTTTATGTTTGGTCGAGCGACCAGGCTAACAGCATCAAACTGTGATAGTTTGCGTAACTGATATTGCGAGTGCAATTTCACTCGTTATTATAGATATGTGTTGATTTAGAGTTTTGTACATGAAGTTGCATTTAGCTACCCCCGATTTGAGGCTGCCAAACAACAGCTTAGCCTGTTATAAATATCTAATCCATTAATTATGTGTACAGCTAGATTTTATTTGAAATAACTGTAACGTTACAAACCTTTTGGGACAATAGTAGTAATAAACCTTATCAGAAGACACTGTCAAATCAGCTTCACTATAGCTTTGGTGGAAACAGGCCTACTCAAAAATCACACTTACAGGTGCATCTCAAAAAATTAGAATATCATGAAAAAGTTCATATGTTGTTGTAACTTATTTCAAAAAGTGAAATTTTCATATATTTTAGATTCATTACATGTAAAGTAAAACCTTTCAAAAGTTTTTTTTATTTTAATTTTGATGATTAGAGCTTACAGCTCGTGAGAGTCAAAAATCAGTATCTCAAAAATACTACAATATTTACATTTGAGTTTCAATTAATGACCATCCCTACAGTATAAATTCTGGGTATCTCTTGTTCTTTGAAACCACAATAATGGAGAAGACTGCTGACTTGGCAATGATCCAGAAGACGAACATTGACACCCTCCACAAAGAGGGTTGGTCACAGAGGGTCATTACTGAAAGGTGTGGCTGTTTACAGAGTGCTGTATCAAAGCATATTAAATGCAAAGTTGACTGGAAGGAAGAAATTGGGTAGGAAAAGGTGCACAAGCAACAGGGATGACCGCAAGCTTGAGAATACTGTCAAGCAAAGCTGATTCAAACACTTGGGAGAGCTTCACAAGGAGTAGACTGAAGCTGGAGTCAGTGCATCAAGAGTCACCACGCTCAGACGTCTTCAGGAAAAGGGCTATCAAACCACTTCTGAACCAGAGACAACGTCAGAAGAATCTTACCTGGGCTGTGGAGAAAAAGAACTGGACTGTTGCTCAGTGGTCCAAAGTCCTCTTTTCAGATGAAAGTAAATTTTGCATTTCATTTGGAAATCAAGGTCCCAGAGTCTGGAGGAAGAGTGGAGAGGAACAGAATCCATGTTGCTTGAAGTCCAGTGTAAAGTTTCCACAGTCAGTGACGATTTGGGCTGCCATGTCATCTGCTGGGGTTGGTCCACTGTGTTTTCTGAAGTCCACAGTCAACGCAGCCATCTACCAGGAAATTTTAGAGCTCTTCATGATTCCTTCTGCTGACAGGCTTTATGGAGATTTCATTTTCCAGCAGGACTTGGCACCTGCCCGCACTGCTAAAGGTACCAAAAGCTGGTTCAATGACCATGGTGTTACTGTGCTTGATTAGCCAGCAAACTCGCCTGACCTGAATCTATGGGGTATTGTCAAGAGTAAGATGAGACACCAGACCCAACAATGCAGATGACCTGACCTGAAGGCCGCTATCAAAGCAACCTGGGCTTCCATTACACCTGAGCAGTGCCACAGGCTGATTGCCTCCATGCCACGCCGAATTGATGCAGTAATTCATGCAAAAGGAGGCCCAACCAAGTATTGAGTGCATAAAAATGAACATACTTTTCAGAAGCCTGACATTTCTGTTTAAAATATGCTTTTTTTTTTTATTGATCTTATGTAATATTCTAATTTTCTGAGACACAGAATTTTGGGTTTTCATTATCTGTAAGCCATAATCATAATCAAGCCATAATCAATTCACTCTGTGTAATGAATCTATAAAATATATGGGTTTCACTTTCTGAAATGAGTGACAAAATTTTTGACACCCACATATGATAATCCCTTGCAAGATTCCCCCTTTGTTATATATAAAGACACTTAAATATTTTAATTTTTAAACTGCTGTCATGTAGCAACAATCCCATGAGAGCTTACCACATTAATTCAACATATCCTGCCAAATTCTTGCAATACTCTGATTGCAGTGCTTATTTACTTCATATCTTACCATATTTAATAGTTTTTATTTATTGTTGTCGATTCCAGGTGCGCTGCCACCTTGAACCCCATCTTGGGAGCTGTGGCCTCCAGACAGAAGCACGCACTGCCTGACCTCCCATATGACTACGGTGCACTTGAGCCTCACATCTGTGCTGAGATTATGCAGCTTCACCACAGCAAGCACCATGCAACATATGTCAACAACCTCAATGTCACTGAGGAAAAATATCAAGAGGCGCTGGCAAAGGGTGAGAACAAATTAGATTTTTACTTTTTTGCTGTCCTTTTTTATTGTTGTCAGATAGAACAGTGGTTTTCTAGGTAAAATTAGACTGCCCAACACCAACAGACATCTTAGGACTTGGTCTGGGTGGTCAATCACTTCATATTACCTTCATTAATGTTCTAAACTGAAATGTTACTGCACAAATTCAAGCAAACTTGTGCACTAATCTTGGGTATATTTTTCCTGGAAAAGAAAATAGAAGACTTAGTCGACAACTCTGTTGTAGCTGGACAAAATAAGCATTTGATAGGAGAACGATAACATGATGGGAATGCTAGTACACTTTTAAGTTAACCTCCTTTACATACATCTGTTGGTTTTTCAATTGACAGCCATTGTAGGAGAAGTGGTGAGCATGTCACACAAAGCAGTCAAAAACTTTTTTTTTTTTCTTTTTTTTTGATGACTAAAGCTCACAAGTCACTTTTTTCATACCAGTGTTGTTAAGTAAAACTATTTAAATTATTTTCATTAATTTAAATAAAGCTAAAGTCAAATAAAATGTATATTTTAGATGAAAATATGAATATATAAAAATGTAAACAAAAATTAGAAATGCTGCCTGGCAGCTAACTAAAATGTTTTACGTACTAAAATAACAAACAAACTTCAATATTTAACCAAATAGGAACATTAAAAAAATAATAATAATAAAAATAACAAATGCACATAACAAAATTGCTAAAATATAAACTAAAATTAAAAGCCAGTTCAAAATATTTATAAATGCTAGATTAGTATATAAATAATATTGAAAATACACTGCTTTACACCTCATTCCCTCAATCATTTATAATATAGGCCATTATGTTTCATTAATGGTTCAGTAGTAGCATTATAAATGTTAGTTTACTTTTACTAAAATCTTAGGACTTAGCATATTATTTGAAAAGTCTTCATTGCATATAACAAGTATTTAGGTTTGACCTTGCTGTGTTACAGGTGATGTGACAACTCAAGTCTCCCTTCAGCCTGCACTGAAATTTAACGGTGGTGGCCATATTAATCATACCATATTCTGGACAAATCTGTCACCCAACGGTGGAGGAGAACCACAGGGTAGGAGGCATTATACACATGAATAGATGTTGAACATATACTGCTATTTCAATTGTCATTTATGAAGCATATAATTGTATGTGAGGAGTCTGTTTTTTTTGTTTTTTTTACAGGTGAGCTGTTAGAAGCCATTAAGCGTGACTTTGGCTCATTTCAGAAGATGAAGGAGATGATGTCAGCTGCCACAGTGGCTGTTCAGGGCTCAGGATGGGGCTGGCTGGGCTTTGCTAAGGACAGTGGAAGACTGAGGATTGCTGCTTGTGCAAACCAAGACCCTCTGCAGGGCACTACAGGTAAATCTTCCACAATGAATAGTAGAGAATAGATCTATTTTGATAGTAAAGGTATGAATCCCCAGAGTTCACATTGTCATTTTTCATACACTTTTAACAAGACCCTCAGTGAATACACAAAAAAATCTCCAATTTATTCACAAGAGTCATCCATGTATATGTAGCAGTTGTATGTATTTGTTAAGGTAAAGCCATATTCTGGTAGACTCCAAAGAGAAAGAAGTCATCTGTTTTTAAAGTTGTTAAAGTCTCTGAACTTTACTATACTCTCTTTCCCTTTTTAAAATTTGAGGTCTCATCCCACTACTTGGGATAGATGTCTGGGAGCATGCATACTATCTCCAGTACAAGAATGTTAGACCGGACTATGTTAAGGCCATCTGGAATGTTGTGAACTGGGAGAATGTCAGCGAGCGTCTCCAAGCTGCCAAGAAATAAATTGCACCACACTTGGGGAGGGAAAAAAAGGAACACAGTGTCTGTTTAGACCTTCGAAGCGCACAAATAAACAGACCACATTACAACCACCAAGCCTAACTGAGACTCTAGAGAGGTGGTATGGTTCTTGTTCATTTTCCATGCAGAACTGTGTGTTGTAACTCATAGCTTGCTTTATCGTGGAGTCGAAATCAAAGAATATGTACGTTAATGCTGTCAGTAAATTCAAATTAAAAGATTGTTTGAACATGGTCTTTGTGTTTTCTTGATTTCTTTTTTATTTATTTATTTTTTTAAGCCTAAATGACATTTATAATATTAAACATTATTTTAATATATTTATTTTAACATTACTAATATAAAATATGAATAGTATTAAAATATTGTATTAAATTATTAGTGACGGGACATACGCCCAAGTATGGTGACCCATACTTGGAATTTGTGCTCTGCATTTACCCATCCAAAGTGCGCACACACACAGCAGTGAACACACACACCGTGAACACACACCCGGAGCCATTTATAGTGCAGCGCCCGGGGAGCAGTTGGGGGTTCGGTGCCTTGCTCAAGGGCACCTCAGTCGTGGTATTGAGGGTGGAGAGAGCGCTGGACATTCACTCTCCCCACCTACAATCCCTGCCGGCCCGAGACTCGAACTCGCAACCTTTGGATTACGAGTCCGACTCTCTAACCATATACATGACTACATTCAGACTTTCAGTCCTGTTATAGCCAAGTTGTAACTGGTGTCTGATATTTAGAATCGGATACGCTCAATAAATAAGTCAATAAACAATGCAGGGTTGGTACAAAATAAAAACAATTAAAAAAATCCCAGTGGATGGAGAAGTCATATCAAACTGTCATGAATTGTGTTAAAAGCATGTCATTCAGTGCAGTGGAACTGGAAATTGTTAAATTACTTGGCTCTTTTCTTTTTAATAGACTGACAACAGATGCTCTCAGTGTTATTCGTTTAGAACAGGTCATGAAGTGTTTTCTTGTAGGAACAGCAGAGGGTGCCAAATACCAGCAGGTTTAAAAGTGTAAAGAGGGCTTTGCAAGAAAGTCTAGATAACCAGACTTGAATGGATTCTGCAGTGAAGAAACTATCTGCCATAACTATTTTTCCACCAATGGAAAGTGACTCTAGTGGTCTTTTGTTTTGGTTTTGTTTTGGGGTTTTTTTTGGAATTTGATCAAAAGTGCCCCTCATGTGGCTTTTTTTATTTTCAGTTGAGAATTAATATATTGACACCATATCACCTTGGTTTTTAAAACACTTTTACACTGTTTCCAGTGTGCTTTTTGGCTGCTTTGTGTATTTATCTATTCATTTATAGTGTGAGACCGCAATTCACAAGGTGTCCAAAGCGCTTGCGCACACACTTTGGAAATACAGTGGCCAAGTCAAACGGAGTTTAAAGCAAGTTTCTTTTTTTTGCTTCATATTTTGTTCTGGCATGCTATGACCATGTGCTGACATTCTCTTTTGAAAAGCATTTCAACTGTTCTTTCCTTTAAAATTAAAATACAGAGAAAATTATGATGGCTTTAGAGTCTTCTCCTCCTGTAATGCACCTTTATTCTTTTGCTGCAGGTTTATGTATTTTCTTTTTGGCGATATTGCATTAGCAGTTGACAGTTTTCCTTTTGTTATGGGCCAGACCAAGCTTTTTGATCCAGAGGACTTCCTTTGAGTCCATGTGTTTGGTGCGGTTTGAAACTTTTATTAACTTGGAGCCCCAAAAACATGACCCGTGAGGCTGTTGAACACAAATTGAGTTTCATACACCCACTCAACCCTTTTCGAGTATGATTTCTCTCACTGACATTCCCTTTCTGCACCAATTAAATTCACTCTTAATGAAACGTGAAATTTGCTATTAGTAACTTAAGACGATTAGGTTCTGAGTCATACAGCTGAGAGTAAGATCCAGGGGCACTTCACGTTGTTAAAGCCCTGTGATTTGCCCAAGTTTGATGTCATTCATCATCAATTCACTGTTAGATACACATTTGATCACTTTAGACGATTCCTAGGTTGTGGCTTCCATGAGGGTTCAGGTGCAACAGAAATGTCAGACATTTTGTTCTCAAATTCTGTCTGCTCATTGGAAAAACCACTTTAATATTAGTCTTTTTCCAACTCGAACTGATGGCATGTTTTGGTGTGGCCTACTTTTTTCCTCTTAAATTCAGAGTGCCAGAGTTTGCTTCCTTCCACCATGGCTCGTAAAGTAGACAGGCTTGCAGTCCAGAGTAGAGTTTCTTCAGCTTCTGGAAGGAAAGAAGGAAAATACCAACATCTATTCATCAAGCTCAGCCCTCCCTATTTTACCAACCTATCTGTCTGCTACTCATTTTCTAACACCACCCTCTCTTTTTCCAAGAGTGCTGTGACCCCTTTTCCTGTTTTCTCTAATTCACTGCCCTTTATTTCTATTGGTCCTTCCATCTTTCTTGTGGTCTTCTTATTTACACCCCATATAAATAAGTTTTAGTGTGTCGAAAGTCAGAAACAAACAGCCTTTGTCAGTAAAGACTACCTTCGCCTGCTCTCCTAATTTCCTTTTCTTATGCTTAGTAACTTCACTTTCACTCTCTTTGCCAGGGAAAACATTAGTCTGTGATTAAAGATAGCTGCATATAACTTTATTTAAAACTCCCAACTAACAGAGATGAGTGATGAGATGCATATAATTTCTCTTCTGTTGATGATTGACACACCGACACATTAAAAAGGAGTGTTTTTCCACTCTCGTATGTCATATCACTGACAGAATTTTAAAGTTGAGTTTTTTTCTACCGATTAATTTAGAATATAGAGGATAAATGTTCTTCTTAGACTTTTATATGCTGTTGCTTAAAATAGTCTTTCATTAAGGAGTATTGTGTATAAATGGAAACATGTCTGCTTTGAGACCACTAGTCTGTAATCATAACAGAAGAGACGGAAAATGAGTCTTTTGACCCTCAACTTGCAGTTATTGTGTTTTGCACAGAAAGTAAATGTTTTTTCCACATGCTCCAGTGACGTTTTGCACGATGCCACACATTATGTGGCTTGTTTCTTTTCGGCGTTTTCTATATTTTTATTGTTGATAGATGAACAAGGCGCATTTGTCCGACCACAAGTACCATTATGGTACTTTTAATGGAGGGTTTGGGTTAGGAAAAGGACTATGTTTTCTTTGTGTTACATATAGTGTATTATTACTT
Organism: Barbus barbus; assembly: GCF_936440315.1. Lineage (NCBI taxonomy): Eukaryota > Metazoa > Chordata > Actinopteri > Cypriniformes > Cyprinidae > Barbus > Barbus barbus. Next base: position 20,276,358 of record NC_136742.1, read on the forward strand.
AAAGAAATGTGGTAGACCAGTGTTAGTATTGAATAAATTGTATCTATCCAAATAGAGATTACAGTTCAAGATTCTCGTTCTGGAATTTAGTACATTTCTCATATATAATGAGGCTGACGAACAACGTTATGATTCCTCTTGTGTTCCAAGACCAAAGGAACATTTTGTGAGATAATGCGACTATACTATACTTCAATGTAATTTGAAAGGCCGCATTGAATTTGTCATCCCAGATTTTACATTTGGCAACTAGAAAATGAGAACAAAATTAAGTTTTTATTTATTTTTTTAATTGAAAAAAAAAAGGATAAAATTAATAAATAAAATGAGAACAAATGATACACTGATAAATAGCCAGTGTTATTTTAGTATTATTTATATACTATTATAGTATTTATTTCAGTTAGCTGTAAGGGCAACAGTTCTAATTCTAGTTTTGTTTTGTTTTTTTGTTAGTTATTTTATTATATTTCAGCTGTATTTAAATGATAGAAATAATTTTTAATCATTTCTGTTTAAATTAACAAGAACGAAACTGCAGATAATGTCAGAGAATTCTAAATACTGAAATTTTATATAATGACCAGAAGCCGTACAGTCATGGCCAAAAATATCGGCACCCTTGGTAAATATGATCCGAGAAGGCTGTGAAAATTAATCTGCATTGTTAATCCTTTTGATATCACAAAAATCTAACCTTTCATTTGATAATATGAATTTAAAATGGGGGAAATATCATTATGAAATAAATGCTTTCCTCTAATACACATTGGCCACAATTAACAGCACCCTTTTATTCAATACTTTTTGAAACCTCCATTTGCCAGTTTAACAGCTTTACATTTTCTCCTATAATGCCTGATGAGGTTAGAGAACACCTGACAAGAGATCAGAGACCATTCCTTCGTCCAGAATCTCTCCAGACCCTTTAGATTCCCAGCTCCATGTTGGTGCTTCTTCTCTTCAGTTCACCTCACTCATTTTCTACTGGGTTCAGGTCAGAGGACTGGAATGGCCAGCAGAAGCTTGGTTTTGTGCTCAGTGACCCATTTTTGTGTTGTTTTTGAGGTTTGTGTTTGGATTATTGTACGGTTGGAAGATCCAAACATGGCCCATTATAAGATTTCTAACAAAGTCAGTCACTTATTGATTTTTTATCTGTTGGTATTTGATAGAATCCATGATGCCATGTGTCTAAACAAGATGTCCAGGACCTCCAGCAGAAATATAGGCCCACAACATAAAAATACAGCAGTATATTTTATTGTACACATGGGGTACTTTTTATCCCTGTGTTCACCAAACCCATCTTGAGTGTTTGCTGCTAAAAGCAAATTTTTTAGTTTCATCTGACCATAGAAGCCAGTCCCATTTGAAGTTCCAGTCGTGTCTGATAACTGAATATGCTGGAGTTTGTTTTTGGATGAGCTAGGATAATTTTTCTTGAAACCCTCCTAAACAAGAAGTGGTGATGTAGGTGCTGTTTAAAGGTTTTCTGACCCCGAGACTCAACTATTTTCTGTAATTCTCCAGCTGTGATCCTTGGAGAGTCTTTAGCCACTCAAACTCTCCTCCTCACCGTGCATTAGGACGATATAGACACATGTCCTCTTCCAGGCAGTTTTGTAACATTTTCTGTTGATTGGAAATTCTTAATTATTGCCCTGATGGTGGAAATGGGAATTTTCATTGCTCCAGCTCTTTCCTTAAAGTCACTTCACTTGTGAAGCTCAATTATCAGAAATATATTCTTTGGTTTTTCTTATTGTGATGGATGATTAAGGGAATTTGGGCTATGTTTTCCCTCCTATTTATATTTCTGTGAAACAGGAAGCCATGGCTGGATAATTTCATGTTCATAATCACCCTGGAGAGCTCAAAATTGTGATATGAATGGGAATATCCTTCAGAGATATTTTACTCATAAGAATTTCTAGGGGTGCCAATAATTGTGCCCAACGTGTATTTGAGAAAAACATTTAATATCATTTAACATTTAACATTTAATAATGATATTTCCCCCCCATTTAAATTCTTATTATCCAATGAAAGGTTATATTTTTATGAATTTTTAAAATAAAAGATCAAAAGGATTATCAATGCAGATTAATTTTCACAGCCGCCTTTGATCATATTTACCATGTGTGCCGATATTTTTGGCCATGACTGTATATGTGCATAATTATTACCATGAACACCATTTGAGAACCACTAATCTAGTTGGATTTACCCTTATGCTGGGCCAGGACTGAGACTTGCAACAGCAACAACTGGGACAGAAAATATTCATGGCCCTGAAAAGTTTTGTCTTTACAAACTAAATTATCCAATTTTTTTATATGCACTCTGTTAGGATGTTCCTAGCAGCAGTGGTATATCTAAGGCTCGAGAGAATAAATTGGCTGTTCACAGGGTACTTCCCACTTTCTCCACCAAACCAAGAAAGCTCTCATCATACCAGTGATTTAGCCACATTTAAATTAGTAGTTTAGATCTGAATAAAAACAATAATCTGTCACGCTGTCTGTTTGTAATTTCCTCCAATTTCTCTTATTGCCACATTAATTACTGCTTATGCCAATGGGTTTTTGTGTGAAGTCATGAAACAGAAAGTTTCACAGTTTAGCCATTAAAAAAACAAAGCATTATGCTTGAAATAAAAACCTTACCACCATGAAAAATGACTCTGTATTTAAGGATTTTTAAAAATGCTTACAAGAACTGACAGGTTTTCTTTTTCTGCCTGCCATGGTCTTGGTACATGTGCACATTGTCACATCTTTTACTGCAGTTTACAAAATGATGCTCCGAAACATTGGCTTGAAAGAATGAGGTGTTGGGTTTGGGTGTTGTCTGAGGTGCCTGTTTTGCTGTAGGGCCCCAGGCTTCTCTTTTTATGCCTTATCATAAAACCTCTTCCTTTACTTGGCAATTAATCACATTGTATTTTTTACACCATTACTGTGAACAGTTCCCGTTTCCTCACTGATGCAACATTTTCACAGTATCAACAGGAAGTAAATGTAAAAGCACACGACAGAAAAAAAAAAAAGTAGAAAAGATAAAATGCACAAAAGAGTGTTTGTTAAATTACTTGGGGGTTGATTTTTATTTGCATAAAACTTCACTACTTGTTCACTAAGAGGTGTGAGAATAGTGTCAGTGAAGAGTATATTTGAGATTCAGTATGACATACGATGGGAGTAAAAAACAAAAAAGGTAGTTTCTAAACCAAAATTTTGAAAATGACTAAATTCACCTGTTATCCATATACAGTATATGGACTATACTCTTAGACATTGTGTGAAGAGTATGTCTATTCCCAAGTTTCTCAGGTCTTTTGACAAGCTTTGTTAGAAGTGTTACAATAGCATCACTATCACTTGGAACTAAGGAAGTTGATGTTAGTGAGGACTGCTCGCATTTGAAACAAAATACACAAAGCTGTGTTATTTACAGTCTGTAAACTGTCAAAAGTTCATTGTTTGTGAGCGTTTGTTTGTGTGTCTGAAAGGAATGTACACTTCTTGTAAGTCAGTCCTGGTTTAGAGTTTGATATCTTCAAAAAATATTAAATTATTGTGGTACCCACAACAAAACAACTCAGTTCATAAACACTGAACAAATAAACTAGCTTAGCCTTGCAAGCAAGAATCATAAAGCATACACATGTTCAAGAGCTTTACCCTGGCAAAGAGAAGTGATCATGGAGAGATCGAAAAGAAAAACACCTGCTTGAAAGATCGAACTTCGATCCGCTCACGTTCAAGCACTACTTTGAGGAAGATGGATCTGTGGGTAAACCTTCCAGCTAATTAGATGGAAAATTGAATTTTCACTTTGACGCTCCGTCCAACTTTGTTCAAAAGAGGCTTTCATGAAAGGTCAACGTGATTTTATGTGTAACATCTGGATCTCGGTGATCCGATAGTTGACATGAAAATGCTTTGGATCGCCAATATGCTTATATAATTAAGGAAAACACCAGTATCTTCCGATTTGTCATATGGTATCACACATGAAGAATTTTTCAACATAGCAAGTCACTGACAACCATGAAACTCTTATCGCGTTTTAAATTGACCCATGAGTTTAAAGAGCAATTGAGTTTTCATTTCCTACATGTTGTTTTGGAAAGGTTAGGTAACACAAAGCCCGCTAGACTTTGCGATAACATGCACTTAATTATTTTTGGAGGTAGTTTCTTACCGAAAGCCAGCTTTATGATACAGATTTTGTATATCGAACTTACAAGAACGAGCAATGGTGGAGGGTCCCCCTGAGAACCCAGTGCCAGCTGAAATAAACACACAGTGCCAAATCATGAGGCAATACATTTTAAACTGATAGATCAGTTGGCCCATGTATAAAGGAATAAATAGGTACAGAGAAACAACCGTCATTAAAGGTCTTTGTGTTTGAGAAACATCAGGTGAGGATATTTAATCTCCAAACTGCATAAATTACAGGCATTTTCCTGGGTTCTATACTTGTTAAGATGAAATCAACAGCACTTTGAGGCATATTTTGGTTACCGCAGAAAATAACGTCAACCCTTGTTTTCTTTCAAGCTGAGGTTACAGTAAGGCACTAACAATGAAAGCAAATGGGGCTAATTTTTAAGAACTTTTAGAATTTTAAGTGAGAAGCTAAATAAATTTAAGCTAATTTTTACACTAAAATCATATTAAAATGCATATAGTTTACGTGTTGTGGCTAAACTATTTAAAAAATATATATATATTTTAAAGGGGTCGTGAACTGAGAAATCAAGATCGTTTGACATATAAGAGGTCATTGTGCTATGGCAAACAGAACTCCAAACTCTCTCATTGGGCAAAAAACAGCATATATTGACACCAATCTGCCAAAACGACCGTTTGTGGAATGGGCCATTTTATGACTTAATAGTGTGGCTAAACACTGTCCCCACAGATGAAGATCAAAGCCTGCTTCTACATCACTGCCTGTTTAGCCCCATCCACCGATCAGTGCACATAGGGAGTAAATGATGAGAGCTACAAATGCTACACAGAAACCAAACAATAAACTTTATTTATAATGAAGTTCCAGACCACGTCAGTAAGAACTTAGTCCTTTGTGTAGCCTACTTAAGTTTACCCCGGATTCGTTTACAAACAAGGAGCAATTCGAACTAAAAAACGACACTGCCGAATATACTGGATCCGACAGTAATGTCACACCACACAAGTGTGAGTAACTGTTTTTATTACGTGGTCATTATTGCTTTGTCTGTTATTACAGATCGTTTGATGTGTAGGCTAGTGGGTATTTATGCATTTTTAACCTAAAATACAGCAGTGTCCATTTATGAAGGATGTAGGCTGTCAAACATACACAACTCCAAATTTACAATCCTCCACGCCTATTCAAATGGTGCGTTCCAATAAGTTATGATGATTTTCATGTAAAATATAACATTATAAGTGGATCTCAGAGAACTGTACAAAATAAAAAACAAAGGCAGTTCATGACCCCTTAAATGTTTACAGATTGGCATTGAACCTGGAATATTCCTTTGTCACTTTAAAATTCATGCAAAAATTATTATCTGTTTCTATATTTAGCTATCTCTGCCTAACATTATTCCATTTTTCTTCAAGATACATGGGAAATCTAGGTCAGGTTTTTTTTGTTGTTGTTGTTGTTTGATGTACTGCTTTTACTCCTTTTCATGGAAAAAATGATTGCATCATGAAGTGAAAAATCATGGAGGCTCTGGAATATGTCTGAGGAGACTCTGCATGTCTGACATAAAGCTCCACTCAGGACGTGATGTACTATACCCAGGCGTAGCACTCTTGCTAATTCTTGTCATCGCACGGTTCTAAATATCCCACTGTTTGCACAAGCAGCTTGAAACAGCCAAAGGAAAGACAACAGAGACAACAAATGGAAAGAATTCAGCGTTCAGGTCAGAATGAACAACGCTTGTCGCTTAATCAACGCATGTCTTTTTTTCACAGAAAGGCCATCGCTGCAGTATCCATCCATCACTCCACACACATGTAGGTCGAGATTTTTGGGTTGATTTATTTTAGAAAACAAGTCTCCGCGAGAGGAGTCACGTGACGTGCTCATGAACCTAGTCGCACTCTTCTTGTAGAGCTCCGTACCACAGTTGTCAGGTCCGCGTATTATATACGTACGCGACTTTGGGCTTCTTTTTTTGTAAAGTTGCGTGAAAAAAGCCTTGGTCGCGGGTTGCGTTTTTTTGGGCTTATTTAAAAAATATGGTTGCTTGTTAGGGAAATCTGACAAGCAACTTCGTTTATTTATTTATGTTCGCCGTATTCTCCAATGCACCAAATGTCTGCTCGCAGTTAATAGCCAACCAGTGCAATAATATAAGTGCCATAGCGTAATTTGCCAAATGTTCCGCCCCCTCATTGGAGAAAAATCACATTCAAAAATAAGGCGCGTGACGCTGTAATCCAATCGATGATAGAAGTAGACGTAGAGGAGTGGGGTGACTTTCTTTTAGCCTAATTTTTACAATGTTTTTGTATCTCTATACTTCTTCTGCTGATGGTGTCCCTGACTCTTTTGCCTCTTTTCTGTCCAACCTTGATTTACCTAGGCTGTCAGATTCAGATTCGGAATACCTGGCTGAACCGATCTCTCTCCATGAGCTGGAGTCAGCAATTCGATCTATGAACGAGGGGAAATCCCCAGGCATAGATGGCATTCCAATCGAATTGTATACTACTTTTTGGTTGGATTTAGGCCCCCTCATGTTAGATATGATACATTTTTCAGTTACTCAAGGCTCATTTCACCCATCCATTAATATAGCTGTTATTTATCTCTTGTTAAAAAAAGACAAAGATCCGACTTCCTGTTCTAGTTACCGGCCACTTTCTTTGATAGGGACTGATGTTAAATTATATGCTAATAAACTATCTCGTCGTCTAGAGACATGTATGAATAGGCTAGTTCATCATTTTGTTTTTATTTTATATATATATATAGAATACAATTCAATAAACAGTTGTTAACAAAAAAAAAGAAAACAAGTCTCTGCCCATCCTCCTGTTGTCCCAGTTACTAATGGACATAAATACATCACTTTATCCTCAGATAACAACTGTGCAACTCTTCTACTAAAGTCAGATGGTTCTTTGGTATCAATTATGACACTGAATAAGGACACTATTGCATTCTGTAGAGCTGCATATATCTGAATTGATCTTGTTTAATAACTGATGATTTTAGCAAAATTATTGAACTAAACTGAAACAACACTGAAGTAAATTAAGCTTAATAATGACACTATAAGAGGTGCTTTACATCTGAAATTGAATTTGTTTCTAATTAATAAATTTAAAAATAAACATTACAAATTACAGACCTCATATATAATCAATAGAAAATGTAATATAAAATTGTATTTAATTTAGTTAACATCCTGAGGTTCAGCCTCCACTGGCCATTTGATGAAAAATTTACATTTCATGTTTTAAATGTCTTTTTCATACAATATTCATGGAAAGTGTCTTAAAGTGATTCAAATAAATATTTCTTTCCCATGCTCTTGGATTGATTCTGTCAAGAGCCTATCAGTGCTTAGTGTCTAATATAATTTCCTTGTTGTTAAGTAATTGCTAAATACAGACCTGACCCTTTCAGGTGAGGCTCAGTTCAAAAGGGAAAGGAAGGTTGACAGAGTCAGAGGTTAAAGAGTAGGCTTATTTATGGGCTCAAAGGGCAGAGTAGAATTGCTTTAACCCCTTAACACCACCTGGCCTGTTTAGGCAAGTTCTGACAAAAATCAGGGCCAGAGGTATTGTGCAAAGAACTGTATGTCTCCCACACAATGTGAATATCATAATCTATTTCAGAGTTCAGCATTAAAGCTTTTGTATCATTTCTATTTTAACTGTGGTGTACATTTGACAGTGTATGTTTGCACATTCACTTTTGTGTGTGCTTGTTTGTAAAAGATTCTTCTTTCTCCCTGCCAGGGATTTTTCCATCAGCAGATCTTTAGACAAAAACAGATGCTTTAAATCTCCACAGCTGAGAGACTCCAGGAGAAAGTACACAACTAACCTTTCAGAGAAATATTTGTCTCTTTTGTTATCATTATTTGTTTATGCATTTATTTTTTCATTCAGCCCACTCGTTATTCAACAAAAAAAATATGAACAATACACAGAATGAAAATGTTGTTCATCTTTGCCATATTAAATATAGGTTACAGATGCATTATGTGTCTTAAAAAGCAGTCAGACTAGTGCAAAACAGGTCAAAGGGTTGGTTGGGCATCATTTACTAAAACAGCAAAATTATGACACAAGTCAAAGGGAACATTCTCAAGAATGCTGAATGAATGCCATACGAAAACCTCAGAAATTACAAAATAATTGACTAAACCCTCTCAGTCTCAACAAAAACTCCATCATGATCTTTGAAAAGCTGGAATTTATGGCAGGCCTGGAAAGTTCTTGAACTAAATGCAAAATGTGCAGCAAAAACCCTTGAGCTATGGAAATAAAGCAATGAGCAATGGAGCCCCGAGCAATGGAAAACAGTAATATGGTCTGAGGAGTCATCTTCAGCCCTATTTCTTGCTTCCAGATGGGTTACAATTGGATAAGGCCAAACAAGGCCTTTAACCTACAATTACCTGTTAACGATTGTGTGCCGTATAGTGACCATGAAGCTACAGTAGTGTTAGAAAGGAGTTTATTCAGCATGGAGCTTTTGAGTCACAGACACTTTGGAAACTAAATGTATATAAAAACATTTCAAACCAACTAGCCTAACACAGTTGAGTCTGAACAAACTATGACATTTGGGAAAATGTTGCTGATTTGTTAAGAGTTTGTGAGTTCCCACAGATCATGTGGTGACTGTTATAGGATTATTATGGAACCATGGTAATGGAAAAAAGATATGAAATAAAGGAAATAAATCAATGGTTTTGTGTTCATTTGCATTCATATTGTATTCTCTTGCAAAGGTATTGCGTTCCCACAAGTGACTTTGCATTTCCTCATAAAACTTTTGTGATGGAAATAATATATTGGAAGTAAAAACCATATTTCAATGCTTTTGTGAATGAACGAAAAGTTTCTAGCAAATGTTTTACAGGCACATACAAAGTTTGTCTGGGAAACAACAACATTTTTGCAAGACGATGCAAAAGAATTTAAATAATTTTTTTTTTTTTTTACCTTTAGGGGCTATTCAAGAGTTTTATTTGTCACATACACAATTATACAGAGTATAACCAGCAGTGAAATGTAGGTTATAGATTGTATAGATTGTTCTTTTGCTGTTTGATGACAATACATATGCTGATGTTGTTCCTGTCATCACTGTTAGCAGTTGGTGGTGTTAAATTTAATGTTTGTTGCCATTGCAGGTCCATGTGCATCTACTAAATGTGAAACTATAAGGTTATATAAGAACACTTTCAAAATTGTTTCAAAGCCTAACGTGAATGATTCGTTTAGACTGATGAAATTCAAATGGGCTAATAATCAATATCATATTACAGTTAGTACAGAGAACTAAAAAAGTTCAATGAATCATGTTGCTTTTTTTGTCCTTTTTTTTTTTTGTCTTTTTCCTCAACAGTTCTCAGGGAAGTCATGGCCTAATGGTTAGAGAGTCGGACTCGTAATTCAAAGGTTGCGGGTTCGAGTCTCGGGCCGGCAGGTATTGTAGGTGGGGGGAGTGAATGTACAGTGTTCTCTCTCCACCCTCAATACCACGACTGAGGTGCCCTTGAGCAAGGCACCGAACCCCCAACTGCTCCCCAGGCGCCGCAGCATAAATGGCTGCCCACTGCTCCGGGTGTGTGTTCACTGCTGTGTGTGTGTTCGCTGCTGTGTGTGTGCACGTTGGATGGGTTAAATGCAGAGCACGAATTCCGAGTATGCGTCACCATACTTGGCCGTACGTCATGTCACTTTCATTTTTTCGTCACTTTTTTTCCCATTGTATTTGTAGGAAAAGGAACGCCCTATTATGCAATTACTGATCCTTAATGATGTTCCCATTTTCAAGATGTTAACACTCCATACTAAACAAAATCAAACGTGATTTTAGCACCACCAGAATGAGGTAAACCTCACTGAAACTTCATGGATTAAGATCGGGAGCATTGTGTACAATGTAATTTTCCATTTCCTTCATCCTTTTAAGAACTGAAAGGGTTTCCTTCTTGAAGTATTTTGAAAGGTCATACTACACAGACTTGACAGCAATCCAAGAGGCACTGAAGCTATTCTGAGGGTGGCCTTGACAAGTTTCTTACTTATGTTGTCCAGTCCCTCTAAATATGTCAGGACTGAGATGAGGCAACTCATTGATCATAGCAACACTGCCTTCTGTCCATCCAGCACTCATCCATCTTCAATACTTGCTTGTTCAATGTAGGGTCACTGGGACCATTGGAGCTTTTCCCAGCATATCTCAGGCTAAAGGCAGAGAAACACCCTGGACAGGTGGCCAATCCATCACAGAACCAGCCATGATCAGACACTCTGATATATGAGGAACATCTTGCTTATTGAGCAGAGAGAACAGCCATATGTTGTACATTTTGTTTGGGCGTACACAATGTTTTTATATCAAAGCTACCAGTAACTTTGCCATAACAGCTAATATTTTAGAATTTAAAAAGTAGTGTGGTATGGCACTATTCTACCTCCAGTACAGAGATCAGTAGGACGCGATAAGTGACTGTCTTTAAGAGAAAACCATAATTCAAAGATGCTTTCAAAACACAGATTCATTCAAGCGTGTCTCTTGGGCACGAACAATGGACAATGCAGATTAATCCTACTTGAGAATGATTTTCCTGTATAATATTAATTTTAGCAATCATATCATGTGCATTTCTTTCAGCTATAAAGAATCTGAGAGAACTAGTAAGAAAACTAAGAACAAAGTTCTGAATATTTAATCATATTTACCTGCAATCCATTCTAGGAAATAAAACTCGCAAATGTCTTCTATTGTTTGGCAGTGATGAAGCAGACTCTGTGCAGATAAAAACATACATTTACATTTATTCATTTAGCGGATCCATTTATCCATAACAGCCCCATTAACACTGAAAGGCTAGAAACTTCTGAGTGAGTGAGTCAATGAATCAACAGTTGAATACCTTTATGAGTGAGTCATTGAATTAATCACTTACTTGATTCTTTCAAAGACACTGTTTCATCCAGGAAGTTACTTTATGAGTGAGTACTTGAATTCATGTTATAGTGAATGATTGAATGTGATTTTAAATATGTCTACATTTTTGCTTTCTGGTGGTGTTGTAAAATGACCATTGTAATTTTCCAGTACTGTTTGGAGGTTGATGGTCCCACACCCGTAGTCTCCTTCTGGGACTAGTCAAAGGGGAAAAGATTTGTAATTAAACTTTCTTGATGATGTTACTGTAATGTGCATAAAATGATAGAGTGCTAAAATCATGCTGCAATGATTATGAAATGAAGAGGGGAAAAAAATGACCACACTCCCAAAGAGCTCTGGAGCATGCTTAGTTTGTGGCACAATGGGGCTTAAATTGTCAAACGTAATTTCTAACAGCTGTTTAAATCTCGGGTGGCGACTGGAATGTTTACAATTATTGTGATTACTTTTTAATTAAAAGTAATTATTAGCACAGATTAACAGAATGACAAACAGAGAATGAAATGTTTTGTTATTGAGGGCAGCTGGTAAGCTGAGCAGGTGGGGAAGGGCTGTTGATAGAGGCAAGAAAAGCAGAGTGAACTCCTGGTTTTCTCCTTTTTCGACTCATAATTTGAGAGGTGTTGGCATGTTCAGGGAGAGACCTGTTCAGTCACCCTACGTTCTGTAGAGTCAGTTCAGGATGTTATTTAATGCAGGGTTATTAATAAGCCATTATGCTGTATATTACTTTGGAAATCCTGTTGAAGTGAATGAGAGCAACTTTTATATTTTTCCATGTAGCCTATGACTTGAGTGACACTTAATGAGCTTTCAAGATGTTATTTCTGTATGGAATTTTGCAAATTTAATGACTGCACCACATCCAGGAGACAGAAGAAAAAACTTCTCTATTCATCCGTATATGTATTTGGTTATTGTATTGTACAGATAAATTGCGCTTGATTTCTTTGCCACACTTGCCATCTATTATCATTAAAGCGTATCGATACATCTGCTCATATGGTGGGTGCATCTTTACTGCAGATGTAGCAGTGCCTTATGCTACCATTGCACCTACCGAGTTTCTTCATTTACAAACCAATCCTAGTCTTGCCCAGCTATGTTTTATGACTTTCAGCATCTGTCAGTTCTCCTGCCCGCTCGTCTCTCTGCTCCTCCATCATTCTTCTTCTTCTCCCATTGCTGCTCTATCTTGTTGTCCACAGTGTTTGTCTCCTTGTGTCTAAGCACACATGATGATAATTCTGGCACAGGAACGCATCCCAATGGAAAGCATTAAAATATAATTCATGTTTGACGACCGTGCAAGGATGCGGATAAGATGAATGTCTCTGCTACGCAATTGTCTGTGTGTCCAGATGTTTTCTCTGTCTTTTTTCCCCTTCTCCTTCACTGCGTCTGTTTTTCTCTGCTGTCCATCTGAGCAGCATTAAAGGTATCACTGAACTGGTGTATTTACTGGTACTGGTTTTATCATTAGATGATGCAAGAGTGAGAGAGACACAATGTTATCCGGTTCGAATCTCTCTCAGTTCTCCTAGAATGGCTCACTTAATTATGGATACTTTGAACAAAATATTTTTGGTGCTATATTGGCAGATGTTCCACAAAATGAAATAAAGTCTATTGATGTTGAAAATATAGTTTGACCGATTGTCTTTTTTATGATTGTTTCCAATAACTGAAATGCAGAACCACAATAATAATAAAAAATGCATTATTTACTACAGTGAGCCATTTTTTACAGTTAGACGTTTTGCATGGTTCTTTAATAATAATAATGTTATCTGTAAAAACTATTGGTCAACGCAATTATCAGTCTTTATAGTTTTGAAAATTTCAGCAGCCGTTGTTTCACACCAACAAATATGAGTTATTTCTTATTCTTTATTTTAGATTTGAAAAACCTTAATATTGAAAAGGGAATCGGCAATGCTTCAGCATTGTTACCCAGTATAAGATAAAGCCTCTGCCCTATGAGAGAAGGTCAGACCTTATCAGTGTTTGACTTGTTTTCAAGTACTTTCTCTAATGTAAGTAATTCAAACAAACATGAAGAAGGAAAGTCCTTTGTCCTTCATCACAGCAAATACTTCCTCTCACCACTTGAGTTAATGTCAGCATGAAATGCAATATGAATAATGCATTTCATCACTGTTCTTTGGAATCTAGAGTTTCACCCCTGCAAACATCTAGTCAAGATTGAAGAGCAACTTTGGAACGTGGCGTGAATTCTTCCACAATAACACAAATATTCCACCTGCCGTGCGTTTGAACCACAGCCAGGCCCACCATCAGCCCCCTCATGTTTCATTTCTCAAACAGAAGAGAAGACAGAGAGCAATTGGATTTTTCCATAATGCTATCCGAGGAACCAGGAGGAGTTCTGTGTTCTACAACTGCCTGTCATTCCATTATACTGAGACTTAATGGATGCATTAAAAAAAGAGAAGCAAAGCTGATCTGACCCAGCAGATTAAAGCCAGAAGGGCTGATTATTAAAATCCATTTAATTTGTTTTATTGCAGCGTATTTGTACCATCATCGTGTTTCTTGCTTTATTTCAGTTGTTGATTATTAAGAAAGTTAAGTGATTAAGTTTTCTTTTTTATGTAAGCAGATAAATTGGGCTAATCTGTTAAATGCAGCTTCCTAATAAAAGAAGGAAAACAAGGAACAGTAAAACATTCTCTGGATGTGGGGGAAAAAATCTCAGGTGTGAGCAATTTGTTTTGAGACAGAATAGTTCTAGGCTATGTCAAGATAAACAATGAGAAGTTTGCCTGTCAGAGGGAATAGCACATTATAAATCTCGATCTATCTGGATCCATATGGCATTGAGTGGGTTGAGAGTCTGACATTCATCTTCCACACTGACTGAATTCAGAATAAAATAATATTAACGTGTATTGGAGTTGCTGGTTTAAGGAATGTGAAAGATAAGAGCTATTATGATAATACTGTCTCTAAACTTTCCTGTTAAAATGGTAGACAGTCAGTGTTGGGGAAAGTTACTTTAAAAGTAAAGCATTACAATATTGTTACTCCATAAAAAAAAAAAAAAAAAACTAATTGCATCACGTAGTTACTTTTTATGGAAAGTAATGAATAACACTACTTTTGCATCACTTTTTGTCACCTGAGCTGGGCTTGCTGATCAATACCCAATAACAAATAACAAAACAAATACCCAAAAGTTGTATTTTTGGCAACTGTAAAGGCCCCTTTACACCAATCGTGAAATTAATAAGCCTCAAGCTGAAGGAAGGTCCTCTATCTCTGCCTCTTACTGCCAATTTCTCTCAACACTGGGACAGGAGAACTGTCAGTGAATAAATTGGAAGACAATTTTCAATGATCCAAACAGTATTTATGCTTTCAGTCAAATTATATTACCAAACTGTATCTGTAGTTTAACATAAAAATCTGTATCTATCCTGTAGCCTGTAATTAAAAGGCAGAAAAGGGAAAACTTGACTGAAGTATTAAAATCTCAAAATTCATCACGTGCTACAAAGTGTGAGAAAGTCACATTACCAAATTACTCATACTTCCTCTGAGACGCAGAGCTCCAAATCAATTATTTCTGCTGAATTGACAAATTGTCCATTCTTGCTGCTCAAAGACACATGTGTTTGAGGAAAAAGGTCATTTATCACTACACAAGTATCCTCCTTCATGAAGAACAGGCACCATGGGCATGTTTGTTTTTCTTTTTTAAGCACTCTAAGTGTGTTCTGATGGTTCTTAAACACAAACAGGAGGCATTTCCACCACAATGCTTTGACTTGGCTCTAAACGTGTGACTTCATCTTTCTCTAAGTGTTTACCTCTTGATGGTGCTGCCATGGAAACTCATACCATTTTGGGATGTGAATACAAAAGAAACTGAGGAATACAAGACAGACTATGATCAAAATCACACATTCTAACAGGCTTGTCAAGCAGACATAAATCAGAATGAGAATCAGAATGAGCTTTATTGGCCAAGTATGTTTCCACATACAAGGAATTTGTTGTAGTGACAGAAGCTCCACAGTGCAACAGAAAGACAGCAACAGGACAGGACACAGATAATAAAAGAATAATATACAAATATCCAAATAGGCAATGTACAAAGCAGCAAAAACACAATATATAATATAGACAAATGTGTGTACAGGTCAAGTATGTGCAAATTAGAATGAGAAAAAAAACAACAAATGTTGGAGCTTCATTTGTTACAGCGTGAGAGCAATAACAGTCGGTTGATTTGCTTTTTGGGGACAATCTGACTAATCGTTTTTCATCCAAAAATAATAAACTTGAATTGATCTGAAAATGTCAGCCAGTTCACTTGATACGCAAATCGAGGTAAAGACAACTGATTATTTTGGCTGAAGCTTAGGTTGATGTCATTTGAAAGTGAACAATCCTGTACTGAAGTCAAAAGATATTCAAAAGTTGTGTAATTGAATGTGAGATTCTGTTATTTAATCTATCAATCCACTGCCAAATTCAAAGGGTAAAAACATAGAGACATTTAAATAGTATCAAATGGTGAAATACAATATGAGTAGGGCGTATTGTTAAGAAAAGATTAAAAAAATAAAACAATGCTAACAAAACTAACACAGAATACTTTCAATTTGGACATTGTAAATGCCACTAGAATGACCCTACCTTTTTTATACTACATATGAATCTGCATACATCTTGTGATCAACTTCCTCCATGTCAAAATTGTGAAAGGATACAGTGAAACATAAACTCCTTTTGATCAAAATTAACTGGTCACTTATGTACTTTTATTATAATAAGAAACTGGAGTCCAGCACATAGTCAAACTCACTGGGAAAGGAATGTGAAGGATTTTGTTAGTGTGACTGTGTCAGTCGATTGATTTATAACTGTTGTTAAGGTGATGTAAAACTAAGCTTTGGATCTTGTGATCAAAGGAAAGAACAAGTGGAGCAGGAGGAAAGGGATTCCCCAGAGATGGCAAACGAGCTGCCCAGAGAATGATTATGAGCCTGTACTTCTGCTTGCGTGTGTAGGCCTATGTTTCTGTAGTTCCCAAGAAGATATAAAATGGTGCTCTCTATGATTTTTTTTCCAAAGCTAGCATTCTTGGACTGCATCCAAAACTGCATATGTCCCTACTGTATAGTAGGCAAAAAAAAAAATTGTATGCGAAAAGAGTAGTATAGCCTACCGAATGCATATTTAGAAAACTGTGATTTAGGACCTTTATACAGTGCATGTCCATAGTTAAGATTTTAAAGGGATGGTTCACCCAAAAAATTAAATTCTGTCATTAATTACTCACTCTCATGTCGTTCCAAACCTGTAAGACCTTTGTTCATCTTTGGATACGGTGGCCGAGAGAGCTCAACGCGCTGCAAATAGAAAAAAACACCTGCAAATTAAGAAAACAACTTCATCAATTTGACAACATATGTGCTGCAAATGCTCACAACACAACCAAACAAAGAAGCACCTGCTGTCAAACTGATTAAGATGTTTTCTTGATTTGCTTGTGCTTTTTCTATTTGCATGTGTTTTCTGAAGTTGCAGCGCGTTGAGCTCTCTAAGGACATTGTTAAAATAGTCCATGTGACATCAGTGGTTCAACCATAATTTTATGAAGCTACAAGAATACTTTTTGTGCACAAAAAACAACAAAAATAATGACTTTATTCAACAAGTTCTTCTCTTCTGTGTCAGTCTCCCGCCGCCATTCACGAGAGTACCAGGATGCATGCGTGCGATGATGCTGATGCAGATCTAGTGTTCTAATGTAGAATGTCCATCTCTTTTAGATTATCGTCTCTATATTCTGGTTCATATAAGTAAGGATGGGCAAAAAATTGCAAGTCATCCTTTCTGTCAAAATCTTCAGACATGTTTTACGAAGACATGCATGAAGATGCATCCATGGCTATACATCAGAACGCCAGCTCCTGCGTCAGCAGCATCACACGCATGCGTCGTGAAAGAGAACAAAAGAAATTAGTTAATATCTGGAAATCTGACCTTACTATCTGGGCTTTTGCTTACAGATTGGTACCCCCCACTTTGAAAATGTCTCCTGCACCCCTGATACAGAGAATGTGCTTTTTTAAAGATTGCTAAGTAATTACTTATTTAAAGGAAGTATGTTGGGATGGTTCATACAAAATGTGTTTTTCCAGTCCACTGCGTTACTTTTCCATTATTTTTCGTTGTAAATTTGCGCTAGTCGATGACGGGTAGTCCCTGCTCCACTCCTGCATCTTGAGTTTTTGAAAACGTATTCTGTGTGAATAGCCCCTTAAGAGAGTATGCGATTTCGGACGCAGCCTTCGTGTAAACTGGCCTAGTCAAAAATAGGACGGGGGTCTGCATCTACTAATCAAAGGTTGCAACGCATCCAGTGTTGACAGCATCATTGATTATAATAGGTACGGTTTGCTCTTGACGTGCCGCTCGCATCCTGTGTAGACAGTGAAAGTGTAAAATAGAACCTCAGTACACGCCGCCGTTCTTCTGACCTTTTCCTCAGTGCAGGTGTTAATCTTCATTCAACCCTCAGCAAGCACACTGGAAAAGCCCTTTCAGACTATTCATCTGCTTCAGACAATAACCATTTGTATAGATGTCACTTCCTCAACTTGGGGAAAGAAAAAGTGTAATCATTCTAGTCTATGCGAGTGAAACCAGATACTGAATATGTTTGAAATAAAAATATATATACTTGTGCTCACACAGCAGTCTTGTCACGTGGAGTGGTCCGTGGTTACACCCAAACACAATAACAAATAGTGCTCTGTCAGACGGGTGGAGCGCTGTTTTTTTGTCCTCATGAGTCTCATGTCTAGAACTAGAAGTCATAATGTGCACAAGTGGATGGATGATTATGTAACACTGTGTATAATATCAGTGTCCTTGTGCTGCTGGAGTAATTACTGAAACCTTCTGACACTGTTTGTTTATTGCACCATACCAAAATCATACCAAAGCACATTATATTAACAATATACATGACATAAGTGTTAACTGAAATATGACACCATATATGTGATTTCCAGAGTCCCATAAACTCAATGCCTCTCTGTGGCAGGGTTAGCTGGCTCGGAGCAACCGTCTGGATGCAGGATCTCTGGGTCCTTGCTCTCTCTGCTGCATGTTTACATCTCTTCTGGTGAGTTATGACAGGCTTTCCATGCAGAGGTGAGGTGAGTCTGTGTTTTGGCAGGTTTGTTCCTAGCTGGAATTAAAAAAATAACTGGGAAATATCTGCAATGCAAGAGGGAGTAACCACCAAGAACTCCAGAAACATATTACATCATGTCTCAGGTATTCTAGGAGATGAAAAACCTGTGAGTGATTTTCCTTTGATTGTTGGAGATTGTGATACAGGTAGCAAAAAACAAGATAAAATGGAAACATTGTGAATATAATTCACATGAATGTCTGATAATATCTGTTACAAGCTCTGATGTACTGATATATATACACATATGTAACCAGCTCTTGTATTAATGCGTTCCAGATCTAGTGTATTTTGTCTCTTTTCAATGACCATTAATTTTCCATCACTGTGAGGCCCTTTCTAAGCACATTCCCCTTTTTGGATAAAAAACTTTTTTCATTCTTTTTTTTTTATCATTCCATTGAAAAGGTTATTATTGAACCAATGTTGTTATTGTTGATAAAAAAAAATATATAAAATAATTTTTTTCGGTAGTTTAAACTCAAGTACCAAAATGACTAAAACTAGAACTGACATAATAAAAAAATGACAAATGATAATACAAATAATAAAAAATGTCAAAAGCGCATAGCAAAAATGACAAAAATGTCATTTGAATTTTGTGAATTATTAATTGAACATAAATATATTTAACATAATAAATAAATCTAAAATAAATCTTTTTATCTGCTGTTAACTGTTTCAGAAAGTTATGGAAACTATAATTTCTTAAAGGTGGGATGTGAATACATAAAGTACTGTGCACCATTTCATTTATGTTCATCTTATGCTTCAATCTTAAAGCTTTGTATTCTATATTATTATTATTCTATATATTTTTGTCTTTGTGTGTTTCCTACATGTTACACCAAATCTGACCTGTGATGTAATGGACTTTTCTAAGCTAGTGCCAAATTGTGTCGTCAACAATGCTTTAATTTACAGCCTTACACACTCTCTTGTGTGTCCTAACGGTGCACAAAACACTTTACACACACCAGCACAACCTTTGACTGCTTTTAAATTATTTTATAGTGGTGGGCCTTTTGCCCTTCACCACAGAGAGGCCAGTACCTCTCACAAAGCGCAGCAGATTTACGCATGACTAAACTGGGTGCCAAACATGGCATTACAGAGATTAATTTTAAATGATCAATCACACACTGGGACCGGTGGTAGTTTTAAAACATTAAACTATTGACAGTTTGGCAGGGAAACCCAGTCTATGTAAATCTATGTTAAAAGAACACAGGGTACATATTAAACTTCCAGGTGCTAGAAAAACACCAGAGCTTGGCTATAAATGACTTATCTGTCCTGGTCAAACTTGTGTGAGACTTACAGAAAGCCAGAATCCTTCTCCTATAGCAGTCAATGAGTTCATGATGGGGACATGATCCCAATAATGTAGTAGCCTTATTGATTGTCACTGTAAAGACCTGCTAAAGTCATTCTGTCATGTTCTGGATTGTATAGCGTGGACATAAACCTCAAACTGGCCCTCAGCACAATCTGCTGCAGTCTGGCACCAGCTGAGGCTGGTAATCTTGCACAGATACTCTGAGTAAGACAAAGCACAGAGGTAGAAATGATTCACTTATCAAGACACATGTAGATCGTATCTAGATATCACTCTGTGCCAAGTGCATTAAACAGAACTTTACCTCAGCATTTGTAAATTTATTTTTATTAAAAAACATTTTGAGAGAATATTGCTTTCATTTTACGTCTCGTTGCTTTGTGATGCTCTTTATAGCACATTAACACATTTCTTGTTACAATACATTATTTGACAGAATTCAGTAATAATTAATGAACTCCCAGTGTGTATTTGAGAAATATTAATGACTCATACAAATCAATAACAGATAAACATGCAGCTACGGTGGATTTGAAGCATTATAGCATTTTTTGAGCAGGTTAATCGCTCTCTCACCCTCTTTCTTTGCTCTCTCTATCCTGACTTTCTTTCGATGATTTAATCCTTTTAGTATGAGTGGTAACATTTTCCAGCCCAAGTAGCGCATGACCTACTTTGAAAAGAGATGCACAAATAGCATGTGGGAAACAGTTTAGATCCTGCTTTACTTCATTTTGAATAACTATACTGTTATCCAAAATTTTTGCTAATTGTGTCCCATATTTAAATATAAGAAATATATATATAAATATCTGATCAAAATCACTTACCAAATAGCATTTCTTTTTAAATTACATCGATACAACATCCAAAAAGAAAAATAAGACAAAATCCGGATTAACAAACATATAGTAAATCTTCAGAAGTGTTGAAATGAACCACATTACAAGGCAGTCGTAATTATTCGGGCAGTGCCTTTGGTTTTGCCTACAGGCGTTAGGGTTTACAAAAACATCTGGCCAAAACAAAAGAGGGAATACAACGTGTGTAGCCATTAATAGGATTGTTTAACAGTTTGATGCCTCACATATGTGGTTCTCCACAAAATTAAAGGGTAAAGGTTTTTTAATGCTTTAAATCCCAGTGTAGCTTCATTGGGCAGACACTCATTATTGTCAATGATTTTTCAAAACACTACATGATTAATGGCAAATTATTGAGCAAAATTCATCTTTGATAAGCAAATGACTTTTTTGCCCTAATTTTATGCCACAGATTAGTCATAAAATACCTCAAATATACATAATTGCACACAGACGTGTATATGGTCATTCTGTCATGTTACCCAGTGGAAACTGCCATCAGTAAAATTATGAACTTTACGCAGCCAATCAGCAACTTAAATATTGGCTCTTGAAATGTTTCATTTTACCGGATAGTTTCAGGTCTCTCTGATTCCATTATTGAATAGTAAGCGAAGAGTGTGACATGTAGTGCTATCTTTTCTGCTTAGTTGAAAGTCATCATTGGAGTGAAGTAAACAACTTGAAACCTTAGATATTTGATTAAGGTTCCCATGTGGCAGTGTTGTGTGGCCGTTGTGATGACCAGCTCAGATTTCCCTCATGTTCTCCAAACCCACGACATCTTCCATGTTTGTAAATATATTTACCACAAGATATTGTTTTGTTGCACGCCACTCTGCATGAAAGTCAAAAAAGCGCTTTTGTAGAAACAGTCTTTCTCTCGCCTGCTTCCTCTTTTAACATCTTTAGCAGATGTGTTGGTCCGGTCTCGCTTTGCTCTCTCTATGGCAACCCACATCAAACTCATTATCTGTAAAGGCGGTTCCTCTCACAGAAGATGAATTGATACATTTAGATTTTCTTGTAAATAGCCAGAAGTTTTAGAGTCTTTCTGTGTTTCGCTTTGATTTGTGATTTGAGCTCTACAGATATTTGTTGACTGCATGAGGGCAAGCAAGCCTAGTCTACTCTTAAAATGGACA
Organism: Barbus barbus; assembly: GCF_936440315.1. Lineage (NCBI taxonomy): Eukaryota > Metazoa > Chordata > Actinopteri > Cypriniformes > Cyprinidae > Barbus > Barbus barbus. The sequence goes on from NC_136742.1 coordinate 20,298,123, forward strand.
GATGATGTTCTAATATAGCTTAGTTATTGTCTATTCTTGAAAATAACCATTACAACACCAAACTCTGGAAAAACACATCCCTTAGGCATGAGGGAAGTGACTGGATGCCAAATAAAACATCAGTGGATTTTACTTAATGATAAGGAAATTCTGTACTCACAGATAAGAAACTTGCTTTTTATATTTTGAATTGAATCCAGCTGATGCCAGAGTAAAACTAATTATGGCAGGCAAGCCAAATGATGACGCACCTTTCTAACAATGCCAGAATATGTGACTGGATGCCAGTTATTGAACAGCCATGCCATAAGTATTGTTTATTTTAATTGGTGGGAAAGTATTCAGTCTTCTTCTTGTACAAAAATGGGAATAAATAAAATTGTAAAATAGAGATATGAAGTGCAATCACATTTATTAGGTGGCGTGTTGGAGGAAAGCGCTTTCTAGGTATTTGTAATTTTAGAAGTTATAGGCTTTTAAATGTGTCAGAATAAAGGGTTATTGCTAAAACACTTCATCCGAAATAGATTTAGAATGGGAGGATCAGTTATTACCACCTATTATTATGTGGAAAGCCCACCACAGCGGCATGACCACAAACACATACATTTCAATCAGAAAGAATTCAACCATTCTTGACAACGTGCTGGATATATAAAATCTATTAACATGATGACTTAATATTTCCCTGACTTTTATTTTTGCTTTTTTGTACCCCGTTAATAAACTGTGCACATAATAAAATGTACTCTTATTTGTTTTTTCTAGAAATGTAGCGGTGTGAGTATTCAAAGTTTGCAAAAGTGATTAGTAGTAATGCTGATCAATATAATCCATATAAAATAGAATTAAAACTATAATATACAATTATTTTATATTATATAACTTATGCATCATTGGGAGATAAAACGTTACATTTTCTCCATAGCACCTTTATTCAAATTTTAACCGTTCCTGAGCAAATAAAAATATATATTTTTTCAATCTGCCCTAATATGGGCAATACTTTCATGCCAACCTTTGTCCAAAAAGAGGGTAATACAAAAATGTACGATTACAAAACCTCAGCAAGTTATATAAACAACAGCAAACATCACTCACAGAAAATTTGTTACATCATCGCAAATGTCATTTTCCCAGACATTACGTAGTCATTTGATGTTGTGCTCTGATATTTAACTAGCCACCAATTTGTTTCTTTGAAGTTACTGTAAGATAAATATTCCAGGTGGAATGGAATGTGAAATAATTAGGCAACACATGAAAATAAAACATTGTTAATAAACTCAAATACACATGCTGCAATTTCCTCATATACAGACTGATTTCTTCCAAAAGTGCTTGATATCGAATAAGTAGAAATATTAGTGTTACTCAAAGTACTATATTCCTTCCGTCAGAAGCAGTTGCTATATGATTTAGGTTTGGATGCCATGGTGAGCAATGGTTCACCTCTGTGATTGGCTTATAGATATAGGAACAGAACACATGGAATGTGATTGCCTGTGGAAATGTCCTCTTAGAGTTTCCCCCTGTTACCACTTTCCAGGGATTGGAACTCCACATTCATACCAGCCAACGAAAGGATGTGGTGTGCGTCTGCCGATGGCCCCGAAATTCACTGGCTCTTGTCTGTATGACCGATAATATCCTGAAATCCACAAACGGCATCATGTTACAGTGCTGACTGATCACCCTCTTAAGCGGCAGTAAGTAAACACGCACATGACATGATGATTTGAGGCTTGAAGTGAAGACAAACTACAGAGCATGCTCATGTATGTCGTACCTTGAGCTGTTGGTAGGTTGAGGGAGAGATTGTGTGGTCCTGTTCTTCCATCTAGATAAGAGTCCACAAACTGGCAGTGGTCCTCTCCATGGCCCAATGTATCAGCAATGCTGTAGAACGGTTCTGAAATGGAAAACAGTCATAGCTTGAGTATCCCTCAGGACCCAAACCTCAGACAGCGCCTTGTGTTTAGCTGAGGGAAACTGTGGTTTGGATCAGATTGTTCCAAGGCTTTTAGGCCAGCGCTCCAAAAACAGGGCGCTTCATATTACAGACACACTAATCATTAGATTAAAGTTTTAAATGTATTATGTTGTTAGAAAGAAAGGTCAGCACCTCTCAGTCCATCTCCCATGAAGATTTTATAGCGCAGCGAGTTGCAGAGGACAACGCCGACAAACTTCCTATACCAGGTGCGCTTGACAAACTGACTTCCTTTACAAGAACTGTGGGCGGAGTTATACCTGAATGTGAATGGGATCCAGATGGGCTCCCCACCTAGAAAGGAAATGAATGTCCATTACAAATATTTTTTTAATTTTAGGGCATTACTGTTTGGAAAATATCACGAAAAAGGTAACAATGATGACTTTTTTGCTGGTTAGTGCAAACAAAACCATGCCAAGTCAAAACTCGATTACCATGATCTTTTCTGATAAAGCTGGTTGACCAAGGTATTGATGGTTTAACTAGTTTAAAAGCCTTGTTGGGACACAAGCAGCATTACCCCCCCCCCCCCCCACCCAAAAAAAAGCCTGATCTTTTAAGCACATCAATGTTTTAAAGGTTACTTAAAACATACAGTGATATAACGTGTAATGATGTATCTCTTACCTGGGGGTCTCTCTATGAGCAGGGGATCATCTGGATAAAAAAAAAAAAAAAACAAAAAAAAACAGAAATTTATTTGTTTTTATATTTATATACATTTTTGAATCCAATAACCCTTATGTGGGTTCAGACAAAAGAAGACTCACCTGATTCTGTGACATATGTTAAAGTTTCACTGAGTGGCCCCAGTCCAAAAATATTCTTTGCTTGAACTTTGAAGTAATACCTGAGAACAAGAATGAAAACATTTATTTATTTTTTTAAAATCATGGTTTGCTGTCATGTCACGTAATGGGGAAGCAGGGAGAAGGCAGGAGTAAACTCAATAGTCTTTAATAAACGAAAACACAGGGGATAATCCAAGTGTGCCCTGGAGGCTTGTGCACGACAGGGACACAGGGAATACCTCCAGGGCGGAACAGACAGTGGAGCTGGGAGCTCAGGGAGCCATGGCGGGATAGACAGTCCAAGGAGCCATGGTGGAGCAGGCGATCCGGGAATTCTTGAGATTTGACTTTAGAGCGGCCGGCAGGCTTGAGGGAGCCACAGCCGACAGGCTTGAGTGAGCGGCGGCTTGCGAACTTGACTTTGGAGCGGCCGGCGGGCTTGGGATAGCCGCAGCCGGAGGGCTGAACAGATGCACGGCCGGCAGACTTGACTGAGGATCGACCGGCAGGCTTGAGTGAGTCGCAGCCAGCGGGCTTGACTTCGTAGCGGCTGGCGAATTTGACTGACGAGCGGCCAGCGGACTCGCAGCGATCTCGCCGAACTCCCATGCTTAATTTCAGTGGGCTAGGGCGGAATGACGAGTGGCGACTTCCATGTCACGCTAAAAAAAAAAAACAGGTAAACCAAAAACGTACAAAAACAGCCGCTTACTGTTTGGGTCGGGTCTTCTGTCACGTATGGGGAAGCAGGGAGAACGCAGGAGATGAGGAGTAAACTCAATAGACTTTATTAAACGAAAACACAGGTAATAATCCAACAAGAAAGCTTGAACATGAACCAAAGAAACACAGGGAAGGTAACGAGAGTAGACCCGACAAAGGAAGACCAAACAAACAGGAACTTAAATGCAAGGGATAATTAACAAACACGGGTGCCGGGATTAATCAATGAAACTAAACAAGGAATAATCAATTAACTAAACAAGAACAGGAATAACCAAATAAGGAAACAGGAACACAGGGAAAACAAAACCAAAACAGACCATAAATGTGACGCATGGAGACAATTTTTTCAAAAGCACATTATGTATGTATAAAACTCAACTGAACACTCACTCCTAATGTTACAATGAGAGCATAAGGACTGAATGACACAGAGACATAGTAAAAGTGGAAAGAAAGGGAGAGAAAATTAAAAGAAATGAAAAGAAAGAAAAAGGAAAATGTGGTAACACTTTAGTATAGGGACCATTTCTCACTATTAACTAGTTGCTTATTAGCATGGCTATTATTAACATATTGGCTGTTTATTAGTACTTATAAAGCACATATTCTGCATGACCATATTCTATATCCCTAATCCTACAACTACCTTACTAACTGTTAATAAGCAGCAAATTAAAAGTTTATTGAGTCAAAAGTCATAGTTAATGGTTTGTTAATGGTGAATTGGATCTTAAAATAAACTGTGACCGAAAATGTGTAGGAAAATAAAAAAAAGTAAATGAAAAAGCATAGGAAATAAACCACAAATGAAAACTTTAAAATTTTAAATTTTCTGCCAGGAAATTATCCATGGATAACTGTTAACAGTATTATTTTGGTTAAAATTAAAATAGGATAGAAAAAAAGAAAAGAAAAAAGGTTGGAAAATGAAAAGAAAAATGGTAGGAAAAAACAAAAACAAAAGGGCACAGTTAAATTGTGCATTAATAAAACATGCATGAGAGAAAGTTATAAGAGTGAGCCTCTGGCAAAAGAGCAGGCTAACTAAGTGTAATGACAAGAAGAGACTGCATGTCAGAGGGTGATCTAGAGGATAACACATCAACATGGAATGTCTAATACGACAAAACCTCTTTGTGACAAATACCAGACCGCAACCACTTATTCTGATCAGACTCTGGCATATCCTTTACCTTAGAGGATAAATTAGACAAGTAAAGAAATTAAAACAAAGAAGTGTGATGAAGTTCAAAGGGCAGCACTAACAGCACTCACAGTCTTCTGTTCTGCCAGTGAGATGCTGTTTAGTAAGCTCACACTTCACTTGGTTTAACTCAGGACCCGTTTAATGACATAAAATCAGCACTGCTGGATCAAATTAGCACAGCCACGTGGAAACTCTGACCAAAATAAAGAGAAAATGGACAATTACAGTCAGACCGCCAGTGGAAGGGGGCCTGTCATATTTCAACTAGGATGTGTGTGTTACTGTTTCTGTGTCCACGTGAATTTTTTCTTGTCCTTTTGACCATTTATTATTAAGTATCTGCGTATGTGCACGTGTGTCTTATTTTTCCTAGTACTTCTGACCATAACGTTTTGTGGAATTGATGCAAGTCTCGATATGGCATCCAAGTGGTTTGTCATTGTTACTTTGACTAAGAAGGAGCTGTTATTGTCCGCAGTCTAGACTATTTACCTAATTCTAAAAGCTATTACAAATCATTCATAAAACTTATCAACACTTCATGGCTGAATTATAAAGTTGTCAGTCACTGAGCTCAGCTGAGAGGCTATAATAACAGAGGCCTCTAAATGAATCCCAGAGGACAATAAAAACAACTTCATCCTCACATTCCACACTTATGAACCAAACATCTCTAATGAGTGCATAAGCATTTATGTGTTTTCTCAAGGTAGTGATGGAGAGAGTGCATCTGTCTGTCTGGGAAAATGTACAAAACAAACGTCAATCAAACCTGGGGCGTTTCACACAGCTGCATGCATTTATGCATGTGTGAGTAACCCGTGTGCAGGTCCAGACGAGATCTGCGCATGTTTTTCGCATTTTCTGCACTGATTTTAAAGCTAAATATGTGCTGAGATTGCTACACTTTGAAATCATTACTGAATCAGGAAACACATTTAATGAATAAAAATTAGTAAGGGATGTGCAGAACTTTCGGAATGACGGGCATTCCAATTCTGTAAGACAGATCATGCCTGCTGTAATGCACCAATGCTTGGTGAAGAAAACTCTTAGATGGGTCTGGTAGGCAGAAATGACTTCACATTTGTGAGAAATATCCAGAGAGGCCATAAACACCTCCCTTATCGACTGCTGCAAAAATGTGTTGGTAGGGATTTACAGCATTACAGTAAGAGCAGCATTCAAGAAACAGACACATGTAGACAGCGCAGTTCAGTCAATATGGTTGAAATTGAGTTTCTCTAGCTCTTGTGAACAGAGTGAAAAACTTTTCTGTTTCTGTTTTTTTTTTTTTTTGGAGGGTGACAGGACAATAATTATGAAATAATTAGGGCTATCAGTCTAAAATAATTAATGTCACTTAATCTTTTTATAGTTAACATATGAAATTCTTTTTTAATGAAAGAAGATAAAAAATATGCTATTTGAAATTGAAATGTATGCAAGAGTGCTCTTTATTTGTTCAAAAACAACTAATTATTTACACTATTGTTAAAAAAGAAAATTGGTGTCAGTAAGATTTTGTAATGTTTTTGAAAACGGTCTCTTTCGTGAAACAAGGCTGAATTTATTTCAGTAAATATTGTAAAATATTATTAAATTATTTATTGCTGTAAATTTTCAGCAGTCATTACTTATTCTAAATCATAGGCTGATTTAGAGCGTAAGAAACATTTATTATTATTTGTATTATTATAATTTAAAATTATTACTAACAGTTGTGCCGCTTTTTGTGGAGACATTCTTTTCAACATTCTTTACTGAATAGGAAGTACAAAACAAATCTTTTGTAAAATATAAACATCTTTACTGTCAATTTTTTATTTTCTGAATTTCTGAATTTTGTATTGTGGCCTATAGAACACAGATGCTTAAATGTGCAAGCACAAGCATGCAAAACCTTGTAAATTGGTTTAGAAATTGCTGGAATATGTTTGTGTCTGTGTGCATGAGATCTGTCACATGCTAGATCGCACCTGGAATTGGGCTTGAGATTTTCAACAGGGAGGTGGGTTCCACTTGAGGATCTGGTTGACCATCTGTTATTTAGGACATCGTCATAGGATGCACTATGTACCATATAGCCTATAAAAGAGAAGGCAAACAATTAAAGCATACTCTATATGTGAGAGATTCAAAAACTTTCAAATAAATGAGCATGTATTGGTCATGTCTGTGCAGAAATTCCTCAATATAATTCTAGTTCCTTATTTAAGCCACGGGAGGACTAAACTCCTGCCAAGGCAGCAGGATGTATATAAAGCACATGCGTGTATTTTCCATCATTTAATATGAAAGAGAGAGGCAGTGCAGGAGTGAAGCTTATGAAAGAAGGCAGGATGACAGAAAAGGAGTGAAGTAGAGTGGAGAAAAAAAAGTTTTTTATTAAAAGAGATTGTTGAATGTGTAAATGAACAGTATCATGTATAAATAAATGCTTTAGGTCTAGTAATGCAAAAGGCATTATGAAACCCCTACAGTAATATTAGACTGCCTTGTACAATTTTATTCAAGAGCATATGGATGTTATTTTTCATGTGTTGAAAAAGTTGCTCCATTCATCTAAGCATGGGTTATCGGTTGTCAGTTGGCAGGGAATCCCCTGCATTTAAACCTCCTCACACTTCATATCATGACACTAACAGTGGCTGTGGGAATTGCCTCCCTGTTTGTGTGAATCAGGATGAAACTGTCAGTGTTAATATATTAGAGAAGTGTTATACATAGTTTTGTGTTTGGTAATGCACATTAAATAGAAACCAGGCGGCATGTAAGAAAGTTCAGCACATGTTTAGAAACTGGGCTACTTCAGTATAAGCTATTTCAGCACACTATCCTCCAAATTATTTCAAAACAATACAAACAAAATTACAAAATGAAGCCATCTATATTGATTTTACAGTAAACACTGCTTTCTATGAAAGTGAGGTATATTATGGAATGTGCACAATTAAATGGATAGATCTGTCATGATTTACTCACCCTCATTTTATTCATTTCTTTCTTCTGAGGAACACAAAACAAGATGTTTTGAAGAATGTTGGTGACCACTGATTTCCAATATATGGATGACAAAACCTACTGAGACATTTCTCAAAATATCTTCTTTTATGTTCCACAGAAGAAAAATTCATGAATGGTTTAGAATGACATGAACAACAGAAGTTTTATTGTTCGGTGAACTATCCCTTTAACGGCATGCTATTACCAAACGAGGAAAGCATGCAGTTAATTAGCTAATTGCATAGCTGTCTTCCTCAATTTTCAAATCACTAAATTCATGATGACATGTCTGATGTGCCTTTTCTTCTATCAGTATTTGGTGCTATAAATCTTTTTCAGTGTTGCTATCAAACAGGCCCATGCATGATTAACTTGCTTTATGAGATTCACACATTGCAGATAGAGGTACAGAACATTATAGGATGATCCATAAACTGGACTGGGGTGTTTTTCACATCTATTTGATGCATTCTAAGAAATCGCTGCACATTTGGTATGTTGGAAAAACCAGCTGAAATGCAGTCCATGGAAAATAAAACCACTCATCTTGAGCATAAATCAAGTCATAAATAACTCACGACTTGTTCAATTTAACAAAGTCATTTTTTCAACTGTGATCTTGACTTTAATCGTAAGCCTAAGTCCGAACTTCAAATGATATAAGATGCAAAAGAAAGCTTGTAAATTTGCATATTACATATGGTGAAATTTACAGACATACAGAAGTCATTTTTTCACAGTTCTTCAACTGCAAAAGCATTTTTTTAAATAATACAAAAGGAACTGCTACATGCACTCACCAGACACCATGTCATCTTTCAGTGGAAGTGCCCAGTCCAAAATCACAAAGGAGTGACAGCCCTCCATAGCAACCACAGTGACATTATGGGGCTTGTTTTTGGGTGGTTGCTTTTGATTGATTGATTGTTGTTCTTTCTCCATCAAATCTGCTAATACATCCACTTGAAGGTACTCAAGAGCCTCGGTCAGGGAGCAGGGCGCTCCAGGGTCTTTACGGATGTAGTTTACATATGGAGCTAAGCAAAAGAAGAGAGAGGGAAAATATGCAAATTTAGGAAATACGTAAAGGCAAATGCAATGTTGCTACAATAACAGAAAATGTTTTATTACAGTTTATAAGCAAATTAACAATTTTGAGTGATGTATTTCACAAATTTGTGTGAAACCTGATCTGAACATCTGTAAAAAGTCACATGATCAAATAGAAATAGTTCAGAATCATACATATTTATTCTTTATTTTGGATCATAACTTTTGTTTTTACAAAATGTAATTTTTTTTTTAATTAATTTAGGTAAATAATTTATAATGATAAATAATTGTAAATAAATAATTAATTTAGTTATACATAAAATAAATGTTCAATGTGCTCTCAGACTTTGGACTGTATTATGCATACACTACCGTTCAAATGTTTGGGGTCTGTAAGTTTGTTCTTGAAAGAAGTCTCTTATGCTTACCAAGGCTGCATTTATTTGATCAGAAATAAAGTAAAAACAGTAATATTGTGAAATAATAATATTGTACTATTGAATATTTAAATAGTAATATTGCAATATTATTTTGTATTTTAATATATTTTAAAATATAAATTATTTCTGTGATTGCAGCCAATACTCTAGTCTTAAGTGTCACATGATGTTTGTTTTTTCATAAATCATTTCTTATTATCAATGTTGAAAACATTTTTTGTGGAAAGCATGATACAGTATTGTTTTTTTTCCTGATTCTTTGATGAATAAAGTTCAAAAGAACAATTCATTTGAAATTTGTAACATAACAAATGTATTTACTGTCACTTTTGACCAATTTAATGCATCCTTGCAGAGAAAAATAACTTTAAGACTGGCTTTCAATTTGTCCATTTTAATTACTACAACAAAAATGATTGCAAAACACCCATTGATATTTGTGCAAACCGACAACAAATAACATGGTGCTGGAAGTTCCGTTTGGTAAGCATTACATTTCTGTTGTGTTGTTTGCATTAGCTTGTTGGCCTAGTTTAAGAATGAATCCAATTTACTCTTGCTCGTGGTTACAGACAATAAAAGCTATCATTGTTGATATTTTGCTGTAGACCTTTTCCTGTTGGCTCAATGAAATTTAGTTATTTCTGTCGTCCCACACAGTGCCAGCTGGATCCACAGCTGTGAACACTTCCAGAACCCCTCATCCGATTGGGCCACAAGATTCACACCTGGAGCTAATCAAAAGCTCCATGTGATGTTGACCCTGATACAGAATAAAAAAAAACACACTTCTGTGCATGTGCCTCCGCTGAGACCGACTGAGACTCAAACACACGTAGAAGCTGCACTCGTTATGGGTGTTAAACCAAAAGCTACAATACAGTGTGAGGGGGGAGAAAAACTGAACAATGCATAAGAATAAGTATCAAGACACAACTTCTATGTTCTTCTCATACACACAGTCGTTCGGCAAGGTGGGAGCAAACACAACAGATGGTTTGAAATATAGTGGACTTGTTGGTGGATCTGGAGAGCAGAGAACACCCGAGCATATTAAAGTCATAAATATTTAAGGAGACGTCTGAGGTTTGGGCCAGAAGGAAGCTGCTCTCAGCTGATATCAGCACATTTAGCTCATGTTGTTTTATTTAGGGGTTCTTTCTTGACATGTTTCTCTGTTTAAATGGCTTGCATATGTGTAAGTATGTGCCTGTTGTGCAGCCCAGAATCTGGAGTGTCAGGATTTCTCTCTCCATGCATTGAGGATGGGGCATTTTACCAAAGAGCTGTGTTTTCTATGCTACTGGAGCTGACTTTTTATGGGTATGATGCTTGTTTTGGTGGAGCTAGACCTCCTGGTGTTGACTTCTTTTAAGTGCTTCTCCTCAATCATAGATGCCCGCCCCATAATTTTAATGTATGACTGCTTCCTCAACTCAATTTTACTAGGACTTCAAGCACCTCCTCTTGTACCCATTAGTACAAATATCAGCATTATGAGGCCAAATGCTGTAGCCACAGCCTGGAACATGCAGTATTTCTATACAGGCACAGCTTGGTTCCTCGGTTCTTTCAATAATCATACTTTTGTATTTGAAAAGCTCAGTGGTGCTTCTGGCTCCAGTGGTCTAAATGGTGCTGTTATCTCTATTTCCTCGCTTAGCTCTGCTGGGCATAGGCATTTTCTAATACTGCAATATAATGACATTACAATCACCAACCCAGGGACCATTGAGGGCCTCGCTCATAAACAATGAGGAGTTGGCTCATTATATTTTTCTCATTCTTCTGCTGTTTTCCTATGTATCTAGCCAGAGCAGTTGATGTCACATTTCTGCCAAGACAAGCACATTAGAGGAGCCATGAAACAGTAGGAGCTCTTGGATTGCTGGCTAATGATCAAAAAACAAAACCTAGGTCACGATGACCCCTGCTTTGTCATAAGATATGCATTCGAGAAATGCAACAAGTAACTTAATCAGTTATACCTGAGTCTCAACACTTGTGTGGACTGTGTTTAAGCAGGTTTAGTATCAATCAAGTCGACATTTCAAATGAATTACATATGACTATTTATTATTCAAATTATTAATTTAATCCTATGCTAATATTTCACATCAATGTATAAACACCAATATGTAATACTGAAATAATTGTAATTGAAAGACATTGTTGCAGAAAAAACTGCTAAATAGACATGATTAATTATATACATTTTATTGTATCACTTTTTTATATCACTTGTAAAATTAATAGCATAATAATTATTAACAGGGTATTGCTAATGTGAAATCAGTTTGTCTGGAGATTAAAAGGTTATGTAACCAAAACCTACTAAACTTAGATTTAAAGGGAAAGAAAGAGAGAGCAAAGAAAGTAGAAAAGCTGGGTCTCCAAGTCCATTACACTTTTGTCACATGCCTCTATTGGACACCAGACCAGACTTGTGCCGAGCTGTGGTAGATGAGATTAGCAGATACTTATAACTATGTGAACTTCTCTACTGCAAGTGCAGTACTGTACTGTAAAGAGTCAATGAGGAGCAGAACTAAATTTGCCAGCTGACTAGCCAAAGCTCCAGCTCAGCATAACCATTTCTGAAACTCATCTGGCACATGTCTCTGCATGCAAATTGGACCTGAAACAATGTTCCATAGCTAGGTGTATAGCTTGTGGGGATTTAAGTTTGGAAAGATGAAGTCTGCTGAACCTAATGTTCAAAGGCTATTATAGTCAGTCTTGGTAAATGAATTCATGCTGAACCTGAAAAAGCTTGACTAGAGTCAGGTAACATAGGGTCACATCATGATTGCACTAATCCACTGCTGAGTGGACTACAATTGCACTATTTGGGAATTGGTTGGAATACCATCCTAATAGCAATCACAAATAAAATTAGTTTTTTTGTAAATTATTTTTCTCATTCATGCACACACCTTTATCCTAACACACATCCCGAGTCTTGAAGAATTCGGGAAGGTAGCCCAAACCCACAGACATTCAGCCATAATTTATAGAGCTGAGTCCAAATACCTTCACTCAGGCATTCTCAAATATTTCCTACAGAAGCTGCCCACATGAAAGAACCTGAGTCCTCAGAGCCCCTAAAGTCTATGCACTCTAAAATAGCCTCTACCAACACATGGTATGTAGAATTAGATGCGGACCTGAGGGTTGACAAGTTTAGTTACACTCTGGCCATAGGGGAGAGACCTCTAGTAGTAGAAAGTAAACTTAGAATAGCATGATCCAAATAAAGAGGCTAAAAAGTCATATTTGTTTTCTTCCTCTTATTCCCCTGTTTGCTCTCACATTACAGTATAATACTATTTAACATTTTGGAGTCAGTAAGATTTTTTATTTGAAAGTAATTAATACTTTTATTCAGCAAGGATGCATTAAATTGAACAAAAGTGACTGATATTACAAAATATTTATATTTCAAATAAATGCTCGATTTTGCATTGATCAAAGAATCCTGAAAAGCAACAGTTTTCAACATTTATAAAAAAGAAATGGGCACCAAATAAGCATACTTGAATGATTTCTTAAAAACTGAAGACTAGAGTAATGGCTGCTGAAAATTCAGCTTTACCATCACAGAATAAATCACTTTCTAAAATGGATTGCAGTTAAATTATATTAATATAACTATAATATGTTACACTTTATTTCGATATTCTACTTTAGACATTCTACTAACTGTAAGTAACTTTGTAACTACATGTCAACTACATGTCAACTAATTCTCATTAATTTGCAACTACATGTCTACTAACTCTCAGAGTAGACTATTAGGATAAGTTTAGGGATAGTAGAAAAAGTTGACATAAACTTGCTCATAGTTTCTCATAGTCTGTATGTTGTATGTTGTGGACCCATCAAAATAAAGTGTTAGAAGATATTAAGCAGACAGTCTACTAATACTCTAATGACTGCTAGTTGACATGTAGTTGCAACGTTACTTACTGTTAGTAGAATGTCTAAGTGGACTATCGAAATAAAGTGTTACCCTATCATATAATACTATTTCATAATGTATTACTGTTTTTACTGTATTTTTGATCAAATATGTGTAGCCTTGATCAGCTTAAGAGGTTTCTTTCAAAAACATTTAAAATAAATCTTATAGACCTCTTATTGACCTCAAATTTACTACTAACTTCTTGTTATGACTTAATTTTCATAACTACCCTGTGTCACATCCCATAAATGTTTTTTATTTAACAGACACTTTCATCCAAGTCAAATATTGTGTAAAAATAGGCCCCTTTTACACCTGACATTTGTGTCATATCTGGATAATATCTGGATATTTTAGTTTGATTGCATTAAAACTTTTATTCCAATGCATTTTCAGTGTAACTGGATTGCACAATTCAAAACTGGATCATTCAAAGTTTCTTTGCAAACACCCTAGTAAAGGATGTTAACGGAGCTAGAAGTGAATAAATGGGGAGAAAAGGTTGTAAAGTGCTCTCTTTGGCGAGAAATTAGATTCCAAATCTAATACAATAAAATCATTTGAATCCGGTGAGAAAAACGCAAGAGTGTGGTGTCTTTTTTCACACTGTGAGAGCAGCATAATTAAAAGAACTTGCAACACATGACTTGAATGACTCAGTCTGCCAAAGTGTTTATTTACAGCACAATCTCATTTATTACTTGTGTAGCTGAATGTGGATAATGAAAACATGTTTGTATTTACATCTAAATTAAATGTGGTCAAAATCTGTCCCAGACACCTGCGAATGTAATTTCAGAGGTCCGATCACAATCCGATTAAACTCTGTTTTGGGTGTATTTATATTTGGCAATTCAAAAGTGAGCCGACTGAAAATGTATGTTAAGGCCAGGTGTAAAAAGGGATATATACACAATTGATTACACTTAAGGAACAAGCAATTTTAGAGCCTTTGTAAACATTTTGGTTAAGAGTTAGTGTCTCTTTGTTTGGAAAGTTTGATGAACTCTGATTGAGCTGATTGTGTGGAGTTTGGAAGGTCATTCAACTACCGAGGGGACAACAAGTATTTGCATATAAATCCTAGCTAAGGTCAGCTGTGTGCGCTATTTTGCTGCATGAGCTGCATTTGTCGGCCAGATAAATTTCGGCCAGTTGTGTTTCAACTGTTTGGCGTTTGGAGCCAATAAGAACAGGGAATATGGTATTTTATACCAGAGTACTAACTGTTGTAGTATGTATTAAACCAAACATGTTACCTGTGAACCGTTTCTTTCCAACCACATCAAACTCTGAAGAAGGAGTGTTGTTCAAAGGCCGTGTCTCAGGAGTTGGAGGCTGTGTTGTAGGAGTCTCTGTTGTGTGGGCCAGTGTTGTGGTAGGAAGTGGGACTGGGGTTGTGGTAGTTTCCTCAAAAAGCCCATCTGTAAGATAGAGTAGTAATCAAAAACAGGAAGAATAAAAGTCCACAGAATGCTGTATACCACCTCACAGTGGCCCAAAGAGTGTTTGGACACTCACGTCACATTTAAAATGTATGAACGCCTTTGTATTATATAACAAAATATGAAGCCAAGTGGCATTTATTTTGAAGAAGTGGGGTTTAAGTGTTACTTTTTAGGTCCACTATACAGGCAACTTTAAATTAAACACTGTTTTTAAAAGTCAATGCTATTGCTCTGTTATAGTAGTGAGAATGTGACTAAACTTTTCTTTATGGTTAATATACTCTTTCCCAAGATTCCTGTCACAACAAGGAGATTACTACTGGGACAAGCCAAGTAATTATTAAAACTGTATGCAAACAAGCTTGTCCCTAAATGCAGCTTGGCCGCATTAGCTGTCCCGTGTTCAACAAACCAGCAGAATTACATAAATAATTATACAACAAGGTCTATTTGCTGTTCCAGACAGGTCATCCAAGTTTGTGCACACTGAATCATACAGCTCTTCACTTTGCAACCTATAAAGCCACTTAGTATGAAAAAAATAAGAATAAAAAGCAGGAATGTACCCCCTTGAACAACAGCAAACAAATGGCATCTATAAAGTTTAATAAATTAATAGAGAAATGGAGTACAAATGGCTATACAAAAAGCAAAAGTAAAAACAACCTGCTCGTAGCTTGGCAGCCAGTAAACAAAGCAATCAGCCAAAACCATCTTCATTAATAACAGCATCATCAGATGCCATGCTGACCATAACCATAACTCATCTCTGAACTGTGTTTTCTTAGGGAAGGTGCAAGCCAGAGGAATCCTGTTCTCAAGTGGTACAAATAAATCATTGATTTAGGCTCAAATTCATTTGAACTGGTGGACTCAGCCTGTGGCACTAAACAAATCTACATCAACAGTTAGCTTAATATTCACATAGAAATGTAGCATTACCTTTAAGACTTAGGAATTCACATTTCATATACATATATTTTTATTAGGGGTGTAACAGTTAACAAAATTTACGATTCGGTTTGATACGATACAGTGGTGTCACGGTTCGATACGTTTTCGATACAGCAAAAAGAAAGAAATGCCAAAGAAATTTCCTTGATTTTTACAAATTTTTTATTTATTAAAACTAGGCTAATTTTTTACTGTGAACAATGATTGAGCTATACTTGACTCATCTTCTGGGGTGTCTTCTTAGCAGCGTATAAAACAAAAACAGCTACGGTTTCAAGTTTTCCAGCTGATGTAGCCATATTGTCATGAAACAGATTAATCTTTTCCAATAAGTTTAAATTGATTTTATACTTTTATACTTTTATGGGCATTTTTTTTTTCCTTTTATAAAGCCATTTTTTTCTAAAATTGTGCATTATCTTTTGAGTCTTTTTTTTTTTTTCATTTAATAAGTAAATAAGACATTTGGGCTGTTACCAAGCAAATGAAGTCAGTATTGACCAAATTCATCTTTGCAATGCGGAGGAGTTGCTTCTGAATGGCATTTAGATGCCTTTACACACTATTTAATGCAGCTCAGAGGGACATGCAATGCTTTAACCTGCCGTTACAAATGCATAAATAATGTTTCGATATTTTAAACATAAAACGTTGACAACTGATGTTTGTAATTAAAAATGGGTTCCCCCTCGGCTAGGGGCATCACGATTTTATCACGATTCTTTGTCATGTAGGTTTTTATATTTTGCAAGCTGTTTGAGCATTACAGCCAAACTAATTTCCCTTTTATAAAGACAAAGCCTTTCAAGGTAACAAAATATAAAAAAGTATGGCAGATATTTAGGCCAAAGTGGGTGAAGATAAAAATCTTTGTCATTATTTTATCTTTGTTAATAAGAAATGAGAACAAAGATACACATTACAAATACACACAATATACAAATAAAATAAACAGTGTTTTATTTTCAGGTACAATAGGTGTATTTAGCAGGAGCATTCAAGAAAACTGAATGAACAAATATAAAAAATAAAACACTACATAGATTGATTCCTATTAAATAAACTATATTGAAGTTTTTCAGTCAAGAATAGTGAGTGATTTTTCTCTTTGTGTTTGGTGTTTTATTAACATTAAAGGAATAATTCAACCAAGAATTTAAATAGGCTAGTGTTTTATTTTTATACCTTCATTTACTCACTCAAAAGTTGTTTTAAACCTGAGTTTCCTTTTTCTGATAAACATAAACGCTATTTTAAAGAAGGTGGAAAACCAAACAGTTCATGGTCCACAGTGACTTCCATAGTATTTTTTTCCCCAACTGTCAAAGTCAATGTGAGCCAAAATATCTTCTTACTGATGTGAATGTATGTGGCACTGTACAGTATATTGATACGGCGGCGCCAGAACTGCAGCTAATAGAATGTGCGCTGTAGCAAGATATAACGATATTTCTTCAAAAGTAGATCGTGGAGACATTTTTATCAGGGCCACTGCTGGCCAAATGGGTGTCCTAAGCAGGATTTTTATTGTTGTGCCCCCTCCCTCAAATATTATGGAAGTAAAGAAAAAAAACACCTACCATAGGGGTCAAAATAGAACTTTAATAAAATATAAAAGTAAATAAATAAATAGTCATTAAATTGTATTATTTACAAATTACAATTGTAGCTCTAGACAGTTACCTATGGTTATTATTTTATTAATACAGTTGTCTGATTGATTTTATGGTCTCAAGCATTCAGAAATCACGCAAAAGAAAATTAAGCAGTTTTACTACGATAAAACCATGGTTAATTTTTGTAAGGGTTGTGATGTCCACATGTTTTTTGTTGAAGAAATTATAGAGGCTGTGTCATCTATATCAAAAAGGTGGCAAAAAATGAAAGATTAAGTGGATTAGAATTAAATGCTTGGTCAATAGCCCATTAAACAAGGACTTGACCGTCCTGTAAGTGTAACAGCAGCAATGACCAGGCCTTTGGTGCCCTATGCAGGCATTTGTAATAACATGTAATGTTGAAAGAAACAATAGACACCATCACAAAATTTGTAATGGTTTTACTGGTTATAATGGGACTTGTATTGGTTTTAATGGAAACTGTAATGGACCCTGTTGGCCTCTACTGGTAATTGGTCACCTTCTATTGGTGGCTTGTTAAAACCAATAAATCCTAATGGAATATGTCCCAAAACTACAGAAAACCTTTTTTTTATGGTTTTAATGGTTAAAAGTCGATGGTTTGTAATGGCATTTGTGATTTATTTGTGATTAATTTGTGATGGTGTTAGAATTTTCTGTGATGGTCTATATTGTTTTTTTTCAGCAGGGTTGCCTCGTTGATTTTATAGAATACATTTTTAGTAATTTTAAAGGCTGTTGTTGGCTTAGGTCTTTTTAGAACCACAAAAAAAAAAATCTTAATCTTAATACTACTTTGATTATGAATGTAGCCTACCTTAAAGTGACGTGCGGGCTTCGTTTTCATCTTTTTTTTTCTAGATTACTGATGTCTTTTCTCGGGCATAGTTGTCCATCAATTATGATCATCTGCATTCAGCCGCAAACATGAGGTGCGAGCAGGCGTGGATGCGGGAATGGTGCGTCAGGTTTTTTTTTTTTTTAGAGTAACTGGGATGGTGCCCCCCTGGGAGTTGGTGCCCTACGCAAACGGCGTACTCTGCATATAGGGAGTGGCGGTACTGATTTTAACGTCCACGATATCGTTCATATCGCACAGACTGGACCGCAAGGTAGGGGGGCATTCATGTGCCCCCCACCCCCCAAACGAGTTACTGTACCCCCCAGTTTCCATCCTCTACCCTCCTTGCTTGCGATTTCAAAAGCGAAAATAAAACTGATGCCCCCCCCCCGTACCTGGCAGTTATTGCTTTATTTAAGATTTTTTTCTACAGTGGAGAAAAAGACTGTTTCTCCAAAAAAAGCATGCTGTTGACAAGCAGATTCAAAGCATAGCAGAGGTTTTTCAGACATAACGGGGGATATCCTTTGAGGTTTACTGTGTACATCCTAACTAACATTATCCTTGGAATACTGATTGAGGATCAGGTCTTGTGGGTACTAACTACATTCCTGTGACAAGGCTTGTTATATAAGACCAAAACACTTTTCTGTCCCATTTGAAGAGTATCTTTTCCATCATTTTAGCTTTGACACACATTACTAAATCCACATATTACTTAACTGTCTTGTATAAAACACATTTAAGTTTAGTATGGCTGTTAAGAGTTCATCTCACCTTCAGAGTAGCAGTTAAGTATTCCATCAGCATCCAATATTGGGAAACCATTCTTGTCCAGTCGAGAATAAAGTCCAGGTGGACAAGTAGGCTCAGCAGCTAATGTTGACTGCTCCAATGTTTCTGTTACCATTTCTATTGTTGTAGGTTCTGGTGCTGTTGTAGTTGTGGTGGTTGTTGTCGTGGTTGTAGTGGTTGTAGTCCTTGGTTTAGGGCGGTCCAAGCCCACGATGGGTTTTCCTCCCACAGTAAGGTACTTGTCACTTGGATTAATCACAGGCCGACTGTCTCTTCCATGACCAAATAATGCTAATCCTTCCTGGTTTACCAGTGGGCTGCCCTGGTCATCTAATAAAGCAAACACAGATAAAAGCCATTTTAAAGGGGTGGTTGATTGTGATTTCACTTTTTTAACGTTAGTTAGTGTGTAATGTTGCTGTTTGAGCATAAACAATATCTGCAAAGTTACGACACTGAAAGTTCAATGCAAACAGAGATATCTTTTAAAATTCTGGCAGTTTAATGCCTACAAAAATGACTGGTAAGGGACTACAACGAATTACTTCCTGGGTCCGATACCTCACAAACCCAGATAAACCCCGCCCCCGGGAACACGCAACAAAGGGGGCGAGGCCATGCTGCACTGCTTTAGAGAAGAGGAAGAGAAAACTAGAGGTGCACGAAAAAAAATCTATTCATATATGAATCGCGATTCTGTCTTCTAACGATTCTAATGGATTCACAAGTTTCAAAATCATGTTTTAAAGCAGCGGTTCTTAATACTGTTCCTCAAGTCGCCCTGCTCTGCCTCTCTTTCTCTCTCTCTCTCATTCAGATCGTCAGAAAAGCTCCAACAAACGCGCGTGTGGTTGCCGTGCTGTATTAAGGCTTTAATTAGGATAAAACCGTACATTAAAAGTTTACAGAAGCAGTAGCATTTACAAATAGCAGCGTATCTAAAAGTATGAACCAACAACAAACAAAAAAACATACCATTAAAAGCTGTGCTTGCATAGGTTCTGCGCGATCCTCTTCACTAATATCCTCTGCGTCTCATTCGGGCACAAATTGATAAGCAATATAGACGCCATTGTTTACAATACAACTGGAGCACATGCCGCTGAGCTGAGGGGCGGGACGTTCAGCCGCGCAGTAGAGGCGGTTTAGCCAATCACAACACACTGGACCAGCTGACCAAACTGAGCCCATCGCTCATTTCTGAGGGAGGGGCTTCATAAAACCAGGAAATAATCGGGGCGTTTATCAGAGAAGGGACAGAGAGGTGTGGAATAAAGGTAAATTATGTGAAAAATAATGCTTTTTTTAAAAACGAAGCATGAACACATGTTTGACTGCACCCCATAAACACAATCAAGCCTAGAAAAAAAAACAGTCAACCACCCCTTTAAAACAGGCTTCTTTCTATAATTCTATTACTGTCAGTTAAAATTGTAAGCCACTCACCAAAAATAGTCTTGCCATCCTCTCCAATGACAACTTTTCTGGGTCTTCCTCTTGAATCCTGAAGAACTCTTCCATTTTCATTCATTAGGACTCCCTTATCCAGATCTACTATCTAAAAGAGTGAATGAAATTTCATAAAGAAGAAGAATCTCTCTTTCAAAATAAAACGAGGCAACAGTCAAACAGTCTTGCTTGAATAAGTGTCCCTAAGGTCCCTGCCTGTGGAGTTTCCATGCCTAAAGAGACAAAACTGTTCCCGTCACTGTCTTTGCTTACTTTAAAGATAATTCTGTTTGGACTGCAGTACTGTCTGATTTATTAATGTATCCAGATAGCAGACATAACAGAAGCCATAGATATGGATATTGTGATCACTGTATCTTAAATTACATTCTATCATTTATGTTTAACAAAATGGAAGTCATTGATGAAACCCGAGGGTCACTATCAGTGCTACAAACATGCTATGGGTAAAAAGTTAACTTTACACAGTAATAGTTTAAAAATTACAACAAGAAACGAAGGGTGTAAATTAAGTTTTCCAGTAGTAAATAAACGAATATAATTTATAAAACATCTTAATGGATTTAGGAACATTCAGGGCTGCCAAATTTAGCAATAATAAAACATTGCAAATAAACACACCCATTTTGTTCCATCAGGACCTGTGATATGTCGGACTCCGTTTGGTTTCGAAATTTCATCAGATGTTGAGGATGCTTTGCCATTTGCAGATGTGAGATTCGGCCGTCCGTTTTTGCCTGAACATTTAATTAGAGAAATGAGTAAAAATGTACTTATGCACTCACTGAAATTGTTGTACGTACAGCATGCACATCCTTGCAGACATCACATTGTTTACCTTTTTCATAACTAGGTTTGTAGCCACTGGCTTGAGTGTTTTCCTTTGAAATGGACCGCAGCCTCGATCCCATCACTGGATTTCGAGATTCAGGAGATACATTCCCACTAGAGCTTTCACCAGCAGACAGCCCATGGGAAGAGCGAGAAACTGAACTTGGGGTGAGCCTAACATTAGTATTACTCCTGTCAGCTGTGTCTGGATTTGAGATAAGTGGTGATTCTGCTGGACTGTTTTGAGAGGAGGCAGATGATGATGCTGAAGAGGAGTTTGGTGAAGATGGTGAAGAACCTGATGTGGAAACAGAGCCCTTTCTTCTGTGCTGTACTGGATACACCCTACTAGGCAACCGCAAACCTTTCAGACGGCTTGCTACCACAGGAGAGCGGACCCGACTATTAGAAGCCAAAATAGGGACTCTTTGGGCAACTGAAGGAAGTGACTTTGAACTGCTACTGGTCCTACTTTGTTGCCTATCCACACTTTCATTTTCAAAGTTGTGGGCAGGTCTGTGAGGTTCGCTCACAGTTGTTGTTGTTGTTGTTGTTGTTGTGGTTTTAGGTGCAGCAGTTGAGGTGGCATCTTTGCTTTGCCTCTCCAAGGTCTCTCTACTACCTTCGTAAAGATAATCATCTTCATGATCATTGCTAATTTTTACATCTTCATTATTACTGGGATTGTTGGAACTTATTGGAGCATTTGTGTCTTTATTTAGCACACTAGGTTTATTTGAGACAGGATTAACCTCATGCTTTGAAGGGTATGTTGTGGGTGAAGTTTTATCACTGGTGTCTTGAGAGCTCACAGCAGTAGAACGAGAAGGAAATCCTTTAATAATTGGCCTTCCTGCACCTATAGATGAAGCAGTCCTACTCCACGGTATTCTCCCGTCTTGTCTGCGACTCCCTGTAGCTATCCTAGAATTTCGTTTTGGTAATGAAAGGGGTGAACTTCTTCCTGTTGTAAAAGGGTTAGTCCTTGAAGAAGAATGGGAAGTGGAACCATACCTATTGCTTTTGTCTTCTTTGTTATCATCATCTTCCTTTTGTTCTGGGTGTTCCTCTTCAGTTGGTTCAGAATGTTTTTTTTTTGTTTCTTCAGTTGGTTGTTCACCCTTTGTGTCGTCTAGCTCCGTGTTCTTGTGGTTGGTATCATGCTCCTCTGTTGTATCATGACTGTTTGTCCTGGTTCCTGTTGGCAGTGTTGATTGTGAAGAAGCAGATGATGATGATGATGAATCAGGTTTGTGCTTTCCTGTTTGAAGTCTCTGAGCTCTAGTTGAAATTCCAACTCTTCTTCCATTAGGGTACATGGCACCAGATCCTGAACTTGTGACTCGACCCGACATGGAAGAAGTCCTTCTTGTACCTGCTGATGATGATGGTAAGGAGGATGAAGGAGAAGATACTGAAGAAAATGAAGTGGAAGAAGAAGATGACAAAGTTGATGCTGAGGAGGAGGAAGAGTAAGTTGGAGAAGAGATAGATGAGGATGATTCTGATTCTGATTCTTTCACTGATTCAGGCCTGGTTTCCTGAGGTGAGATCACTGAAGGTGTCCTATCAGTGACACTTATCTGGTTGTATGAATTTTTTTCCTCAGGATAGGAGACCGCTGTTAGGTCCTTTCTTGTAGCTGCAGACTCCTGGTTTTGCGACGAACTTGAAGAAGCTTCACTCCGCATTCTTGATCGAGAATTAGGCCTTCTTAATCTGCTGATATCAACAATTGAGGATGTGCGCGGGGTCCAAGAAGGACGTTTGTCCTCAGGTGTTTTAGGGACAGATTCAGACTGATTGGGTTTTGATTCTTTAGTGTCATGTGAGTGTTTTGAATGGTCCTCTGTTTGTGGTGATGCATTATTACTGCTCTCTGGTTTTGTGTCCTCAGTAGCCTCATTTGCTCTTATTTCCTCTTCTGTTGGACTGTCTGTTGGCTTCTCTTCCTCATTTGTATCTCCTTCTCTATCTTTGGCATTAGTGGAGGAAGAATGTGAGTTTGAGTTTGACCTTGAGCTAGAACCTCCGTTTCTGACTGAACCCCTCACAGAGGAGAAGATGCTGTGATAGGACCTTGTTTGAGAAAGAGGGCGTCCTCGTCTATTGGTGGGTGGCGCTTGAGTTGTGGTCTGAGTATCGGACTCTTCCATCTCATCTGGCTCCTGATTGTCGGATTCATTGTTTGAAGATGTCCTGGAGGCACTTTGACTTGACTTGTGGCTGTCTGTGTTCCTTAAGTGAGTAGAGCTGGCTAGAGACAAAATTGAGATACCAGTCTTAACCAAGTTTCTGTAAAGATGCTTATTTAAGTTTATTGGGGAAAACATCTGTTGACAATACTTACATCCAGGCATTGCAACAATAATGGCTTTAGTCTGTGGTCCTTGGCCCTTTCTATTGACTCCACGGATTTTGAAGATATAGCGGTCACCTGGCGTAAGTCCATCTATGGTTGCAGAGGTGGTGGTTCCCCGGTATGTAACTGACTTTGCGCCAAACGGTTTCATAGCAGGAGCATAGGAAAGGATGTATTCTGGAAGTAGATGTCAAATCAATCAGTACGGTCAATTTCATTTGGATACCATAGCTAAACATTTTCCAACGAACACTGGGAATACCCAGGATTGAACCAATAAATCTAGGCCAAGGATAACATTCTAAAAAGGAAAAGTTCCTTCTGCATGAACGGGGAACAGTTTGTGTTTTCCACATGTACAATTGTGTTGGTTTAGCTTTACAGACTGGTGTTCTGCATGCCTGCTGGAGAAACTGTAATGCTGAAGGTTTATCAATCCCATGTATTTTGGCACTGCATACAGATAAGTGGTTTCAGGGAAGACATATGGTCAACAGTTAGTAATGTCTTACTCACCAAATGCCAAAGACATTTTCTGTTCTTTATGTAGGGCATATTCTAAAAGTCATAGAAAGAGCTGACAAATATCTGTATAAAATATTATCAGTGTTAAAATGCTTTCTCCTGTCCCAGCTAAATATGCAGATACAACTATATAAGGCAAGAGTATGTTGGGTGCACTACATGACAAACAAATACAAATACAATATTTCTTCCTATGGTCAATGTGGATTTTACTGAATTGATAGCCTAGGTACCTTGTGGTCTTACCTCTTATTCGCCCATTTGTTTGCTCAGGTGGATCCCAGGTGGCTGTGACAGCAGTACCTTTTCCTCTAAGTGGTTTTACTTGAAAATTTTCTGGAGGGCCAGAAGGAGCTGCATAGACAAATGTGGGAGAAAGTAAAACTAGGACTGACAAACAAAGTATTATACAAACAACATGGAGCACTGTGTATTCTCTTGAACCTAATTTTTTTTTCAGCCTGGAGATTTTTCAGATGGAAACAACAGACAGTTTGTGTTTTCCATGGGAATGAGGTCATTCTGATCACTCCAAACTAAAATTCCAAACAGCCAGTAAACAGTGACAATACTCTGAAACAGGCAGTTAGAACATGCTTACATGGTTTCAAAAACCAAGGCAAGATTGTTTTGCGTTTTTGTGCATTTGTATGGGTGTGCAACACAATACTAACACCCTTTTGTTTATTCTTTGCTTCATTAACTAGTGTATTTTCAGACATGCAATAAAAGAAGGCAATGAAGATTGTAATTAAATTCACTTCATGCTAAATAGCAGCTTTTCAAATATTTTAAACCACATTCACAGAAAATAAAACTTCAAGTAATTTTGAATCATTATCTTGTAATATTAAACACTGTTCTATTATAATACTATTTTTTTTTTTTTAATCTGACATTGACCTTTTTAGTTTGCAGATATTTATATCTATAATAATAAATACTATCAGGATTTGTCTGCTCAGCTATGCAACCTAAGCAAAACATCTGGGTTAGAGATCAGGGAGCATAAACAAACCTGATTCAGGGGTTCTCTGGAACACAGATGCGCTCCATTTTCCTTTCTGATCTCCTTGCGAGATACAAATAGAGAACTCGTACATGCTGTCCGCAGAGAGTGTTTCAATTATGAGACGTCTCTGAGTGGTGTCCTTGTATTCCCATCGAGCAGATTCTCCTTTCTCTCTGTATTTCACAGTGTAAAACCTGCACATACATTAATCCTAAAGCTGAAATATATACTATCGTTCCAATGTTTGGGGTCTCTGTTCAGAAAGTCATTCACAGCAACGACACAGATTTTAAAAATGATATAATAAATTTTTACCTGGATCCCCCTGGTATTTCCTTCTTCTTTTCAACAATTGGATCAACCCATGTGATAAGGACAGACTGAGGAGACAATACTCTAACTGTGATGTCCTCTACTTCATCCACAACTTCCGGCTCTGATGGAAAAGGATGACAAAGAAAAAATATTAGGTTTGAGTGAGTCAAAATACTGAATATGGAGTGCTGGTTAGCACCACTGTGATCTGTGATATACCTGGTGTTACTTTTTTATTCATGGTGGCCTTGGTGATGGGTGCACTCCTGCCCTGGGCTCTGGGTGCCTGCAGTGATACCACATAGACGGACTCAGACGCTACGAACAGAGGGGGGATACCAGATACGGCCACGTATCATTACACATTACCTGCTATGGGACATACTGAAGACATGCAATCTGAGGTCTATTCACAAATATTTGAACTTAGATTTAAAGGCATACACAATGTATATCTCAAACACTTCATATTAGCCTTTAAACATCCAGACTTTTGGGCTTACCCAGTTTGTGCTTGTTAGCATTGCGCTGGTCTGCTTGGTGCTGGCTGAGGTCCACTCTGTGTTTGTTTTGGGGTCGTAGAGGGAGGCGTTCTACTTGATGAGGGGGTTCTGGTCCTGAGGATGACTGAGGGGCCCTCTGCTGTCCTAGTGCCGTCCTCTGAGTAAGGGGCCGTGGGTTAATCTGTGATGAAGTTATAGATACCATCCCGCCTAATAAAAGAAAGACAGAGCAAATAATGTAGACTTTGGAGTTTAATAATCTGCTATTATTATAATTTTATGCTGTTCAGCACTTTGGACCAACATCTGTTGTTTTAAATGTGCTTAAGAAAGAGATCTGTCCATAATTGACTTGACATTAATAGAAATGACTTCATTGTGATAACACAATGTTTATTTTACATGATCATGGTCCATAAAGTCTGAAAGTTTGGGATTTAAAATCGAATTTGAAAACGGAAACAAAGTTTGAGAATTTTGAATCATGTAATATACGAAATATGAAGAAATTCACAAATATTATGCTAAATATGCTAAAGTAAGTACAGTTACAGCGCCACACAGTTTACAGTCATGTGCACTCTCACTTCCTCTCTCTTATTGCTTTACTGTAATCCCCCATCTGACAGGATTTGGCAGGCGAATGAGACAGTCAGACAGTCTTTCTCCTCTCTTTCTTTCAACACACTGCTTCACGCGCATCTCTCCTTCTGGTGTGCCGTACATCCCTGAGAGGATAATGAAAAACAGTCCCTCTCTTTCTCCATCCGTCTGTCTTTTTTCGCTTCTTTAATCATACTCAGATGATCGGTTGTAGTCACACTTCCTCATGAGAGTCTGTGCGTAATTTAAAGGTTGATTGTGACAGTTCAGCCAGTGTGGCGTTCAAAAGTTCAGTAATCAATCGATACAATTAATTTGCAAAGTTTTTTCTCAACAGGCATGGATCTTGCCTGTTGAGACGCACCTTTGCTTTATAGACCCGTTAAGGCAGTGTTTGTGATGTTTGAGTTAGGGGAGGATGACACTAGTAGTGCAAAAACTGCACATCCTAGCTTTAATAAATGTGCGTTGTTCATACTAGGGAAGCTTTTTAGAACTTTGAATCAACTCAACCAATTACTTTGCTAAATGATTCAGTGTTTCGAAGCACTCCAAACACCACAGGCTAACAGCACCTGCTGATCAAAACTGTGTAAATGCAACAAAAACTCAAACATGTATGATGACACTTTTTTCAAACTAATGGCAAATGTTTTGATGAAAGTTTAGTATTTTAAAATTAAATGCAATCTACAAATAATTATATACCATTAAAATCATGATTCTGTAAAATGCAGGGCTTGGCTAACTATATGCCAGTTAGAAGCAATTAAATATCATTCTTCTCTTTGTATTATATGCAACTATTAAAATTAGTGCCAGGCAACGATTAATCACGATTAATCGCATCCAAAGTTTTTGTGTTTATAATATATATGTGTGTGCACTGTGTATATTTATTATATAAATACACACACATGCATGTATATATTTAAGAAATATATGTTAGGTTTATATATTAAGTATATTTACATATAATCTAAATTGTATGAATATAAGTATATACATGTAAATATGTTAAAAATATGTTTGTGTCTTTATAAATACATAATACATACGCATGTATTATATAAACAAAAACTTTAATTTTGGATGCGACCAGCACTAAAAAATTAAATGAATTAAAAATGAACCTACATTGTAAAACTGACCTGAAAGCAGTTATGTTTCAAAACTTCATGAAGCAGTATTTTGAAAGCACCCATTACTAATGTCAGGTTATTTTGAGAATTGAAGAATGAAAATAAAAGGGAGAAAAGGAGGAAGGAGAGGAATGAGTCGATCCTTTATAACCTCTATAAAGCGCTTCATATCCTTTATAGCTCAGCCTTTTTGTGAGGTTTTGGCTAAACTCATGCCTTGCGTGCACGCTTAAAGACTGTCCTATGATTGCTCTGGCATCACTTACTCAATGCTTAAGCTCTACCAGAATTATTAACACTTAAGTTAATAAGAAGTGTCAGGTCTAAAAAATGAAATGAAATGATAGTAACAGCAACTCCTTTTCCTTTGTACACACAAACAGACACTTATTCCCACTTCCCATTCAGAGAGTCCAGCCAACACAGCTGAGGCAGGCTCACATATCACTGGCCTTGAAACAGGGGTGAAACATAGTAGCTCACCCCTCTCTAACTCTTTTTCTTTCTCGTTGTTTTTACAGTGTCAATCTTCCAAGTTCATGTCTTGGATCCATGATGCCACATCGTTCTCTTTTCCCACCCCTCAGGTCTGATTTGTTCGCTGATTGTACAAATTATCTCCATGAATTCTCTCTCTGTGGGAGGTTTTGGATGCGATAACCAGCTCCAGATTGCAGGGACCAGACCAAAGTTACCATGTCCATGTGTGGACTCAGCTGGGCTACATGTGGACCTGCTCTTAAAGGTTAGTCCCACTGATTTCCACTGCCAAAGTGACAACAAAGAGATAGCACAACAATGGTGGCTGTGAAACAAAATTGAGCTTTTCCTGCCACATTCTTGCCACATCACGGTTACCAGCAAAATGACATAAAGCATATGTCTTTTGTTAACCCAGCGGCAAAGCCAGAGAAAAATTAGAGCAACACTATGGTAACATCATGACAATAGCAATAGCAAAGAACAAACATGGACTGGATATCATTATGGGAAAACCAAGGGAATAAAATAATAATGAAATGCCATTTCTGGAGATGTTAAGGAAGTGACCACAATCAGTAGTGTCCAAATATTTTTATACATATCCAAACCAAACATTCAGCTGTATTGTCTATTTTAAGTCTGCAACAAAATCTATGTAGTCTATGACAGAGGTGCAGTTGGTGTAGGATTTGCTTTGAGAAAATTATTTTTCACTCAGAAACTGCTAGTAAATTTCACAAATAATTACAAAGAAACAGCAAGTAACACATTGAATTAAACAATAAATTTTGAAGTAGAAAACTGAATAATCTGTTCCCCTTCAGGAACTCGAGCTGCGTGGTAAACGCTAGGGGGAACGTCTCCAGCGTGACCGCGCTCTGAATCACATGTGTAATCTGTCCAATGGAAGGGCGAGACGTCACGGGCGGGTGACGTAATCGACCACGAAGCATAAAAGCATGTGCGGCGGAGCCGGCATCAGCTTTTTGTCATTCAGCAACCGCTACTCTGTGTGTGTGTATCTGTCGATCTGTGTTGTGAGTCCTGCTGCCTATGACCCAGGACTTCTGAGGGTTGGGCCCTCTGGGGAAGAGCGGCGTACATCGCAGTACACGGTGCCCGTCTCTCCTCAGTGCCCTCAGGAGATCGGTCTGCCAACCCTGCCAGTGTTCCAGGGCGCAGCGGTCTCCAGCGATCGCTTCTCTCAGTTACTTCCGCCCGGAAATGTAGCGGAACTGAGAGGCTCGCTGCCCCTTTGGGGGTCTTTAGAGCAGCTAGAGCGGCCGTCCCCTGCCGGTCTTCTGCTTCAGGGCATGGAGCTAGCAGCTCTAAGCACACCAGAGGCCAGTCTCGAGAGACTGGTTCCCTTAGTAGGCACCTGGCGGTGAGGGAGTCCCTGCTAAGCATGTCTCATTGGGTCCTGCCTGAGCAGACTCTGGTTCTATCAGTCTAGTCTTCCTATAAATGATGCGGGTCTGAGGACCGTCGTTTCAATAGGAGACTTCAGCTGAGGCAGTCCTGATGCTATGGTCCAGGACTCATGAGGGCAGGCCGCTCTGGGGAAGATCGGCGTACACCGCGGTACACGGTGCCCGTCTCTCCTCAGTGCCCTCGGGAGATCGGTCTGCCAACCCTGCCACGTACGGTGTTCCAGGGCGCATCGATCTCCAGCGAGCACACATCTCAGTTTCTTCCGACCCGAAACGTAGTAGAGCTGAGATGCTCTCCACCCCTTCGGGGGTCTCTAGAGCTAGTTCGGCCGTCTCCTGCCGGTGTGCCGTTCCAGGACACCGAGCTAGCCACTCTGGGTACACCAGAGGCCAGTCTCGAGAGACTGGTTCCCTTAGTAGACTATTTGGCTGCGTGGAAGCTACTGCCAAATGTGTCTCCATGGGTCCTGCATACTGTAGAGCGAGGCTACAGAATCCAGTTTGGTTCTCCTCCGCCTCAATTCAACGGGGTGAATCCCACTCTGGTGGGCCCTGAGTAGGCTCTGGTAATGGAACGAGAAGTAGAGTACTCTCTTGAGGAAGGAGGCCATCGAGGTGGTCCTTCCTCACGAAAGAGAGTCCGGGTTCTACAGCCGGTACTTCATAGTTCCCAAGAAGGATGGAGGGTTGCGTCCCATTTTAGATCGGCATCAGTTGAACCGCTCAGTCAGCAGACTGAAGTTCAAGATGCTCAAAACTCAAACAGGTAAGTATCTCAGATCAAGTCCGAGGACTGGTTTGTCACGATCGATCTTAAGGACGCACACTTCCATGCCTTCATCCTTCCCATTCTCAGGAAGTTCCTGAGGTTTGCTTTCGGGGGCGAAGCTTACCAATATCGAGTTCTTCCCTTTGGCCTAGCACTCTCACCCCGTACTTTCACGAAGTGTGTGGATGCGGCACTGGCCCCGCTGCGGCTTCAGGGCATCCGCATACTGAATTATATCAACGATTGGTTGATCCTAGCTCAATCAGAGAAAACGGCGGCGAGATGTCGTTCTCGCCCACATGAAACACCTGGGGTTAAGACTAAACACCAAGAAAAGTGTGCTTTCTCCATTACAGAGGACCACTTATCTGGGCGTGGTGTGGGATTCAACCACAATGCAGGCACATCTGTCCCCTGCTCGTTTCGAGTCGATCCTCACAGTCAAGAGAGTGAAAGAAGGTCACTCACTGTCAAGCAGTTTCAGAGACTGCTGGGTCTGAGGGCAGCTGCGTCCAACGTGATACCTTTTGGCCTGCTGTACATGGGACCCCTACAGTGGTGGCTCAAGACCAAGGGGTTCTCCCCGAGGGGAAAACCACTCTGTACTTTCAAGGTCACGAGACGATGCATACGTGCCTTAGACATGTGGAGGAAACCTTGGTTCTTGTCCCAGGGCCCGGTGTTGGGAGCTCCTTGTCACCGTGTAACACTAGCGACGGACGCGTCCCTCACCGGTTGGGGAGCGGTCATGAGTGGCCACCCTGCCCGCAGTCTGTGGAGTGGCCGCCATCTGACATGGCATATCGATTGGCTGGAGATGCTGGCCGTGTTTCGAGCACTCAAACACTTCCTCCCAGACCTAAGAGACCACCACGTGTTGGTGCGCACCGAAAGCACGTCGGTGGTCTCGTACATAAACCACCAGGGAGGTCTGCGGTTACGACCCTTGTACAAGCTGGCGCACCAGATCCTTGTGTGGTCCCAGGGCAAACTCCTCTCATTAAGAGCAGTGCACATTCTTGGGCATCTCAATGTGGGAGCAGACGTTCTGTCGAGACAGGGGCCGAGGCCCGGGGAATGGATGCTTCACCCCGAGGTGGTGAAGCAGATATGGAGACTGTTTGGCCAGGCGACTATAGAGTCAGCTCAATGTCCCCTCTGGTTCTCTCTGACTCCTCCAGCTCCTCTGGGACTGGATGCTATGGTGCAGACTTGGCCGAGGCTTCGTCTGCACGCTTTTCCCCCTATCGCTCTGTTCCCGGGCGTTCTGGCGAGAGTGCGCCAGGACGAGGTCAGTCTACTACTGGTAGCGCCGTTCTGGCCGTGCCAAGTATGGTTCTCGGACCTGATTTCTCTCCTTGATGACTTCTTAGAAGTTGGCCTTTGGGACGCAGCACTCGTGGCCCTTTTTCTCTCGCCCGCGTTGTGCTCCCGAGGGATACACACAGGGCAGGGACTTGGAAGTCTGGCGGCGTGGGCATCTCGTTCCCCTAGCGTTTTCGACGCAGCTTGAGTTCCTGAAGGGGAACGTTTCAGGTTACGTATGTAACCATGGTTCCCCGAAGGGAACGAGACGTCTGCTTCTCGAAGGCCACACTTCCGGCATCCCTGCCAGCGCTTGCTTCATTCCTAGAAGCTGATGCCGGCTCTGCCGCACGTGCTTTTATGCTTCCTGGTCGATTATGTCACCCGCCCGTGACGTCTCGCCCTTCCATTGGACAGATTACACATGTGATTCAGAGCGCGGTCACGCTGGAGGTGTTCCCCCTAGCGTTTCGACGCAGCATCTTGTTCCCTTCGTGGAACCATGGTTACATACTAACCTGAGATGTTTTATTTACAACTTCAAAAACTTTTTTTTTGCAGTGTATGCTGGACCATTGATCACATGTAATTCAATCTGTGGAATTCTCCATTTTATGGGGTTTCATCTCTTTTACACTTGAGATTGTAAGAAACTAAAACACTCTTCGTTTGGTTTAAATCTGGGATTCCGTCTTCTTTTCTGAGGGCTTGCATGTATCGAGTTTGGCTTCAAGTGGGCTCAGTGGATTCATAAAGAAGAGAAATAAAAGCTTTGATTTAACAAATTCACAGCTGACAAACTGCCACTGTCTTTCCAGGAACTTGGGGTATCGGAGGTCTCTGGCATCCAAACACGTCGGAACTTTAAACCTTCTCAAGGGAGTAACAACATACATGTTTTCCATAAGCCTGCAAGTCTGAAATCTGCCATTTGCCATTAATGTACAGAAACAACTATATTTTTTAAGAACTTGAAGTAGTTTGAAGTAGAACTTGCATTCCAAGAAGGTTGGGTTTGACATAAAATTGTGTTCTCTTAACGTTTTTCTTGTGTTTATCTTGAACCTGCTTGGCAATACTCCTAATAAAAGTGTTGTCTATCAATCATAGGCTGGGAAAGTATTGGGCCTACCTGGAGAGGATCTGTTGAAAGGCTCAACAGCAAAACCATCCAGTTTCACCCACTCTCCCCCTGCAGGAAAAAAGAGCACTGTGGTTACACATAAGGACTGACAATAAATTGGTACCATCACACTTATTGGCTAATTTTTTATCTTTGCATAAAACACTCATAATTTTAAAACATTTAATAAAACAACATTTAATAAATAGCTATTTTTAAACATAATTTTTTAGAAAATACAAATATTCTCAAAATATTAATTTTTCATGCTGTACAATATAATGTCGTTATGCCTAAATTCACTTGTAGTTTTTGAAACAATTGCTTTGTTTTTAGTATTTTATTTTGAATTTAGTTTAATTAATTGTTTATCCTTATATAAAAAAATCTGCTTATAATAAAGTAGTAAAACATATGTGACCTTATCAACTATTTACAGCAATTTCTTTTTTATAGATGCTTTTATGACTGAATTACTCAACAAAAGCTGAATTATATTACACATAAATGTGTAAAATAATATAAAAAAGCTTAGCGCATATTGCAATCAAACAACCAGCTATCCTTAAAACAAGGAGCTGAAACACCAGATATGTTTACAACTGCTAAAAAACATCCTCAGCCAAGAACATTTATGATCTATTTGCAGGATTATTAATGTGCTTTTCTATAATGACAGATGTTTTGGGATAAATGCTGTGGGATGTTCAGCAATATGCCCAGATCCTGTTTGTTGGAGAGGGACATGGACGTACTAAAAAAATGTTTATGAAAAAATTTATGTGGAGTGCGTTGGACGAGTGACTGGCTACCACAACACAAGAGCCTTAAGCCTTGACTCAAGCTCTGTGTTGGATACAAAATCAAGGACAGATCACATAAATGCTCTATCTTTGGGGAATTCAATAGCTGATGCCAATTATTTGAAAAACAGAAACGACCATATATCCCCAAACCCTGAGGTCTACACATGAGTGTGTGTTAGCCATCCGGTCTGGCTTAATATTGTGAAATGAACAAAAAACATAGAGAGCATTAAAGTTATAACTACTTTCCTTGTAAAAACCATATTATAATGTGTGTTAGAGTCTAACGAGTCTAAATTAATGAGGCTAATAAAAGTGTAAATTGACGTTTAATGACATCCATGGAACACTCTCAGAAAAAAAGGTACAAAAGCTATGACTGGGGCGGTATTTTTTTTCCGAAAGGTACTATTTAGGTACTAAAATGTACACTTCAGGTAATATGTACCTTTAAGGTATTTGTATGCACCCTTTAGAAGTAAATAAGGCACAAATGTGTACTTCTTGAAAGCATACCACCCCAGTGACAGCTTTTGTACTTTTTTTCTGAGAGTGTATACAGTGACCAGTAAAATTGTACACTTGAGCTACAGTTAAAAATAAGTGAAAATAAGTGCAAAAATATTAAGTATTATATTATATATTAAGTAAAATATTAAATATTTCAAGATTGATGAGCACTAAGTAAGCATATAGTATTTGAATAATTATCGAAGGATCATGTGACACTGACGAATGGAGTAATGGCTGCTGAAAATTCAGCTTTGTCATCACGGAATAAATTACATTGTAAAATATATAAAAATACAAAATATTTATTTAAAATTGTAAAACATATTTCACAATATTAGTGTTTTTACAGTATTTTCTGATCAAATAAATGCACCCTTAAACAATCTTACCGACCCCATACATTTGAACGGTAGTAGATCTCCATAGTTTATGAACGGTTTAATGTTTGATATTCTAATTAAAGTCATATATTTTTATGTGCAACTTAAATGTTTTTAGGGGCCACTGTACCTATACAACACTGAGGGATTCCTGTTTTGTTATACTTATATACAATTTGATGTCATTTACTCACTCGCGTGTTGTTCCAAACCTGTGACTTCTGCAGAAAACAAAAGAAGTCTGAGTTCCAAACAACATTTGACCTCATTGACTTTTATTGCATGGACAAAAAACAGAGACATTTTTCAAATGTGTTCTGCAAAAGAAAAGAAATGCCTACAGGTTTGGAAAGACTTAAGAGTGAGTAAATGATGACAAACGTTTTGGCGAAATTTAAAAGCACGCATATGTGTTTAAAAGCATGCATATGTGTTTTATATGCATACTGTACTTTATCTATCCATGCACCAATGTACAACAGTGAAGGGAACAGAGAGTCATAGAGAAACATGCAGATCTCTGTCTACACACACATGCAAGCACACACCTCCTGGAGTCTTTGCCCTGTAGACAGGTTTACTCATCCCGTCCTTATTCTCTGCACTCATCTTGAGAAAATGCAGGACTCCAGGCTCTAAAACAACACAACATGCACATGAGAGCCTGACATAGTGCTCAAGTACTCAATGCGAGTCTCTAGCTTTTCATTTAAAGAATGAATGATTTACACTCTTACCTACGTCCTCTAGTAACTCTGACCGTCTGTCCTTGTCGACAGTCATAAAGCGCAGTGATTTCATGGACTTCCCGTAGCCGATGCTGTAGCCATCAACAGGCCGTCCATCCAGCTCACCGGGGGGATCCCATGTGACCTTTAACCCTTTATCCACCGAGGTCAGCTTCACATTACGTGGCGGCAGTGGCTTAGAACCTGGGAGATAGTACAGCTGTCTGTCAATCACACTGCAAGTACAGTCTGGTGAATTTGTTTTTGTAAGATTGCAGTTGCTAAGCTCAGCAAATCAATTATTAACTATCTTACAAGCAACTATTAGACTAAGTCAGTGGTTCTCAAACCTGTCCTGGAGACCCCCAACCACAGCGTATTTTGTATGTCTCCCTCATTTAACACACCTGATTCAACTCATCAGCAGAATCGGCAAGACTTGAAATGGGTGTGGCCTATGAGAGAGACATACAAAATATGTTGTGGCTGGGGGTCCCCAGGACAGGTTTGAGAACCACTGGACTAAGTAAGGGATATTGAGCATCATTGTCATGGTCTTGCATAAGCTAGAAAGGTTTCATTTTGCTATAATGCCTGACAGATTACACATTACTCCATGTATTAAACAGCTATGAAAATTGTCCTAGAACAATGGTCAGTTATACTGTTTAGTGGTCATTATGCATAAACATTTGACCGATGAGTACATGTGATTATGTGATTGACCAGTCAGAATTAAGTATTGCTGAGGGCCATATATCGAAGGAAAATTAAACTAAATTGTAAACTTAGCATGACTATTTGCTTAGTGAGAGTCGTAGTGTGTAATGTAGGTCTGTTGTATAAGTTAACTTTCTTACAGCTTGAACAAGAGCAATAAGGGCTGCAACCCTCAGTTAATCAAACTCTGTGTGAAGTTCTTTAGAGTACTCAGGCTGTTTTTATAACCCTACTTAGAGTTGGAGTGAGCAAATCTCTCATTGCTGTGCCTGTTTACTGTACAGCAGCATGACTCTGGCATAAAGCCTGGTGAGAGAGATCAATTTCTCTCACTTATTTAAGTATACACATGGACATATGCCTTTCGGTCACTGCTTTATAATGTAATATTGGCAATGGAACATCCCTCCGCATAATTTGGAACCACATCACACATGTCATTTCAATTACTGCAACTTGTGCACACACACAGGCCACAGAAACATCAAACCTCAGTCTGTGACTTGGCCCATATTAAAATTTATGATGTAGGGTGGGTTCACATTTTGATTAAATCAAGACGTGTAAAACATAAGAATTAGATCTTTCTCCAAAAATAAACATTTTATACTGGAGGAAACTAACTGAGGCTCGTATTAGGGAGTGGACATCACCTAGATCAGTGGTTCTCAAATT
Organism: Barbus barbus; assembly: GCF_936440315.1. Taxonomy (NCBI): domain Eukaryota; kingdom Metazoa; phylum Chordata; class Actinopteri; order Cypriniformes; family Cyprinidae; genus Barbus; species Barbus barbus. Next base: position 20,334,679 of record NC_136742.1, read on the forward strand.
TGGGTAATTCTGCAGTCAAAGATTAACTGTGATTTATTTTTTGATTCCAGAAGTTTTAAGAACTGTTCCTCAGTTAATCAGTTAAAAAACAGTTCTTGATGAGACAAAAATAAAAATAATAATTGTTAGTTTTCTCTTTTATTTTATTAATAAAAACATTTTAAAAAAATGATTAAAATAAATTGAAATCTTACATTTTTTAATTTAGCTGACGCTTTTATCCAAAGCGACTTACAATTGCTATATATGTCAGAGGTCACACGCCTCTGGAGCAACTAGGGGTTAAGTGTCTTGCTCAGGGACACATTGGTGTCTCACAGTGGATTCGAACCCGGGTCTCTCACACCAAAGGCATGTGTCTTATCCACTGCACCATCACCATCTTCTTGCGGTTCACGTAGAAGTTTGCTAAGGCCCCCTAGTGTAAATTACAACAAATTATAATCTTTTTTTTTTAATTTGAAGTAATAGCTGGACATGTTATAAACTTCATGACAGCTGTAAAAAAAAAAAACATTGTCATTTTTAACCCATTCTAACTGAAGTTTCCTAGACTATCACAATTTACTATCGCAATTCTGACATTTCGATGTAATCCAGTTAGATTGATGATGTATTTCCATCAGCAGACTTTGCAAATGACTGTTCAATAAATCCCAGAAAAGCAAATATTTAGAATAGCAAGGCATAAAAACACATGTACATACTTAAAACAAATGTAAGATTGTTGGAATGTAAGAACTGCCCCAATAGCTGTCCTGAAACTCTTTCACACTCTCCCGGGCCATTTATATTATCTATTCTTTTATTAGGAAGGTGAAAGTAAATGCCCTGTGGTCCTGTTTTCAGTTCTTTTGGATTGTTTTTTTTTTTTTAATAAGCTCCCATAGAAAGACCTGTAGGGCAAGCACCTGCTGCTCTGACATCATTTTCTGAATGAAAGGCATAAACAGACTCTCACAAACATAATATTTACTTATTATTTTCATTCAGGTGCCTGGATGACATTCAAACAAATGCAAGAAGCATTTAGAGTGTATTATTGTTAAGTCAACAATAGCTTAGTGCTTTTACACAGACTTTTCAGCATGAGCTACAAAATACCCAGGTGTTCCGTAGGAGGGCATCTGATGATAGACAATGCTTAAACACCTGAGTGACAGGTTGAGTGTGGGCATCATGCCAACTACATGCTGGCATCTTGTACCATAACACACTCACTTATCGACAGATTGAGATTCTAAACACTCAAGCCTGGTCTGCGTCAATCAAAGACTTTCCGCAAATTCCTTGGTGAAAATCTGAGCAAGATTAAATTCCAGTAGCTGATCAAGGCATGATTCTCTTCCTCTCACTCTCTGGCAGAGCTCTTACCTGACAACACAAGCTCATTCTTACCAGAATAACAACAGACGTGATGTTAAAGTCCAGGGTTGTGGAACAAAATCCTGAGACTCATTCTTTCCAATATATCTTTTATCTGTCAAGCAGATGTCTGGAATGGTTTTGAAGCTGCAGTTGGGCAGTATTAAATGATTTAGAAGTGTTTTTTTTTTGGCTTGAAATCAGTAAAGCTAAGCAGCTGGTGGCTTTAAGATTTAGTTGTGTTGGATGTATTTTGTTTTGTTGAAGATGGACAGAAGAGGAAAGATAAGAATACTGGATAATATGCAGCTGCTGATGGCAGTCCCAGGCTGCACTGGGTGACCTCAAATAAAGAACATTTCCAAAACACTGAGAAAGAGCAAATGAGAAAGAAAAAGGCTTGTTGTAACGTGGCAGCTAAAACAGCTCAGTAGGACTTAGCTACCACTTTTCTCATCCAAGATTCCTCTGCTCCACTGCATTCTCCTCAGAATTAGGAGGGACAGGCAGAGTGAAAGAAAGATGTGAGGAGAGAGAAAATGTGGCTAAAATTGATTTGAAGAGCTGAAAGTGAAAGAATGTCTAAAACATCTGTGCTTTTACACTCCCTGATGACCTTTTAAAGAGGTTAACTGTACTTCCTGTACTGGCTCTAATTTGATAAATCACTTGCTGAGATCTGCACTTACAGTACAGTCCATCTATCCATCTATCCATCTATCTATCTATCTATCTATCTATCTATCTATCTATCTATCTATCTATCTATCTATCTATCTATCTATCTATCTGTCTGTCTGTCTGTCTGTCTGTCTGTCTGTCTGTCTATCTGTATCAGGAATCCAACTGGAAATCCAACCGGGAATCAAAATTTGGTCATATTTTGTTATATATGCATCATTCAATATCCATATCCAATATCCATATCATTCAATATCCATATCTTATTTAACAGTTGGCTACAGAAATTAATATTCTGTGTTCTTTGTGCACTCCAGGCAACCTCTAATAAATTAGCTACAGAAATTAACTACAAGGGTGACATCACCACCATCAGTTTAAGATGTTATACAGTAAGCATCAATTTCAATTGTGTACACTCTCTCTCTCTCTGTCTCTCTCACACACACACACACACACACACACACACACACACACACAGATATAGATGTCATACTTCTATGATTACCTTTTTGAAACGGATTCAAATTGCTAAAAAAATATACTTATTCTTGAAATGTTTTTAATGTTCTTTAAAAACGTAAAGCGAAGCAAGTACACTTTTTAAGGTTTGTGCACCTGCCTGTGTGGTTCAGCTGTTCAATTAGGCTACTGTCTCACCCATTATGCATTATTAGCGCTTGAAATGTTTAATAAAGGTTTGGCACATGGTTTCCACACACACTGTGATAAAACAAACAGGACTTAGACCTCCAGATTCACAAACCGCAGGTGATTCATTCAATAGAGCTATTTGTCATAAGTTATAAGGCAATTATACCAGACAAATATAGGCTACTTTAGGAATTATATTTTAAACATAGTTCTAAATTTAAATTCTACATAATTCTAAAAAAATACAAAGCTGATTTTGTGAATGACTATTTAAATAGAGATAAGCAGATTGACCTACCCGACAGTAGTGGGCTCTGGGTGCAAAGTGTGATCAGGAGCCCGAGAAGAGCTCGTGCTCGTGCAGGAGACATTGCAGATAGTGCTTCAGTATTACGGCGATCCGCTACACTGAGGGAAGGAAGGCTATGGGATGCTCGGATGCTCCGTTGCCCGCTACCGTCAGTCTGTGCGCTCTTTCCCAGACGTTGTCTCCCTCTTTCGGGGACGAATGGGACTATACCCAAATATTTTCAGAACAAGGCGATGGAAAATCTTTGGAAACACACTTCCTCTGATGTAGAACTCACTTATCGTGCTCTGTTTATTTTTATAGTCTGTTTACCCAAACCTCATTCTATAGGCTACTCATGGTAATAGGCCTAGGCTACTTCATAAGCGTAATTGTGATATAATAACTATTGTGTTTATTCAGTATCAGTACTGTAATTTATATTCAGCTCTAAAATTAAGGGTAATAAATTTTATATGCGTTCTCCACAAATTTGTGCGAACTATACAAGACGGGAACATCAAAGCGCATACGCGCAATTTGGGAATTGAAGGCGCAGGAAGGTAGGCTAGTACCACTCCTCGTTTTTCAAAAACTATGTGAAAGAGTAACCAAAATGTTTCTACGAAAACTACCACGAAGGAACAATACAGTCAAACAGCAGTTATCTTCAGTTGAGGTAGTATGGGTTTACAGTTTGTTTAGTTATTTTCAGCATCTGTATCTCATCTGTATATTTGAGTTTTGTGTCTCATGCTCTAATATAAATATCCTCGTATTTGTCTACATGAACGTTGTTTAGAAATCAGAAACTTATCCCGAAACTAGATTCAGGTAAAATACAAAGATAGGCCTAAGTCAAATTAACCAAAAGGCCTACCTGCTGATTCAGATGATACCAGTTGTCATTTAACATCCATTGACATTCTCACAAAGCCAATTCTAAATAGATTACGTGCCCTTTTGCTTTATTACTTTAAAAAAATGGTCCTGTAAATCCTTTATATATTTTTACACATATAGTCTCTCATCTCAAAAAGCTGTTTTCTAATTGGTTAAACTCCTGCTTACTGCAATTCACTGTAGTCAGCATGTTTTTAATTATGCTATTTTTGCTTAATTTTCATCTCAGCTTCTGCAAGGCAATGCATTTGAGTCCATTTTTATTTTATCTTATTTTATGTATTCATTTATTTTTCATTTAATGTGTCTCAGCTGCTTCTCTGAAGACATAACCCTCTAAAATAAATGATCTATACAATAGTTAACAGTCTAAACTACGATACTGGTACCCATGCACTGCAAAGAACAAATAGCCAGTGGATCCTTATCATATCATATAATTGGCCTTAAAACATTATGTTATAAAGACATTCCTGTCCTATGGATGTGTGCAACTACATAAATTATGTATTATAATCCAAGAGGCACAAAAAGAGCAACATATTTCCTCATTTATTTATTTAGTAAACACAAGAGGCATGACTTGTTTGTGGTGGACACCATTAGACTTCATCAGACTGCTACTTCCATCTGATATGGCATGATCTCTAATTAACTGACAAGAAAGAAAGAAAAGGAGACAATATTAAAAAAAACAAAAACAACAACAGCTCTAGTTTCGCTTGTACATAAATATGACTCCAGAAACTACCCAGCAGCTAAATGTGACCATAACTGAACATAAAACCCCTAGAGACAGCAGAGCTCCAAGTACAGTTAACCCTGAGAAATACATCAGCAAATAAGCCTCCATCACAAACAATCACTGGCCAGCCATAGTCTCTGACTGTCTCAGGGGGCATGAAAGAGGCAATTAGATCCGTGTGAGATGGAGGATTAAGAGAGAGAGAGAAGAGATAGGATAGCCGAAGACCCATTTTTAGAGATTACACTCAAAATTAGCCTATTTAGTTTCTTAATGCATGTTAACACATACACACATACATACTGTATAAATTCAAATGTTTCATATAGGCAGATACTGAAGATATTTTAAATTCTTGGTTTTCACTTAAAAGATAATATGTAAAATAGTTATTTTAATTAAAATAGCTGAGATGGCTTAGTCAAGTTAATTTCTTACATTCACTCTGGAGGGACCTTCTAAGATCCTTTTTCTCTTTTTCTGGCATGACAAAGTAATTGACCGGCTGCACAGTGCCCGTCTTATCTTTGTAATTTTCCCTGTGCTTCTGTGACAACTTGGGAAAAGAGAAGTCCAAAATGTTCATGACTAATCAGAGAGACAAAAGAGAGCAGTTTAGAACATGATCCTCAGTCACACCTTAATTCTCATTCTTACCACGTTGAAGTCCTTGATCTCCATCTGTCTTTTGAAATTAATGTTGTCCCGAACCCAGTAGGATAAGGTACTGTCTTGGGTATGGGAGCTCAGAGGCACACTATTGTCTATTTTTTAGGCCATCATTGCAGAACGGATGTTTTGGAAGTACTTTAAGGATGAATTGCCAAAAGTCTCCCCATACACGAATTTAGTAGTGGGAATGTGTCCACAACACCTTTAAATGATGCAGCAATTGCACAATTAACAGTCAATACAACATTGGTAATATTGTTTTATGATTTAATTCACTATCAATTAATTGATTTATATATTTAACATTAAATGACAACACACATTTTCTGTATCGTTTGAAAAGAAGGTGAATGTCAAAACTTAACCCTAAAAACCAATTCAAGGAGACAATTATTCTATTGCACACAAAATAAGAAATAAGCGATGTTTTTACCCCGGCATCAGAGACGATGGGATGTAGGCTGTGTTGTTATGCGTAATGAGAGTACCATTTCCTCTGAAAGTCATGGCTGAGTAACGTTAGATAATAATACTATGAATATTATCGGACCATAAGCTGCTGCGTGTCAAAGCTGACCTGCACCGCAGAAAAGACAACAAAAGGTTGCCTGGCAACCATTTTTTCAGTAGAGACTAGCATAATCGTTTTTATTCATAGCTAATTTGTCAGTTTAACTCTATATAGAATATATAAAACTATGCCTCTGCCTCGAACAATAATCAATCTGGTAAGAAGCTTTTGGGGCGTATTTGTTTTCTGCAAGAATCCGCCCCTGAGAAAGAGTTTTGACTGTGTGCGCCTGCCCCCTGCTGGGGTCGTCCGTCACCACATTGCGCTCGTGCGGAGCTGCGAGGGGTATCTCAGACTGAAAGAGTGTCGGAGCGGATCTGACGAGTGTACATGTGCGCATAGTAAAATTAAAGCTCTTTAATTATTAATTACTCTTTTCATGTTATTGCGCGCAGAGGATGCAGCTTATACCATAAGAGGATTTCCCCCCGGTTTTTATGTAGCGAATAAAAGCAGTTAGGACAGGATTTTATTAGAAGTTATGCAGCGTTGTTCAAGATAGATGCGCGATCTTTGTGATGAAACATTTTTACTGTCTTTTAGTCTTTTGATTTGTCTTCATTTTAAGTTGAAATGGCTTTAGTAGTGTACCTGAGGACTGTCACGGAGCTTCGTGGAAAGGGGGACCGCATCGCTAAAGTGACTTTCAGAGGTATAGAGCAATCATTTTAATTTCCAGTGAATGTTTTAGTATGTATTCATCTGTTTATTAAGCATCTTGTGTTATACATATGTAGGTTTAATATTTATCTCATTTTATAGGCTATATCATGCAGTGTTGTGTAACTTGAGGCTCTGGTGAAAAGTTGTATGTCTTTATCAAAGAACATTTAAAATATCGCTTTAGATGATTGAAAACTCCCTTGCTGGTGGATAGATACTAACATTATGGCCTCATACACAAGCCTGAGCTGGTTTTATTGTATATAGGCTCTCAATTTTCACTGCAGTACTGATTAATTAATTGTTAATTTCAAGCAATGCGTTTTAATCAAATGGATAGATCAGTAAGCTGCTAGGATTCTTTTCCAAATACTGTCTTCAAGGTCCCCAAAAGTATTAAATCTGGACAAAGTTGTAAATGGTAAAAAAGTGAACCAAATTTGTTTGAACTTTTTGGTTGTTTTATCTCATTACACCTTGTCTTATTAGGCTTGCCTCAGCAATCCATTAGATTTCATGTAAGTTAAATGTGGCTTTAAAGACACTGAATATGAATGACAAGACCTTTTTTCTCCTGTTTCTCTCTTCTCTTTCTCTTTTTTTTTTTTTTGAACTGTATTGTGTATTTCAGCACCTTGGACAGTTGCTCAGTTTTCATCTGACATTATTTTCTTTTTCATGAAATGCTCTCTGTGTATGTTTGTAAGAGAGAGTGGTTGGGAGACAAATACAGCCAGAGATATGTGTGGAGTTGTATGTGTTTCTAGCATATAAAAAGATAAATTACAGAATCGCCTTAGTTAAATGGAGCAGAAATGAGCTAGGACAAACAACATTTTATTGCTAATAAAAAAAAGAGAATGGAGTAAACATCTTCCATTATTAATAGGAATCTTCTCAAGGATATTTTGAGAGAAATGATGTAGAATGTGACAGTCTGCTTTTTATGTAATTTGATTGAGACACTTCAAATAATAAAAGTCATTTTGATGCATGGTCTTGTTATTACATTTCCCCCCCATTTTCTCTGAGGGCAATGACTATCAGCTCTCCTGCCACCCTTTCCTTCCCTCCCATTTTGGCCTTCCTCTCAGTGTGCAGTGATCTAGGCTGTCTGGTGCGGAAGGGCTATACTGATCTGTGTCCTGTTTCTCTGTGGGTTGCATAACTTAGATTGAGTACTAACGAGTGGATCTGAGAACAATGAAAAATCTCCATAAAAATGTTTCATCAGAGATAGAAAATTATGGAAAGTATGAAAATATTGGCTTTGAGACTTTCAGATGTGATTATGTTGGAATTTGAAAAGTCCTTGTGAAGACTGTACATCATTGAAAGTACTGTTCAAGATTGTTCTGTTGCTTGATTGGCCATCAATTTTTATTAAGTCGTTGCCTAGTTTATGCATGTTATATGAGCTTTTATCCATGTTCTTGTTATTGTCACAAAGGAAAAGTGTTTTTAAATCTAGGTTGTGAGCCTTGTGATTTTTGCTCTCAGTTTTCTCTTTATTAAGGTATCAGTACTGCACAATTCACAAACTCTTGCTCATCACACTTTTATCAATTCTTGCTTTTCTATTATGACTTTGAAGTAAAAAAAAATCCTCACTAGCTCAGCATTTTGTGATCTTCATCTCTGTGTACAGAGGGTAGATGTAAATGTTACCTGGGGGAAAAGCTCCTGTGAACAACAGCAGGCAGCAATGAGTTTGAGATGAGATGCTGCTTGTTTCTCTGAGACTAAGATAATTTTGTTGTCTGTTTTTTGATAACACATAACTGATAACTTATTTCAAAATGACATAATTCAGACTAATTTGATTATTTAAGAGCTCATTACCTGTACCAGTGCAATTGTTCAACACAGAATCAAGACAACAATAGACAATGGTATGGTTGTATAAAACTATAATAGCACAACAAAACAAAAATGGATTTCTCTCTGGCATATGTGGGAATTTGCATTAAAAAAATTGATGGCTGGGAAGAGAATAAGAACAAGCAGCATTGTATTGAATTGTATTGTCCGTTTATTTTAGTGTCAGAGGCCCTAAGTAATGATTCTTTATGTATTTACCTTTCTTAAACATATCTACCTGTGTGCCTCAGCTAGAAAACATGAATTAATTGCTCAAGTGCAATATCTCTTGTGTTCAAGTGTTTGTGTAGGCTTGTGTATGTGTGCATAAATTGGTGTGTTAATGTATTGTATTGACAGATCTTGTTTGCACAAGCACACACTGACAACAAACAACAAGCACTGTTGTATTAGACAAGTCTCTTGGTCAGAGAAGATGCTAAGGGTTGAAAAAAGGAGTTTCTTGCTTTCCTTAACATCTATACCCCACCCCTTCTATAAAGCAGTTTTGCACTTCACCGTTTTAGTGTGCTGCAGTTTTATGATAATCTGTGCTTCTCTTTTGCCAAAACATGTCAGGGCTGTGATGACCTGTGGCCTTCCTGTTATGCATAATCTTAATTTAATCCCAAATCTGAGCTATATATATATATATATATATATATATATATATATATACACACAAACACACAGATTTATAATATTTGACATTGCAGTCTTTATTATATTACACAATGTTTCTTATATAGCACTGCTTTGATGCTATGCTCTATATTGACCTTTAAATATGTTTGTCTCCATGCAGGTCTCTCTTTTTTCTCTCGGGTGCTGGAAAACTGCGAGGATGAAGCTCGGTTTGAGCAGGTCAGTATTTCCCCCTGCTATCTCTCCAGCTTCGGCTACTAACTCAAGAATGTTCAAGCGTGACACTAACACTGTCGACCTCAGAAACATATATACACTACAAATTTGATTTCTCTCTCCCCGAGAGAGGATGTGGTGAAGGAATCACTCGAGGAATCAGCCCGCTCAACCGTGACCAAACCCATCACATTTAGCCCCACTAAATCCTATTAATCTTATTTGTACAGACCCTCAGGCAAGCAACGCAGCAGTATGAAGTGGCAATAAGCTTGTGGATAAACCAGCTAAATTTCTATTAGGCTTATATAGTTCTTTGAATGATCGCTTTCTTTACTCTGAAATATCCCTGCAGGTCCAAGTCTCATACTTATAGATTTGATAACTTTGTTACTTTCTCAATCATAAATATGACTTGACGATGTGTCATGCATAATGTCCCCCCACAAATATTTTCTGATTTTGTACCAATAAAGATGTTTTTATTTGCATTAATAACAACTTGCTGGTTTAGTGTTTTTTAAAATAGACTTGTATATCCTCATAGTAGGCAGAAATTCAATTATGTTTTGCTGTCAGTCGTGATGGGGACTCCCACACTAGTGTTAGCCTCGTCTCACCTTTGGAGGGGGTTGTTGATTTTTTTCCAGTGCTGCAAAAAGCAAGCGTTACGAAAATGCTCTTTTGATTCTATTTAAAAACTAAGTTCTACTTCCTTTCTTGCTGATTGGTCTTTTGTCTATGTTAATAGAGAAGGCGGTGTTTCTACTGTGTGTACAGTAAGATAAGAAGAGAGAGAGAGAGAGAGAGAGAGAGAGACTCATAGTGAGTAAAGCAATAAACAAAAGAAAAATAATAATAATTTGAGATTATCTGAATGTGGAAGAATAAAGTTGACATTTTATGTTGCTTCCATATCTGCCCCATGACCTTTCTGGTTGAACTCCAGCCTCTTCATTTCCTTTCAATCTCTCACTCATAGTTTTGTGGTAATATTTTAATCATTACTGGGTGGTGAGAGAGGGCCGTTACACACTTCAAATCTACTGAACCCACTCGCCACTTATGATTACATCACAGATTTCATACCAAACCCCACAAGACAGTTCAGACAACACTTCTAGTACTGTAGGAGATGCAGTTGCTCTCACTTTAATCTCTTTTTTTATTTAAAAGCATGTTTGTGTTTGGCACCAGCATTGTTTTTTCATTCAGGTTTATCAGGCAGTTTTTCATATTCATCAGAAGTAACTTGGCTTTTTATGTACCTAACACTGACATTTACCGAAAGCAGGACATAAACAGAAAGTAAGCAGACTTTATTTAAAAGAGATGTTTGTGTACATTTTCTATTGATCCTGACAGTTTTATTCATGATTTGAAGATCATTGATAATCAAAGAGCAGTATAACTGGGCATATATTCAGACACACTGTGTAGTTGAGCACGCTTTGCATTGCCGATACAGAATATCTACATGCCAGATTCCAGATTAGCTTGCATAGAACATAGAACCGACAAACAAAATGGGGTTTTGTGCTGCAAAAATTGCGTTTAGCACAGATTTTGTGGCTTCATGTTTGTGCTTTTACCCATTTTCCATAATTCCTTCAGTAAACCAAGAACTAAAACAATACAGGCGGCTTGAAAACTCAGTTCATCCTCACGATGCATCTAAATTCCCATTCTTTCATAGTATGTCATAGTCTACTAATGTGGCATTCTGCTTTTTGCTTATATTATAGCAAGAAGTATGCACATTCGTACGCAGGTTCACCAAAATTGAAAATTGTCAGAATTTTCTCACCCTCATGTCATTCCAGATCTATTGCTTAATGCAATTTTTTTTGATGCATCAAAGTTTTGGTTTTGTGGACTTTCAATGTTAGGACAGAAGTCTCTCAGGTTTAATTAATATATATATGTTTTGAAGGTAAATGAAAGTCTCATGAAACAAAAATGAGGGTGAGTAAATGGAAGAATTTTAATGTTGGGCTGTTCTTTTAAGTGAATTTTCCCTACTTCTCTACTAACATATTTGTGCTGAAATTCTGCTTCTCTCATTCTGTCATTTATCCCAACACTTGTTTTATTACAGTCTTACTATCTTAGTATAACCAAACACAGCAGTTTTAAATCCTTGTTTTCTAATCCTGCTATGTGCAGCTGAGTACACCTTTCAGGGCTCTTGCCAGCTGTACTCATTGTACACTCTCAAATAGACTATTCATTTGAATCTGAATGGACCCAGATATTGTTTATGCATGAGCAATTATTATTTTATCTTCAACAAGCTCACAGACGCTGGCAAAGATAAAACATACATAATTTGTACATAATTTAACCAGATATGTCTTGCTCTCAAAATGCTGCATTTTCTCCACATAATCTTTGGTTCCTTTTTTAATGTAATATAAATAACATCTTAACACTTCTCAGTGCTGTTTGGCTTATTATTGCAGCGCTGTTGCAAACTGCTTTAGGCCTGCAACCTGATGTTGACTGTGATGGACAGACAAGGTTCAAAGCAGACGCTTGCTGCAGCTATGTGCAGAATTGCCCTTCTTTACATCAGCTCTGCAGGAGTGCCTGTGTTTAAAACATTGATTTTATCTGCAGGAGTCCAGCAAGAAACTCTGTTGTTAATGACAGCTGATGTGAACGTTTGGCACTCGCGCTGTTTAAGGCTTTTCTTGTGGTGGATGAAACTTCAGAGGGTAAAATATCCTGTTTGGATGTGTAAAGATTCTGTTGCTTGTATTTTAGCAGTTTAATGGCAAATGTAAATGAAAAGGAGAGTGACTGATGGAGCAAGACTTTGCTGAATCCTTTGTGGCAGGCAATTTCTTTCCAATCTTGTAATGTCTAAAACCAGGGGAACGTGAACCCCAGGTTGTTCTTAAACAGCTTTCAAGGAGTGGTTGGAAAGATATTGACTTCACTTTGGTAGACTTGTAAGTCTTTTCACCTGTAAATCATAACTTGGCATTAAAATTTGTAGAAATGCCAATGTATTCGGTTGTGGGAGATATATCATGTTTGGTCATGAGCTTCTATGCTGTATATATTCCACCGTACATTGGAATTGATTTGACTTAATGTTAAATGGTATGAACATGCCATCTGGATTTTATTTATAAATAAATGTGCTGTTAGGTCTTTCAGAGAAAGTTTCTCTGGGATTGGCCCTTGTAGAAGTCAAACAAGCTCAGATACAGAAAAAGCTGTGTGGTGCGCCATTTTTTCCTTCACAGTGTCAATTAGTTTTAATTTAATAGTTAATGTTTCTTCAAACTTCTTTAATATGAGTGAAGGAATGTATTTGTTTTGAACTTCACTAATGGGGCTGTGGGAGTGCATAAAACAATATAATGTTGGGAAACACTATACCAGTGAAATGCATTTTCTGTGAATGCTAATGAGTGAATACTTGAAGTGCTGACATAGTTGCACAGGAATTCATCATATAACCAAAGGCAATAAAAGTATGTTTAAAAAATGAATGCTTGTCCCTAAATCCTTTTTGATTAAAAATGGGTCTGCAGAAGATCATAAAGATGCTATTGTAGCACCAATGCTGCTCTTTGTTATAATGCATGCATATGCATTTAAGGATGTTCACACGTGAAGACTGACAAACAGAATTTTCCCCCACCCTATTACACCCCCGTGCATTTATCTATCAAACATTCTCTGCTGGAGCTTGTTATTGCTGAAACATACAAAGCTAGCCCCCACTAGTTCATGTCCATCACAAAACTTCAGCTATGCCTATCATGCTGCATCAGTTTCTCAATGTTGAAATAAGAGTTGCTTTCTCATTATACTGATGGGGAATTGTCTCATCATGACCAGCAGATCTCATCTAATATGATCATTCTCCCAAATGGCCCAATGAAGCACCAAATTGCACCAATCTCTCTCTTTTGTCAGTCTAATTATTCTTTCTGTTCAGCTTTCCAACAGTTTTAAACCACATGCTTCACGCTGACATTTCTCTGAAATGTGAAATCTTGACATTTCACATTAGATGCTGTGTTTTTAATTTGGAGCGGGAACAAATGTTATGCACAGAAACTATAATCCTTCAGTTCAGATCACTAATGAAAAGGTGGCAAATTAATTTGTTGTTTTAAAGTCCACATGTGAACTGAATTTATTGAGCAGGAGAGCAGTGATTCTCAACTGGTTCTGATTTTCTTCTCCGTTTTTAAAAGTAAATAAGCTTATTTCGTTTTTCTATGCCATCTGTGCACATGTATGGTTAGTTGCATTTTAATTATTTATTTGCTCTTGTTTTTCTCTGCTTTCTGTGATCCAATTACAACAATTTTGTGTAACAGTAGAGAACCATTGATGTAAAATACTTGTAGGAAGGTGTTTTTGATAAAGAAATTAACAAAAGTTAAAAAGTAAAAAAAAAAAATCATTTTTTTAAGTACGTTAAAAAACAGACAAAAGTCAGACAAAGTCAGCACCCTGTCTTTAGAGTTTGTAAAACAACATACAGGCATGTAAATGCATATCTCAATTTCTTAGGATGCTTGAGAGATTTAATGGTGAAGGAAAAGATTTGAGCTTGCTGTGACTCAGAAGTGAGTGAGGTCACCTAGAGATGTCTGCAGAGGGTGAGATGTTGATGTATGAGAAATCACATACTGTGAGGCCATATGGTGTAGAAAGGGAAGCGTGTAGAAGTAATGGCCACATTAAATCATTTCAGATTACTGTGGTAAATCAAAACAATCTGTTTTTAATATGCTTAATTAGCTGAAATGTTCCTTAGAGTTGGCTGCACACTGGGATTCTGAAATAAGAAGTGTTTTAACTTGCTATATTAATGTCAGTAAGCGTCTTCATGTGGCAGTATGAAACATTACGGAGGTTGGAAGATAAATCTGAACATAAGAGCTGAGAAATTAAGCTCAAATAACTCAAATTGCAAGAAACGACTAAACCATATAGTATGTGAGAAAGAGACAGTTAAACATGTAGGAGAGGAGGAGAAGGAAAAGTGGAAGGGCAAGCGAGAGCGAGAAAGAAAAACACCAGGGGGCTTGACTGAGCAGGCCGATTAGAGATGCGGTTTGATGTCAGGACCAGTGCACATTTTGTACCTAATAGTGAGACATTGATTTCACTGAAATAGTTGAGTGTTCATGCATCTTTCCATTATCTAAATCTCAGACAAAAAGAAAGAGAAGAAGTGAGGGGGAGGGAGATGTAGCATGTCAAAGCGTGTGATCCTTTGCCATTGAATAATTCACTCTCCATGCATTTAAATGGTGAGGCGGCTCTTAGTTTCTTAGAGCTGAATTGCAAACTCAAATCACCTCATGTCTTCATCACTGGAGCAGAGAGCTCTTCTATTCATAGCTTATATAAGAGAGTCATTGGTGGGAGAAATTAAATGCAAGTAGGTAAAATATGACTGAGGTTGATGATAGAACCAGGGTGCATGTTTTCAAGTAAAGTAATCTGTGTATTTTTGATTATCGTGGTGATTATTCAAAGCTCAAAGGGAGTCTTGGTCTTTGCAGTTTGATCAGTCATTCATAGTCAACGTTTATATTAACTACTTCAGACTTGGTTCTAGTCTCTGATTTTTGAGTTCAAATGTAACTTCAATTGTCTCCTCTGACCTACTTATATATAATTGTTTGGATTAATGGTATAGTTTTGAGTGACTGTCCAAACGAGGGTTTTCACAATGATGCCACGAAAGACAAGAGCCATTTTGGGTTCCTGAAACATCTTTCAGTGAACAGTTCTTAAAATAACCATTTTTTAGTGTAAAGAACATTTTAAAAATCTAAAGGACCTTTTCCCACTATATTGAACCTTTTGTGAAATTGGAAGTTTCCATGGATGTTAAAGGTTTTTCATGGAACAATATAAAGAACCTTTATTTTTAATAGTTTAGTAAATTTGTTAGCATGAAAGAGATTATTTAACATATTGTCACTATTTATTTTATCACATGACTCTCTGAAATGCTAGACCCTGATTGGTCAATAGCACCATGCATGTTTATGTATAATCATGTTTATATACAGTCAGCCTAGCAACAAGACAAACACTGATATATACTGATATATAGATATATAGGGGTATATTAGGGGTGTAACGGTGCACGTATTCGTACCGAACCGTTTCGAGACGGGGCTTTCGGTTTGGTACGCATGTTTACTTAACAAATACAGTATTTATTTATTTTTTTCAGGAAATTCAAATAATAAATGGCGTTTTGACAGTCTTTGTGGCATGACAGATCAGTGTATAAACGCCTTGGAGAGCCACTTCTGGGACGGTTCAAAAACGTGCTGGTATAAACCCAACACAAGCATTGACTCGAGCGGCTGCGATCAGCTCTGGTTCCCTTGTCTGAGCCGTGACGCGCCGCAGACCTGTGCAGAGCGGAGCGCGAGTGAACGCCATCATTCCTTCCTCTGTATTATTAGTTTTAATGCAAATAAACATGACTGAACATCTCATGCCTCATGTAATTTCTCAATCAGTGTTTCAACCGTGGAAAGACATCAACAAAACAGCGTGGAAATAAAATGACACGTAGCATTTCATTTACCTCAGCAAGTCATCAGTGTCCACAGCTCATTAGTTCACTAGAGAAATTAAGTCTAGAGAGGAGCATTTTGCGAAATATTACACCATATTCTCATTATATGAGAATATGGTGTAATGTATGTTTAAATGAATCTGCTATGAAACATGACGGCCAGTGTGTAATTGAATATATTTTAACAAATAGCCTAGAAATGTTATTATTTCTAAGTAAATTAAAATTTAAAAACTGCATTATGTGCAATTTACATGTTTGCATATAATTTTATTTTATTTTTTTTAAAGTTGAGTGTTTATCATCTATTTAAAAATAAATAGTAATGAAGTTAAATGGGGAATGGGCGGTTAGTCAGCAGAGCAATGGTGGAAGTACTCCGTGAGTCTGGCATGGTGGGAGCAAACCTGCGGAAGGCGGTGAAGGAGTTGGAGGAAAATGCAGAGAAAGCCAGCTTTGGCTCTGGAGGAAGGAGAGTGGCTGGGGGCTAACACACCGATAAAGGCAGCTGCAGGGGTGGCAGGGAGACGTCCCTAATATGCCACTGCCCAGAACAGCTTACCTGTGCTATAGATTAAATTTAAATTTGGGTTAAATTGTTAGGCCTAATTGTAAGCTTATAATGTAAAAGGGCTCCCTATATGTTTTAAGCATAAACTGATGTAGATTTTTATCACTAAGAACATTTAAACTATAACTGAATGTATTTAAAGAAAGAGCAAGTTGTTCAGTAAACCACTGTTTATTAAAAAAAAAAAAAAGTTTAGTTTTCCCCCCTGCTGTACCGAAATCATATCGAATCATGATGTTACTTTGTAATTGACAATTTTTAATAAACAGGCACAATTCTAAAATAATCAATCATCAGATAATCAAATAAAAATCTACTTAATTTATTTATATGTACCTGTACATTATCCCTTAATGATTTATTATTTATAGTTTATTATGAGTCTGTTCACAATATAAACACTGCTTGGGGTTTAGAATCTGTGAAAAATGTGTTTCTGACATGTTTCTCTGGTTTATGTGATATCCCAGAGAAACAAATAGAGTGAGAGATGAGGAAAGATTGAGAATGAACTTTATTTCTCAGAGTTATCTCCAATGAAATAGAGTCCAGTCAAACAAGACACTGAGCTCAAACCTTCTTGCACCAATTTTTCATTGACAGAAAAATGCTTCAAACAGGATTATTCCATAACCTGTCCTGAACTTTATTTTTATTTCTTAAAGGTTTTATGTACAAATTTGGGAAGTGATCATCAAATAATCTGACTGCATTTCAGACATTGCAATTTTCTACACATTGCAGTCATTTTCTTAATCATCGTTTTCCATAAAAATCTAAACATCCTTAAAACAACATAATTTCACAAGCAAATTTGTATAATTAAAACTTTTTTCATGATATATTGAATATGAAGTTTATTTTTCTTACCATATTTCCCGTTTTAACCATGAATATAAAATGGGGTGAAGCTTATGCATAGAACATAATGTGAGAGAATGTGTCATGCTATTTTTGTCCAATTAATTTTTATTTCCTGGGTTAATTAGTCATGGTGGGGAACTGTAAGATAGCGGTACATCTTTGTGTTGATGAATGCAGCCGCCTTACAAATGCTGTTACAAAGATATCTCTGAGCTGCAGATAATTTGTTTAATCAGTAGCCTTATCATCCACAAAGATAATTCAGAAATATCCCTAATCTGATTTGGCTCTATGGGCACAGTCACTGTAATTCCTTCTAATCTGCTCTCTTCATAGCCAGTAGCATTTGTAAGGGTATTATTAATAATTGGAAAAGGTTTTGTTGCAACTTGATACAGATTTGTTGTAATAACATAGTCTGTAATTATTGGTGGCAAAGTGAATTATGCACAGCTGTTTACATTTTCACTTTGCCACCAATAATTACAGACTATGTTATTTCATGGAACAATAGAACAATAGTTTTTCATGCAACAATAGATAAAGAATATATAATATAAAATATTTTTTGACTCTATGAAATGCTAGACCCTGATTGGTCAATAGCACCATGTATAATCATGTTTGTATAAAGTCAGCCTAACAACAAGACAAACACAAACAAACACACACACACACACACACACACACACACACATATATATATATATATATATATATATATATATGTATACATATATATATATATATATATATATGAAAATGAAATACACTTTATTGTCCCGAAAAGGGGACATTTGTGTTGGACTCAAGGTGTTTACATTGACAAGACCACTGGATCCATAAATAACAATATACACAATATACACATGAATTCCTATACTAACCCTAAAAAAACAATCAAACAAATACTTCTTTGTCCCAATGGTCTTCATTGGTATTTTTAACAAGCGTGCAAGCTTAGACTTTACCTGAATTGTGAGGTTACCAAACCATACTGTAATGCCATATCTAATTATAATCTAATCTCTATAACTGCCTGATAGAATAAATACATGATTTTCTGCTCTACTCCAAAAATCCTAAGTCTACGCAGAAAATACAATCTTTGCTGCACATGAGAACAAATTGCATCCACATGAATCCCCCAACTGAGTTTATCAACCATATGGATACCAAGGTACTTGTAGGAACATACTTGATTAATTGATGTTTCATGTATAAAAACGGACGTGTGATCACCTATTGATCTTGGATCAAAGATAATCTCCTCTGTCTTTTTTGTGTTTAAAATAAGATTGTTTAAATCACACCACTCTACAAACCTTGATACCTCTGAGAAATAAACCGACAAATCAGTATTCTCATACAGAAGACTAAGTATCGCTGTATCATCTGAGAATTTCACTATAAGGTTAGTAGAGTCACAACTTGAACACTTGATGGTATACAATGTAAAAAGTATAGGAGAACTAACACATCCCTGTGGAACATCTGTGCTAATACCTTTCAACTCTGATAAAGTATTAGTAACCTATTGTGTCCGATTATTCAAAAATGAAAAATAACATCTTATTAAAAATGGATTCACATTCAATGTCTTCAGTTTCTGAATTAAAAGGTGAGGCTTAACAGTGTTAAAAGCAGAACTAAAATCAACAAATAACAGCTGTACGTAAGCTTTTGAATTTTCTAGATGTTTAGTAATAAAATAAGCTACAGTATTAACAGCATCTTCTGTACTATCGCCCTGCCTATATACAAATTGTAATGGGTCAAGAATAGAGTCAACTTCTGTCTTTAAAACAGACACTATATATTTCTCAAAACTTTTCATTACGCAGGATGTCAAAGCTACTGGCCTAAAATTATTATTTTCACTCGAACCTTGTTTCTTTGGTAATGGAACAATTCTTGATTTTTTCCAGAGATCAGGTATAATATGAGAGTCCACAGACTGCTGAAAGATAGGACACCATGCCACAGCAAGTCCCTCTGCACAAGATTTGAACAATAAAGCAGAGATACCATCAGGACCTGTGGACTTTTTGGTACACAGTCTACTGAAGATTAAACAAACTTTCTGTTGGTCAACAATGACCCTATCAGATGTGTCCTCTATTATTAATGACTCCAAAGCCTCTCTACATTCCAGTGAACACTCCTGTGAATCAAACCTGAGGTAAAAGTCATTTAACTAATTTTCTTTCCTCATATTAGTAATAAGACGGTTCATATTTGTATTCATATTAGTCATGACCTTAATGGTGTCCCATACTTTTTTAGAATTAGTAGAAATAAAACTCTGTTCTAAAATCTCCTTATATTTTTTCCTAGCATTTCTTAGCAAACAATTCAATTCCTTCTGGATCACTCTCATACTCACTCGATCACATTCGCAAAAGGTTTGTTATTTCCGGTTGATAGAGTCTTTTATCTCTTCCGTGATATATGGCTTATTGTTTGGAAAAATAGTCACATACTTTTTCCCAACACATTATCTACACAAAAATTAATATAATCTGTGACAGTGTCTGCAGCCTCGTTAATGTCCAAGCTGTGATACATACCCCAATCTGTGCACAGAAAGCATCCCTTAAGCTTTTCTATGTATCGTCAGACCACACAGAAATAGTCTTTACCTCTGGTTTTCTAGATTTAAAAACAGCCTTATATATCAGAGTTAAATGAATAATATTATAGTCAGAATTTGCCAATGGTGGCTTTGATCCAGCAACATATGCTTTCTTTATATTGCCATAACATTTATCTAAAATATTTCTGTCACGTGTTACACACTGAACATACTGTTCAAAGTACTTGTTCCAATTTGCACTGGTTAAAGTCTCCCAAAATAAAAACTGCTGCTCCTGGCGTCTTGTGCAGTTGCTGCTGGACACAGTCAGTGATTTGAGCAGCGGCCCTCGCAGCGTTACCATCCGGGTGAACATATATCGCACAAATGACAATATTCCCAAATACCCTTGGCAGATAACCAGGTCTTAAAGATAAGCAGAGTAGCTCTAAATCGGGATCACATATCGTCTCCCGTACAGTATACTGCTTACACCAATCGTCTCTGATGTAAATGCAAATACCTCCTCCTCTGCTCTTTCCAGCTGCCTCCGTTCTGTCCAAACGAACGAGGGAGCGTCCTTCCAGCTCAACTAATGAGTCTGGAATATTGATGTAACCATGTCTCTGTGAACACCATAAGGCTTGATTCACGGTATTCATAACACACATTATTAATGAGGTGAAGCCCCTCCATTTTTCCTTTCAGTGACCGTACATTTCCAAAAACAACCGAAGGAAGCGGCGGTCTATTGCTTCTTCTGCGTATGCGCTGTCGTACACCCCCTCTCTTCCCCCTTCTCCGTATGCACTTTGTCCGATATAGATGAAATCTGCGTTCCTCAGAGAAGTCCACAGTTGTGGGAATATCTCTTGTTCTGAGCAACAACAGGGTTTGTCTGGTGTAAGTAATTGGTGACAAACACCCGTCCTCTCCACTTTGCCGCGTTGCAAGGCCTTGATGCACCAGTTCCCAAACAAACAGCATCAGCAGAAAAGTTCTCATATAGTTCACCATAGTGTCACACGATCTTCCAAATCGAATAATAATAAAACAACATAAAATATAAAAAAACTGTCCAAACTGATTTAAAAAAGATTCCAACAATCAATCAATGTAACGTCAACACCTGAGTCTGGGTCGCCAGCAGAGCAGCACCACCGGAAGTCCAAATTTGACCTATATATATACTATATATATATATATATATATATATATCAGTGTTTGTCTTGTTGCTAGGCTGATTGTTTTGTACTTTGTAATTGACAATTTTTAATAATTCTAAAATAATCAATCATCAGATAATCAAATAAAAATCTACTTAATTTATTTACTTGTTGAATAGCTACCTGAACATTATACCTTACAGATTTATTATTTATAGTTTATTATGAGTCTGTTCACAATATAAACACTGCTTGGGGTTTAGAATCTGTGAAAAATACGTTTCTGACATGTTTCTCTGGTTTATGTGAGTCTGCAGTGTATCCCAGAGAAAATAATAGAGTGAGAGATGAGGAAAGATTGAGAATGAACTTTATTTCTCAGAGTTATCTCCAATGAAATAGAGTCCAGTCAAACAAGACACTGAGTTCAAACCTTCTGGCACCAGGATGAGCAGATAAGTCTTTTTTTTATTGACAGAAAAATGCTTCAAACTGGATTATTATCACACAAGCACTGAGAATTAAAAGCATTTTGTGAGATATTTAATCATACTTAAAATGATCTCATGTTATGGTCAATACTCGAAAAATGGCCAATGTTAAAATTCGGGACTAAATTTAAATTAAAATCAAACGTTTTACAAATGCATTAGGCATCACAATAAGAAGAAATTTGCTGAAAATTACATTTAACAGGGTTATTAAATTATTTATCTTTTTAAAGATGAACTTTTAAGTATATTACCATCCTACAATATATTTTGCATCACTATTAATTTATAATTGTGCTGAGCTTTAACATCCCATGAGATAGTTTTAAGTATGATTAAATATCTCACAAAATGCTTTTAATTCTCAATGGCATGCTTGTGTGATAATTATTGGGATTTATTTGAAGCGTATGACTTTATGCAGCTTGTAGTCATGAGAGTGATTTCTAATAGCTTTCAGATTTTTTTAGATCCACAGGGAAGCAGGTTAAAGAAGTGATGCCTATCTCAACTCTTCATTTTCTTATTTCTTGTCCATACTCTCAGAACTGCCTCTCACCTCCAGCTTTCTAATAAACGTACCAAAGGCCAAACGTACACGGGGGATTGTAGAGATGAGTGGGTTTAAAATAAGCCCTCACTGCCAGTTATTCCTTTCTCTTTAATGAGCAACTCCATCTCCTATTGTTTATTCTTCTTCATATGTTACACCCTCTGTGGGAGTGAATATAGATGCTGCACTGGAGCAGAGGGATTTGAGGGGAAAATCCTCATTGTGCTTGGCTGGACTTTACCCCGTGGGTATTTGGCTCAGTCCATGAAGCTAAGCAAAGCGCACAATTCCTGCAGTACTCCATTAGCGGCTCCTCTCTGTAGATGTAGCATATAGACCTGTGCTGCAGTCTGTGCAGCTGCTCGAGTGCGAATGGAGACGGTTTGAGACCTCTAGTAAATCTCACACACATCCCCTTCACTATTTTGTGTTCGACATGACTTGACAGTTTCCATACATTTCCATATGACTCCTCCCGTTTTTCAATTTTTCCTTCAGTGTTATAAATTCCTTCAGTTGTAGTCCTTTGTTTGCATCTGGTACGCATCTCTCACTCTCTAGTGCGAATCATGTCTCTCATCGCATTAACTGCTCATACTGTGATGAGAACTTATAACGTTCAAATAGAAAAATGATCCTAATGTGTTTGGAATTAAGGACTGTGGGTGTCCTGTTGACAGAAGTTCACTTTTGTGTGTGTGTGGTTAATAAC
This sequence comes from Barbus barbus, assembly GCF_936440315.1. Classification (NCBI taxonomy): domain Eukaryota; kingdom Metazoa; phylum Chordata; class Actinopteri; order Cypriniformes; family Cyprinidae; genus Barbus; species Barbus barbus. The sequence continues at coordinate 20,357,452 of NC_136742.1, forward strand.
AGCATCCCTTCGTCAACAACCAAGTTCAACAACTAGTTTTTTTCACAAAGTTTCACTTAGCTTCTTAAATATGTTATTTCCTTGTGTAAGCCTCATTTGCATAGCTCATTGACAACAAGCTGTTGTAAAACTGCAATTTTCACTTTTTTTGTTTTGGTTGAAAGATACTGTATTTGTGTCTTTATGCACAGCTGGATGAAAGGTCTATTTTTTACACAATATTTTTGAGGTTAAAATGTACACATAGAGTAGTTTCATCCACTGTCAAGGAGCCGTCTAGACCAGGAGTTCAATTGTATATAAAATTATTACCCAATTGCCCTGGTTCATATAATCATTTCTGCATACTGATGAAACTAGTGGCCTTATTATGTTGTATTACTTTCATATTTGTTCCTCCTGCTCTTTGTTAAAGGTTACTGTCTGTTTGCTTTTTAAAAAGAGAAGGAAATAGGCATTGGACATACTGCAGACTTGTTTTTCTCTAGCTTCTCTGATCGCATACACAGTGTAAAGTTTTGAGAAACCTCACTGAAATGTGAGCATGTAAATATTACTGTTGATTTTTTTCTTAGTTGGAAGTATTAAGGTAATATGAAATTAATATTTTTATTCAGCAAGGATACATTCAGGGGATCAAAAGTGAAAGACATTTATAATGTTCAAACATTTTTTTGAACTTTCTATTTATCAAAGTATCCTGAAAAAAAATCTAATTTTGCACAAAAATATTAATCAGCAAGACCATTTATAACTGTAATAATAAAAAAGAATGTTTTTTGAGCTCCACATCAACATGTTAAAATGATTTCTGAAGGATCGTGTGAAACTGAAGACTGGCGTAATAGCTGCTTGTCGAATTACATGAGAAATCCTTTTTAAATATAATTCTGTTTCCCCAATAGCTATTATTTAACAAATATGTATTGTAAAACAAGACATATTTGTCTTGTTTTACACTTAAATTTATTATTAAATATCATTAAATTAAAATGGTAATTACATGGGTCAAATGATGGAGTCATGTAGACATGTACTGTACGTCTTTTCCGTATTATTTGTTTACACCATATTAGAAGAGAAACAAACATCTCTGATATGTTTTTAATAGCACCATTAACAACTATGTGTTCTGTAGACATGCCGTTATTTTTCAAGACTTAATTTGCCTGTCGAATGCGGCTGTCACTCCTGTAAATAACCCAACTCTGTGTTCAAAACAGGATTAAACAGAAGTGACAACCGCATTCACCTGCATGTAGCCTCTGTGACTTTTTTAATAACACAACAACAAATCTCATTCCCTTAGTCAGAGCGTCCTGGACAGTCTCAGCGCTGCACTGATTTATTTGGCAAGAAACATTGTGGTCCCACAGCCTGGCAGTGGAGTACCGCTGTTCTTCATAATCGCAGTGAAACAGAAGGCCTCAGCAGCCCTCAGGGCAGCCCGTTTGTCTGTATAGATCAGTGTGCCAGATGGGAGTCTATGTTCTGGGATCTAATGCATTATCCCACTGTTAAGAGCCCTAGCGGCAGAAAAGACTCCTGCAGTATCGTAGATTGCAACAATTAGTTTAAAATGGAATGCAAGTGGGTCATCCTTCAGTATCCTATATAATATTCACACTGAAATCCAAAAATGAATTTTGGGATATTAATGACGAGTAAATGGCAAGTGACTAGTTTTATTTAGATTGAAGCTTGGTCATGATAGAGAAAAACAGTTAAATCAAATTCGGTTCCTTATGGATGCCTGTTTAAAACAGCATAACATTTCAAATTTGCAACTTTATCTCACAATTACCTTTTTTTATATTGTACTCTGAGGCATGAACAAGCTTCTTTAAATCCCCAAGCATGGCACAGTACCGATAACGTTCAGCTGCTGATTTCCTGTTGTGTCGTTAATGATTTCCTGCAGAACACTTCCTTTTTAATTCAGATTAGGGTTTTATTGGAATGCCATTAATGATTCAGATAACTGGCTTGTTTTGGTTTGATATAATAAGAAATTATAGCCTAATAGTGTGTTGGGGTGCTAGAGCTCTTTTGGATTTGATGTTATTCCAATATAATGTGGATAATTAGCATGGAAAGGTGTACAGTTTGTTTAAACAGATTGAACAGATTGATTTTTGTTTGGTTGGTTTTCCAGGCATTCCGTTGGCCAATCGGGAGTCAAGTGGACGGTGACGAGATGCTGGAGATTCAAGTGTTTAATTACAGCAAAGTCTTTACTAACAGGTATGAGAATTCAATCATTTGATATGCAACATCAGATCAGCTAAAAAAGATTTATTGACACATCTCTATAGATTTAAGAGTATATGTTTAGAAAATACAATCTAATCAAGACATGTACAAGAATTATTGCAGTATTAAATAAATCTGAACAAGATGTTGAGTGAAGCAAGGCTATAAACAAAGCCCAAAATACATTTCCATTTAATTCAAGTAATTAACATTCATGGCTTCACCCTGTGGTCTCCAAACAAACTCCAGAAACACAGCACTGGTTGTTTAAATATTCTCTTGGACAAACTAAGGTTTGTTTGTTTTTCACCGTCTTTGTTATTTCCATCTGACCATATAGGACCTCATAACTCATAATTGCTGAACTCTTTGTATAATGGTTTTCATAATCATGCTGTTTTGACGGTCCATTTGCAGTGTTGACAATTTGAGGTATTTTGAGATATTATTACACATGACAACTACAGGGGTGGGGCCACATTTGACATGCCACAATTCCTACAGCAGGCTTTGTGCTATAAAACATTTATTGTATTTGTAAAAAAAAATCTACCACGACTATTATAGTATATTTGTTTATTTCTAAGTGTTTATCTCTCATTTTATGGAAGCCCAGTTCTGCCACTGAATAAAAAAGAAAAAAGGTAATTGCGACTTTTCTGACTTTTTTCTCAGAATTGTGAGGTATAAAGTCCAATTCTGAGAAATTAATAAGATGTTTTAAAATATTAATATAATGTTTTATTAGTTTCTTTCTTAGAAGAGTGGCAGTAAAAAAAAAGCCATTCTAATTGACACTTTATAACATTCTTGAGATACGAATGAGAGAGCAGGCACAGGATAGAGATCCACCGTATAGGTTCCAGGTATAGTATTTTCTAGAAGCTGTTTTTTTCTGTATTTGTACCTGTCAGTATTCATTCTGTTAAGTTTTTCCCTCACTGTTCTTTCTTTGAAAGAGTGCTGTGGTGTGTTTCCATCCACTGTCTTCCTCTAAAGGTGGTGGATAGGCTGACAGTCATTACTAGCTGTTCTCCACTGAATGACGTGTAAATTCTGTGTCCTTAAGAGTGTGACACTCCTGCTGATGTCAGTGTGTCAGTGTATGTAGGATTGTGCGGGTGTACATATGGTTAACATCCTGCCGTTTCACTGGAATACATCAGATTCTAGATTGAGTTGAGATGTTAGGTTGCAGTGGTGTTATCAGATTCTCTGTTGCTCTTGCTTGTGAGCAAGTCTGATGTCTATTCCAGTCTAAGTCAGTTCTATTTCAACCAGTTTGGCTGCATCTGCGTGACTTAGTAAATCAACAGCTGTCAGTAGAAAAATCTACCACGACAATTAAGTTAATTTAATTACGGTGTACAATCAATGGTCAGCTCTTTTTTGGTGTTATCATAGGCATTGTTTTGAGTTCACAGACATCTATTGTGGTCTGAATGACACCTGTGAATAGATCACAATGTATAAGAAAAGCATCTGCTGAATAATTCACATGACACCGTGACATATGTTAACCACGCAGCTCATTAGCTATTTGTGTGTTATTTACAGATGTAATTTCTATCCATCATATGCATTACGTACTGTAGCGGACCGTATCGACAAACACCACGTGATATCCCGAGCTTTACAAGCTCAGTAGATCGGGACAAAACACCAGGTGTGAGACCAATGTGTAGCTCAGAAACTCTTCTTTATGCAAGACTTTAAGGTTATACATTAGAGATGAAGATTTCCTATCCTTGAGAAGATTCATTCAACAGTGCTGTTGTTATTTCACAAGCAACTGACCACCAGGTGGTGACATTGGAGATTTCTGCAAAGGCAATAATAGGATGCCGTCCTGCAATTAAAGTCAATATGAGAAGAAATCAAACAACTCAAAAGAGACAGTAAAGACAGTAAAATGTTACAAAAGATTTCTGTTTCAGATAATTGCACTTTTGTGCTTTATTAAGAATTCTGAAAGATGCATCATGTTTGCAATACTTGAGTACCAAATTAGCATATAAGAATGATTTCTGAAGGATTGACACTGAAGATTGATGTAATGGCTGGTGAAAATCCAGCTTTGCCATCATGGGAATTAGCTACATTTTAAAATATCTTAAAATTGGAAACCTTATTTTAAATTGTAATAATAATGTGCTCTATTATTGATCAAATGAAGGCAAAGAGAGACATTCAAAGATGAGAAGCATTTAAACGTCTTACAGAACCCCAAACTTTTTAACCAAAGTATGTGCAGCTTATAAATAGTCACTGTGTTTTAGAAAGTAGTGGGGAGTTAGTTTAAAAGTAAGTTTGAGTCCAATGTAATGTAACGTTTTATGTCAGTGGACGTATATCAGAAGTTGGGCTGCATTTTCATGCATTTAATTTACTGATATCACTGGAAGAGAGAGCTGTGCAGGAGAGAGCATTCCTGCTCTATAATAGGATCTGCTGCTGATGACAACTACAGCGAATATGCAGAAAAACGTCAAATTCTGGCTCCAACACAGCCACTCATTATGTTACTGACTAATGAAGTGAAAACTCCTGCTCGGCAGTTCCTTGGTACTGCATATACATCTCTGCTGTGAGTTATTTTTTCTCAGTTTTCAGCTAAAGAAAGGCTCATTGTCCAATATTCAGTGTTCTTCTCTTTTCTTTATTCGTTCCCTGTCTATCTTGTTCTTATTTGAACAATGCTTGAAACTTGTTATTACTTCCTGTGTCTATTTACCTCTTTAAGATGAATCGCTTGATGTATTCCCCAATTTGGGAATTTGGCTTTGGATAAAAGCACTTGCAAAATGAATAAATGTAAAAATGTAAATATCAATGTCAGTGGTGTTTATGGTCTTCACAATAACAATAAAGGTAATATTAGAAACAGTAAAGTAGTAAAAAGAAGTCAAAACTGGTTACGGTTAGCATTTAAACAGATCAGATCACAGATAATCAGAAATCAACTTGACTGTGTCATACGAATCAGACTAAATTTGTTTCAGTATATTGTAGGAAACTAATTTGGTGGTTGAGTAATGCTTGAAAAAAACATGCTCTTTTTACATTACCTTAGTAAATATGGGAATATTGATGCATGGTCTAGTTATAAAATGACTGCAAATTGACAGATATTTTAGCTTTTAGCTGTTCATTTCTAAACCCTCACACAGTTAGTCAAAGGCTTGTGAATTCTCCAGTTCTGACCTCTTCAACAAAAGTCTAGTGACTTGACAAGGCAGGATGCAGTAAATTATGGAGCAGATGAAAGTCAATTGTCTGTTGTTTGTTCAGAGGATCAATAATGTATGTGGGGTCTTTAGAAAAGTTGATCGGGAGCCAGAACCTGATCCAGGATCAGTGAATTATTCACCCGTGGATGCATGCGGTTCACCGACAGTCACAAAGCCATTATTTCACCACTGAACTGGGCACATATCAATCACAATGCTCGTTTTTCCTTTATCGAGTCCCTCTGGACGAACAATGTGCTGAGTGTGTCATTTCACATCCGAATACAGCTGTAGCTCAGAGGCAGGTGCTAAAACTGTTTGCAGTTTAAATGGTTTGATGTGTCTTCTTCTCAAATTCCCTGACTACATGGATAGACCCGCCTGTCTTTCTCTTGCAGACAGTGATGCAGTAATAGACAAGAGAGAGTGTGTGTAAGCTAACTACATGTGGCATTTAATTGGTCAGTCCAGAGGTTCTGATTGCTTTTCTTCACTGCCTGTCACTTTTCATACAGAGAGTTGAGTTAACAATCAGAACAAAGACACATCACTATCGCCCATGTGTCTTCTTATGTCTGAATTGTTAGCTTCTAAATTCACGACAGACATCGTGGTTACATTAAAAGCATGTTTTTGTGTGGAGGGGACTGGGAGTGATTGCAGCTTTCTTGTTCAATACCATTTTTTTATTGGAAAATGTCTACATGATTCATAGAGGGGAAAGTATTCAGGATTGATTAAACAATTATAAAATATATATAATTTAATAATGGTACTTCTTTAAAACTACACAGCCAATTTAGAAGAATTTTCCCAATTATTTTTTTTAATGCTGTTAAAGGCGGTTTCCTAACTAAAAATAAATGAATAATGCTTTTCTGTGTGTGTGTGTGTGTGTGTGTTGGGGGCGGGGGATCTCGTAAAACCCATAAAAGTTCAGTCTTATAAAAGCTATTTTTATTTGAATGCAATTTTTTTGGTTTTACAGTAATTAATACTTTTATTATTAAATTAGTCAAAACAGTAATTACTTTTTAATTGTTACAAAAGGTTTCCTTAAAATAAAAGCTGATATATTGAACTTTCTATTTGTCAAAGAAGCCTGGAGAAATGTATTACACACTGTAAAAAAAAATCTGTCAAATTCACGGTAAAATACTGGCAGCTGTGGTTGCCAGAATTCTACCGTATAAAATACAGTAGCAACATTTTAGGTTTTACGGTTTTAACTTAAATTTACAGTTAAATACCGTAATTTCTTTAACTGATATAATCTTAATATACCAACCTATTAAAGTACTGAAATCTGTTTTGTTCTTTTGAAATACACTGACAACCACCAAATGCAGGTGATGATGAGAAAGTCACATGATGAGCCAAAGCCCATAACATGCAACTTTTAAACAATAGCATTTACAGAAGGTGCAGATGCAGTGTCATTCATACAAGCACTAAACACCATCATGGTGAGACTCCTTAAAATGAAATATGCTATAAACATTAATTTAACAACATTAGATGTAACATACAACCCTAATAAACATAACTGATAAGAAAAAACTAAGAAGAAACATAGTTATTTCAAAGAAAAAACGTCAAATTCAAACAGAATTTGAAATGGAACGCAGGGAATTCTGGGAACATCAGTTTATGGTTTTTCCCTGTAAATTTTACAGGAAGTTTCCGTTAACCATGTAACAGGTTTTTACCGTAGCATTTTCACAGTTTTTTACCGTTAAATCACGATAATTTTTTACAGTGCAGATTCCACAAAATATTAAACAGCACAACCATTTTCAAGTGTGATGCAAAATTTTCAGCATTTCTGAAGGATTTTTAAAGGATGAAACCTTCGCCTTTGTCATCACAGCAATAAATTACGTTTTAAAATATAGAAAAAATTGCAAATTTATTTTAAAAAGAAAAGTATTTAATAATATTACTGTTTTTACTGTATTTTCTGTTTATTATTGAAAAATCTTAGACTTTAAACAATAGTATAATTAGTCATGGCTGACTGTTAATAATAACAGACAGTACATTTGTTAAAAAAATAGATATAAAATGTAAAGATATTGTCTTTAAATTTCACGATATTCGTCTCAGCTTCAAATATTTTATTTCATGTATAGAGTCTATGTGTCTGTGTGTGTGTGTGTGTGTGTGTGTGTTTCACAGTTTTGCTATTTTTCATTCTCTTTGTAGTTGTCACAGTGTATTTTCCTCTCTGTGACCAAACCACCATTATAAGCTCAGTGCACATTGGGCCAGACCAAAGTAAGTGAAGGGAAGTATTAGATTGTTATTTAACACAGCTGTCTGACTCTTTTGTGTGTGTGTGTGTGTTTGCAGGTTAATTGGCACTTTCCGCATGGTTCTGCAGAAGGTGGTGGAGGAGGGTCACTTGGAGGTGTCTGACACTCTTATTGATGACAATAACACAGCCATACGGGTGAGACGTGAGGATTGCAGGCAGTGTGTGCATGTTTATGTTCTGGTCTGACAGATCAGAAATTTTCTTTTTTTTTCATATAACACACCCACTCACAAAAACATCCATTCACATATTTCACCACAGGGGTCTGGTTTTGCAAAACTTGCACAAAAAATTGTTGTCATGGTTACATGTCTACTCCGTGGCTATAAGGGACTATTCAGTTTTATTTCTCTCTCTCTCTCTGTGATATCCACCATCATGCGCAGGTTGTTTTCCATATGGATCCTGCTCATCTCTATGTGTCAGGATAATTAATAGCAGCTCTATGATAAAATGTATCGGTTTAGGTGGAGGTGTTATATTAAACGTCCTCCTTTGTTGATCTGCTGCATTGCTATGATACTATGAACACTGACTGGTCCTTAGTAATGTTTTGTTCAGACATTATTCTGTTCAGACATTTCTCCTCCATTCCTATTTCTTACTCTACTCAGAGCAAAACTTACAATATTGTAACATTTATGTGATTGTTGCATCAAAAAAGCTACTTATTATGAAATAATGTAAGCAAAATTATACCACTTTCATGCAACTTAGTCTTTTGATGGTTTTTTTTTCCGTTGAGATGAGACCTTAGGAAAGCTTGAAATTTGTCTTGGTTAATTAAAGCAGGAGTTATATCTAAGTAAAGTTGCAACAGGGCTCAGGTTCCCACTTTTGTATGACATTTACCCCTGGGAGAAGTGACCATCAGGCAGTTGACAGGGATACGTTGGACTGAGGCTAAATTGTTCCTTGTTCCTTCTAATGAGTTTGTAAACATGAGAAGGAAAGGGTAACTGATGCTGACAGACTGATACTGCCACATGGGTTAGCATGACCCTAACCCTAACACTTAACTCTAACACCTAACGTTTTACCCCTCTTCAGTGTCTTTATTGCTTGTGAAACCTGTGAACTAGTTAGCGTTTACTTAGTAATTAAGCTCAGTTTTGTACAGAACTTACTTTAAATAAAATGCACAATAAGACATATTTATATTTTTCATTATTAGATTTATTTAATATTATATTTATATATTTCAATTTATATTATAATCAGTAATCTTGAAAACAAGTAAAAAAAAAAAAAGTGAAATAAATATGTACTGGCTGTATTAATTATTTGACATAAATATGAATAATTAATTTTCTTTTATTTATTTATTATTTTTATTTCAGACAAGTATTTCCATAGAGATCAAATATCAGACCATGGACGGAAGTGTGAAGGTATGGAGCGATGGTGAGTTCCTTGATATTCCAGATGACTGTGATGGAACTTTCCAGTTTGAGACAGACAGTCTACTCTCTGGACGCAGCCAGAGCTCTGGGACATCACCTGGACGTTCTATCCACGGGATTCCCACATTCCGCAAGTAAGTGTGTCATCTTAGCCAGCCACAGTTAACACAATCACCCTCATCCTCATCCTCTTTGATGATAATGGTGAGGAAGAGGATAATGAGGAGGAAATTAGATTAAGTAATAAAGAAGTACTCTAACTAAAAATATACATTTGATCATCGTATTAATAATCTTATTAGCGCATCTTTTCACTGTGTGGACATTTTTGCTGAATGATGAAGACATGGATGACTGGAATGTGTGGGATACATTGATTTCCACTAAGCCTTCTAGTCTCCACAGGTCCTCTGATCTATAAATTATCACCATACACAGACACAAACGTACTCCATCATGGTTTGTGCGTGGGCACCATTAGTGTTTACATGCTGATGCATATGGATGATCACTGCTAGAAAAATCTATATTGGGAAAGTTGTTTAAAGTTACTACTAGGTCAATTAAAGCAGCCTCAAGAGATTTGAAAGCCTCATTTCATTTAGATCTTGTATTTGATATTGGGAATTAATTAGTATTCAACCAATAAATCTTATTTTTATTGAAACAAATAGTAATCCTGGAATTCAAGTATTCCATCTGTTTTAGATTGATGTTGTCTTTAGCAAGTGTTTTATGAGAGCTGTTTATCAGTTCTGATTACCCTTGCTTGCTTACTCAGTTTTTATTTATTATTTAAATTAAATCTCCATGAAGACAATCTATTTCATTTAAACTTCAAATTTTCCATATTATCGTGACTTCTTATGTCTTCACTCTGATAATAAAAAAGTGATGCTCCTACTTGGGCATTTTATATATATATGCTACTCTGTTTGTGTTGCCTCTTCGATATGGGCCTGATCGTCATGCAGGATCATTTCTTGTTAGAGAGCTATTAATAAAGCAACTTTAGCCTGTATCAATTTAGCATTAATTAACTGAGTAAAAGAGAAGAGACGGTGAGAGGAGAGAACACAAGGAATTGTTCAGGTCTGAATAAATAGGATGTGATATGATAGCTCATTATGCATTGCATAGTTGGCATAGATGACAGCTGCTAGTCAGTCAAACAAACACACACATGCACAACAGAAAAGTTAGTTTCTTTTCTCTACTACTTTCTGCACACTAGCATGCAAACAATGAATTTGGAGACCTTATACAACATATTTGCTGTTTCTGACCAGAAAGAGTGAGCACAAAACCACTGTCTTTCATGCTTTATGGATGACTTTTGAGCTCACACAGAGAGTTACTCTTTCAAAGACCTTGAGACTTTTCAAAGAGTTAAAGCCTATGTTTTTTTGTCCAAGTTTCTTCCTACAGTAGTTATGAACTGAATATTCTTTTAAGAGTCTGGCTTTACTACTACTTTGCATTTCACAGCAATTAGCGTCTTTTACCACTTTGAAGAATCAATTTTAATTACAAAATGCATGTATTTGTGTATCTACTTATAAAGTTTAAACAGTCTGTAAACTGAACAATTATCTTTAGAGATTTCTTTTAGAAACTTAAAAGTTATTGTAACATTATGTAGTCATGTTAATTGACATACTAAATAATTAAAAAAGGTTTCCACTTTTTTTTTTAAGGTTACTTGACATTTTAATAATATATCCATCTGTCCTCACTTGAACCATTCCTGGTGCTGTTTCATTATTAATTACAAGTCTTAGTTGTACAGTTGTACTTTTAAAAGTGTGTGAGAGTTTTTTGGAGTTTCTCTATGAAGAAAGTGTGTGTGTGCGTGTGTGTGTGTTTGTTTTACGGCTGAAGTTGCCGGGACCCAGTGGGACGTGGTGAAGCGTCTGATCTGAAGTAACTGCTAGTCCTCTCTAATGATTAGACCCCTCTCTCATCTCTACCTCTCTCTCTCTCCCATCTATCGGCTTTATCTCTTTCTAGCTTTTCTCTTTCACTCTCGTTTCTTTCCTTATAGAGCAGTGCTTCTCCGGACCCGGAGGGAATTCAATCCGGAGCCGTGTCCATTTCGTATTTCAAGAGCAGTTTCCATCTTTCGGATGAGACGTTAAACCGAGGTCCTGACTCTCTGTGGTCACTAAAAATCCCATGGCACTTCTCGTAAAGAGTAGGGGTGTAACCCCGGTGTCCTGGCCAAATTCCCTCCACTGGCCCTTATCAATCATGGCCTCCTAGTAATCGCCATCCACTTGATTGGCTCTATCACACTCTCCTCTCCACCTGTAGCTGGTGTGTGGTGAGCGCACTGGCGCCGTTGTCCTGTGGCTGCCGTCGCATCATCCAAGTGGATGCTGCACACTGGTGGTGGTTGAGGAGAGACCCCCCCACATGATTGTAAAGCGCTTTGGGTGTACAGCAAATTCGGCAATACACAATAAATGCGCTATATAAATGCATCATTCATTGATTCATTCATTTATATTTCCTTTGATAAACGCATGTTAAACTTGTAAATCATTTGTTTAGTTTTTAAATGTCTTTTTGGAGATGGTCCGAAATGAAAGCGAAGGCGAGATATTGAAACTTTTCCTTCATGACAATTGTTGTCATATCGGCAAAAAAAAAAAAAAAATCAGCATCTAATATTGGCTATCGGCTGCCCTGATTTCTAAATATTATTATTCGCGGTCGACCTCTATTGCAGACACTTAAATGCATTGTTTTGCCACTTTTGCACTTGTTATTCATGTATTTTAAATGTAAAGGGCACTTTATTTTTATTATTTTAAATTTGTGTTTATTTGTTATGCATGTTATGTAGGCTACTGTGTGTTTATTAAAAACAAGTTTTGTAATAACCAATTGGTCCGGACCTTTGACACTGATGAAAATTCAGATTTAGACCTTTTAATGTAGACTTTGAGAGCCCCTGCTATAGAGTTATGACATTTACATTTTTTTTTATTCATTTAGCTGACGCTTTTATCCAAAGCGACTTACAATTGCTATATATGTCAGAGGTCGCACGCCTCTGGAGCAACTAGATGGTTAAGTGTCTTGCTCAGGGACACATTGGTGTCTCAGTGGATTCGAACCCGGGTCTCTCACACCAAAGGCATGTGTCTTATCCACTGCGCCATCACCACCCCTGAGTCTGCCTACTTGGACTTGCACTGAAACTGTGCTTTCCATACTCAGATATTCTATATGTAACAGTCCAGTGTCCATGGACAGTTGCAGGAAATTGTATGCCAAAAAAAAAAAAATCCTGAAAAAAAAAAAAAAAAAATAGCAAGAAACACTGACAGTTTCTCTCTTTTTTTGCATCGGGCAATGCATCTTGTGAATTGCAGGGCAGCCCTGACCAATATCTCTAGTTCTATCTCATTGATTGGACTCTTTTGTTTACGGAGACTGTGTTTATCTGTTGTTGTGACTTAGTTGAAGATGGGATCAGTTTAATGATCAGTGTAATTCATGCCAAAATCCAGGTAAATCCTTTTTCTCTTTTCCCAGTATTGGACTAGGTATGTGTCTTGTATCCAAGGCTAGATTTAAATAGCAGTGATGGATTTGCATTACTATGTAAATGTGTGATGCATCTAAAGTCTTATATTTGACAAGGGTTTTGTTTTTTATCTTTCACATGTTATTTGAAGAGCTCCACAAAAAGCACCTGCATCACTGAACAAGCTTGATAAAGTTTTTGATGCCTCAACTGGACCATCCAGCTTCTGTCAGCCTTTTGTGTGCAACATCATTATCATATATGGAGGATATTGCATGTTTATCCTCAGCATTATAACAGGTGCTTTCATGTTTAGTAAAGCAGGAATTACCACCCTGCAGGGAGAAAAACAGTTTATTCTGGCTTACTTGTCACCCAGCCTGGCCCAGCTATTTATGCTGGTCTTTTTTGATGGTTTTAGAAGGGTTTTGGGAATTTATTTCAGCTAGCTGGCTGAATAGCAAAACCTAATGCCAGCTTGACGACCAACTAAACTGGTTTAAATCATCTAACCACCTTAGATTGGTTTAAGTTGTTGGAATTCCCAGTTCTGATCAGATTCATTCTCATAGCCTGCTGTTTGTAAGGCAAGTTTAATCATGAGAGAAGGAGCGTTATTCTCTTGAGCTTGGTACAATGACAGGTGATAGCTTACAGTCAAATTGAACTTTACAGAACAAGGGCATTTGCACAGGGATGTTCGTCACTTTAGAGCTGTGGCATTACTCTAGTGATTTAGTTCCCTGTCTTTGTTGAAGTTTAATGTTCATTCTCGATCGTTCCATTCTTCTGTATTTTTCTCCTCCTTGCATAAAACTTTGAACCCCCACATACACTTTAGAAAGTAGGGCACAAAAGCTCAAAGGCGCTCATTGTTTAATAATTCATCACATTAATGAAACAGAATTGTGCTTCTTATTCATTTACGCATTGCTGTAAATGGAAAAAATGACAAAAATACAAAAGAGACTCATATTAAACCAAACACCTCAGTATATTCATGTCTCTGCTGAATAGTGTTTAAACCGTCTAATTGTTTAAAATTGAAGAAGCCGATCTATTTATATTTATAATTTTAGAGTGACCCAGAGGGAAAAATAACTTTGTTCTAATTAGTGATTTGACAAAGAGCATGCTTTGAGTTTCTGTTTATGTGGCTAGAGCAACTAGCCTCAGACACCAAGGTCTCCCAAGCGCTTGAGCGATGCATAATTCATACGCTGCTTTATGCTCTTCAATGCATCCCCTTTATCTCTGTTTAAATGTGTTGCTGTGCATTTATTCCGTATCATGGTTGAGGAATGGCCTGTGATATACTCTGAGACTTTTCATTGATGTGAATTCTCTATTTTTGAGCATCAGTGCCCTTTTTCTTGCCAAATAAAGTTCATTTAGTCTCCAAGCCTGGATAAGATTGTATTTAACTGGTTTAGTTGTAATGTTTTGTTTATTACAACACAGATACATGATCTCACACACAAGCACAGAAAAATGTTCGGTAAAATGAATATCTTAGTTCTAGTGGTGCATTTTACTGTTTACAGTACTGGTCATAATTTTTTTTGGGGGGGGGGGGGGTTTGGAAGAAATTAACACTTTACTTTCAGAAAGGATGCATTAAATTGATCAAAAGTGACAAATACGTTTATTATGTTACAAAAGATTTATATTTGAAATAAATGCTATTATTTTGAACTTTCTATTCATCAAAGAATCCTAAAAATGTATCATGGTTTCCATAAAAATATTAAACGGCACAAGTGTTTTCAACATTGATAATAATAATAAAAATAATAATAATTTTGAGCACCAAATCAGCATATTAGAATGATTTCTGAAGGATCATGATGTGACACTGAAGACTAGAGTATTAACTGCAAAAAATTCAGCTTTGCCATCACAGGAATAAATGATATTTTAAAACATTAAAGGTGCCGTAGAATGGAAAACTGTATTTGCCTTGGCATAGTTGAATAATAAGAGTTCTGTACATGGAAATGACATACAGTGAGCCTCAAACACCATATAGTTTCCTCCTTCTTATGTAAATCTCGTGATTAAAAAAGACCACTGAAAAATAGGCGAATTAGAACATAACACCGACTGTTACGTAACAGTTGGGATCACTAATAGTTACGCCCCCAACATTTACATTTACACGCCCATGTTCTAGGCCAGCCGCCAGCCAAACCATCAGAAGTTCTGCAGGTATTGTGAAGAAACAAGCGAGGACAACAGCGAAAATGGCAGATCATGGAAATAAATGCTATGTTCCAGGCTGTGCAGGGGATGTGAAGTGCAGAGATGGGCTGGTGTCTGAATTCAGAAAGGCACGGAAAGCAAATAAATGCTGATGCCCGCATTTTATTTACAGTATAATTACCCAATGATATAACTGCGCAAGAAAGTATTGAAATATATACTGTATTTTCCCTGTGTTTCCTTCCTATGAGCTCCTGAAATGAGCCACACTGTGAAACAGCCAATCAGAGCAGAGCTCAACATTATTATTCATCCTTCCACATAAGCCTATAACAGACTGTTTCATTCTGGGGAGAAATCCTAGGGTTGTAAATGGAAATGTAAAACTGTTTCTGGAGAGTTATTGCCCTTACCTAATCCACATACCTTCTATGTAGATATCAGAGAACAATTTAAAATATTCTGTCAATGCATTCTATGGCACCTTTAAAATAGAAAGCAGTTATTTTGAATTCTAAATAATTTTTCATAATATTACTGTTTTCCTGTAGTTTTTGATTAAATAATTCAAGCCTTGGTGAGCATAAGAGTCTTTTGAATGATAATTTATGTTCAGTCTTACTATAACTTTTTGTGTAGTCTTGACATACTACAGTATGCCACATTTGAGGATTTCATTATATTTATTTGTGCTCATATTCCATCACGTCTGAATGCCTCAAGCAAATACAAATGAAATGCCTTTCACATTTCTCTCCCAGGTGTCATGTTCTCTCCTTTCATATAGTGTTGACAGTTGTTGTATTGTTTGTATTATGTTACAGGTACAGATCATAAATCTTAAACAGGGTTTAGAATAATTGCCTACCAGTTGCATACCAGTTTAGCATCTTCACTCATAATATCTAAAATGTCACTTGAGCTCACCCCCACACACTAAATTATATGCAAAGGTCACTCTTCATTAAACTGGGGGAAGGGGGATTACAATCTTTATTAAAATGGGATTGTCGTTGTGCAGAGGTTTCACACAGATGGTCCAGTCAATATAGATACAGTAGACTGAGACAGACTATGTGAAATCCAAATAAAAGTGCAGCATTTGGCATTTAATGAAGGAATTAAATGTCTCAAGTGCTTCATTGATTGACAGTGTTCACCAATGTCCTTCTCCTAGGCATAAAAAATTGTGTCTGCTCCATTGTGTGCTGCTCAGAGCGCAATGTGAAACTCTGGCTTTGTTCTCTGTAGCAACGCTGTCCATCAGACTGATAATTTACTGAACATCCTATGTAGACTAAACAAGTTAGTAATGTCTGGCCTACATACAGTACAGTAAGGCTATTTCATGTGGCACAGAAGTAGCTCCAGCAAATCCCAAAGACCTGCAGAACTGCCGTTGTTTGCGTTGTCAAGTCGCATCTGTGGGTTGCCTGTTTCTTCTTGACTGCTGAACTGAAGCCTTTGATTAAACAGAGATGGTCTCATCACGCTCTAAAAATCCTCTAATTAGTGTTAGGTTACCTTATCATGTCTAGATACAGTCCAGTCTTTTCTTCTTGATTTTGTCCACTCTTATCATAGGAAATGTTCTAGTGAAAGTCCAAACATAGTCTGAAGTGTTTTATTGTATATTTTAGTGTTTTTTTGTTTTATTTTTGTTTTTTTGTGGTGACGCCAAGATGACATTGTTGATGTTAATATGCTGTTATGTCCAAATACAATTTATATGCATTATCTGATATCCAAAGTACATTTGTAATTGGTAAATTGGTCATTTTATTTTAATCAAAAATACATCACAAACAGCACTGTTGTGAAATATTATTACAATTATTTGTAATTAATTATTGTGATGGCAAAGTTGAATTTTCATTAATCCAGTTTTCAGTGTCACGTGATCCTTCAGAAATCATTTTAATATGCTGATTTGCTCCCTATGAAACATTTAGTAGATGTATACAACAGTAATTTTTACTTTATGTAATATGGGTAATTATATCAGACACATCTGTAAGAGAGTGAGAGTGAGTGAATGGGAGTGTTGTTATGTGTCTGTGTGTGTATGTGTGTGAGGTCACATACTCTCCTGTTACTTTTTCACTCATACCTGGTCATCATCTCAGGTTCTCCCTTATTGTGGACGTCCCGTTTAGTCTGAGAAGTGTCTCTTTGCCTGTGTGTTTTGCTTTGATATGGACAAGCAACTGAAAATGGGCATATAGTACACTAGTGAGGAATTCCTCATTTTATACCCTGAGTGGCTCGGCACACATTTCTCTATTGGTTAGTTTTTGCTGGTTGTCAGCGCGTGGTGAGTATCCTGTATATGTGAGTGAGTTTGTTCTATTGCGCAGTTCAAAACCTTGTTAAACTAAACCTGCTTAATCTGTATCAAGTTCTGTTGATAAAAAAATAATTCAAAGCTTAATTTTGCTTGTTTTATAAAAATGTGTGTGTGTGTGTGTGTGTGTGTGTGTGTGTGTAGTGTGTATCTTTTTGTGACCTGGTGCACTTAAAAAAAAAAAAAACATGCCTGATGCATATGATGAAATTTTTATACTCTGATCTCATATTAACACTCATTTGTTTGATATAACTTCTTGTTTGACTGCGTATCTATTTTAGAGGGGTGTTTGACTCATGAGTAGTTTAAATTGCTAGACTTATGAGGAATAAAAAGGTCTGATCTTTATTCCTTTCTATTAATGAATAAAATTTTAAAAAGTTAGCTCTGAAGATTTTCTCTTCAGTGTCACTTTGAGATGACGGCAGTGATTCAAAGATACAAATTTTAGAGGGTCTGCTTCCATCGTAAGACTGAGATGCAAAAAAGACTACATTACAGAATAATGTTTTGAGAAAAGTATCTGTATTTGCATAATCAGTCCTGACTTGACAGATGATGTACTATTATTTAGTGATTTACGTAATACATCCACATAATGGAGAAATCAGTGTGATCTTGATACATTTTCACTCTTTGAATTCTCTCATCTTGTCCTGAAAAAGAATCTATATCCACAGATCACAGCTAATTGGAGAATTGTGCCCATCTTGTTGAATAATTAAGGACCGTTATTTGTCCAGCCGGCCTGTGACATCATCAGGCCTTTGTAGGTGAACTGATATCTAATCACCATAATATCAGTGCAGAGTTATTGGACACCACTGGGGCTATTGTGAGTGGGGTCTCGCTGTTGAAACGAGTGTCTCGTCTGAGTGATAAATATCACAGAAATTTTCCATCATGGCAAAACCTGTCGTGCTCCAGTAGTGATGATTTGATTGCTCTCCAGCAGTGCCTATAAGAGAATGAATACATCAAAACAAAGATAAAACTTGACCTGTAGATCAAACATTTGTATATGGGAACCATTTTGATACTTGAACACCTATCTATTGCACTACCTATGTATTAATAATTTATTTTATTGAATTGTGGAAAGTATCCAGATGGTTCACTGCTTTTTATACAATATCTATGTAACATAATCATATTTCTGAGTTTAAACTGGTATAAATTATTCAGTGTTTGGGAGGCCCAGAGGTAGAGGTGATTAAAAATGAATCAATGCAAATAATGTCACTTTTTTCCCCCATTCATGCCCATCTGAATGTTTGTTTTATATCGTAGGACAGGAAAAGGAGTGTTTTCAGCCATGAAACTGGGCAAGACACGCATCTCTAAAGATGACCACAAAAAAGGAGGTAAATATAACTGATTATTAGAGAGCTGGTTTTACAAGAAAGGCAAATGTATTTATTTATTGGTTGAGAGAGGACAACAAACCAACTGAAATATATTTGTGTCTGCATTTTTGGTCAATTTAGTGCTGAAATCACAGTTTTTATTACTTTTATTACCTTACCCTTAATTGTACTTTAAATCCAGTTCTCTACTGGTTTTGCTTCAGGAGATTTTACATTGGACATCAATAGGAAAGTCTAAAGAATCGTACAATTCGAATGCACTATCAACTGTGCTCTTGTTCGCAGATGACGCTGCCATTTTGGATGCAGAAGATCTGGATCGAAAGGCCATGCGTCTGGGCGGTGGACTCGACCCTGATACCATCTCACTGGCCTCTGTTACTGCAGTAACCACTAACGTCTCCAACAAAAGGTCACATATCTGATGTGCACTTGGTGTATTTTTAAAGCAGTACACTCTTCTCTTTTGAAGTTTATCTGTTTGCATCCTTTTAAAAGGTCACAGAGAAGAAAACCTTCAGTATTCCTTTTTCTGAGTGCTTGTCTTTTTAAGGAGAAAAAACTGTTTACTGAGTTTCAAGTATGCATGTCAGTATTTTAATCTTTATTTTATTTTACACCACAACGGTGTAATTCATTTGATTAAAGTGACTAATCAATTGACAGTCCTAGTTTGAAGGTGTTTTAAGTTTGGTCTTCACGTTTGTTTTTCAGATCAAAGCCTGACATTAAGATGGAGCCCAGTTCAGGGCGTCCTGTGGATTATCAGGTATGAAGACAGACGAAAGCACACAGAGAGGAAGGGGGAGCTCAATAACATTCCCACATTACAAAAGACAATAACTCCAGGCCTTGAATTGCCAACCAGACAAGGCAGTGGCATTTATCCTTGAGTAGTGTATTCTGCTCAAAGCCCTGAATATACAGAGCCATCCCAAATAAACAACATCGGCCTTGAGCTTCAGTGTTTCAGAGAAGCCTTTGATGTTTACTTACTAATTATCCTCTGCATGGCTGTTGTGTTGAGCAGTTGAATTGCAAATTCGTTTCAGTACCGGCACTGTATAATTCCTTTAAATGCAGGAAATCCATATATCCCATGTGTGCTGTGGAAGTGTTTTTAGGTATTGTTAAAAAAAATTCTTATCTCTAACAGTTCATATTTTGCTGGAGGTTGGAAACTCTGCTTTCTGTCTTTCTCTTACATTAACTTTTGGGACCCGCTTGCAGAATAAATCACTGCAACAATAAGCAGTATTATTGTCTGCATTCTTCTGGAATCCAGCTTCTGTTATTTTGAGTAGTTTATTTATTTATTTTAAATGTGTTTCATAAAAATGTAGCTTTGAATTGTAATAAAGACAGCGCCAATGTAAGGAAAATAAGAGAGATAGTTCATTCGAACTGTGCAAACCTGAATTAGATGGCTCTGCTGATTTAAGAGCTAAAACTAGAAATACAAATATTATGATTTTCCTTCTCTTGACTAAGGGTGGCTTTGCTATTTGTCCATATGCAGCCACAGAGTCATAAAGTTTATGAATCTGTGATCCAATAGAATACTGTAGCTCATTTGTCATTTGATTCCCTAAAGCAAACTTGACTAATTGGTATTCTGGAGTAATAAAAACATAACAGATTCCACACCCACGTTAATACAACCTCATCAGTCTTAGTCAGCATGTAAGACACATACCAGCTCAGGGTTTTATATCTTGTATGTTTTTTTTTTTTTTTCAAATATATAATTTTTAATTAATTATATTTTTAATATCCAAATTAAAATGTATTTCAGATCAGTGTAACAGTAATCGAGGCCCGTCAGTTGATTGGTTTGAACATGGATCCTGTGGTTTGTGTGGAAATTGGAGAGGAGAAGAAGTATACATCGATGAAGGAGTCCACAAACTGCCCCTACTACAATGAGGTTATATTCAGATTGCTGAAAAATCTGAGCAAAGGAATCTGTCATTTTAGACATTTTGACAGCCTGTTTACCTGTTTACTGATTACAACTGCAAGAGTTGATACAGCAAGAATGATAGTTGCTGTATCAACACCTAAATAATGTCTAAATCCACCACATTGTTTGAAATTACTTAATTTTATAAACCAGATTATTTCAATATTTTTCTCTATCTTCCAACAGTACTTTGTCTTTGACTTCCATGTGCCTCCAGATGTCATGTTTGACAAGATCCTGAAGATATCAGTGAGTAGATTAAGCCTTTGTTCACACTTTCAGCATATGAATATACATATTATAACAAACCTCTATGAAAACCCACTGAAAACAGCAGATGAAAAATGATTAAGTTGTACATCTGCTTTTCTCTCATGCTAAAATTAAGGTAATACATTCTAAAAACCTTCTACGAAGCGGTACTCTGGTGGGAACCTTCAAACTAGATGTGGGAACTGTTTACTCACAACCAGGTCAGTAACCAAGGGATAATGAAAATCTTTATAAGTAAGAGATATACTAATTAGATAGAAAAAGTCTTTTAATTGGTGCATGTATCTTACAGAGCATCAGTTCCACCACAAATGGGCAATGCTGTCGGACCCTGATGACATCACAGCTGGCTGCAAAGGTTACGTTAAGTGTGACATTGCAGTCGTAGGAAAAGGAGACAACATCAAGACTCCCCACAAGGCCAATGAAACAGATGAGGATGACATAGAGGGGTCAGAAACACTAACATTCATATATTTGTTTAGTTCATTAATTAATGAATTTATATATTGGAGTGCACTTTCGATTCACAAATGTTCATGAAGTTCATACTGTATTCTACACCAT
This sequence comes from Barbus barbus, assembly GCF_936440315.1. Taxonomy (NCBI): domain Eukaryota; kingdom Metazoa; phylum Chordata; class Actinopteri; order Cypriniformes; family Cyprinidae; genus Barbus; species Barbus barbus. The sequence goes on from NC_136742.1 coordinate 20,378,909, forward strand.
CTAATGCTTTATTTATTCATTGATTTATTCCTTAATTCATTAATTTATTTATCTGAGTGTCATATTGGTCTGTTCTTTATGATATATTGCAGGAATCTTCTCTTGCCGGAGGGTGTTCCATCAGAGAGACAATGGGCTCGGTATTATGTTAAGATTTACAGAGCTGAGGGACTACCAAAAATGAACACCAGCATCATGGCCAATGTGAAGAAAGCTTTTATCGGGGAGAACAGGGACCTTGTGGACCCTTATGCCCTGGTGCAGTTTGCAGGGCAGAAGGTAAGAAACACCTGAAAACACTCAATAAGAGATCAATATTTATATCAATTCAATTTTTTAATTAGACAGTGACAGATTACTTATTCTGTACATATAATACATTTTTACACATGCAGGGTAAAACATCAGTTCAGAAGAGCAGCTACGAGCCCATCTGGAATGAGCAAGTAATCTTCACCGAGATGTTCCCACCTTTGTGTAGGCGACTGAAAGTTCAGATCCGTGATTCAGACAAGGTGAATGATGTTGCCATAGGAACCCATTTCATCGATCTACGAAAGATTGCAAATGATGGAGACAAAGGTACTGGCGATCTGTCCCAGTGTAACACGAACAGTTTAATGAATGTACAGGTTGAATGGAGGCTGTATATAAACAGACATCTTAAAGAACAAATGAGCGTCTCTCCCCAGGGTTCCTGCCCACTATGGGCCCAGCCTGGGTGAATATGTATGGTTCTACCCGTAACTACACTCTGATGGATGAGCACCAGGACCTAAACGAGGGGCTGGGGGAAGGTGTGTCCTTCAGGGCACGCCTCCTTATTAGTATCGCAGTGGAGATCCTGGACACCTCTTCTGCAGAAATAATGAGCTCTACTGAGGTACAAATAGAGCAGGTGTCCAACAAGTCAGAGGTGAGATTCCTTATTTCCTTTTTTTGAGATCGGGTTAAGGCACTGTGACACCTCTCTATAGATCAATATTGAAATCTTTGTGAATCATAAATTATTCTACACTTACCTATCACACCATGACATTACACATGTGTTATTTGGAAGCCATCTCATTTATTCTAACTCATCTACAAGACTGCAATCTTCATATTTAACAATGTTTAAAAAACTCTACAAATTCCATCTTGGCATGGTCATTTGTAACCTTCCTGCACCATATGTGAAGACAAATTGATTACAGCTCAGTCCAGATTCTACGAAACATCATCTGCCCTCTGGGAAATTACAAGGCCAAGCTCTGTGTCCTCAGACAAAAAGTCACTGCAGATGTGGGAGTCCAGCTGTCTGTGATTTTGTCTGGCCTTTGGGAGCAAATATTGATTGTCAGATGCATTTTACTGAAGCACAAGATTTGTTTTTACACTTGACGTAGAGGCAAGCATCTGAGGTTGATAATCCCAACTGCCTTTAATGCCATGACTAACCTGGCGGTTTAAAAGCCTGTGCATTGATCCAAGCTACATGAAGAATAGAGACATAAAAGTGTAAGCCAAAGATATGTCGACGGTGTGATCATTGATATAATACAGAAGAGCTGGAGACTAGAACAGAAAATGAGATGTTTTCTTAGTGTTTAGAAGAGGAGGAGGTGAATAAACTCCTCAAAGGGATAGTTCACCAAAAATAAAAAATTCCAAGAGTTTCTTTACTCATTACAAACCAAATTACTTTCTTTCTTCCGTGGAACACAAAATGATACATTTTGTACCATTTATTATTTTCTGTGATATTATAATAAATAGGGAAATAGAGCTTTTACTCTTCAAAAAGTAAAAGCGAAAACACCATTAAAGCATCATAAAATTATCATAAAAGTAGTCTATGGTGTCCATGTGCTCTATTTCAATTTAAAAAAAAAATCAATTTAATGAATATGAATTAGGACTGAGAATGTGAAGCTCCATAATCACAACAAAAGTACCATTGAAGTGTTACAAAATGGTTGAAGTCATTATTCACCAGACAATCTTCCCATCCATTGCAATGCTAGAGAACCAGGCCAGAAGTCCATTTCTTGAACAAATCATCCAGATCAGTTTTTGGAAGTGGATCAACTTATTGTTTGAAAAGATTGACTGAAAAGTACAATTAGTTTATGAATTGAGCATTACTACAAAAATCTGTGAAGATTTTTCATGAATAACTTTTCTGTGTGTTTCTTATAGAAAGCTTTTGTTCAGCTTTCCCCTGGTTTCACAAACAAGACTTAAGTCTAGTCCCGGATTAAAATGCATGACTGAGATGTTTTAAATGAAAGAAACTTAAACTGACATATCTTAAAATATGTCAGTGCCTTTGTTTTGTCTCAAGATGCACACTAGTAATGTTTTGCTCTAATTGAACTATGACTTAATCCTGGCTTAGTCTAGCCCAGTCTGTGAAACCAGGACTTAGAATATAGCACACAAGTCAAATGGACCCTTTAGTGACACTTTATTTGTGCCTTTTTTTGGTCATTATGAAGCTTGACAGTCTCAGTCCTTATTCACATTTATCATATCATTTTTTTATATATACAAATGATTTGAGTAAATGATGAATTTCCATTTGAATTAAAAATTCTTATGAAAATGTACCAGTCAATTTTCAATTTACTATGGATCATGAATTAATTAATTAAACAATCTATTATACAGTATTTGGTATGAAAATTAGTGGCCAACTAAACTACTAAACTGCCATTGTTAGAATAAAAATGAAGATTTCTATTATGATAGATTTATTATTGCATAGTTGTAGTTATACAGTACAACTGTCGAAATGAAAAGTACATTTTTATAAGGGCGTGAATTCATTCCTTATTTTCTGCTAAGGACACCAGTGAGAGTTTTATTTGATCAAAGATCATAGCTTCAGTTGAGAAGAAACCCCTGCTGGGTTACAATGCAGCATTGAGCTTCTATAATCTCAAGTCAATTATGATTTCAGACTGAGCTCACACACTTGCGTTCGCTATTGGGAAAATGCTATTCATGTCTGAGAGGAAAGAGGCAAGAGATCCCAATGCGATGAAATAAAAGGTCACATAGTGTGTTCGTTCTTCACTCTACTAGGTCTGTCCCATTCAGCAGATAGTTATTTAACACTTTTTATGTTAATTAAATCAATGACAGCTATTTGGATGTAATTCTGACCTTAAAGGATCATTATTTTTTTCTATCAGAGTGCCACAGGGAAGATGGAGGAGTTTTTCCTTTTTGGGTCGTTCTTGGAGGCCACAATGATAGACAGAAAAATTGGAGATAAACCCATCAGCTTTGAAGTCACTATCGGTGAGCTGAAGTCAAACACCTGTGAGGTCTCTTTTCAAAACATTCACTTTTCAGTATACTTATGGAAATGCTTCAGTAAATTCAAAACATCAAAAATAACAAAATTTACAGCACCACATGTACACAATTTTCCACTTAGGTAACTATGGTAACCAGATTGATGGAGTGAGCAAGCCTGCATCAGCAAAGAAGAAGAAAGAGGGTGGAGGGGAGAGTGAAGAAGAAGAGACTGAGCTCATCCATAACTCCAGCGATGAAGAGGCAGAGGAAGATGGAGATTTGACATCTGTGCCGTCCACCCCTCCTATGAAACCGGTTATCACTGACAGGTCAGAGGTTAGGGAAAAGAAAATGATCAAATGGCAAAGAAATATCGAGTCCTCAGACTGTCTAGAAATGGTTTTGAGAAAATACTTTACACTGTTACACTGTGTTCTCTAACTGAAAATCACTCTCATGGGCAACTTGCATTTAAACAAAAAAAAATAGATAACAGCTACTGTTGAGCTCTGCATCAAGGAACTGAAATATCCATTTTGCTCCATTTACAGAAATTACTTCCACTTGCCTTACTTTGAAAAGAAACCCTGCATTTACATCAAGAGCTGGTGGCAAGACCAGAGGAGACGGCTCTACAACTCCAATATAATGGACAAGATTGCAGATAAACTGGTCAGGCTCCAACTTAAATTGCTATCTGACTGTTAAAATGTCAATCTCCTCCTTCGAAGCAGTTCATTTAGGGTTATTTTTGTAAAATAGGACATTATTATACTGTTTAAGCATGTGCATGTCTGTCTTTGTAAACAGGAGGAAGGTCTGAATGATGTTCAAGAAATCATAAAAACAGAGAAGGCATATCCAGAACGCAGACTTAGAGGTGTTTTAGAGGAGCTTAGCACAAGTTGCAGGTGAGAGAATGTTAAAGATCATCTAAACAATCAAAGTTAAAGTGTATACAGCACAAAATCACAATCGGCAATCTTTTTTCTCTGTTCTCTTTTAAGCCGATTTGTTACACTGGCAAACAAAGATCAGAATCTATCCGGAAGAACCAAGCTGGACAAAGAGAGACTAAAGTCCTGCATGAGAGAGTTGGTATGCCTACACACCCTATATGGTCTCAGCTTGGACATTAAGAACTGCTGATGGGTTATTAAATGTAATTTGCTTGGTTATATTGTTCATAGGAGAGTATGGCTCAGCAGGCAAAGACTATCCGCTCACAGGTGAAGAGAAACACGGTTCGAGACAAACTCAAGCTAGTGTTCAATTTCCTTCACAGGCTTCGTTTCCTGGCAGATGAGGTAAAAGAAATCACATCCCCTTACTACTCCATTCACATTGAGCAACTCAGACTTAATGTTTTCCTGTTTGTTTTCCTGTAAGCCCCAGCACAGCATCCCTGATGTGTTCATATGGATGATTAGCAACAACAAACGCATAGCGTACGCCCGCATTCCCTCCAAAGACATCCTGTACTCAATTGTTGACGAAGAGATGGGAAAAGACTGTGGGAAAGTTAAAGCTGTTTTTCTCAGGGTAGCTCCCCATTTTCATGTCTTTCTTCCTCTGAATAAACATGCTAGTTAGAAGGAATTAAATTAGGTTGGATATTATTGATGTAAACATTCTGCATTGGTGCTCGTGTTCATTATAGCTGCCTGGAAAGAAAGGCTTTGGACCTGCTGGCTGGACAGTTCAGGCTAAACTGGAGATTTATTTGTGGCTGGGGTTGAACAAACAGAGGAAAGACTTCTTGAGCGGCCTCCCTAGCGGCTTTGAAGAAAACAAGGCTACGAAGGGAACAGGCATACAAGCTGTTCCTCCCATCAGCCTGGTTTATAACAGTAAGATTATAAAAATATGATCTAATGTTGTTGTTGTTTATTTTTGCTTTTGTTTGCATGTATGTTATAACATGTACAGTATGTGATAAGTGACCCACAACTTGTTCTGTAGTGAAGCAGGTGTTTCAGCTGAGGGCCCACATGTATCAGGCTCGCAGTCTGTTTGCTGCTGACAGTAGTGGTCTGTCTGACCCTTTTGCAAGGGTTTTCTTCTCCACCCACAGCCAGGTGACCGAGGTGAGTGTGTGTTGGAGTCTTTGGTTATGAGTGTGCATTTCAGAGTCTGCAGAAGTACAGGATTTTTCTGTTTGGCTATCTCTGCTGTCTGTGAACAAATACAGTGGGTGCTGTTTTTGTATATAGTTGATTCTAAGTTAGAGGCACTTTTTTAAAGGAATACTTCACCCAAAAATTTTAATTGGATGGAATTAGATTAGTTTCTTTCTTCATCGGAACAGATTTGGAGAAATTTAGCATTACATCACTCGCTCACCAATGGATCCTCTGGAATAAACGGGGTCTGTCAGAATAAGAGTCCAAACAGCTGATTAAAAACATCATAATAATCCACAAGTAATCACACAAGTAAATTTTTGCAGTGATGCTAATTGCAATTACTGCAATTGTCTGTTATAATTGTATTTATTTATTTATTTATTTATGCATTGTACACATGAATACAAAATTAATTAAAAATGTTGATGTTCTTAATTAAACATATTTAAGAGCCATTTACCTGAAAAACTGAATACACTCTTTAAAAATGAGGAAAACAATTGAAGAGACGCATTAAAAATAGAGTCTGACCTATTTTTAGAATTACTATTAGAATTATTGTTATTTTTGGTTAAAGGACAGAAAGGTTCTCGTAATTGATGAATCATCCATGAACATTTTTGTATGATATTTCAGGTCCTCAGTGAGACTCTTTGTCCTACATGGGATCAGTTGCTTGTGTTTGATAATGTTGAACTTTACGGTGAGGCTGGGGAACTCCGTGATGATCCACCAATCATTGTTATTGAACTGTATGACCAAGACACTGTGGTAAGTTTTTATTGCACAACCCAAGTCTTATACCAAGTCTTATAAATATACAAAATTAAATGTCATTGTTTGCTAGTTCAATGCACAGTTCTGTTGACATTATCCCTTCCATGTATGAGTCATATTAAGAGTGTGTGAAAATGTGCCCTATTGTCCTGACTTGATGTTTCTTCCTGTTTAAAATCTTCTGGTCCTGGCCTTTTGTTGGACGACATTTTGGCTAAGTAGAGTGTGAACACTTATTTCAACACTGCTGCCAATCTGTGTTTGTATAGCTGAATTCAACAAGGCATGCAAGAAGTGGGATTGCTTGGGACTCTGTCTCAATAACAAGATTAGATCATTTCCCTTACTTTCTCAGTGATAAAAACCTGTTTCGTGAAGTGATAAACTGCCTCTTGCATTCCCTTGGTTGTGACAGTTCAGAGGGTTTACAATTGGATGTTTCTTTGTAGTTGTAGTCTCTACAGTAGTTTGTAGTAATCGTTGGTGTGGTTTATTTCATTGAAAGCTGAGGGACAAAGTCAGATGTAGCATTAATGATCCTTTTTAATAATTAGAGAGTGACTGAGCACAGATGAAGAAACCAAACTCAAGTAGACTTGGACTTTTGTGGTTGTTCATAATTGACAACCAAAGCTTGATTTTCAGATCTTAAAGCCCCAGCAATACAGTAGCCATGATGTGCAAGTGGTTTTACAAGGAATGTGGCTACACTGACCCCTGGTGTTCAGAGGCAAAACTGCAACTGGTGTTTTTTTGTGTGGCATCCAGGGGAAAGCTGAGTTCATTGGGCGAACATTTGCAAAGCCACTAACTAAGATGGTTGATGAACACTACGGACCCCCGCGGTTTCCCCCCCAGCTGGAGTACTATCAGATCTACAGAGGAAACTGTGCTGCAGGAGATCTGCTGGCTGCTTTTGAACTACTGCAGGTAACGTTACAGGCGGTACACAGTGGCTGTGATCAACTTGTAAATACTTCAATCTTGAGTGTACTCAGTCAATGCTTGGCTTATCTATTCATAAATGTTGCTTGAATAGCACAGATGCAGGTCGCTCTTTCTCTATTCCTTCCGCTTGTATTTGATTCTTGATCCTTTTGTGTGATTTCTCATTTCATTTTTCCATAATCCTCTGTCCCATCTTTCTGCTGTACTCTTCCATGGCAATTTTAACAGATTCCTTATGATGATGAGGAGATCAGGAGGGCTCTTATTGCTGTCCATGACTTTGCTGTACCTCAGATCAAGGTGCAATAAACAAAATAACATTGTCCCCTCTTTAATTCTACTTCGTTTTCCATTCTTGTGTAAGTGTCTCCATCCTCTTGCTTTTGCTGTGCTTTGGCTTTTTTCCTGTTTTATAAAACATGGTAGAGGTTTGAAATTAAAATGAGTACTTTTATTAGTATTATTACAGTCACTAATTACTTCAGCCTTTCAGCAGTTAAAGGGTTAGTTCACCCCAAAATGAAAAACTCACCCTCATGTCATTCCAAACCCATAAGACCTCTGTTCATCTTCGGAAACACAAATTATGGTATTTCTTATTAAATCGGAAAGCTCACATGCGTTGTGGTACTCTCAAAATTGTCGGAAGACGTTTGTTGTTTTTTTTTGTTTTCTTTGTGCACAAAAAGTATTCTCGTAGCTTCGCAAAATTGAAGTTGAGCCACTGATGCCACATGGACTGTTTTACCGATGTCCTTACTACGTTTCTGGGTCTAAGAACATTTCAGTTGCGTTGCTATCTATGCAGGGTCAGAGAGCTCTCAGATTCCATCAAAAATATCTTAATTATGAAGATGAACGAATGTCTTACTGGTTTGGAACGACATGAGGGTGAGTAATTAATGACAGAATTTTCATCTTTGGGTGAGCTATCCCTTTAATGAGTTATATATTTTCATTTTCAAATATCTGTTTATCTACAGATTGGTCCAGCAGGGCGAGCAGCACTTCCTCCAATTGATGGCCCGACTGATTCTGACCGTGGACCCATTCTGCCTGTTCCACTGGGCATACGACCAGTTCTCAGCAGATATCGTATAGAGGTGAAAACACCATCGCAAAAAGCCACAACCACAATTTGATTGTTAACAATTGCATTTACTACATCTGGAGCTCATATTATTTTTTGTATCATAATTTTTGAGCTCATGGTCTTTATTTCTCTTCAGGTCCTGTTCTGGGGTCTGAGGGACCTTAAAAGAATCAACCTGGCCCAGGTGGACAGGCCTCGTGTGGACTTCGAGTGTGCAGGGAAAGGAGTTCAGTCAGCCCTCATTCAGAACTACAAGAAGAATCCAAACTTCAGCACATTAGTGAAGTGGTTTGAAGTGGTGAGTGAAATATATGTAACAAAAAACCTCCACTTCATTTCTGATTTAAAAAGTTAACTTGAGTAATCTCGTGCTGCAGGATCTGCCAGAAAATGAGCTTCTTCATCCACCACTAAATATTCGGGTGGTGGACTGCAGGGCATTCGGACGCTACACGTTGGTGGGGTCTCATGCCGTGACCAGCCTTCGCAAGTTCATCTACAGCCCCCCAGACAAGACTGCTAACAACTGGGCTCACACCGGTACCTGCCATATACGAATATACTCACTGTGAATCTGTAATAATTAAATGACATATTAGAATTTTAACTTTTCTATTGATCTAGTAATTATTATCTGTACAAAAATATGTATTTGCTGAATTTCAATTATAGTTAAATCCCACCATACAAATATCACAAATATCTTTACATTTGTTAAACATCCCATCTGCATTTATTCATAAATACCTTGCACATATAATGTAAAATCAGGCAAGTTTCGCTTGTTATTGGATAAACTCTTATGCCACAATATGTGAGTAACAGCCCATTGTCATCTGGGTCAGGTACCAAACTTTGCAAGATGATGATATTGAACCACAATATGTGTTTGTTTGTTTTTACCATATATTGCACAATCCTATTTATACATCAAGCAATTAAATTATAATTACTTACACTACTGTTTAAAGGTTTGGAGTAGGTACAATTTTTAGTTTGTTGTTTTTTAAAGAAATTTATTCAGCAAGGACACATTTAATCGATAAAAGGTGACAATAGTTACATTTATATTGTTACAAAAGAAAGCTATTTCGAATACATTTTAAAATATTAAAATAGGAATATTTCACAATAGGATTGTTTCTACTCTACTCTACCCTACTATTTTTGAGGAAACAAATTCAGATAAATTGGGAGAGACTTTCAAAAACATTTAAAAAGTCTTACCAACCCCAACCTATTTAAACGGTAGTGTATATAAGAAAACTTGCATTATATTGCTTTTATTTTAAATTCTTGGTATAGACTACATCTTTTTTCCAGCTTTTCTGACTTTTCATTCCTTTTCTCTATTCCTTCTTCCTCTGATCTCTTCACGGTCTTATCCTTTCTGTCCTGGTGCTGGTCTTGGGTCATTGATTGCTAAATCATATGACCCTGCCCACACCAGCTAGACTGGCCAATGGCTACATGGCTCTCACGAATGGGACATCTCATTCCCGACCCCACTCCCGTCCTATTTCTCATCCCTCAGGTGATATTGAGGTCAATATGGACACTGAACCCAACATTAAGAAGATGGACACAGTTGTCAAGATTGATGCTGTGAGTAGAGATGCAATGCTGTGAGAACACGCTGTTATGGTTAGGAATACTGCTCTGCTTGGTGTGCTTTTGTGTTTCAGTGTTTTAAGGTTAGTGCACCAACATCATATGATGTGTATGCTAGTACGCTATTGTAAAATCTGCTGTGGATGTTGTTTGTATTTGATGTATGTTTGTGTGGCCCTGTCTTGTAGACCACCGATGCTGTTGTTAAAGTTGACTTGGTAAGCCTTGGTTTGGTTCAGACAGATGTAAATGTTTTGATTTGATTCATATTCATTTGGATTAACATTACAAATGTTACCACATTACATTTCAAATAAAATCCTTTGTACTCACAGAATGAGGATGAGAAGGAGAAAGATAAAAAGAAAAAGAAGAAAAAGAAGGGAGAAGAAGTGGATGAGGAGGAGCCGGATGAGAGCATGTTGGACTGGTGGTCCAAATACTTTGCCTCAATAGAGACTATGATGGAGGTGGGAGGGCCTTTAAGCATTTTTTTATCCTTTACGTTTGATATATAGTTTCATATTGTAATGTTTTACTGCATTATACTTAATGTGAATGCAGAATCTCAGAGCCCAGGAAGCCGCTTTGGCAGAGGCAGAGGAAAGAGAAGATTTGGAGATAGCAGCAGAGAGTGCAGGTAACCACAGAGTTTAACATGGATTTGGATTTACTAACGTTCTGGTTAGAAACGTGTTCGGATCAGCACTGTCATCCCAAATCCATTTCCATTGTAGTCATCATGACATGAACGCATTAGTATTTTTTTATGCCATGAACGTTGGCCACAAACATTTAGAAATTAACTAATTTTCCCCCATATTCTTTTAATTAAATTGAATTTTAATGTGTTTGTTCCTTCATACTTTAAGGGGATCTAGTATATAGTCTGTATGTCTTTTGGGACTTTAAAATAACTCTCATGGCTTGAAGCATCATCCTTCAGTACAAACATCCATTCAGACTGGTACTGTAGGTGTTGTGCTCACACATTTCTCATTTCCATCCGTACCTACCCATTCACCCCTAACCTCAGAGATCAAAGCTGAGGATTTTCCTATGAAAGGCACCAAACCCAAGGAGAAGAACAAAGACAAGAAGAGCTCCAAGGACAAAAAGAAGAACCATGATGGTACAGAAAAACGACCCCCAAAACCAAAAGTTGATGAACTCATGGTTAGTTCTTCTTCTTGAAAATGTTAGCCCACAGTGGCTGTGTTTTTCATTTTTGCTGTATTATAAACATTCATTTAAAAGTTACTGTTCAAAAGTTTCAAATATTCAAAGACTTCCTGACCACAAAATTTTGAACATACATTAGCTAAACTGTGATCTGTAGCAGTTTATCCTTATTTTAGTGTAAATATAAACACCTTTATCTTAGGTGTACAATAAAGAGCTGGAGAGTGAGTTTAGCAACTTTGAGGACTGGCTCCACACCTTCAATCTGTTTAGAGGAAAGGCTGGAGATGATATTGACCACAATGTGGTTGATGATGACAGGATTGTGGGCAGATTCAAGGTAAGAATATATAATGTATAAATCAGGCTTCAGTGTGAAAGTATGAACATCTTTGATTTGAATCTGTGTCCTTATGAACCAGGGATCCCTCTGTATGTATAAACTTCCACTGTCTGAGGAGATCACCAGGGAGGCAGGATTTGACCCAAACATGGGCATGTTCCAAAGTATTCCTCACAATGACCCTATCAATGTTCTCATAAGGATTTATATCATTAGGGTGAGTGAATTCAAATTTGAATAGTAAGTGTTATTCATACTGCACTGTCTCTAAAGTAACATGATTCCCTTCTCAGGCCACAGACCTGCATCCTGCTGATATAAATGGTAAAGCAGACCCTTATATTGTCATTCGATTGGGAAAGTCAGAGATTCGGGACAAGGAGAACTACATATCCAAGCAACTAAATCCTGTCTTTGGAAAGTGAGTAGGCTATACTATTGTAAACCGACCAAACCGATAAATCGGTTGAAGTTCAAACACTCTCCTCTCTTTCCTGTCCTTAAGGTCGTTCAACATAGAGGCTACATTCCCAATGGAGTCCATGTTGACGGTTGCAGTATATGACTGGGATTTGGTTGGAACTGATGACCTGATTGGTGAGACTAAGATCGATTTGGAGAACCGATACTACAGCAAACACAGAGCCACATGTGGCATTGCATCCAACTACTCTGTGTGAGTACTTTCTTTCTTGTACTTTCTATAAGTTATCAACGCATTGAGCATGAACCTCTCAAATCTTTATAGAACAACTTGTTAAAGTATTTTATTTATGGGGATGTCAATCAATACATTAATTTTGCATGATGTAACTATTCATAAGTTGAATCACAATTAATTGCATATATCAACATTTAAAAATGTGATGATAATAATAGAGTAGCCTTATCCAGCGTAATTACTCAGCTGAGTTTCTTGATCTGTCCAAGGCAGAAATCAAGTCTTTATAATAAATGTGGTAAACTGACAGTCCTATTTTTTTTTTGTGTTTCACAATGAAACCATCCAGCCATGGTTACAATGCATGGCGTGACCCTCAGAAGCCAGCTCAGATCCTTGCTAAATTGTGCAAAGAAGGTAAATTGGATGGACCCCACTATGGACCTGGTGGGAAGGTCAAAGTTGCAAACCGCATCTTTCTTGGGCCAACAGAAATTGAGGATGAGAGTGGTGAGACATTTACAGCGCTTATACAGAACTTGTGTTTTCTCTGATCATATATGAAAAGATGTCAATGTTGTTTGACTTACAGGTCTGAAGAAGCAGACAGAAGAACACTTGGCTCTTACGGTTCTTAGGCATTGGGAGGAGATCCCACGTGTTGGTTGCAAACTCATCCCTGAGCATGTGGAGACCAGACCGCTCCTCAACCCAGACAAGCCAGGCATAGAGCAGGTATGTAAGAGTCTGCAACAAAATACCACTTTGATTACTAAGGAAGGACATACTCCAAAGTTCACCAAGTGACCTTGATGAATTTTCCATCATTGATAACACAGTTCACAGCAAGAATAAACAACTGCATCAACTTTAGCAGATGCAGTTAATTTATGTGTGTTAAATGAGGAAACATAAATGAACATTGTAAAATAAAAAATGTAATGTAACTATAAGTTCCTCAAATCTCACAGGGAAGGATTGAAATGTGGGTGGACATGTTTCCTATGGATGTACCAGCACCAGGACCAGCCATTGACATATCACCACGCAAACCAAAGAGGTAGATGATTCTGTTCAGTGTCTTGACTGTTGTTGCTTTTCCTTAATTTGTTGCAGTTAAGGTATTAATGTTTCATTTGTACATAGTGTTGCCTTAATGTTTTCATGTTTTCCTTAAAGTCTCTAGGTACATGGAACAAAATGTCATTTAGATATGTGCATCAGTGAGTGCAGCCTTGAAGAGTATTAGACAAAAAATAGGAAGCATTAATAATCAGTCATGCTGAGGTCACATACTCACTCTTAGATCATTACACCCTTAAGCAAGGAACAGATTGCTTTGTTTTCTGGACTGCTTCTGCAATTAATATTCTTTGTATGACTTAAAAGCTTTGGATGAAGAACTGGCTGTGAATGGTGAATTGCCAAACTACAGAATGTCTTTTTATCTCACTTAATTTTTATAATTGTTTACTATAATGATTTTAACTGTGTTTACAGTAACTACAGTGATGCTACTGTGATTAAGCTACAGTTTAGATACAAACAACTAAAAGCACAGATGACAAATTCTTTCACCAAAAGTTGATAACTTTTATTTTCCTCCTTGTTCTTTTTCTTCTCATACTTACTCTGCCAGCTTCACGCCTCTCATCTGCTCTTATTTTTTCATGTTAATCATCTAAAGAATCTGCCAGTTTTTAATAAGACATGTACTGTGAAACTGTCCTACTTTAGTCTGAGATATTCATTTGCTGCAAAAAGTCAAACGGTGCAGTTGCACCTTATTGACATAAATATAAAAAGCTATTTGCATAGTTTGCACTTATTCAATTCTAAAAAGGTAAAGTCATTTCAGAGGAAGAGCAGACTATTATTTTTAAATTAAAGACTACAAAGACAAGTTAAAGACTAATTTGAATCAATTACAAGAACAGGAACACGCATTGAGAAAGTAAAATAGATAGATGTCATGTTAATAGTCTTAAATAATATTTTTATAATAATAAAATTTCATAGTCTTAAATAAAATAACCTGCTAATGTAGTTTAGATATTACCACATGAGGCACAGTTTTTGGTTAAAACACTTTTTACAGTGGTAGATGATGATGATCCCATTTTTTTCATCTCCCAGATATGAGCTCAGGGTGGTAATATGGAATACTGACGAGGTAATTCTGGAAGATGATGATTACTTCACAGGGGAAAAGTCCAGTGACATTTTTGTGAGGGGGTAGGTATGGGCAGGTGTGTGAAAAGTGTGTGGTTTAATCGGTTACCTTTGTTTGTTTGTTTCTGTTTCCTTTTGTTGTTCGTCTGTGTTGTTGCGTTTGGTGTTATTTTGTCTATCCCTCCTCCCTGCCCCCCGTGTCATTGCTGTGCTGTTATCTAGCTTTGAGCTTCGTGTTATTATTTGGAACACTGATGACGTAGTTCTAGAGGACGATGCTTTCATGACAGGAGAGAAGATGTCTGACATCTATGTCAGGGGGTAAAGACAATACGATCGCATGGCTTGAATGCTCTGCTCACCGCCTGCAGAAATCTGCACCTGCCCCTTCCATTCACAACTAATAAACAAATACCACCCTCCATACAGATTCAAGTTAAACGGGACCATATCATTCAAAAAGAAGCTGCTTTCTAGTTATCACCTCTAAATTCTTTGTATAATATTATTTCAAATTAATTAAATTGGCTGTAAAGTTGAATTCCTCGTAAATATACAATATCTGGTATGGTCTTGGTTTATAGAGCCATTTTTGTTTAGTTTGTCTTGGGGACTGAGATGTCTTCATCAAATACTGCATGAAAGCATAAGATATGTCTGTTTGCATGCCAAAAACAACTTTTGTAATCTGACTGTGACATACAAATAACAAGATGTTGCTTAAGGATCTGTCTCGAGAATTTAATCGGTCTATTTTGAAAAGTATTGGATCCACATAGTTGGCTATTAATGGTTCAAATAAATACATAATACAGTAGCTCTATATGATGTAATGCTGTTGGGACAGGCTATTCTTTCAAACTGGTAAGCTCTGCAGATTCACGCCTCACAACTTAAAGAAATAGTTCACACAAATATTAAAATTAGCTTAAAATGTACTTACCATCAGGTCATCCAAGATATACATTTTCATCCAAGATTTATTTTCTTCATCAGAATAGATTTAGAGAAATTTAGCATTATTTCACCTGATCACTAAAGGATCCTCTGCAGTAAATGGGTGCCATAAGAATGAGAGTCCATTCACAAGTAATCCACATAACTCCAGTCCATCAGTTAACATCTTCTGAAGTGAAAATCTGTGTGTTTGTAAGACGCAAATAAAATGCTTGGAAGACCTGTTTTCAGATTACAAAAGTATATGCATTTTCAGCAAAAAAGTTTTTGGGTGAACTAGTCCTTTAAGTTCAGAAAATTGACTAGATGTCAGGTCAGACATCCCTTTTTCTTTTTTTCTTTTCAGAGAGTGCATCTGTGATTTATATGCACTCTTTCAAATGATGTTATCAAAATGTAACAAGCACATAACTCTGTCATCAATTAACCATCTACATATTCTTTGAGCTTTATTCTACAAATATAATAATTTGGACCTCATTCAAATGTTTAATAACACCTACTGTAACTGCAATGACCATGGGGTAGAATTTGGATTATTTCATTTTTCCCCGTTTTCTGATGCAGTATTGGAGTAGATATGTATAAATACTATTTTATGCATGTTGTCTGTTCAGTATTTTTGAGCATACATTTCACACATTATACAAGTATATAAATGCACTCTTTGTTCAGAACATTTGTGCATGTTTTGTCATGCGACTATCACAAGAAATCACTGATGCTTGTATATTTTTTGTATGAATATTAAAATCGTGTTGCTTTTAACAATTGAAAATCATCTCCCTGCTCAGCTGGCTAAAAGGACAGCAGGAGGATAAACAGGACACAGACGTGCATTATCACTCTCTAACTGGGGAAGGAAACTTCAACTGGCGCTTTGTCTTCCCTTTTGACTATCTCATGGCTGAGGAGAAGATAGTCATCTCTAAGAAGGAATCCATGTTTTCCTGGGATGAGACAGAGTACAAGATTCCTGCTCGACTCACCCTTCAAGTATGGGATGCTGATCATTTCTCCGCAGATGACTTCCTGGGTATGTTCACAATTCAGAAAGAAAAAATGACTAATTATTAGATATTTATGACTTTCTGTATTCAAGTCATGTAATCAAGATAATTTTGGCTTTGAAGAACAAACACATTTTTGTAATGAATGCTCAGTTTAAAGTTAATGTGTTTAATCGCAGGTGCAATTGAGCTGGACTTGAATAAGTTTCCTCGTGGGGCAAAAACAGCTAAGCAGTGCTCTCTCGACATGGTTCTCAAAGAGCATGAGCTGCCAACCATCTCCATCTTTAAACAGAAAAGAGTGAAGGGCTGGTGGCCATTTGTGGCCCGCGATGAGAATGATGAATTTGAGCTCACAGTGAGTAAATCTAATAGATAGAATAAATGAAAAATACTAAAACAGGCATTTCATTACCAGATACAATTATTACCCAAATGTTATTTTACATTTGCTTGATAATTTGCCAGCATGTGGTGTATTGAAATGATTGCATAAGATTACCTCATTAACATTCTAACCATGTCGTGCTTGCAGGGGAAAGTGGAGGCAGAGCTCCATCTATTGACAGTGGAGGAGGCAGAGAAAAATCCAGTCGGCCTTGGGCGGAATGAACCTGAGCCACTTGAGAAACCAAAGTAAGACATAAAGCCGCTCACGTACATACACATTTACTTCCACTCACATGTGAGTAATGATGTAGTTTTAGTGTGTGAATAAATATGCAATATTTCATGTACTGCAGAGTAGACTATGAAAGCCTGTTTCTGCCTTGAGAGTAAAAAATAAAAAGGTAATTGTGAGATTGTGAAAACATAAGAAATAAAGTTGCATGCCAGGTACATTACCATTCAATTGTTTGGGGTCAGTAAGTTTTTTTATTTTTTTTAGTTTTTTTAGTTTTTCATGTTTTTGAAAGTCTCTTATGCTCACTGAGGTTATGTTAATTTAATCCAAAATACAGTAAAAACAGTAATGTTGTGAAATAATATTACAATTTAAAATAACAGTTTTCTATTTTAACATATTTTAAAATGTCATTTTTTCCTGTGATGCAAAGCTGAATTTTCAGCAGTCATTACTCCAGTCTTCAGTGTCACATGATCCTTTAGAAATCATTCCAATATGCTGATTTGGCGCTAACCACCCCCCCATTTTTTTATTATCAATGTTGAAAACCATTTATGTTAAATCTGTGATACATTTTTAGGATTGTTTGAATAAAAGCTCAAAACAATAGCAGTTCTTTGAAACAGAAATATTTTGAAACATTATACATGTCTTTACTGTCGCTTTTTATTAATTTAATGAATCCTCACTGAATTAAATTATTAATTTCTTGAAAAAGGTTTAGTGACCCCATGGCAGTGTATAAATTTACAATGTTTATTAAGTAACGTTGTGAGATATAAAGTTGCAATAATGAAGAAAAAAATTCACAATTACCCTTTTCTTTTTACTTTGAGGCAGAAACGGGCTTCCATAGTAGCCAGCATGCATGGAGTATTTCGGGTACAGTCTAACTGATGAGGATGTGCTAATTATACAGCTATAGAAAGGAGACATAAAGAGTCCCATATAAATACTGTAGATAATTACAGGTATGGCACAAACACTGACACATGAAGTGGGCTTAAGTCAGAAGCGTTCTCTCCAGTGAGAATGCCCCTCTGAAACTGTTAACTTCCCTTTCTAATACTCTCACTCTCCTTTTTCACATCCTTCCTTCCTTGTGTGACTGCCCTTTCCTCCACCTACCCTTTCCTGTTCATTTCCTTCATTCCAACCCCCATTCTTGTTTTGGAAAAAGTCGTCCAGACACCAGTCTAATGTGGTTCATGAACCCTCTGAAGTCCATACGATACTTCATTTGGCACAACTACCGCTGGCTGATCCTGAAGGCTCTGGCCCTGCTGCTCCTCCTCCTCCTCGTTGGGCTCTTCCTCTACTCTATTCCCGGATACCTGGTCAAGAAACTCCTAGGGGCGTGAGGGCTGAGGGGAGATGGGAAGACCACTGGTAGCCCACTCTCACTGCCTCTGTTTTCTCTGCTTTCCGTCTCTCTCTGAGCCATTCACAGTGTATTTCTCTCTTTTTGTTACTCGTACCGTATTTAAAGGCCTACAACGTGGACCAGAGGGATTGTGGGTGATTAAGTGTTTTCCATTTTGTCATTCCTCTATCATCTCATTTCTTTCTCACAGCATATCTGTGTGTTATGTTGTACTTCAGGTCTTTGTGGTTGTCATTTGCCTCTGGTTGTCTGTTTGGGCAAAGATTTGAATTGGTTATGAATTTTATGAGATTTATAGTCTATTGCCTGCTATTGTGCTTTCTGAACTTACCTTTGTTGCCTGATGTGTCATTGTACTGCTCTGAGCACAATCCACTGCAAATTTCCAGTATCATGCACATACGCGGTAGTCCTTGGCGAACATTTTTACCAGCTCTGTGGGATAGTTCACACAAAAATGAAAAATGTTGTCATCATTTATTTACTCACCCTCATGTTGTTCCAAACTTGTATGACATTTTTATTCCTCTAATAACAAGTGCAACGGAAGTCAATAGGAATGTTGTTTTGACCCCACAGTCACACAGGTTTGAAAAGACTAACACATTTTCATGTTGAGTGAACTATTCCTTTAAATGGATGATATGCCTTTAAGAGATTTTACTACTTTGCAGTCATCTTACTAACCACTAACATTTGTATTACCTCTCTTCCTCCATCATCCATGGTTTCACTTTTCAACTCACCACCTCTCACCTGCAACTCCTTCACCGCCTCAATCACAGCCGGCCTGACACCACCTTCCTGTGGTTTTTGAGCCCACTGAAGGCCATCCGCTACCTGATATGCAACCGCTACAAATGGCTCATCATCAAGATCGTCTTGGCTCTGTTGCTGCTGATCATGGTGGGCCTGTTTCTCTACAGCATGCCAGGCTATCTGGTCAAGAAGCTGCTCGGGGCCTAAAGAGGGGTCAAAAAGGTTCATTTGAGAGATTCTGATTTGACCTTGGCCTCTGAAGTGGCCCTTTTCTAATATTAGGTTACAATTTGCAGCAGCACTTTTATTTTTAAACATCTTAAAGTTTACCGTCCCTCATAGTTGCACTCTAAGCATAGCGTATCAAATATCTTGACTCTTTCAGTATCAATTTGCATGTCTAACCCAAAAAAAGATCAATTAACTTATCTTTCTATTTGTAAATTTCAAGAATAATTGGTCATAGGGAGAAAAGGAAAGCAGGGAAGTGTCTATTTTTGGTACGAAATTGAGTAAACTGGATTGATTTCTAGTATTCGTTCAAATGTTGATATAAATGCATTGCTTCAGATTGTTGGATTGGATTTTGTTGTTATTGTCTACATGTGTATATGTCGCTGCTAGAAGCACAATAAGCATGCACGGTTGTCTAAAGAAGGATGACTTGTTCATCAGTAGCTACAACCTGAAAAATATTATGATAGGGTTGCAGGCCTCATATATACAGTATGTAATTTGATTATACTTTGCCTTGATGTTTGCACTTTCAGTCCATGACACAATTCTTCTGCACTCCAGTAACATAATGTAGTTTATCCTTTAGAGAAACACAGACACTAGTAGGGGAATGATGTTTCATTTGACTTTTCAAGCTTTAATAACACAATAGAATGCTATTTCTTATATTTCCTACTGTTGTTTTTGCTTGCTGTGTAGTGTACACTTACTTGGTATGTACTTGTTTGCTTGCTATTTAATGTTGCTCTATTTAATGAATGGTAAATTTGACCATGGACCTGTTTGCACTGATTTTGGCTTGTTTATATATATATATAAAAAAAAAGAGTATTTTTAATTATTGTTTACAAGTGTGCAATATGGATTTATTTATTTTTGTCAGTATGAAGACTTAATAAAATGAACTCATTGAAATAAAACACTGAACATGTTTATTGTTTCCATACTGTGGCTATGCATGTGTGTGAGAGATTTTAGAGTATAACCCTGTTCTCTTTCACACAGTCGTCCGACTACCAGCCTGTCGTGGTTGTTGAGTCCCATACGGGTGACCTGCATAATGTGTTGGCGGCAGTATAAGTTGGCAACAGTGGTGACTCTGCTCAGCATAACCGGACTGATCTTTTTGGGCCTCCTGTTCTTTTCTTTACCTTCAGTTTTCATCCAGAAGATCTTCAACATCTCTGGATAATTACCTGGTGCCAGCACAAAGCAGCTTATTGAAATGGATGGCATCACTTAGCATTGCTTATTAAATGCAATTTATTGCTAATTTAAGGCAAATATGACATCATCTGTCTGTTAAGAATATTAAGAATATTATTAAAAGGCTGTGTCTGGCACTTGACAAGAGACTCTTACCCATCAAAGGCTTTTTATGGGATGGCTGTTTCTTCAACTATGAGCTCTTTTGTCATTGGTTTAATTATTTTGTCCAATTACAATGTAACAGTGTCTATACCTGCATCACTGGAAAATTCTTGTCATTTATTTCTGAAAGTCCACCACATTTCAACCTAGGCACAGTATTGTGACAATATTCTGTGCTAAAACTGATTACATTTTAACAAAATGATCGACCTCATTGTTTTGCTAAAGCAAATTTCGTAGTTGACAATTTATGTACCACAAATAGTTATATAATAGCTATTTTTCATGCTATTTGCGTGTAATTTTACAAAATTACAGCTTGATTGGAAATGTCACGCAAAAAGAGACTTTTGACCTGGATTTTTAAATGTTCAATAAAAGCCTTAAAATGAGCTAGTTTTAATAAAACTATCCCAGAGACATTAAAGTGCCTAGTAGATGAACACTTTTATATATTTTTATACTTTGAGTAAGAATGTGTCAAGTAATTTCTTCACTATTATGTTATTTTTATAATATTGTGGCTGAAATTAAAATATTTCTTTAACCGTGCGACTTTGTTTCAATTTATTATTGCATGCATCTTAATTATATAAATAACAAGTATGCATATGCATTTGTCTTATATTAAAATGGATCACGTGGATGCCGGACAATGGAAAATTAAATTGCAACGTTATGTTATCACATCTATTACTTTTGTTACAGTGCATAATTACTTTAGTACCTTTTATAAAACAATTTTAGTACCTCCCAGCTACCTTACTTCACCGAGGCGCAGAACTACACGTCGAGCTCCTATTGGCTGAGCTCGTCTCCGGGTGGGAGCGGGCCAATCAGCGCGGGCCACGGTGCGACTGTTGTGTTGTTACGCTGCTGGTTGATGCTCTGAGTGAGGTGGAGAGTTAACGCGGCGCACACAGCACTGCACAGCCTGAACAAGATATTGACTTGGCACAAAGAACAACCATGCGAGCGTTCTTGGGTGAGTTATAATGACAAAAAAAGCGTGAACTCTGCTGTAGAGTGGCGTTTTATCGACACAAATGCGTGGGAGGTGTGGAGAGCCTAACTTTAGTTAACATGAAGAATTGCAGCGTGAAGGATACAGGTTATTGGGATAAAAGGGAAAGCAAAACATTCTGTAAAACTAACTGAAGAGTGTTTCACAAAGTTCCTGTTTACATAGAATGCGTAAATGTAGAATTATAGTATAGTTAAACATGCAGAGTGAGTAATGGTGGTTGGGCCTAACGTTATACATTACAGCAAATTCATCTCCATATTGCATGAGACCAATTTTGTGTTCATATTGAGATTCTGCAATCATCCCTTGTTTGTGCTTAGAGCCTGAGAGTAGAAAGTCATGTTTGTTATGAACCACATGCTATGGTTCTTGTTTTTTACAGAAAGATGCTGCATTGTTTTTTTTCTAAAGCTGATGAAATCACTTGATGCTCCAGTACTGATGCTCCTTCTTTATGTTCTCAGGTGTGTTGGCGTGTTCTCTGACTGTGCTCTCTGTCCACGGTCTCTACTCTGCCAGTGATGATGTGGTTGAACTCAACCCCTCTAACTTCAACAGGGAAGTCATACAGAGTGACAGTCTCTGGCTGGTTGAGTTTTATGCCCCCTGGTAAGTTGGAAGAGTATGGTGGAACCTGGATATGTGTCACTCGTAGAGATCTCTCGATCTGTAGTTACAGATCAGGTTACTGTCTGAAATACTGGTGCTGAATCAGCCCGATCTGTTGCTTTCTAAGCAGTATATACACTTCATGATGTTTGTTTAAAGCATAGTTTAGTTATTATTCTCTAGTATTTCAGGCACTTTATTTGCATCATGATTTGCATGTCAGTAGGTTTAGTTTGCATATGATGCATAATACAGTTGTGAGCATCATTATTAGACCTTCGTGGTTGTACATTTCATGATAGTGTTTAGATGTTAATGTTCAATATCTGACAGTTTATTGTTTGTTTGTCTTTAAGGTGTGGTCACTGCAAGAGTTTGGCTCCTGAATGGAAGAAAGCAGCCACAGCTTTAAAGGTCAATTCTGAATTTAAGAATCATTGAAGAAATTAATACTTTTATTCTGCAAGGATGCATGAAATTGATCAAAAGTGACGCTAAATACATTTGTTACAAAATATTTCAGTTTCAAATAAATGCACTTCTATTCATTGCATTGCAAGAAAAAGTGCGTCACGGTTTCCACAGAAATATTACGCAGCACAACTGTTTTCAACACTACTGACAATAATAAGAAATGTTTCTTGAGCACTAAATTAGCATATTATATTGATTTCTGAAGGATTATGTGACATTTAAGCCTGGAGTAATGGCTGCTGAAAATTCACAGAAATAAAATACATTTTAAAATGCGTTAATATAGGAAAGTAAGTTGTTATCAATTATTTAATTGTTATAATATTTCACAGTGTTACTGTTTTTCCTGTGACCAAATAAATGCAGCATTGAGATTTGTTTCAAAATGTGTTTTTAATTAGTAGTTGTTAATTATTAGGATTAATTATTTATTTTAATTGCTTAAAAGTACTAGGTGTTGTTAAGGAACCATGCTTGTTCAGTGGAATATGTATCCAATTGGGAATTCTTCATTTATTGTTCTGAATATTTCTAAATATTTAATAAGAAACCTGCCTCATTGCAGGTACTTGGATGAATCTAAAAGTAAAAAATGGATAAAAGAAATAGAAAATTATTGAATGTTGATGCCATTTATGTTGTGGTACAGGGCATTGTGAAGGTCGGTGCAGTGGATGCAGACCAGCACAACTCTCTGGGAGGCCAGTATGGAGTCCGCGGCTTCCCAACTATCAAGGTCTTCGGAGCCAACAAACACAAACCAGAGGATTACCAAGGTTCAGTACTGCATCTTCATAAAACATCTTGGCATGCACACAAAGAAAACATTTTATGGTGATGTGAATGTCTGTTGCTCCTCCTAAGTACAGTTTGTCTCTCTCTCTCTGTGTTAGGTGGCCGTACCAGTCAGGCCATTGCAGACTCTGCTCTGAATGCTCTCCGCTCCCTGGTCAAAGACAGACTTGGTGGAAAGACTGGAGGCTCAGACTATGGCAAACAAGTATGGAAGCCCACCGTGATGATATGGTTGCTATATTGTTACGTTTGCATTTTGGGTTCTGACTTTGGGTTCTGTTGTGATCAGAGTGAAGGCGGTGCCGGCAATAAGAAGGATGTGGTGGAGCTAACCGATGATAACTTTGACCATACCGTGCTGGACAGTGATGATGTCTGGATGGTGGAGTTCTTCGCCCCCTGGTGTGGACACTGCAAAAAGTATGTGTCTTGCGTACATCATAAGACCTGTCTGTCCGTCATTCCACTGAAATAGTACCTGACATGCTGCGCCATGCATTATTTAAGTGCTTCAGTTATTTACATGGATTCGAAGACAATGAAATTCCTCTGACAGCTGGGCTTTCCCCTGTTGACTTTCTTTAATATTTCCAGTCTTGAGCCGGAATGGACGGCAGCCGCCACAGAAGTCAAAGAGCAGACAAAGGGTAAAGTGAAACTGGGTGCTGTGGATGCTACTGTTCACCAGGGCTTGGCAAGCCGCTATGGGGTACGTATGATGTATGTCACTTATTTAATGTCTTTTGAATATAAACAATTCTTATATTGTCTGTTGTTTCATGTTATATCTCAGTGATCCCAACAAACAATATTAAAGGTGCAATAGAAGATCTCGGAAAATGCTAACTTTAGCCTGATAGCACTGAAAGCGAACGTTCCACCCTCCCTGCAATCAACGTCCAAAGCCACGCCTCAAAGAGCAGAATACCAGAGACAACATTAAATTACAATAGGCTACATCAACGGTTTCCATTTACAGTCCTCGCGCCCTCCCTGCTCTGCACATTTCATATGTATATCTTATCGCGTCTGACGGTTGTTCTATTCGACCGTAATTAGTGCCCTGCGAAGTGGACATCACCAGATATTCCGCCATGATTCCAGTTCAAAGCATATGTTCCATACAAAGGGCATTAAAGTGTGCGAGACGTGAATTTAAATTGTATTTATTTACAGAGGTATATTGCGTTACACTTCTCTAGTAAGTTTCGTCTGTGTGAAGCCGCTGCGCAGCGCAATCTGTGAATGAATGTTCTGAAGTGAAATAAACTTCAACGGATTTCCTCTTCTTAGGGAGTAAGGAGCAATAAACACTTTGTAGGGAGTATGTCAATCGGTACACAGTTCATGCACGTAGCTCTCTTCTAACGAGCTGGTTATCTGAATCAGGTGTGTTAACTAAGCGAGATATGCAAAATATGCAGAGCGGGGGGCGTGAGCACTGGAATTGGGAACCACTGGGCTACATCATGTGTCATTCACCGGTGAGAACTTTACAGCACAGTTAGTAAAAGTACTACAGTACCAGGAAGGAAGATCGGGTTGTTGACGTTTGCCTGCCATTCTCGCTCTGTCTGCACAGAGTGTGTGAACGCGCTGATGACGTATCCTGTCTGCGCGAACAGGGTGCGCAGAGGTATGCAAATACAGATGTTGACAGGCAGGTAGGAAAGCCAATTAAAATGCTCGGACCGATCGTTTTGATTGGACGAACATTTCTTGGTCCTACACCTTCCACAGAATAGGCTATATAAATACAGATAAATACATTTAGACCACTAAACTTAATGATTGCTATCAGGATGTGAAGAGACTTTCAAACAGAATAGCAAAAAAATGTTTCTGAAGACAATCACCTATGGCACCTTTAATCTGTTTTGGACACTGAACATTTTTGTTGAATATCTGCTGTTCTTTATTTTAGTCTTGCAGAATTCCGTTTTCTGCGTTCCATTTTTTTTTTTCTCTGGTTTTTGGATTCACTAATTGCATCTGGACTAGCTGTCATTTCTGCTGGTTTTGATAGATTCGAGGATTTCCCACCATCAAGATCTTTCGTAAAGGAGAGGAGCCAGAGGACTATCAGGGAGGACGTACCCGATCTGACATCATTGCTCGTGGCATAGACCTTTACTCTGACAACATCCCTCCTCCAGAACTTCAAGAGGTGAGTTTTCTTTTGTTTTTTAATAGGCTAGAAGAATATCGTTTAATTAGTGTTTTATATTGTTAGTAGTAATTAGTTTTTGTAACATAATAGGCATTGTAACCCGTTTAAAAATATTTAGGTTGGTTTATATTCATGTGAATTTTATTTCCTTTAGATTTTGAATGAAGGTGTTTTGAAGAAAACCTGCGAGGACTATCAGCTGTGTATCATATCTGTGCTGCCTCACATTCTAGACACAGGTGCGTTTCGACGGCAACTATAAAACAAAAATACTTTTTTTGCTTTATCATTTGATAATCCTCTTAAATGGAATGATTCACTAGGGATGCACAATAAACTGGAACCGTATTGGTTATTGTCCGATATTACAGATTTTTATTTTATATATTGGTCAATATTTAAGTTAATTATGCATGCTTATTTACTAATTTATTCTGTCATCTAATGTTCACTTAATTTAAAAAAAAAAAAAGGACTAAAAACCATTAAATATACAGTATAATGTTGTCTCATTTCACTTTTTGCATGTAAATTTTTATTTAATTTACACAAAATAGTATATAATTTCAGTACCAGCCATTTATCAGATACCAGCCATAACCCTTAAAAATAATTATCACCAGCAAACTTAAATATATAAATAAAAATAAATAAATTAATGTGGTGGTCATTACAAGTGATCACTTCAGTTTATAACTTACTGTGTATGATACAAATGCATTAGTAACATGATGCATTTAAGTATTATTACTGTTATAGTTTGAATATTATATACTATTATATTTAAAATTTTTAGTTTATATGTCCTCAGGTTTTAGTCATTTTTAATAACGTTTTTAATTTTAAGTGCTTTTGTCATATTTAGTTATTTTTTAATGAATGAATGAATTATTGAAAATTATTTGTAATAGTTTGAGTTGACAGTAACAATCCCGTTAATTTGCTTGCAGGTGCATCTGGAAGAAACTCTTACCTGGAGGTGATGAGGTCGATGGCAGACAAATACAAGAAGAAGATGTGGGGGTTAGTGTTTTCAGTCGAGTACAAGTTGAGATCAGCCTGCCCATAAATAACACCAGTACATGTCACTGCTTGTGTGCCAGAGACGAGAGTTTAGGGAATCGAGAGTGGGATACAGTCACACACATCACACTCTTCCCTTCCTCTCTCTTTCTCTACAGTTGGCTGTGGACTGAAGCAGGGACACAGATGGATCTGGAGTCTTCTCTTGGGATTGGTGGCTTTGGCTATCCCGCCATGGCAGCCATTAATGCTCGCAAAATGAAGTTCGCTCTGCTCAGAGGCTCATTCAGTGAAACGGGCATCCATGAATTCCTCAGGTAACAGAAGCTGGAGTTTATGTTTCTGGGAAACAAGTTACGTCACCGAGACTGTTAGCATACAGTAAATCGAAGGTGTTGTTTATAAGGGCCCTTCTAACTGTCAGCCTGTTTTATGTTGTTAAAACTATTAATGCCTTTATTTATGCAGGGAACTTTCTGTTGGCCGTGGCTCCACTGCTACAGTGGGAGGCGGAGCTTTGCCTAAGATCAACACTGTGGAACCTTGGGATGGGAAAGACGGAGTGGTGAGTATAGAAAACAGTGTGAGGGTGCATAGATGTCATTATTTGTTGTTCTCAAGGCCCCTTTTTTTTTGGCCTTTCCTCAGTTGCCCATGGAGGATGACATTGACCTGAGCGATGTGGATCTGGATGATCTGGAGAAGGTTGAGTTATGAGCCTGGTCTAAACTACTCTAGACCCCAAATGATGCCCATGTCTTCTCTCCCATGGATGAGGGGATGGTTGGGACACAAACTTCCTTGAGACTTCTGTAAAGATACGAATAAAGCAAATGGTTGTGCAGCTTTTAAAAGAAAACATCTCCATATTAGTTGGAAAAATTAGGCTTTTCAGTATGTACATCACAATTGAGCTATGCTCTGCCTCAAGTTCCTCCTTCACTTTTTGACTTGGTGACTGATTGGAGTTTTCAATCAACTTGAAGCAGAATGTGACTGATTATCAAACACTTGTTTCCAGTAAGCAGATGTCACACAGATGCTCACAGAGCACTCTAATATCTGCTTCATTGACTAGGTTTAATCAGATGGCACTGGTTGTTCTGGTAATGAGATTAACCAGTGGTTATTTAAATTAGCCGTTCTGTAATTTCAGCAGCTCCTTGAGATGCAAGATGCCTAAAAGTTTTTCCATTTTCACTTTCTCCCTCTGATGTGACTTTTTTTTTTTGGTGGTTTTTAAGTTGTGTTACTGAAAAGAATGTCATCCAAACTGTATCCTAGTTTGCCCATTTGTCTAATGTGCTGGACCGGGTGTGATGTGGGCGTCGTGTAGATTTTTCTTACACAGCACTGTTTTGAAAAAAAATAAAAAAATTGTTTTTATGAAAATAAAACAAGAGTAATAAATTGACTAGCATTTTTTGTTACAGCTTATCTAGGAAGTTACTCCGATGAACTCTTGTTGCCTCTGAATCAGTGGTTTATTGAGAATTCATGCACATACACTGTAAAGATATAACATTTAGATTTGCACTGATGCTTTGGCTTCACAAAAATACGGCTGGACATCCCATTCCCAGCTGCAATATAACTTTTTTTTTTGGTCAACCATCATTTCTTACAACACAAGTAACACTATACAAAATTAGAAATAACTCATAAATCTAATATATATATATATATATGTATCCAGTACAAATATTAGTTTTGGCATTTCACTTCAACAGTCATTTTACAGAGGAAAAAAAAAAATACTAAGGGAGCACTGACATACCACACATGCAAAAGAGCAAATTAAGAGCCAAGTGAAAGAATGTTTCCTTTAACAGAAAGAGCTTGAAGACACTATATTTGACATGAAGTGTTAGTTACATTCCATGAAGCTACTTCTCCAACAGCATCTGTACTGCGCATGTTGACACTGGATTGGTGAAAGGACAAAGAAAACTAATCACCTTTCTGCCATTCTATCTGCTCCATATATCCACACAGACAACAGCGTTCAAATATTCATGAGCAGCCTAAAGGCTGATTGCTGCTGTTTTTTACCTTCAGGGCAGAAATGGTTGTGAAAAGTGCGACTGTCTGCTTATGTTACCTTGAAGAAGTTTAATTTAGAATTGAAAAAAAAAACAACGCAGAAAAATAATTATGCATGATTCGATAGCACTTTAAAACAGATTATCAGTGTGCATTATAATTCGAATCATTCTGACCTCCTGAGAAAAAAAATCCTTATTTTAGCATATTAGATTTTAAATCTAAATACTACATTTGAACTCAAAATACAGTGGGCATTTATTGTTGTTCACAAGTTTGGTTTCAGTAAGACCTTTCAAATGGTTTGAAAACATCTTATGCTCACTAAAGCTGCATTTATTCAATCAAAATTACTGTAAAATAAGTAATATTGTGAAATATATATTTTTTATTAAAATTACTGTTTTTATTTTAATATATTTAAAAAATATATCACCTGTGATGGCAAAGCTTAATTTTCGGTGGCCATGGCATTACTCCAGTCTTCAGTGTCATATGATCTTTCAAACCATGAAACTTGTTTGCTGCTCAAGAAACATCTTAATATTTTTTGTAAAGCATGATACATTTTTCTCAGGATTCTTTGATGTACAGAACATTTGAAAGAACAGCATTTATTTGAAATAGAAATCTAACAATTGTAACAAAGCAAGCATGTTTACTATCACTTTTGATCAATTTAACGCATCCTTTCAGAATTTAAAGAAAAATCTTACTGACACTAAACTGTTGGCATATTCTGTTACACAGTTAAAGAAGCAATACATTCGATTTAAAATAAAGTAGAACACAGAGAGTCTGTTTCAAAATGATCATAATTGGCAGGACAGCAGGCCGCTCCGAATGCATCTAGACCACCTGATGTATAAAACTCAACTTTCAACCAAAGAACACCTAGTACAAATACTATGTTTAGAACATGCAAATAGTGCTCTGGAGATATCTGAGATTGATTTTTGGAATGAATGCAAAACAAATGGAATATTTACAAGCAGAACTTCATCTTTTTGCCTAATAGCCAGTCTAGAAATGTACCGCTTTGAGTGGAATGCAAACAATTGTGAAAATATAATTCTTTTTAGGTCATCACTTAAAGACACTTTGAAGTCACTTGACAATTTTACAGATTCATGCTAGTTTAATGCTTTTTTCTTTTTTTTTTTTGATTAATGCAACCAATAATCAAAAGAGTAAGTTTTAAATGATAAATATCTGTAAACACCTGAATTTCGCCAATTGATTTCAAGGGTTCTTTAAAATTCTGACCATTCCCAGACATTATGACTCAACTCAACATTACCAATCCAAAAACAGGCTCAGAATACTGATGAAATGGGTAACCACCCATTAACAGAAACTTTAAGCAAGAAAGATATATAAGTGTATCATTAATAACCCAAACTACTTTTCTAATTAAATCTTGCCTTTTCAGTGTGCATGCGAGTGGTTTCCTGTCAGCTGCATTTAAGATCTGTATTCATAACTGTCGAGAGGTGCTTTGGTCAGACTGCAGTAGTCTGACAATAGAGGGGTCACTCTTGGCACCTTTGATGAATTCCTCCAGAGACAGTCTGCCTATAAATTTGAAAAAACAACAAAAAGGTTATTTCACCCATTTCAAAGAGTAACATCTGAGTGGTGCAAATATATTGATGAAATGCCCAGGAACGTATAAATAAATAAATCCTAAATATTGTTTTATCTGTGTGCCAGTGGTTGTCATGGACACTGAAAAATTATTTTCTAAATGAGTATTTCTATCTTGTTTCCCAACATCTTTAAAACAAGAAAAATTTACTTGGCAAGCACAGTTACATAAGACATAAAACAATTATATTTGGCTTAATAAAAAACTATGGTAATTTTTTTCAATTCTGACATATTTAACTATATATAGCTATTAACTATATATATATATATATATTGGAAAAAAATGCATATATATATATATACATATATGCATTTTTTTTTTCCAAGTGCAGTTTCTATGACATTTTGTGGGCTTCAACTTAAGAGTCTACATAAATATTAACAGTGAGTGGGAGATGGATCTCGAGAGGCGTACCATCGTTGTCCGTATCCATCTGTCGGAATATCTTATCTGTGCGTTTCTCTGGTGTCGACTCGTCCTCGGGCATTTTCATCACAGATGACACCATTTTATAAATCGCCTGTGAAGATTAATGTAACTGTGTGTCAAAGCATATGGTGGTTTGCTGTCACATGCAAAGGCTTCGGTTTTCAATAGCAACAAGTTTGATAAGACTGTCTTTATAATGCTACGACTGCCAGTCAAAAGTTCCATAACGCAGCTGTCACTGTCACAGTTTCAATCAACATGATGTCGTAATCAATGCAAATGATCACCAGCTCGTTTCTCTGCCAGACACATTTAATGTCACTTTCAGATATTGTTTTATAACCTGTCCTCGGTCGCAGGTGTAAAAGAGCCATCAATGTTATTAACATGGAGAGTCAACAGACCGTTTGAAGTAGTGAACAAAGCCTTTGTGTTTGGCCACCATTTGTGGCAAGACCATATGGCCTGTGGAACACTTGATTGAGGAGATCTGTTTATTCAGGAGGTCTGTATCACCAAACATTAGACTGAGCCAATATTGATGTGGAACAAGCTGCTCTGAAAACAATGACTCGCCGGGTAAAATACAGAAATGCAAATGAAACCAAAAGGAGGGCAAGCACTAAAAAGTACCTCACCTGTACGATCTCCAGCATTTCAGCTCGGCTGATGTATCCATTACCGTCCAGATCGTACATGCTGAAGGCCCAGCGGAGCTTCTGCTCCAGGCCTCCGCGCGAGGTCACGCTCAGGGCGATAATGAACTCCCGGAAGTCGATGGTGGCGTCGCCGTTGGTGTCAAAGGTGCGAAAGACGTGCCCCGCGAACTTTGAAGCGTCGCCGTAGGGGAAGAAATTGGCG
The DNA here is from genome assembly GCF_936440315.1 of Barbus barbus. Classification (NCBI taxonomy): domain Eukaryota; kingdom Metazoa; phylum Chordata; class Actinopteri; order Cypriniformes; family Cyprinidae; genus Barbus; species Barbus barbus. The sequence goes on from NC_136742.1 coordinate 20,410,538, forward strand.
TAGATCTTCTTGAATTCCTCTACCGTGAGGTGGCCAGATGGGCAGTCCTTCAGGAAGCCACGGTACCACTCCTGCAGCTCGTGGTCCGTGAACTCTGTGTTCTCCCGCAGGTCATTGAGGACCTCGGGTCGCAACTTGCTGTTCTGTTTACCCATGACGAAACTCTCTCACAGATCCTTGCTGCTCCCTGTCAGCACAAACACAAAGAAAAAAGTGGCTTCTTAGCTATTTTCAACCCCAAATTAGCCTTTATGCTTTCAACACAAGCCAGAATAAAGAGATCCACATTTCCTCTGCCAGATGTAGGTTTTGGAATAATGGAAAACGTGTTATCCTTCCAAACCCAGGGAGTGGATCCTGGTCTCCATGGAAACCATTTAAACCTTGTTAAGGTGAGAATTTATTGACTCCTTCACAGTGGGGTAAAGGGGGGAGGGCACTGAGCAGCCTTTAGGGAGGCTAATATGAGGGCATAACTGTCACCAGACCCCCTTAGCAACAATCAAGTCGGCGTGGGTTACCAGGGAGATGATGAAGAGATGTGTTTTTTTGCATGTGTGTGGGTAATTTGGAACAGTTGGTGTGGCTTACTGTACATGAGCTGTGAGGCACTGCTCATTTTATTTAAACAAATCATATAAAGACCATATAAACAGTGAGGTGGCAGGGATGGGAAATTTAACGATAGGTTATGAAAGCTATGACCATATGCACTCATTTCCATATTCTCGCTCTTTTTACTACAGACTCTCCATTCTTCAGTTTATCTCTTCGTATTCCTTTCTGATTCTGACTTGTTTACAGTTTAGTTCAATGACTTAATGCCAGTTATTTTTTTATTCGGATCGGTAACACTTTATTTTAAGGTGTCCTTGTTACACGTTACATGTACTTACTATTATAATAACAATAAATTATGCATAATTATATGCAAGTATTATTATTATCAAGTCATTTAGCAGACGCTTTTATCCAAAGCGACTTACAAATGAGGACAACAGAAGCAATCAATTGTAGTATTAAAACAACTAAAAACAGATCCAAAACTAAAAGCTAAAACTTTATAAATGCTACACATTTTAAAAATAAATTAAATAAAAATGACAAATGCATACAATACAATTTCAAAACTTAACATTTAAATGAAAAACAAAAAATAAAGCTAAAAACAATTCAAAATATTAGAGTATAATAATGATTCTAACATAACACAAAGCCAAACAACAATTATATATATGTGCATGTACAACCACACACACATACACACATACACACACATATATATATATATATATATATATATATATATATATATATATATATACACATATATATATACATACAGTGCCCTCCAAAAGTATTGGAACAGTAAGGCCAATTCCTTTATTTTTGCTGTAGACTGTAAACATTTGGGTTTGACATCAAAAGATGAATATGAGGTGAGAGATTAACATGTCAGCTTTTATTTACAGGTATTTTCATCTGGATCTGATACACAACTTAGAAGATAGCACCTTTTGTTTGAACCCAAAAGTTACCAAAAGTATTGGAACATGTGACTGACAGGTGTGTTTTGTTGCCCTGGTGTGTCCTATTAATTGATTATTCAAACAATAAATGGCACTGAATGTCTGCGCTCAGTTTCAGATCTGTGCAGACTGCGTTTATAGTTAGACGTGTAACCAACATGAAAACCAGAGAGGTGTCTATGGGGGAAAAACGAGCAATTGTGAAGCTGAGAGAAGATGAAAAACCAATCAAACTATTGCACAAACACTGGTAATAGCAAGTACAACCATTTGGAATCTCTTGAGGAAGAAAGAAACCACTGGTTTACTAAGTAACACACCTCAAACGGGTAGATCAAGGAAAACATCTACAGTTGATGACAGAAACATTGTGACAGCTATAAAGAAAGACCCTAAAACAACTGTTAGTGACATCAGCAACAACCTCCAGAGGGCAGGAGTGAAGGTATCTACTGTTCGCAGAAGACTTTATGAACAAAAGTACAGAGGCTACACCAGAAGATGCAAACCACTCATTAGCAAGAAGAATAGGAGACGAGCCTCAAACATTCTGGGACAAGGTTTTATGGACTGATTTTATGGACCAAAGTGATGGAAAGGCTCAAGTTTGGAGAAAGAAAAGATCTGCTCATGATCCCAAACATACAAGCTCATCTGAAACACAGTGTACACAGGTGTACATTATAGTACACATTACACAAGTAATGTAATGGCTTGGGCTTTCATCGCTTCTTCTGGACAGGCTCATTAATCTTCATTAATGATGTAACACATGATGGCAGCAGCAAAATTAACTCCGAAGTCTACAGAAATATTTTGTCTGACAATTTACAGAAAGATGCAACCAAACTGATTGGGAGATCCTTCATCATGCAGCAGGATAATGACCCAAAACAGTTCATCAGGGGCAAGAAGTGGAAGGTTTTAGACTGGCCAAGTCAATCTCCACACTTAAACCCTGTAGAGTATGCATTTTATCTGCTAAAGAGGAGACTGAAGGGAGCAACCCCCCAAAACTGAAAGAGGCTGCGGTGAAAGCCTGGAAAAGCATCACAAAAGAAGAATGCAAAAGTTTGGTGTTGTCAATGGGTCACAGGCTTGATGCAGTTATTGAAAGCAAAGGATTTGCAACTATATATTGTCTTTTTCACTTTAATCTATGTTAATTCTATCTGTTCCAAATCCAAATACACATTCCAAATGTTTTCAGTCTACAGCAAAAATAAAGGAATTATTTCAGATTTTTACCAGCATTTGGCGGGTGTTAATTTCAAACCCTGCTTACACATAGTAAGAAATGGTTATAAAAACTGAAACAGAAGTGAAACAAGTAGTAGAAAAGAGGAGAAATAAAAAGCGATACTTCTATCCTTTGCCGGTGTCCCTGCCCGGTGGAGTCGCACGGTAGAGTCGATGGTCTTTATACTCTTTGGTCTTACACGAGGAGGCCTTCACGCGACGGCTGCTACAATAAACTAAGCTTTTTTTAATTTATTTTTTATACCCGTCTAACAAAATACTAATTGAATTTAGCTGGATACACTTTCCTTATTTTTCCGCAACAAATGGCCGAGCAAGCGCAGACACTAACAAGATACGCGAGACAGAACGAGAGCAAACGCGATATCAGCATGTCTCCACTAAGCAAAACCATAATCCTAACCCTAACCATATAGTGAGTACATGTATTTAATTAATATTACTCAGTGCTTAAATGTATAATTACACTGTAATAAGGACATCTTAAAAAAAAATGTAACCTTCGGAACAAATTTTATTTGTTTTAAAAATACATTAAAAAAACTAATTCAAACAATGACTTGAATACATTTCTTCTACGATCTTTAATTTCTTTATTAAAATTAATTGTGATATATTTGAGGGGACATAAATTAAAAAATGTTAGGATGACACATCTGTCCTGAGACAAGGGCAACAAATTCTTAAAAAGAAAAGCTTTTTAGGTAGTTTGACCATTTTTTATATCTTAAAAAAACACTTCACTGCTTATTATTAATATTAGGAAAAAAAGTATAAAAAATAATGTCACCATCAAGTCATGACCACCAAAGTCATGTGGTTCAACCAACATGGAGAAACGTCCAGAAAAAAATAATAAAACAAAACAGGAAATGATATCATAGCAAGGACCCTTGCAGAACAAAGTCATAATTCAGGTTGTAAAGCCTGGAATACACTACGTACGCAATTTTTGCCCCGATTTCCCCCTGATTTTACAGTCTGAACAAGTTGACGCTAGTTGAGGAAAGTCAGAGCCAGTCTGCAGATTCCAGCTGACAGATTCCACAGAAAATTGCATCGTGTATGATGGTTACAGACTCCGATGATTTTTTAGCTTCAGACTTTGATTCTATCCAGTTGGAGGATATCAAACATGTTTGATATTTTTAGACGATTTTAGAATGCATATGTTTTCACATGTCATGCGTCTCCTAGCAACAGGGCACACGCTTGTGAGTTAGTTGTAATCGGAACAACTTTAAAGTCTGGTAGTGTATCATCTTCAGTCAGGTAGTGTATGATGCCCAGTTTTCCTTCACTATTTACAAAGTCGGCAAGTGTATGATGCCTAGGGTTGGGTACCGTTCACATTTGAACCGTTACGGTACCAGTATCGGTACATGTAATTCGGTACTGGTACCCAATGGTACCTTTTTTGGTACTTTACTCTCTGTGTAACAACAAAAACATTTATTTCAGAGAAAAAATAAGTCCAAAACTATCAATTTCTACATTTTGAACAATAGGGCCCTACAATTTTTTTTTTTTTTTCTTCCAGAAATTCTTGTTTTATTTTTTTCTGATAATCAAATGAAGGCATAAAACATTTATTTATTTTTAATCAAATGAAAATGAAACCCTTTTATTTTTTGGCAAACAAACAGAGGTCTACTTTTAAAATTAATATATGGTAGATAAATTGTGTGAATATTCCTTTTAAAAAGTTTTAATAATAATTGTATTTTTTTCTACAATTAAGTGGTTAATGTGGTTGTAATAATTGTTTTTATAATTGAATTGCTTTATTTAAATTTGTCAGTAAATGGAATGTATCAAGATGTGCATTATACTGTACAAAAGTAATACAAGAGTAAGATATTTCTGTTAAATGTTAAACCACACTTTTAATTTTACAGGTTGCCGGGAAGTTTCTGTGTGTACAGTATGATATGATGCTAGTTTTCTCAAATGAAACGGTAAAATTCTCATGAAGTGACTCTCACAGCCTGTAAGTTCATGAGTTCATGTTGTGAGATGCAGAAGCCGAAAATCACTGCGAGTTCATGTGTGCTTCAGTATTTGTGAAGTAAACAAAACCGCGTCTCTACCATTCATACATACCGAGGCTAACGGAACATGCAAGATTAATATTTACTTTTACTTACTTTTGTCATTTAGCAGACGCTTTTGTCCAAAGCGACTTACAAATAAGAAAAAGTAACTAAAACTAAAAGTTACAACTCTATAAATATTATATACCCACATATGTAAGAAAATAAAGAAATTAAATAAAATTGACACATGCATATAACAACATTTCAATAATAAACATATAAATGAAAAACTAAAATAAAAAGCGATACTTCTATCCCTTGCCGGTGTCCCTGCCCGGTGGAGTCGCACGGTAGAGTTGATGGTCTTTACACTCTTCGGTCTTCGCACTAAACCTTCTCACTGGTATTTAAGAGGGCTTCACACGACGGCTGCCGCGGTATAATAACCTTTTTTATACCAATCCAACAAATCACCATTTCAATTCAGCTGGACCCACTTTCCTGTTTATCAACTAAAAATGGCCAAGCAAGAGCACACACTGACAAGATACGCGATACAGTACGAGACCAAACACGATTTCAGCAACTCTCAACACAGTAAACAAAATAAGCGTTTCCTAGCAACAGCAAATGCGCTAAACAAGTAAATACACTTACGAGCTGATTTTAAACTTCCGCTGATAGACTGCCTCTCTTAAAGACCATTTCATTCCACTGCTTTCTGCTGGCGCTTGAACCCACTTTCCTGTTTATCAACTAAAAATGGCCAAGCAAGTGCACACACTGACAAGATACGCGATACAGTACGAGACCGTATCGTATCATATTTAAACCGTATTTTTGCATTTTAATATTAACATAAACTAGTTTATATCGCGATTCAAATTAAGTGACAGACCTTCTTCTATTCATCCAAAAATTTACGAATTCCGTTGCATTCCGCGCTATAGGGTAGGCTAAATTCCGGTTTTATGAATGGACTCCACCATCCTGTCCGCGTTTTCGCAGAAACCATATGACCCTAGAAATGTAAGAACCCTTCAGAACATTTTGGTTTGCCCTGTGTGTTGTGCAGGGCCAGCCCAAGCCTTTATGGGGCCCTAAGCAGAATTTTATTTGGGGGCCCCTCGGTGCCGCCAATATGACTGTTTATTGTCAAAGCTTGATTATTCACACACTATAAATCTAACACACCTATTATCAGTTTTGTTTGTTGTAGCTGTGTTGCTTACATCATACCATTGTCTGCCTGCATGTTTTTACCTTTCTGTGGTTTTGAACAAGTTGCAACAGTTGCAAACTTACAACAATGGTCAGGTGTTAATTTTCACTTTAACATTCAAAGTCTTAGGCTCGGTTTCACAGACAGGGCTTAGACTAAACCAGGATTAAACCATAGTTCAATTAGGACATTTAAATAATTTTTATAAACATCCCTTAGAAAAAAAGCATTACAGGTGTTCATCATAAGACAAAACAAAAGCACTGACATGTTTTAAGATCAGTCAGTGCAAGTTTCTTTCAGCTGAAATAGCTCAGATTTACTTTTTAGTCTAGGACTAGGCTTAAGCCTTGTCTGTGAAACAAGAAACCGGGGGTTAAAGTATTAAGTGGCATACTTAATGTGCTGAAAAGTAGCTAAATAAACCAACAGACAATGCATTTACAGAACAGAATGTTATTTTAACAACATAAATATTAATCGAAGTTGTACTTTTATTACAAGTCGTACTTTTTTTTATAATAAATATTAAACACAACAGTGAGCATCTATATAAAACAACAACTCTTAATTTATATCTAGCTAATTGAGGCATAATGATATTGGAATATAATAGCAAAGACGCAAAATGTAGGCTGAGGAGAAACTTATTTTTATTACAAAAATATATACCCAGCAAAGTTATGGCAATTTTTACTGATCTGACCAGGGGTGCATTTCCAAAAAGCAACTATGGTCGCAAGTTCTGTCGTTACAAATAGAGTTCAGTGGAAATAACGACCATAGTTAGCTAACAATGGTTTTGAGAAACACACCTCTGATTTGTGCCACAAAACCCCCATGCTGAATTTGTCCCCCTCCACCCGCAAAACACCATTGATTTTAACCCTTTGAGCCAGAGAAAGACGAGCTCCGAAAAAAAATAAAAAGAAAGACGCGCTCTGTGCTTTTCATATTTCATAACTGTTCAGTGTTTTCAACTAAATACAGTTTATTTTAGGTTTCAGACATTTAAATACACTTCAGTTAAGTAAAAAAAAAAAGACATTTAGTTTGTTATAGGCTATAGGCAACACGATGATTTCTATGGAAAGCGGCAATAATAATCCTTTCAATTAATGGACGACATGGTTTACTCCTATCAAATAGGCTACACGTTTACCATAAAGTTTACTCTGTTTTTCTCCCAGCTGACTGACCACTTACTTTCATGTATTTCGGGAGAAATAGGTGAATTTACGTGATGTTAATCCGACAGATCCACACGGCAGCGTCCGGCGCATATTATCAAATGCTCATTATTGTGCCTGCATAAAACGTCGCTATGGAAATAATCAAATGATATGCATAGAATATTTAATTATTTCATATTTCAATTTTGTATAATTACCACTGTCCATTGACATATATCACGAATATAAGATAAAATAAACGGTAATTTTTAATGTAGACTACTCTTGGAGGCCCTCTGGTGGCCACGGGGCCCTAAACAGCCACTTAGTTCGCTTATGCCTTGGGCCGGCTCTGGTGTTGTGTTTTAAAGAGTTGCAGGGGTGACATCATGTCACAGGGTCTCTCTCTCTCTCTCTCGCATGCGCCCAAATGCGTTCTCAAGTACCGAAATTTGCTACCGATAATGATTTAATGTGAATCGGTACTCGGTAGTACCGACACAATTCGGTCCGTATTAAGTACCGAGTTCGGTACCCAACCCTAATTGATGCCTAATGTTTTAAAAATCTGTTCAGATTTTAAACGTCGTGTAGTGTATTCCAGCCTTAAATGTCATGTGGTCCAATCCTGAAAAAGTATTATTAATGATATTTGTAAATAAATAAAATTACATCATAAAATTGTATATTTAAACTTTTTACTTGAGGGTTACATGACATGACATTTTAGAATTTATATTTTCAAAATCATATGAAACCAACATAAACACAAAGAGTATATTTTTAAGAATTCTGCTCTTAGTTATTTAAAAAATCAGTAGTTTAGCACTAGTTTTGAAAAATACAATTGGCCACTATCAGACCTGTGTAAACAAAAGGCCATTACTATGACCAGACTGTGCATACTTCTGTTTGGAAAATATATCTTCATGCATGCATCTTTCCTTCCAGTGAATCAGGATGTCCTACTTTAGCTCACAAGTTCCTGGTTTCAAGACTGCAGGGTGGCAAGTGAGATCATGGCTCATTATAGATATAAATTGGTGTTCCTGTGACTAAAATACCTTCTGCCATCTATCTCGTGCTGCATCCACAGAGCAACACTGTAACAGATTTTTTTTTTCCTAAATAAAAACGTCATGGGTTACTGAGTTACTATGACCTAAAAACCTCAAAGCTACCGTAAATATCTATTTATTTCGGTTAAAGTTACACTTTCTTAAGGAGGAACAAACTCAGTATGTTCTAAGAGATATAGATTTTCTAAGCATTTAGACTTGATTCTCTAGACATGTCTTCAGAAAATGGTTTTGCTCTGTTTGTCAGGCCCATCAAAAGAGTGGCTCCTCCCTTGGCTCGAGTCACATGGGTGAAGCTACTGGCATGGCAGCACGCAGGCAGACAGACATAAACATGGGCGTAGCTTGCTGCTCCCTCCCTCTTTTCCCTCAGACACTCACCAAGCCACAAGAAACCCAGAACTTTCCATCTGAAGGAAAAAAAAAAAAGTAAGCTCATGTTGCTGTCAAATGGAAAAAAATATGAAAAAAGTAGGGTCCCCACAGGCCCTGATCCAGCAGAAATAACATCAAAGGGGGCACATAGAGCTGAGAATCAGGCCCACATATGACCAAAATGAAAGACCTGCTGAGAGAAGTGAGGAGTCGAACACAGCCCTAATTTTCCAATTTCTTTCAAAAGCCCCTTGCAAAAAAAAATTGAATCAGAACAGCGAAGTGTGAGACACATCTTCTCAAATGAATTGTGGGTGGAGAGCAGATGGTGTATTACTTTATGCTCCAGTACCTCATGGTTCAGAAGCATCCTCTGTCACTCAAGTCACAAACCATAATGCTTTACAGGTTTCACAACTGGTGTCTTTCTATAAATGATACAAGTGGCACTCACACACCCTAAAGAAAACTGAGGAAACCATATAGCTTCTTATGTCAACATCCCAAAGAATGACATCATTTTTCTTAAAGGGATAGATCAGCCAAAAATGTGACATTCTCCCATCATTCAAATATTTTCATGTCAGTCATTTTAAACCTGTATAACTTTCATGGAACACAAAATGAGAAACTTAAGCATTTACTGGTCATTTTTCATTAAATTACAAAGAATGAGAAGTGGAGCCTATCATAAAAATTGTTTATATGGAAATCTTCTGAAATCCTATGATATAGCTGTGTGTGAGGAATAGACAAAAATGTTATCTCATTTGTTTTTCACCAATAGTCTTAACATAGACGACCAATCAGTTTAGCCGTACTGAAGAACTGGATCAGATTGATTAGTTCAGATTAGTTTTATGAACCAAATAAACAGATTCAATTAATTTTGTTGATGAATAGACATGAAATTTTATTATTTCGCTCGTTATTCACTGATAATCTTAACAAAGAGAACTAGTCAACTGAGTAGAACTTGAGAACTGATTCATTCTAATTGGTCTAGTGAACAAATAAAACTGATTTATTGAAAAGATCCAACTCAAGAATAATTTGCTCATAAATAGACTGAAACCTAATCTTTTCACTTCTTGTTCATTGACAGTCCTAACATAAACAAACAGTCAAGTTGAGTTGAGAACTGTGATTGGTTCAAAATTTTGGAAAGTAAATAAATATTAAAATATATTATTATAATATTTAATATATTAAAATATATTCACGAATCAGGCATCGTCATTTCATCATGATATCATCACTTACAGTAAACTGAAGCTGTTTCTCACAAAGCTATTGCATGGCTTCAGAAAATGCATTAGTCATATGGACCACTTTTATTAGGCTTCAGTTTTCTTTTTAAAGCTTGAAAGCTCCGGTTACCATTCATTTTAACAGCATGGAAAGAAATTGCTGGTACATTCTTCAGTACACTTTTTCCATGGAGGAAGGAAAGTTACACAGGTTTGGAAAGCCCTGAGAGGGAGAGTGAAATCGTGACCGAAATTTCATTTTTTGGGTGAACTCTCTCTTTAAGGGTGCAAATAGGTTTGGAAATGTCAATCAATATATGAAAAAAGCCAACATATACAGTTCAGCCAAGCTTGTGAGTATTTCAATGTTATTTAATTTACTTAAACTGTCTGTCCAGATTAATACATTTGTATGTTAGTTTAACATATTTTCTCTGTTTATCCTAAATGCCAGTTTCTATTACACTGACCCCTGTTGCACTTTCTTCTCACCAAATAGTTTACCCTTGCCTGCCATGCCTCTAAAGGGAATATTCTGTCACAATAAGTCAGGTTCTTATATTGCATCTAATGGCTAAACATTCCTCTATGATTTCCACACAAGACCTAGTTTCCAGTTTCACTCTCAGTAGCCTTAGTTGCACAAACTTGTCTTTGTTACCCTTCTTCCTCTCATTAGAGTAGCCCCCATTACAACACTGCCACTCTGGCAAATGTGAATGTTGTGTCTCACCACCAGATTCCACACACTCACGTGACATGTATTTTTTCACAGACCAGTGCGACAAGCTATACAGTGCAACTATTGCCCTTCATTTATTTCCAGATAACAGCTTTCCTTACACTCCATTCAAATCAAACAAAAATATGAGCCAGGTTGCCATGCGCACGGATCAGATAGCCAGAGAGACGTTACCTATAAAGTGAGGGACACACATTGTACACAGTGCAATTCAGCGTGTAGTTGTATAGTATTCATCTTTGACCCATCATGCATAAAACATCAACTCAATTAACTGTGTGTGTTGGTGTGAGGCTCATTAAGCCTTCTATTCCCTAATGTGGCCTAACATAAATGCACCCTGACAGGTGTCAAAAGATCAGTAGAACAGAAAACCCAATTTTTCTGCTGCTCTGGTGGACCGTAAAATCACAGGAAACCAAACAATCCGCGTGTACCCTCGTTTGAGAATTCAGGGTATTTTTCCTCAAAATAGCTTGTCGCTAAATGTAATGATGTCGAGAGGTCATCCAATACATTTCCCATCCAGGATGAATTTCCCCAAAGCAGTTTTACACATTTCGCTGGTATTTACCAGATTAAAACTAGAACTAGAGACAGGGGCGAACTTAACCAATAGGCGAGGTAAGCTCTTTGCACGCATTCTAAGCTGTTTTGACTGAACAGATTTAGACTAGAACTATATATAATAAATATAGAACTAGTTATAGTAAATAATAGTTATAGCTATAATGAGAGAGAGAGCTAGCGAGCAAAATAAGGGTTAGGCGTAAAAGAGCATATAGTTATTGTGTTGGTGCCCAGTACCTGAAATTTGCTTAGGGCCCCCAAATCACTAAGTCCGCCCCTGACTAGAGATGGAAATGGAAATGTTGACAGAGGTTCTGGATTGTTCTGACACTGATGGCAGGCTGGCAGGTATGCCACTGAGATGATTGCAAGGCATCATGGAGAGACTTGATTGGAAAAGTGGGAAATCGACCTCTTACTCCTGCTGTGAAGATCATGCTGTGACCCACAATGTGATCATAATACAGATGAAATTAAGAATACAAATGGCAAGTGAATTGGAAGAATAACCTATTGTTAACAGGCCATCTTCAGACTACCATTGAAAAGCTGTGCTGCAAATATTTAATATAATATAATGGAACTATCACAAGCAGCGTAACTATAATTATACACTCAGTTATATTATATATAGTAAGTACCTTAATGTATTCACGTATAAATCAATTTCTTCGGTGGATAAGCGATTTAATGTATCAAATTAATGCGAGTCACTTAGCATCATAAGGTCAGTTTTCCTGAGCATTAAAAACAGCCCCTGCTCACATTCATGGATTTTTATGGCAACCTGACCATAAACTAAAAACATTTCTCATTTTACATTTCTCCAACTTAGAAATACAAAAATAACCTCACGTACCATTGCCAAAACCATCGAAGATTGCTACAATTTGACATGAAACTAGTATTTAGCCTAAACTTTATTATTTTAGGTGACATTAAGAGCTGTGTATTGATTCTCATGGACCGCTATCATGCAAATGATGGGTTACAAACAGCGGCATATGTTGTTGAAAAAAATATATTAGAGGCTTAAAACAAACATCAACTTACCTCTAAGAAAATGACAGAGCTGATATGTGCCCCCAATTTGTCAGCTGTAGCCTTGGTCCGTCGGGTCCTGAAGAAGGAGTGCCCTCACAAAACTTTCAACATTTTCGCTGCATGATAAAACTAACAGAAGCTTGCATATACAAACAAAAAAACTAAATAAGCTATGTTTACACGTACCGGTCGGTCTTGTAAACTAAAGGTTGGAATGTTGTTGTAATAAAAGCGAGGCGAAAAAGTTATAAATTGCAGAATATTCTACAGACTCCATAACATCTCAAAGGAGCACTTGAAACCTCATCATTGAGCGAGAGACCTGACACCAGACACACAGCTCCGCTCCGCAGGCAATGGACGAGACCACCACTAGACTGTAGGGGGGACTCGTGGATCTGAGAAAGGGATGTCAGTATCATATTTGAGAACATTCACATTCTAAACTCATGTTTCAAGTTGCGATATGGTTGAAGGCAAATAATTAATAATTTATGTGCACACACAGCGATCTAGTGAGAGCAAAACACTGTGCTACTCTTTGGACGAGTCCGTACACATCGAAGTAGAGCAGACTGCAATATACTGTAAAAAAGAACAGTTCGCTAGCGGGAAAGAAAGCGCGTACTTGTCTGCAGCTGGATACTGTTGCATCCCACCCTTACCCCCCCCCCCCCCAATTCTCTTGTAAAACTTGCTTTTTGTCTTTAAAAGATTTTCTCTTTTCTTGATTACAAGAATTTCATATCTAAAACATAGGAAGCCTAATAGCTAAAATGTAAGTATAGGCTATTTCCAGATAGGGTTAGTTAAATAATGAGGCTATTTATCTAACCTAATAAAACCAAGAAGAAGAAAAAAAACACAGGTTCATGTTAAATAAGTTTTGTTGAAAATAAAGTAGGCCTACTAGTGGCAAATTTTTACTTTTTCTTTTATTTATTTATTTTACTCAATATTCAATCACTGCCACCTTAGTAGCCTACCTAATGACGCAATTTGCCCCACATAACATCAACCTGTATTAAATATGTATTTATATTTTAATATTCAGTTCTGATGTCTTACATATTTTAATAGCTCAAATTGACCATCTGAATAACATTCTTTCTCACGGTTCCAAAATTATGTTTATGTTTTACAAAATTTTAGCGCTCATAGGTTTGAGATGGAAAACTCTGATGGAAATATGTTCGACATCTCCACCAAGGGGCAGCAGATGTTGTCTTGTAATTTCTCTTGTAGCCAAAAGTGTACACAGCTTGTCATAGGCCTATTTCAATATTAGCCAACTGTATATTCCTGTATATGTAAAAACAGTCTATTTTTTTTCATTCAACAATCTGATCCAAAACAGTTGTTATCCAAACAATTATGCAATTTATGTCCTCTCCTAAAATTCATGTTGTGGTTATGAAATGCAATGTGATTCATACTTCATTGATAAGGGCTTGTTGACCTAAAAGACCATTTCATCTATTTTTTTTATTATTTTAAAAACAACCCATCTTTCCAGAACAGAAAAAAACACTAATGATCTCTGATCTATGATTGTACAAATGACCTTTGCTCTAGTTATGGAATAAGAAGATGTAATTGCATGAATCAGCTATGAGTCTACGCAATTAAAACTTCTTTTATGTTTTATAATATTTGTTTTTATATGCATTTAGATTTCTCAGCTGAATGGACCCCAGACTCATAAACTACCTCCCATGTTTAAACATGATTCTTGAGAATGAGAGACCATGATGGCACTGAGCTCAAAAACAAACAGCTAATGTTGACAGATATAAATGTACCTCAGACACACCGGGGCAATGGACTTTATGGTCACTCCATGGAAGCGTGCTGATATTTCCATACCATTTTGACTTCAGACTTCTTTTCTGCTGAAAAACAGTTTGCATAAAGTGAAATACAGCAAAATTATACAAAGTAGATTAAACATGAAGTTATCTATCTATCTATCTATCTATCTATCTATCTATCTATCTATCTATCTATCTATCTATCTATCTATCTATCTATCTATCTGTCTGTCTGTTTGTCTGTCTGTCTGTCTGTCTGTCTGACTATCATTAATGAAATATTAAAGACTGGAAGCAAATCAGTATAATATCTATAATGAGTTGAATTTGTCATATTACACAAACCAATTAGTAATGCAAACTATTAAAAAACTGTGAAATCTTTTATTGAGAATTTAGTTTTTTTTTATTAATTAAAAAATAAACAAAACAAATGCGCCACATCTTCATGTGGTGGCATGAAAATCATACCACTCAGTGTTCTGCATTGTAAAGTCCAACTTTAATATTTAATTTTAGGATCTGATGTGAAGTTTAACTACAAAACAAACAGTACATGCTGGTTGTTGGGGTTGAGATTATTGATTTTTGTCTGTTGATTTGGCATAAAATCAACCACCCATTAGATCAGCACCAATCAGATTGCAAGGAAATGTCTCCTTTCTCAAACATACCTTTTTGTAAAATCTTTGCATTATTGGTACATAATGTTATGTATAAATTATTATGAAAAGTAAGATTTTGTTTAATTTTGTCAAATATACAATGTTGTTCAAAAGAAGTAAAATCTAAATGCAAGTCAGTTTTTATCAGGTTTGCCATTAACTCTATATAATGGCTGGATAAGGCTGGAATTAGTTTTAAACTAATAAACAACATTAATGCTCTTAAAAATAGAAAACAAAATACTGAAAAAGAGAAATTCGTACCATCTATGGTACTTGCACAGTTTAAATGCACAAAACCACATTTTTCCTTAAATCATGATAGTATGGAAGCAGTGTTGGGTGTCACATGTGTTAGACATGCCATGCATGTGAGTGAATTACACATATCTATTGCACAGCATAATCCACCATATTAAGCAATTCCCACTCTCATTATGAGGTCGCATAGAATGCCCTGCTGACTGAATGTTATGAACTAAACCAAAGTATCTACATTGAGATTGAATGGTTACAAGCATCTTTGCAATACAACAACAGCAACAACGTTTATTCATTGAACACATTTAAACACAACCGAGGTTGACCAAAGTGCTTTACAAAGAATAAAACACAAATAAAATAAGAGTAACAAGGAAATCAAACAAAATTAAATCAACAAAGTACATTAAAAAACCCAGAAAACATTCTAAGGAATGTTATAAGCCAGGGTGAAAAAATCTGTGTTTAGATAAGATTTAAAAATACTAATAGATGGCACACGTCTGATAAAGGGAGGAAGGCTATTCCAATGCTTACGTCCGGCAGTAGCGAAGGTGCGATTACCACGATTTATAAATTTAACTCTAGGGACTACGAGTAGGCCAAGGTCACATGATCTCAAGGTTCTAGACAGGGTATACGGAAGCAACAAATCTGTTAAGTATTGAGGAGCCAGATTATTGAGGGTTTTGTAATCAAATAATACAATTTTAAAATCAATCCTATACTTGACAGGAAGCTGGTGTAGGAACATTAAAATAGGCGTAATATGCTCATATTTTCGTTTCCCGTCAAGCAGTCTAGCGTTCTGAACTAACTGAAGATGAGAAATTGAAGACTGAGAAATACCAGACTACAAAGAGTTACAATAATCAAGCCGCGATGTTGTAAAGGCATGGATAGCTGTTTCAAGATTTTTCCTAGATAGGAAGGGCTTAACTTTACTGAGAAGGTGAAGTTGATAAAAACATGACTTAACTACAGCTGAAATCTGTTTATCAAACTTTAAACTGGAGTCAAATAAAATGCCCAAGTTCCTGGCACACTGTGTATTACATGGAGTAAGGAAACCAAGATCAAAATTAAAAGCAACATTTTCCCTAGGACCAAACAAAATAATTTCTGATTTGTTTTCGTTCAGGTGTAAAAACATAGCTTGAAAGCCATAGCTTAAGTTTGTTAAGGCAATCTAACAATGGTTGAAGAGAATACTTATTATTACGCTGTGGGGGAAGATAAAGCTTGGTATCATCAGCATATAGATGAAAGGAGACACCATATTGTTTTAAAAATGGAGGCCAAGGGGAGCAAATACATTGTATAAATACATATACAATACAAATACATTTACTGTGTTGAGCCTTGCTGCGTTTGGTCTCATGCTTTATCGCATATCTTGTCAGTGTCTGCACTTGCTTGGCCATTTTTTGTGATACACAGGAAAGTGGGTTCAAGCGCCAGCAGAAGGCAGTGTAAAGACCATCGACTCTACCATGCGACTCCACCGGGCTGGGACACCGGCAAAGGATATAAGTATCGACTTTTAATTATCCTCATTCCTACTACTTGTTTCACTTCTGTTTTAGTTTATATAACCTATTCTTACTATGTGTTTCCAGATCAATACTATCACTACCACTCGCAAACCACGCATCACACACTGTAGACAGCACAATCCTATCAACCTGCGCACTTTGCCTATGTCTGCTAATACATTACTTTCTTTTTCTATTGGTCTCTGGAATTGTCAGTCTGCTGTCAACAAAGCATATTTCATTACACCCATTACTAGTCATTCAAGGTTAAACTTCATAGCCCTGACAGAGACCTGGATTAAACCAGAGGACAATGTTACACCTGCAGCATTCTCCAATAATTTCTCCTTTTCCCACATCCCCCGCTTGACTGGAAGAGGTGGAGGTACTGGTCTGCTCATCTCTAATAATTGGAAATGTACTCCTTTACCATCTCTGAGTATCAAAAGCTCTTTTGAATCACATTCGGTTACTATTACCTACCCTCTAAAAATCCATTTTGTAGTTGTTTATCGTCCTCCAGGATCACTAGGTAACTTTGTGGAAGAATTAGATTCATTGCTCTCAACCTTTCCTGAGGATGGTACTCCCTTAGTCTTACTTGGAGACTTCAACATCCACCTAGATAAACCTCAGGCTGCAGACT
The DNA here is from genome assembly GCF_936440315.1 of Barbus barbus. Taxonomy (NCBI): domain Eukaryota; kingdom Metazoa; phylum Chordata; class Actinopteri; order Cypriniformes; family Cyprinidae; genus Barbus; species Barbus barbus. Next base: position 20,427,735 of record NC_136742.1, read on the forward strand.
TCCACACTCTGCTTGCCTCTTTTGATCTCAAGAGAGTGCTAACTACGGCTACTCACAAATCAGGCAACCAACTAGACGTTATTTACACACGACACTGCTCCACTGATCATGTGCTGGTTACTCCACTGCACACCTCAGATCACTTTCTCCTCACTCTTAACCTCAACATGATTCCTGACACATCACGTACCCCTCCACATGTCACTTTTCGGCGTAACTTGCGTTCACTCTCACCCTCCCGGCTATCTGCTATGGTTTCATCTTCGCTTCCTCCCCCTAAACAGTTATCCTCTCTTGATACTAACAGTGCTACTGATACTTTCTGTTCCACTCTGGCGTCTTGTTTAGATACTTTCTGCCCCTTATCTTCCAAGCCAGCCCGTACCACCCCTTCTGCCCCTTGGCTATCTGATGTTCTCCAAAAACATTGTTCTAATCTCAGGGCTGCGGAAAGGGTATGGCGCAAATCACAAAATCCTACTGACCTTAATTTATATCTTCATCATCTCTAACAGCTGACGACTTTGTCACATTCTTCATTAATAAAATTACAAACCTCACTAAACAATTTTCCACACCACAATCTATCAAACACATCTTACCAGCAAACATACACTCGTTCACATCCTTCTCTCCACTCTCTCAGGCAGACGTCTCTAAACTCATCCTTTCCAGTCATCCTACTACCTGTCCGCTTGATCCTATTCCATCTCATCTCCTTGAAGCCATTTCTCCTTCAGTTGTACCTGCACTCACTCACATCGTTAACACATCCCTTCACACTGGAATTTTTCCCTCAGCATTTAAACAGGCTCGTATAACTCCACTTCTTAAATAACCCGCTCTTAACCCAACTCTTTTAGGGAACTATAGACCGGTTTCCCTTCTTCCTTTCATTGCAAAAACACTTGAACGAGTTGTGTTCAACCAAGTCTCTGTCTTTCTCACACAGAACAATCTCCTGGACAGTAACCAATCTGGCTTCAGAAGTGGACATTCAACCGAAACTGCCTTGCTTTCTGTTGTTGAAGCCCTAAGACTTGCAAGAGCGGCTTCCAAATCTTCATTACGTATCTTTCTGGATCTGTTTGCTGCTTTTGATACGGTCAACCATCAGATCCTCTTGTCAACCCTATTGAGAAAGGGCATCTCAGGAACCGCACTCCAGTGGTTTGAGTCTTACCTCTCTGATAGGTCCTTCAAAGTATCTTGGAGAGGTGAGGTATCCAAGTCGCAACATCTAGCTACTGGGGTGCCTCGGGGCTCAGTTCTTGGACCACTTCTCATTTCTGTCTACATGGCATCACTAGGTTCTGTCATTCAGAAACATGGCTTTTCATATCAATGCTATGCTGATGACACACAACTCTACCTCTCATTCCATCCTGATGATCCGACGATAGCTGCTCGCATCTCAGCGTGTCTAACAGACATTTCTTGCTGGATGATGAACCATCACCTTCAACTCAACCTAGCTAAGACAGAACTGCTTGTAGTTTCAGCTAACCCATCGCTTCATCACAATCTCACCTTCCAGTTAGGCTCATCTACAATTACTCCTTCAAAAACAGCCAGAAACCTTGGAGTTGTGATTGATGATAAGCTGAATTTCTCAGACCACATTGCTAAAACTGCCCGGTCCTGCAAATTTGCATTACATAATATTATGAAGATCAGGCCCTTTCTCTCGGAACATGCAACACAACTCCTTGTTCAGGCTCTTGTTCTGTCCAGACTTGACTTTTGCAATGCTCTCTTGGCAGGTCTTCCAGCCAATTCTATTAAACCTCTACAATTAATCCAAAATGTCGCTGCAAGATTAATCTTTAAAGAGCCGAAAATAATGCACGTCACGCCTCTGTTCATCAATTTGCACTGGCTACCAATAGCTGCTCGCATTAAATTCAAGGCATTAATGTTTGCCACCACTGGCTCTGCACCCCTTTACCTAAATTCATTACTTCAGAATTATGTGTCCTCTAGAAGCTTGCGTTCTTTAAGTGAACAACGCAATATTGTGCCATCCCAAAAACACACAAAATCACTTTCACAGACTTTTTCATTAACTCTTCCCATTTGGTGGAATGACCTGGCCAACTCAATCCGAGCAGCCGAATCCTTACCCATCTTCAAGAAACGGCTAAAAACTCATCTGTTCCATCTTTACTTGACCCTCTAACTCTAGCACTCTCTATTCTAATTTTATTTTATCTATATGTCTTTTTATAAAAAATAAATAAATAAAATAATAATAATTATCTGTACTGCGTTAGGCTAACCAAGACTTGTAATAGCACTTGCACATTGTTGCTCTTTTGTTGGTTTTAATTGCTTCTTATGTCCCTATTTGAACAATAAAACACTTATTAGAAAAATAAGAACAAAACCACTGTAAAACCATACCACGAAGTCCTACACAAGACTCCAGGCATGACAGAATGTTGTGGTTGATTAAGTCAAATGCAGCACTTAAGTCTAAGAGGACAAGAGCCATGGGTTTCCCTGAAACTGTCGTGAGAAATATGTCATTTAAGACTCTTAACAGAGCCGATTCAGTGCTATGTAGAGCTTTAAAACCTGATTGAAAGACTTCATTAATGGAGTTTTCTGACAAGAAAGACTGTAGTTGAGCCAGTACAACTTTCTCCATAATCTTTGAAATAAAAGGAAGATTTGAGATGGGCCGAAAATTGGAAAGATATGTAGGATCGAAGTTCGCTTTTTTAAGATATCCAATAGGCAGCCTGGAACAGTACCATTTATATTTATTAATTACTGATAACAGACTTGGGCCAACTGCATTAATAATTTAAGAAAAAACGGAGGAGCTATATCTTGTGGACATGATGTGAGCTTGAGATGATCCACAATTTCCTTACAGGAGTGCAAGTTGAGTGGTTCAAACACAGACCATGTGGAGGAGTATAAAGGAGCATCAAACAAAGTATAACCAGTACGAGACCTAATAGAGGTCTAATAGCTATAACCTTGCTTGTGAAAAACTTTCCAAAACTCTCACAAAGGAAAACAGAGGGCTCAGGGAAGAGTTTGACAGGGGGATTTAAAGCAGAGTCAATGGTGGACACAAGATTTATGCCGGGTTTTAGTGATCAGATCAGAGAAGTATTTGCACTTAGCAGCCTTAGCTGCCCTTTGGAACATGGTAAGATAATTTAAAATAGTTTTAAAATCTAGAAAAATAAGATTCACTATATCAGTCACCATTGTCATACTGCAACTGAAATTCACGTATCTAGTATCTAGACAACAGAAGTGTTTCAAATTTAGTTTAATTAAAAGACTCTGACTGCAGTAAAATATGGCAGGACAGGACACAATATCATTGAGGACTTCAAGCACAGACATATTTTGTTCAGTAAGAAGATCCATAGCATTATCTACTCGAAAATGTAAGAAACTTGCCTCCTAAAACAAAAGATAAGTTCATCAATGTAAGAACGAAGGTTGGATCCAACTCAAATGTCCTGATCACAAAGTCCATGCAGCATGTAAATTAACGTGTGAACGTGAATGTGTCTCCTAAAAATGTATATGCATGCTATCATGAAGTCTAGTGGGCTTCCCTGCCAATATCCAGCAATATCCATCAACTTCGCACAGCCATTGAAGAGGAGTGGACAACCTGATCGACTCTATGTGAAGGAGATGTGTTGCACTGCATGAGGAAAATGGTGGTCACACCAGATACTGACTGATTTTCGGACCCCCCTGGACCCCCCCAATACAGTAAAACTGCACATTTTAGAGTGGCCTTTTATTGTGGCCAGCCTAAGGCACACCTGTGCAATAATCATGCTGTCTAATCAGCATCTTGATATGCCACACATGTGATGTGGATGGATTATATCTGCAAAGGAGAAGTGCTCACTAACACAGATTTATACAGATTTGTGAACAATATTTGAGAGAAATAGGCCTTTTGTGTACATAGAAAAAGTCTTAGATCTTTCAGTTCAGCTCATGAGAAATGGGGGCAAAAACATAAGTGTTGCGTTTATAATTTTGTTCAGTGTAGATTTGTCATGACAGCAACAGTTACTCACAATCAGAGTACGGGACCGGTCTGATTTTGAATGGAGGGAGGTGCGGATTTTTTAAAAGTCGGAGCGTCGTGGTTTTCACTCGCTCCGAGAGCGCTCCACTGCCGCTCCATCACGAGCACAATTCATGCCAACGGCCCGTAATATAACTGCATATTCAGCAAGAATTCACATGTTAAACATATTTAGCTAGCTTGATAGAGAAGGATCACTCAAATCAGAAAGAATGTGAAGGCTGATAGTTCTCAGTGAATTTGTTTGTTCCTTTTAGATACTGAATATTTTGAAAGCATGATTTAAACAAGTAGCTATACAACACTTATTCACATGCAATTGCTCTCTCAATACAATTATTATCTTTCAGTGCTACTTCTGTATCCGATTTCGAATGAGCAGAAATCTGTAAGAAATGCATCGATCCGTAGCCAAAATAACTGACGAAAACGTACTATTTTCATCACAAACTAAACTTGCACTGCAAAAAGCAGCAATTATACCTTTTAAAGCTGACAACCATGTGATAGGAAAAAAAGTTTGCACACTAGTGTTCCAATAAGCCACTTTGAAACTCTCTTGTTATTTTATTTTTTAATAAACGTTATGAACAGAACTGTGATATTTCAAACATACTGAAATACTTTAGACAAGGAGCAAAGGCCGAGCGGTGTTTCTGGTATCAGTGAGCGAGGAGTGGAGCGGGAGCGGGAAATAGTGAACGGAGCTGGAGCGGAGTGATTATTAAATGTGTGGAGGGGAAATTGTTACTGCACCACTCCGCTCACATACTCTGCCGGACACCGCCACAAATGTGGCATTTTGATAAGTGAAAGTGAAGTGACATACGGCCAAGTATGGTGACCCATACTCAGAATTCGTCCAAAGTGCACACACACCCGGAGCAGTGGGCAGCCATTTATGCTGTGGAGCCCAGGGAGCAGTTGGGCGTTTGGTGCCTTACTCAAGGGCACCTCAGTCGTGGTATTGATGGCGCTCTCTGTACATTTACTCCCCCCACCTACAATTCCTGCCGGCCCAAGACTCGAACTCGCAACCTTTGGGTTACGAGTCCGACTCTCTAACCATTAAGCCACGACTTCCCTAATGACTGTCCTACTACAGGATTTAAACACAGAGTAACAGCTCACTACCACTTACAAAAGACACTGTAACAGTCTGTCAGGCAATTCTAGTTGCATTTTTTATCAATTGATTTCTTAAATTATCCTTTGACTATGTTTTGGCCTGCCATGTAGTGGCAAAAATTTTTTTGGCCCAATGCCAAACTTACTTGCCGACCCCTGATATACAGTATATGAGTCTGTGCTGCCGTTATTGCACAATATATGGCATGTCAGAACTGTTCAAGCTCAAAACCTTATCGGAAACTGCCTGTAATCAGAGTGTGTTGATAAAGTTGTGTACTGCAAACCTCAAATGCTTCTGAGGCAATACACTGTACATTCTGTACAAATACTTTGCATTTTGTGTTTTTACTCCAGCAATGCAAGCACGGTACTGCTGATTTAGCATTTACTACACGATAGACCAATACAACAGTCCCAAATGATTACAATTATAAATTGAATAAAGAAAATACTTAATGTTATAATTATTATTATTTTGTATTATATTGTATTATTATCATCAATATTAATAATAATTAATATCAATATATACCTTAATAAAATCAATGACAAAGTCACCCATGTAAACTTTCACAAAAGGGCATTTATTTGTGGTCTATTTGATTAGATAGCAGTTATCTTGCAGTAGATGCGCAACTGTCTGTGTTTGATAATGTCATTTCAAATCTTTTTTGTACAGTATATTGTAATAAGGTTAGGGTCACACATTTATCTATCAGCTAAGAATGATGTCTGGCACAGAGACCTGACTGATAAAAGTGTGTGTAGAATTAATATTCATGTTAATGCAGGAATGAGCATATCAGTGTCTGTGTGCGTGCTTGCATACATGCCTCTATGTATGGATATGTGCAATATAATGTACCACTCACATCAGCAAAACTTCAAGGTTTCACTATACATTGGTGATTGATGATAACAGTAATCTGGGTTAACAAATTGATGATTCATGACTGTTTTAAAGGTCTCTGATCAAGAGTAATGCTGAAATAAAATAAAATTCCCTATTCACATATTATATAAAAGAATGTTTAACACAATTGTTAAAGGTCCTTTTAATTTCCTCAGATCTATAATCAGAAAAACATATCTTCATGCAACAGTATTTTAACCAAAATTTAAATTTAAAATATATAAATATATTCTGAAAATAGCGAAAGAGCCAAAATAAACCAACACAAGTACAATATAAAATTATATTCAGTACACTGAGAATTTTTTTTATAAAATCATAGATAAACTTATGTTTTGAGAGAAAATTACCAGTACATTTTTTGTTGAGTTAAATTTCCTTCAACCCTTAAACAGAACATGAAGCAATGTGTAAATTATAATACAGATTCAACACTTTATACAAAATTACATGGTACATTGAGCCCTAATTTTTACAGGCTTCCTTAGAGTAGATATATTATGTAGATCAAAGCATTATACGGATTAAAAGTAGCCTAAGAAAGTCCTAAAAGAACATTTCTACAGGAAAAAGAGTGGATTCTACAGGAAACATCAGGATTCCAGTGTGGCATAGTGGCATAAGCCATGTAATGCAAAGGAATAGTTTGTGCAGACAGGGACATTAGTCAGCTTTTATTTTATTTTATTTTATTTAGTTTTGTAAAAGCACTATGAGAAAGAAATTAAATCAGTCCACTTCTCTTCTCTTCATCTTATGTAAGATAGAAAAGACAAGTCTGTCAATATCTGAACCTTGATATGTCAGTGGACTTTTAAACAAGTATTCATGATAAAACAAGGCTGCTGTGCTCTCCTTTTCCAACTAAAAGACTGGCCAAAACAGCACATTTTTATACAAACTCTTAGCTGCCTTAGAGAAAATGGAATCTTCTCAGGGTTAGGATTAGGGTTGAGCCTTGACTGGAGACTCTTAGACAGTGCATGATTATAGTTCCAGGTCATAGAAAACATAGACTACAAGACAAACTTAATATAAATCAATGACAATATGATCAGTGCAACACATTAGTTCATACAATTTCTCTTTTTTTATTGTGCACACTTAACAGACATATTCAAATACACAGGTTAAAGATTCATGTGGCTGCTGGCCTCTACAGATTGAGTGTCTTGCTCAATGCTTTGAATGAGGATAGCATGTCTCTTTTGAAGAGGAGACATAATCTTTCTTGACTGTTATAGTTCTGTTTAAGTAATCAATAACAAACATTACAGGGAAAATCCTGCATAGTGTTCTATATCACAATAGCTGGTGATGCTTATAAGGATGTTCAGAAACCAATTCTAGAACATTCTGCTTGAATAGCTTTCCATAAATCAAAAAATAAATGCCTTTGATTAATAACTTTCTGTGTATCAAAGAAGACTTGCCAGGACAAAGGTGATTGGTATTAACTCAACAACACAAAATAAGCGGTTAGTGGATAAAGTAAATGGGACAAAAGGGTTTAATAATTTATTCCAGTATCAGTTTAGTCATGTCTGATTGGCAATACCCTTGGCAAATGAAGTCAAAATAAAATGCAGTCAAACAAATATGTCGGTTCCAAGATTAGTTAAATGACCTCATCTGGTTTGGTCCATAATGTTCTACTTTGCAACATCATAAGAAGGCATAAAAGAAAGACAGGCTTCCTGTCATCACATAATATCACAAGAGGAGCCAGAAGGAAGTTGTCGCGATGTCACCAATATAAAAGGTTGGTTAAAATATATATATAAAAAAAAAAAAAAAAAAAATTCTGAATATACATAAAACTATATATAAAAAGTAGTTAAATAAAAACAATTGTATCTGTATATCATTAAACATATAGGTTACATGGATGACAGGAATAAACGAAAAAGGGAATAAATCCACAAATTAACAGATCAAGCAAACCAAGTGAAAAAGCATTTTTCATTTTCTCTCCATTTGAAATACCATTGACATTACATGAAATAGTTGCCTTTGTCCTGCCACAGAGGCAGAAGATATGAACTTTGGAGTGGAGACTTTACTTTTTGCAGCTGCCATCTCTCCTCCCATTCCTGCAGGACCTGCCTTAATATATAAAGCCATTAATAGCAGTAATACAGCAGATCGCATCTGAATACGCAAGAGTCTGAAGGAAAGAGCTTAACTGAACCCATTATGTGGGACACTAAGCTCTGCCTTTTGCTGCTTCTAAGTGGAATAGTCTTGACAAGTAAGTACTACTAAGGATTTAATAGAAACATTTCTGACTGTTGTTGGTTTTATATTAAAAAAATATGTATGTATATATTTTAATTATTTTGTTTTCATGTTTCTGTTCTAGTAGTAGTCACTTGTTTTTAAAAAGTTTAAAATATTAATTTTTTTATAATATATTTTTTATTGTATTACATATTACTGGTAAACATAAGAATATAAAATGTTAAAGATGATAAAATTAAGTGAAATCATCTATGTTGTCATCATGTATTTACTAGTTATGTTTTGGCATTATATTTTAATTTCACCAATTGTTTTTTTTTAAGAATAACATTGAAATGTATTATATGGTAATGTTTGATATTGTCTGTATAATACTCGTTGTTTTTTCATCTTAGATGCTCAAGATGAGGAATTACCATGCCTTTGTAAGCGCTAAGTATAATTTTATCGTTTCTATTATAATTCTATTTTTTAAAGAAAATTTAAATTGTAAATAAAAATCCATATGGTATTTATTATCTAATGGTATTTATCAAATAAGAAAGCATCCTTCTTTAAGTTGTGTTACAGTAATAGTAAAATTTGTTAATTTTTATAATTTCTCTCTTCAGAAAAGCAATCTAAAGCTGTAGAAAAGAGTCATGTATGAGTGTCCTTGATACTTAAGATGTGATTTTTGCACCCCTAGTGGCCAAAAGGTACAAGAGCTTCCACAAGTATGAATACACCTACGAAACAGAGTCCCTAAATGCCCTGAATGGAGCAATCAATGGCCCCAAAGCAAGATGCAAGGTATAAATGTCAACTGCGTGTACATTACATTTTTTTCTTCCTAAAACTTGAAATTTCATTCATATATTCTTTAAAAAAAAAAAAAAAAACAGGTTGAAATTGAGGTCCCACGTACATGCAGCTACATCGTACGCACAACGGGGTGCGAATTGAGTGAGGTGACTGATGTTGATGCAGAGGGAAAGCCTATCTTTGGGCCATCTGCTGGTGCAGACGCTTTCAAGGCAGCCATGGAGAAGTATGCTTCTCACCCAACAATATACACATATACACACACAACAGAATGATATAACAGAGTTATTTTGAGCAGATTAGAAAAAAACATATTAAACACCTACCCTGATCTTAATTCTCAGGAACCCACTGAAGTTCACCGCTGAGGGATACGATGACATCAAGTTGTTTCCTGAGGATGATGAACCAGTCAATATTTTGAACATCAAGAGAGGTCTAATCTCTGCTCTTGCAGTGCCTGTGCTGGAGGAGGACAGAAACAGGAGAATGGTCAGTCATTAACTCTAAAACGTCGCAAAAAGTTTACATTTGTTAAAAGGTTGATATACAGTGGGTACGGAAAGTATTCAGACCCCCTTAAATTTTTCACTCTTTGTTATATTGCACCCATTTGCTAAAATCATTTAAGTTCATTTTTTTTTCCTCATTAATGTACACACAGCACCCCATATTGACAGAAAAACACAGAATTGTTGACATTTTTGCAGATTTATTAAAAAAGAAAAACTGAAATATCACATGGTCCTAAGTATTCAGACCCTTTGCTCAGTATTTAGTAGAAGCACCCTTTTGATCTAATACAGCCATGAGTCTTTTTGAGAAAGATGCAACAAGTTTTTCACACCTGGATTTGGGGATCCTCTGCCATTCCTCCTTGCAGATCCTCTCCAGTTCTGTCAGGTTGGATGGTAAACGTTGATGGACAGCCATTTTTAGGTCTCTCCAGAGATGCTCAATTGGCTTTAAGTCAGGGCTCTGGCTGGGCCATTCAAGAACAGTCACGGAGTTGTTGTGAAGCCACTCCTTCGTTATTTTAGCTGTGTGCTTAGGGTAATTGTCTTGTTGGAAGGTAAACCTTCGGCCCAGTCTGAGGTCCTGAGCACTCGTCCAGGATATCCCTGTACTTGGCCGCATTCATCTTTCCCTCGATTGCAACCAGTTGTCCTGTCCCTGCAGCTGAAAAACACCCCCACAGCATGATGCTGCCACCACCATGCTTCACTGTTGGGACTGTATTGGACAGGTGATGAGCAGTGCCTGGTTTTCTCCACACATACCGCTTAGAATTAAGGCCAAAAAGTTCTATCGAGGTCTCATCAGACCAGAAAATCTTCAGGTGTTTTTTAGCAAACTCCATGCGGGCTTTCATGTGTCTTGCACTGAGGAGAGGCTTCCGTCGGGCCACTCTGCCATAAAGCCCTGACTGGTGGAGGGCTGCAGTGATGGTTGACTTTCTACAACTTTCTCCCATCTCCCGACTGCATCTCTGGAGCTCAGCCACAGTGATCTTTGGGTTCTTCTTTACCTCTCTCACCAAGGCTCTTCTCCCCCGATAGCTCAGTTTGGCCGGACGGCCAGCTCTAATAATAATAATTAATTACATTTATATAGCGCTTTTCTGCTTTTCTAAGCACTCAAAGCGCTCTACATTGTGAGGGGTGGTGTCTCCTCGTCCCTAAGAAGGGTTCTGGTCGTCCCAAACGTCATCCATTTAAGGATTATGGAGGCCACTGTGCTCTTAGGAATCTTAAGTGCAGCATATTTTTTTTGTAACCTTGGCCAGATCTGTGCCTTGCCACAATTCTGTCTCTGAGCTCTTCAGGCAGTTCCTTTGACCTCATGATTCTCATTTGCTCTGACATGCACTGTGAGCTGTAATGTCTTATATAGATAGGTGTGTGGCTTTCCTAATCAAGTCCAGTCAGTATAATCAAACACAGCTGGACTCAAATGAAGATGTAGAACCATCTCAAGGATGATCCGAAGTAATTGACAGCACCTGAGTTAAATATATGAGTGTCACAGCAAAGGGTCTGAATACTTAGGACCATGTGATATTTCAGGTTTTCTTTTTTAATAAATCTGCAAAAATGTCAATAATTCTGTGTTTTTCTGTCAATATGGGGTGCTGTGTGTACATTAATGAGGAAAAAAAATGAACTTAAATGATTTTAGCAAATGGCTGTAATATAACAAAGAGTGAAAAATTTAAGGGGGTCTGAATACTTTCCGTACCCACTGTATATTGATTAATCCATCATGAATTATTTTCCAAATCCAGCCCACTATCTACGGTATGTGCAAGACAGGCTACACAGTGAACGCCAGAGAGAACATTGCCACCGATGTCACCCTCAACAGAGACCTGTCTAAATGTGACAATTTCAGGCCGGTCAGGGACCACACCAGTCCCCTGGCCCTTATCACAGGCTTGGTAAGTCGACCCATCTTTGAATAAGACAACAAATAACTGTGTGCTGGATACCTGATGGCTTCAATAATGTTTGAACTTGCTTGTCTTTTCGTCACACAGCACTATCCACTTACTCAGCTCATCACAAGCAGCCAAACCTGCAACTACAAGTTTGATAATGCACAGAAACATATGACCTCTGCTTCATGCACTGAAAACCACATGCTTTTGCCTTTTTCTTACAAGTGAGTTCATTGACAGCTATATGGGTTTTTACTTTAGACTGACCGTTTCGTTTATTGATCTGCTAATTCATTCTGATTATAAACAGAGGACAGTACGGAGCTACTAATGTAGGAAAACAAGTCTTGACTCTGGTGGGAGTGTCTGTACACAATGACAGAATCTTTGAGCATGGTAAGCAATCATTCAGACACTTAAATTAACATGCGTTTGCAGTAATTGCGTTTTAATTCATGCGGTTTTCTTGTTTACCCACCTCTAGATGTAGCCAACATGAAGACCCTGCACCTTGATAGAAGCATTGACTCAGTCCATCCAATTAAGGATAAAGAGGTCATGCTGTCTGTTCTACGGGAATTGGCTGGCCTTTCTGAGACCAACAATGGACACAACAGAGCCCACCTAGCTCACAAGCTCATCGCTACAATCCGCAAAATGAATTCTGAAAGCCTGAGCGCTGCTCTACCGGAGGCCCTGGAGATTTCTCGCTCCCTGGTGTATCAGGCATTGTTCCAGTGTGGCACACCAGAATGCACTAGCTCCATCTTGCAGGTTCTCAGGACCTTTGACCGTTCCTCTTTAGAGATTGATGCTGCAGTGTATGCAATGGGAATGGTTCCCAACCCATCCAGAGACCTTGTTGAGGAAATGCTGAAGATGGCCAAGTATAAGGACAGCAAACCCATCTACTATGCTCTCAGCAGTGCTGTCAGGAGGTGAGAAAACCGGCACAACTCAACTGTAGTCGTGGTATTTGATCTATAAGTGAATTTGAATGTTTATTTACCTGTCTTATCCAAGGCTCTATGAAGCTGAAGGAAGTGTCACCCCTGAGATTCAGGGAGTCGCTGAGTACGCCCTTGAACAGATTGGTGACTGCACAGGCGACCAGGAACATGTATACCTGACCCTGAGGGTATGTTCAACCTATTCCATTACTCATGCTTCACCAAGTTAAAAATAACAGCTGATATGTGGATACTGAAATCTGTATATGAAATCTCTAAGGTCATTGGAAACATGGCTGCTGCCGTCGGAGCCGCAAGCCCTGCTCTGAAATCAGCGATTATCCAATGTGTAAACCAACCTTCTGCATCCCCTGAGGTCCAGCAAGCTGCTATTCAAGCTTTTAGACTCACTTCTGTCCCTGATGAGGTAAACAAGATATATTACCTAATTGAAAGACTACTAGAATTTTATATAAATCTAAAATATTTACAATAATTGTATGTTTAGCTAACATAAACTTGCTATTTCTAACAGGGAAGAGAGGTGCTGATGAACGTAATTTTCGATGGAGCCGCTCCCATACAGAAGCGCGTTGCTGCATATCTCATTGTGATGAGGGACCCTCAGCCCTCTGAACTGGCTCAGCTGGTTGCTGCTCTGCCTAAAATTGAAAACTGTCAGGCTATGAGCTTTGTTAACTCACATATCAGCAACATCCTGACCTCCACAGCATCTGAGACTAAGGAGTTAGTAGAAGTCTTCATACATTTTAACATCTTAAGTTAAAAACAGTATCTAATTTTTCTTCTGCTTCTCAGACTTAGAGAGAAGATTCTCAATGCCCTCCAAGGCAATGAGATCAGAACTTCCACAGATCCAACAAAGTACTCACGCAATTACAAGATTGGCTCTCTAGAGGGAAATGTGATCTTCGAGTCTGAAGAACTTCTGCCCAATGAAGTCATCCTGGAGATGACCCTGAATGCTTTTGGATATGACGTAGACATGTTTGAGGTACAAGAGTAGTCTACGTTTTTAAATCTTCTCCTTTTGATTTTCTTTGGTTTTAAATTTATATTTCATTATTTTTTGTTCTTACAGATCGGGCTGAATGGCAAGGGACTGGAACCCACTGTTGATGCCTTAATCGGTATTGATGGATTCTTCCGTGACACCATGCAGAAGACAATTAACTATGCAGCTGATAAAGTGCCCAGGGTCAATGACATTATACAGAGCATGTTCCCAACCTTATGGGATAACATAAAAATGCAACAGGTCATTTACATTTTAAAATTTTGCAACATTTATAGCATTTTCTTTGGTTTGGTTTATCATTACTCACATACCTTTCTCATTCTAGGCTCCTCAAAGCATTGTCAAGGAAATAATGGATAATGTTAACAAGCTCATCCAGAAACTGAAGGTTCAGGATAACCCAGAGGCTATGATCTACCTGAGGCTTCTGGGTGCTGAAATGGGCTATCTCAAAACCAAGGATATGGAAGGCATGGCCAACTCTGCTGCTTTGCTGACTAATAGACTCTTAAATATGTTCCCTGTTGATGTAAGTGAACTGCTTTATTAGTGCTTAGCAAATCTGCTTAACAAATAAAACACCATAATAATGAAAAAGGATCATGGTTGAAATAAATTTACAGTTTCCTCTTAAGTTGAAATGTACCGAGTGAATGATTTGAACAAATTAGTGATTTGTTTTACAGTTCATAAGGAACCTTTACTCAAGTGTCAACAACAACCTTTTCCTTCACTACGTCTTCATGGACAATGAGTTTTATCTACCCACTGGTACTGGAGTTCCATTAAGAGTTGCCCTGTCTGGTACTTTTGCTCCAGGAGTGAAAGGAGGACTGAAAATTGCCGCTGATATGGTATGGGTCCAGCCCTTTTCACATTGTGATCAGTAACTAGGGTTTTACTGAGCTATACCAGATTATTTAACCTATTTCTTTGTCTTTTCACACAGAGCGAAATGGCTTTCATGCCATCTGTTGGAGTGGAGTTTGTGACTGAGGTTGGAGCTCTCTTACCTGACTATGTTGAGTCTGGCCTGGAGATGCATACTAACATCTACCATGAGAGCGGTCTTAAAGTAAAGGTTTCTGTAACCAAAAAGCAGGTCAAACTGACCTTTCCCACACCCCAAGCTCCAACAAAACTCATCAGTGTGACGTAAGATGTTACTGTTAACACAAAATGCAATCATGATAAACAAAAAAATAAATAAATAATGTAATACTGCTCTACAAATACATTACAGAAATTCTGCATTTTATTTTCTCTGCACAGTAACTCCTTGTTCTCAGTGACTGGTCCTGAAACAAAGACTATCCCTCCGATGATGGAACATGTCAAAGCACAGAAATGCACTCCTTTCTTCCCTGGTTTTAAGTACTGCAGTGCCCTGCAATATTCAAATGCATTTTCCAGTGATGCCTCTCCCTATTTCCCCTTGACTGGAGACAGCAAGTAAGGAAAATACTGGTTTATTAATTTGTTTGTTTTCTTGCTTTTTTGAGTCTCAAAATTTGAACACAGACCTGTGTCTTTAGATTTGCCATTGAGATCCACCCCACTGGTGAGGTTTCTGCATACACAGCTACTGTCGACCATGTTTATGAAGACAAAGTTGACACGGTGACTTTAGGTCTGAAGGCAGAAGGTAAAACATTGCTTCACAAAAGAATCCCTTATGATCTCTACACATTTTCATCTATTAACTAGCAACTGAAATGTTGCTCTTTTTCCATATAATAGGAGCTTCATTTGAGGGCACAGCAAAACTGATGTTCGACAGACAGAAATACAGTGTCTCAGCTGATCTCCAAATTCCTGATTATGACCTTGAAGCTGGAATTCGAGTTCATTCTGTTGAACGCAGCACTCAGAGCAGGGCCACACATTCCATTCAGCTTGACTTCATTAACAAGAATATACCTGAGGCATCTCTTGTTGCCCTTGCTAAGTATTCACATGTCTATATTAAATATGTTCTAACAATAATAATATATTTTTAATAATTACACATTGTACAAATAAACTCATGGGTTTAGTATGTCCTTCCTTCTCTAGGACAGAGTCAATGAAGGATGCCATGCTGCAGGTTCAGCTGCTCATTCCTCATTTTCAGACTGATGCTAAAGTAACTGCGCAACTGAAACATGCTGAGGGTCTTACAGTAGAGCTTGAAAGTGACCTTAGGCTCCCGGAGACAACTTCCTCTATTCAGAAAGTCATTTTGAAATATGGTATAATAATTTTTTTTTTTTTATATTTTAATTTTAGATTATTATTTTTATTATGGTTTTTGCAGACATGAACAAACAATAACAGACAAACAGACCCTTCATATAACAACAATCTGTGCAGTGTGTAAAATGAAGTACAAAAATCAGACAAAAAAGTAGTAGTAGTATGGCGGTATACAAGACCAACATATCATACCAAAAATAATTACAATCCAATCTAAAATAAAATAATACATCATTGGTCCTTGTAGCTCAACAGAAAAGTAAAAACTGGTTCCCACATTTTGTCAAATTTTTCAGAGTTCCCAGAGATGGTATATCTGATTCTTTCAAGATGTAAAGTAGAAGTAAGTCCAGTTAACCAGTCAGAAAAGAGAGGCCTAACATTTTTCTTCCACAAAAGCAAAATAACTTTCTTAGCTACAATCATACCATATTGGATGGGTAACCGTACCTTCAGGCTGAGAGACTCAAGCAAATCTGACCAACCAAGAATTGCTATCATTGGGTCGGGGAGTAAAACACAGTTATAGACCTTGGCAAAGAACTGGAATATTTCTATCCAAAAATTCTGAATTTGTACACAGAACCAGAAAAGATGTGCCAGGGTCTTATATTTTAATTTTAACTGTACTTCCTTAAATTCAACTTCAACTAAAATTCAGCAAATTAACTAGAAGTCCTCTGCTATATTAATAAATTTTCATGTACTTTTTAGATGCTGAGAAGATTGAGGCTGAGGTCACTTCTGATGTCAGCACTGAGATTCACAACATTATTCCTTTGGATGCCATCAAAGCCACAGTCAGTGACCTGCTTGATCAGAAGATTGGTACATCTGATATGAAGATCCGTGATGTCTTTATACAGTCAGTTGAGGTAAATTCAAAATAAATCATTTATTCCCCAAACCCATAAATTCATACAAGTAAGCAAAACATAAAGATACAGATAAAATGAGAATATAACACATATTCAATAATTATCTAGGCCTCAGATAGCTACCTGAAACAATTAGCTGCCGACATCCCATATGTCCAGGGCTTTAGGATTCCTGCCCTCCCAGAATTTACTGTCCCTGAGAAGCTTTTCCTGAATGCGTGAGTGAATTAAAAATATAACAATACATTTTAAAATGCAGAAACATGAAACATATCTATAACGTTACACATTCTAATTAATGTTAAGTACATTCATGCAAAAAAAAAAATTTTTTTAACAGTGAGGGTTCTGTTAAATACAAGTTTGGCCAGAATTATTATACCATCTCCATTCCCATTCCTCTTGGTGGGAAATCTTCTGGAGATTTCAACTTCCCTGCTGCCCTGACCACACCAAAACTGGTAGTACCTCAGCTTGGCCTGGAAGTTGCTTCCATTAGCATTCCTCTTCCAGAGGTCTTTGTTCCTGAGAGTCTGTCTGTGTCAGTACCTCACACGATAAAAGCAGAGATGTCCAGCAAGCTAAGCAGCAACTTCTACAACATGGAGGCAACAGCTTCTGCTGGCAGGGAACTTGGTGACAAACCAAGCTATTCTGCCAAGATTGAAGCCACTGGAACTAGCCCAGTGGATCTCCTCTCCTTCAAAGTGGAAGGTACTTGTATATTTGTTTGCATCTATATTCTTAACACATAGCACATTTTTGTAATCTGTAATTAATTACTTATTACTTAAATGTTATTATGTTTATGTTTAGGATCTGCTTTAGTGGAAGAAACACCTGGGGAATCTCTGAGGGCTGAGATGAAATCCTCTTTTGATCACAAGCTAATTGAAGCCAGCGTTAATTATGTTGAGGAAGTGACAACTGCTGAAAAAATTAAATTTAAGTCAAGCAGCAAGATTGAGGCAAACAGTCCCTTGGGTCTGAAGATTTCACTGGAACACACAGGCCAGGTTGGAGTCAATGAGGATGAGATCTCTGGAGACGGAAACCTGATGGGATCCATCAAGGCTGGTCCTCTGAATGGTGACGTTGCTCTCAGTCAGTCACTTATCGTATTCCCATTTAAGCCAGAAGTGAAAATCAATTCCTCTCTGAAAGTAGACTCTGACCTTTTCCAAGCAGAGAACACAATTGAAGTGGCGCTTGCCAATGGAGAGTTCTCTGTTTATTCAAAAACAACTGCATTTGAGAACAATCTGATACATGATGCTGAAGTTACCTATAAAGGGTCTCTACTTGCTCTGAAGTCAGATACAACGACAAAGGTTCTCAGTCTAAACATCCGAAATGTAGCTGAGGCTAGTGCTAGTCCTGATTTGGTCAACATTAAGATTGACACTAATGCTGACACTTCTGCTGGGGATGAAAACCGTGTCCTTTCCCAGTTTATAGCAACATTGGATGCAAATGGGCTGGATGTAAAAGGTGATGCCTCCGCAAATCTGATTGAACACACAGCTTCCCACAAGTGCAGCCTATCCCTGACCAGGGATGGCCTGACCATGAGTGGCACAACCTCACTGGAAAGCCCTCTCATTCCTTTGACGCTTGAGAACAAATTCAACGGTGACCTTGACACATCAAAGCTTTCCTTGTCATCTGAGACGAAGGGCAAATTTATTGAAATGCTAATTAAAAATACAAATTCTCTTTCTGCATCCTTGTCCTCGCTAGCTTTCAACTCCATAACGGATCTTGATGGCGATGTTGTATCTTATAATCATGACATCTCCATTCAGATTGAACCATATAGTGCTTCAGCGGCAATCAAAAATAACCTGGATATTCTGGATATCACTCTAGTTAATGATGCCCAGTTTAAGGCACTTCCATACACAGCTGACCTCAGTGGCTTTTGGAAGCTTTCCTCTGGTGCAGATGAGCTGAAGCACACATATGATATCAGATATGAAGATCTGGTTGTCACTGCCAAGTGTGGTACGACTGGAAAACTCATGGGATCTCATATGAGACACAACACAGAAATCGAGGTTGCTGGACTTTCAGTCACATTCGGCAGTGATGCACTTTTAAACTCACAGTACCTACGCTTCAATGGTAACTTTCATGCCACTGCTGTTCCCTTCAGATTCAACATTGACGCCATGGCCAATACAGATGGTGATTTGTATCTATATGGAAAACAAAGCGCACAAGTTTACACTAAATTTCTTTTGAAGGCAGAACCACTTGCTTTTGCACACTCACACGAATGCAGAGTCTCAACAACTCACAATTTGGACAACGGTCTATCAATTGAAACCAACCTTGACAATAAGATTGATACTGTGCTGACACCATCTGAGCAGCAGGCCACAGTGAGAGTAAAATCTAAGGTTAACAACCATTTGTTCAACCAAGATGTGAGTGCTTACAACAACCCTGAAAGACTTGGAGTAGAATTGTCTGGATCCATCATCACAAATCTCTTCAATAGAATCGACTCTGACAACCAAGACCACTTTTTCTCAGCCTTCCTAAAATACGATAAAAATACTAACAGCCGTGTCTTTAGCCTGCCATTTATTCAACATTTTCCTTTGGACCTGCAACACATCAAACTTACAATTTTAAGGATAGCTGAGGCCATGCAGTATTATATCAACCATGAAGACATTATTGCTGAGATTCAGAACCTGGCTAAGTACATTAGTGATTCTGTCAATGAGCTAAATCTGGAGAGGAAAATCATCAAGATGAGCGAAGACCTGATTTCTGTTTATGAGAAGTATGGATTTACTCTGGATGACCTGGAGGCTGCTCTGATGAATCTAAAACCTGTTTTGTTGAAGCTAGTCACTGAACTGGACACTCGTGTAGAAGAAATAGAAAGAATTGTGAGAGAAATTATTGCAAGTGGCACACTATCTGACAGTGCAATACAGAGACTAACAGAAGAACTGAATGCATTCAATGAGAAATATGACATCAGAGGCATAGTTCTTGCTGTCATTGAGGCTACTGAAAATTTAATTGAGCAGATTGATGTAACGAGACCGAAGGGCAGCGGCAGTGCACTTTTGCGAGATCTTGAGGCACAATATGCTATTAAATCCACACTGGAGAAGATTTTGAGTGAACTGAAGCAGTTTGTTGCAAACTTTGACCAAGGAAAGTTCATTGAGGATGTGAAGAACTTCGTTACCTCGGCCAACTTCAAAGACTATGCAGACAATTTGGTGGCTCAAATCCCTACAGAGGAAATCCGCAAGACTGCTGAAAAAGCAAAACAAGTGCTTTCTGTACTGGGAGGGAAGCTGAATGCCATCTACAGCAATGTGAGAGAAATCCTGGTGAAATCTGGGGTTGACAAGAAGATTGAAGCAACTCTGAAAAAGGTTGTTGAACTTATTAAGAAGTTCAATATTGAAGAAACTGTAAAGGTTCTTGCTGGCACTTTGAAATATATTCTGACCCCCATCACAGAGCTGCTGAATAAGGCCATGACCTACTTGAAAACAACAGAGGTAAAGGAAATCATTGAGCATTTAAACAACTGCATTAATCAATGCATCAGATATGTTAGATCATTTGACTACAATGCATTTGTGGATGAAGCCAACCAGAAAGTCAAGGAGTTGATAAATGATCTTTACACCATGAGTTTGTCACTTGAGATCCGGCAAAAGCTCAATGCAATCAGAGAATTTGTCAATTATGCTCTGTCATCTCTCACTGCTTGCCTTGAGGAGCTGAAAACAATCAAAGTTGCAGATGTGGTCAAAAACCTGAAGGACATTGTTGATAGTGCAGTCTACATTGACACTGAGGCGCTTGTAGAGAACATCAGAAAGAGAATTACAGACATGGATATCAGAGAAGAAATCATGCGGCAAGTGAGTGGTATCTACACGAAGGTAATAGCCATTGCAACAGATGCATGCAGTGTTGTTATGGAAATAATCCAAACCATCCTTAAAGATCAGGCGATTGTCAATGAGATGAGGCAATTCTGTGATGGAGTCAAGACAGCACTAAAAACAGTTGAATTTGAGATCCCATCTATCACTTTCCCACTCACAAACCTTGTTGTACCCTCCATAAAAATAAGTTTAGAAAAGCTTCAGGAATTCAGCCTCCCTTCTACACTGATTGACCTTCCAGAGTTTACCATTCTGCAATATTACACCGTGCCACCAATCAGAATAGAGTATGATGATATCAGGCAGGGACTATTAGACCTATTAAACTTCATTGCCAATTATGAAATGCCACCTGTTGAGGCCATCTTTGGCGACCTAAGAATTATCTACCTGCCAGAAATCTCTGCCATCACACTGCAGGAGATCAGTTTTCCAGAGATCCCCCTCCCTGAAATTCCTAAATACTTTCCGGATCACAAATTCCCAGACCTGCAGATCCCAGAATTCACTCTCCCTGCAATCCCTAGTGAGGTCATGATGCCGTGCTTCGGAAAGCTGTATGGTGAGGTTAGGGTTACCATTCCAATTTTCAACATGAGAACTACCATGGAATTCTTAAACTCTACTGAAAGTGCAGAAACACCTCAATTCATTGGGCACATTACCTCACATGGATCATCTGAATATGACATTCTTAAATACAGCTTGGATTCCACAGCTCGGATTGCCATCCCTAAGATGAGTCGTGTGATTGTTTCTGAAACCCTGAAGATCACTCACAGTGTCCTAGCAGTTGAACATCAATCCTCAGTGTCACTCTACGGCTTCTCGGCCCAGGCTGTGTCCAAGAGCAATGTGAAGATAGCTATCGCCTCCCTTAGTGCTAACATTGATAACATGGCCTTCTTTGCACTGGAGGATGGAATGTCTGCAAATATTAAAACACAATACACCGACAAGGTAAGAATTCCTGCTCTCTCATGGAACAGTGACCATTCCTACACTAATGAGATCACTCTTAAGCAGGATGGCTTAAAAATCGTTCTGACTATGACAGAAGAAGCCAAGGGCCAAATATATGTAAAGGACGAGTCTGATGATATCACCATCAAGGGTATCTCAAGTATAATTATAACTCCAACAACAGCCATGCTAACCATGTCTACAGATGCCGATAGTGGATCTTTCAAGTTTAACGAGAAAATAAAGGCTGAAGGTGTTGCCCTGAAGTATATCGACTTTAATGCCCTTATTGAAGTAAATTATGATACAGGAGAAAATTACTTGCTGAATGCTTCTGGAAAGGTTGATCTCAGAGAAATGAAGTTAGTGACGAAGGCAACCTATGACACAAAGTTTGTTGGATTGCTCAGTGGTACGTTGTCCAGTGCCTTCAACTTATTAGTGCATCCCTTTGAGGTGGTCCTTGATTTCCAAAATAAGGCTAATACTAAACTCAGCTTCAAAGACCCTCTGACTGCCAAGATTGATCTCCAGAATGATTATGCTGTTATCCTAAATACTGACATGCAGAAGTTTAGCACTGTTGCACTTGTTCGTTTCAACCAGTACAAATACAGTCACAACTTTACAGTTGCCAACAATAGAGATGAGGCTGGCATTTACACTGCAGTAAATGGAGAGGCCAATTTGGAATTCCTGACTGTCCCATTCAGTATCCCACCTATCCAGTTCGAAGGATTAATTATGACTGTTGAGACTCCAGAAATCAGCAACATCAACTTATATGAACATACTGGCCTTAAGCATTTGTTGACCAACTTTGACCAGGCTATTGATGTAGATGCAAAGATTGTCTACCAGAAGAGCAAAGCTGCACCCATTTTTGATCTTGGTCTCATTAACGTCCATCCTCTAGGTGATTTAATCTCTGAGGTGTCATTCAAGTCCTCTATATTCAGCCTTAATGCTAATGCTGGTATCTATGGGAAAGATAACCCTGTAATTCGATTTGGAGCAATTACTGCCTCTGAGTTTGAGGGACTGAAGACCAAACTTGAAGGAACCAGCAGTCTGAGCACCAAAAGTGGATTCAAATTAGCCAATTCTGTGGTCCTGGAAAATCGCCACATTGAAGGAACCCATGAAAGCACTGTAACTATAAACCCAGATGACTTTGAAGTTGTACTGTCTGTGACCACAAATGCAAACATGAACCTACCGATTCTTACAGCTAAAGCCAACCATCAATTTACTGCTGACAACAAGGCCCATCCAAAAGCTGATTCAACTTTTAAGACAGAGTACACATTTGACGTTCCCATTATTAAGTTTGTTGGTAAGGGAAATGCTGAAAACATCTTAAAAGGGGAAGGAACTCTTACGTTTATCTCTGCTGAGACTATCTTAAAGGGTACCATTGATGGAACATTCCTAGATAGTGGTATTGTAAAGGGAGCTCTGAATTATGATGAATCCATCTATCTGAATGGCAACAGTTTGCGATATGCTCTTAAGACTTTTGCCAATGGCAACCTGAATTATAGAGATCTCAAGGTAGCATTTGATGTGGATGAAAACCTGTCTGTGGAAACAGCTATGGAACATGTTTACGCTATGTTGAAGTTTTCTTCCAAGAATGAAGCAAATATTGGAGGTTTTAACACAAAGGGAGATCATACTGGCCAGGCTACAGTTGATCTGGAGCTTCTAAAGTCACTGATGGCTGATATGAAAATGGACTTGTCTCAATCAAGCACCTTTGGTGACCTTAAGATCTCTGAGATGATGTTGGTGGAGCTTAGTGTACCCAAGCAGAAAATTGACTACACCTCAAAGATCGTCTCTCCAGTATACACCACAGATGTTGTTGCAAAATTAGATGGTAGTGCCCCAGTTTACAAGACTGTTCTCAAGGCTACAGCCACTTCACCAGTTGTGCTCCTGGAGTACAGTCTTGACAGTAAGTATCTGCAAAGACATAAATACAAATACATATAGTTCATTCAATGGTACTAATGTTTACTAAGAGTAAATTACAATATTTGTTCTCAGTGTGCTTTACTGATTTGTGCTTTCACACTAAACAGGCTCCATGAGTACTACAATGGAGAATGGTGCCCTTGTTGCAGGAGCAAATGCTGTACTTACACATGCTGACTTTACAATGGACATCAGCAATGTTCTTCGTATGGGGTAAAAAAACACTACTGACTTTTTTTTTATTTAGTTATAAATAAAATTTTTGTATTAGGCTTACAAGTGGTTTAGATTATAACCAATTCTGTGTGTAAATCGTAATTGCTAAACTCACTTATGAATTTTTGTTTAGTGATCCTAGCCATACCCTGAATGTGGACATCACCAGCCCAACATTCACCGATGTAAACTTTCGCTATGCTGCTCGAAGCGATGGCGTAAGTGCCTCAGTTTCCACACCAACAACTGGCCACCTTGGCTTCCAGCTTCAAGGAAAGATTCCATCTGAGATGAATGCGAGGATCTATAGCCGTTATGCTGTAAGTGACATTTCTTACATTACTCCTCCAAACTGAGCTATAAAATCTATGCTAACAACTTTTGTTTCTATATTGAATTGCTTTTTCTGCAGTCTGCACCAGGAGATGATGTTGAAATTCTGAACATCAGAGTACCAAAGGGAGATGAAAAAGTACTGTTGGTCAGCTACAATATACCAGCCACACGAGATTTGGCCCAAGGATTTATGGAGAGGCTACCAGTTATCTCAAACCATGTTGAAGGATTTGCTGAAAAATATGGCATCACTGACGCACTAAAAAGACTGTTTAATATTCTTGATGAAGTTGAAATTATTTTAAGAGATGCTACTGTCTGGCCTAGCCAAGAGCTTAGTGAGCTGTCTAAACTTTTCAGAAATGTAGTTGTTTCATCCCAAAAGACCATCCAGGTCCTGCTCGATGCTGCCATCAACTTCCTGAGAGAGACCAAATACAAACTGCCTGGAATGGATGAGGCTTCACTGGCTGAAATCTTCTCAAAAATCAGATTTATGATTGCGGAAATGCTGGAGAAACTCTCTAACAATCTGGAGATATATTTCACGCCCATCTTGGAGAACGTCAGCACAGTTGAAATGACATTTCCTTCTGGAAAGGTCATGACTGTAGCCAAGGTGCAAGAAAATGTGAGAAGTACCCTGAGAAGTCATCTAGCTATGATAGTAGATGTGATGAAGCAAACAAATGGTCTTGATGTGTTTCTTGAGAGACTAGGACAGACCCTACGAGAGGTGGTCGATAAAGCACAAGAATTTGTAGACAGCATTAAATCCGATGTCTTAGAAGTTGTTGCTGCTCCCCTTAACACTTTCTACAAGAAGTTGCTGCAGAGCTTCAATGACTTGAGTGCAGCATTTATCTTCTTAGTTTTGATTCCTTTAGGTGAATTATATAACATCATTTTGACCAATTGGGAGGAATTTATTAATGCAAATGATGGAATACAGCAAATTGAGCTTCCTTTGCCTTTTTTCCAGTAAGCTGGTCACTTTGAACAAACATTGAATGAAATAAACACTACCATCTTTTGGAAAGAGCATTCTTAAATGGGCATTCAAGCCAATGGACACTTAACTGAAGTGTAATACCAATATGTATATAAAGCAATCACTGATGCCATAAATGTCTCATTATTATGCTGTTGTATTGTTCTATTTGTATAGGCTAAATGATAATTCAAAAACTAACCTTGGTACAAAAATGTCAATTGTGACATATAGTTTCATCCTTGTTCTGTATCTGATATTAATGGCATGATGGATGAGGCTAAATAAAGAACTTTTATTATGCAATTTCATGCATCTTTTTATTTTGTTCCTCCAAAGATGATTGCCTGTTGATCTGGACAGTTTAGCAATATGCTTGAATATGATTATGAGCAGAAACACACATTTCTTTCTCAGCAACATATATTGGACAATACTGAAAGTTACATGCCAACTGTCAAAACATTTCTCATACTAGTAAGTATGGATTAGTTATATAATATATTGTATAATGGTGGATTTAATAATACCGCAAAACCTGCATTTCAAAATACTACCTCTCTCAGTACAGCAGCAGGAAGTCACTTAGATATTTCAGAACAATTATTTTGCTAAAGCGTGCAAAATTTACCTAAAGGTTTGTTAATTGTCAAAGCATTTTTACTGTCATATTTTTGTCTACAGCATAAATGAAACAAAGTCATACCTCAGATGTAAGTTTTAAATTTTGTCATATTTTGAACCACCCACCTTTTATTTCATATTTGACTGTTCTACACATTAACTTCAATGCGATGCGGCCTGCAACATTTGAGATAGTTTTCTTTATTTATACAGAAAAGACCCATCTCCAGTATACAGTAGCTTTACTCTGCTCCCTTGTGGTGAACACACTGAATTGTTTACACAGTGAACAAATACCCATATACAAATAGAATAGAGAATATGAAATAAGTAATGCAATTATAATACTAGCTGTATAGACCTACCAATCACAATTTAAACACTGTTGATACTCATGTTTGTGCATTCTTGTTTTTATCACATTTAGTGCGCAACCAGGTGGTTGTGGATGTTGGGATGGTATTTTATTTGTAAATTTTCAATAAATCATCTGAAAATAAAATCCCTCTGGATCCTTCTGTTCTAAAAAAAAAACATTTGGCCAATTTCTGTCTTACCTTTCATTTCAAAGGTTTTGGAGAAAATTAGCTAGATCAGCTTCAATGTTTTCTGAGAAGTAATCGTATTTAGGAGTTTTTAAATCTGGTTTTAAGTCTGCTCACAGCAGACTGCCCTCTGTACTCTTGAGAGTGTTAAATGATATTTATCTCTCTACTGATTCTGGAGACTCTGTGATTCTTATACCGTAGACCACTCCAAACTATTATCTATCTTGGGTAGGTCTAAAAGCAACGATTCTTAAATGGTTTCAGTCATACCTGTCTTACAAAAAGTTTTTAGTGGAGCTGGGTAATTTTACCTCTTCCCCTGCACCTTTGACAAGGCTCTTTTTTCTCTCTACATGCTCCCTCTGTGTTCTATTCTAAGGTAACATGGTGTGTCTTTTCATTTCTATGCGGACAATACTCAAATCTATATCTACCAATCAAAAGAAACAATTCCGCAGCAATTACTTCTCTTCTGCAATGCTTAGGGGAGTTGGACAGATTATCCATTTTTAGCCAGACTTCTTCTAAAGTGTCGCAAACATGAACATATCACTCCAATTCTGAGATCTCTGCACTGGTTGCCGGTTCGTATAGACTGTAAATTGTACTCTTTGTATACGAATCTCTTCATAATCTAGCAACTGTCTACCTCTCTGAACTCCTTCATCTATACATTCTAGAAGCCTAAGATCCTGCGACCGTGCATTTGCGGTGGCAGGGCCACGACTATACCCTGCCTTTAGAGATTAGAATAGCCCTTTTTCTGTCCGTTTTTTAGTCCCTGCTAAAGACCTACTTGTTTTCCTTCGTGTATTGATTACTGTTATACGGTAATTTTTAAACGGGTTGTTCTTATTTTTTTGTCCGGGTTGTTTAATGTGTATGTTTTATCTTGCTCTTCTGTAAAGCACTGGTCAGCCTGGTGGCTCTTGTAAATGTGCTATACAAATAAAATGAACTTGAAAAATGTTTACTGATTCATAACAGACAAAATGTGATAGATAAAACCATATAGCCTAATTTCAAAATAACAAAAGAAATTAACTCAACCACAGCAAATTCACTTTTATGTGCCAGTTAGAATTTATAAAAATTCATAAACTTTTATAAATGTATTTTTTTTTTAGTACAATGATACAATTTTCAGGAATCATCTTATAAACCAACTAAATAATAAATGGGGTTTTTTTTTTTTTTTTACACATTTTCCTTATTTTGGCTTTGCTCCCTCAGTGTGTAACCAATACTTTGAAGTGTGAACACACCAGATGTTGAATGTTCAAGTGAAAGTTCCTCTGATGTATCTACTATATGTGTGACTGTGTTAGTACCTACCTAACCACATTGTGGATGTTGGGATGGTATTTTATTTGTAAATTTTCAATAAATCATCTGAAAATAAAATCCCTCTGGATCCTTCTGTTCTAAAAAAAAAACATTTGGCCAATTTCTGTCTTACCTTTCATTTCAAAGGTTTTGGAGAAAATTAGCTAGATCAGCTTCAATGTTTTCTGAGAAGTAATCGTATTTAGGAGTTTTTAAATCTGGTTTTAAGTCTGCTCACAGCAGACTGCCCTCTGTACTCTTGAGAGTGTTAAATGATATTTATCTCTCTACTGATTCTGGAGACTCTGTGATTCTTATACCGTAGACCACTCCAAACTATTATCTATCTTGGGTAGGTCTAAAAGCAACGATTCTTAAATGGTTTCAGTCATACCTGTCTTACAAAAAGTTTTTAGTGGAGCTGGGTAATTTTACCTCTTCCCCTGCACCTTTGACAAGGCTCTTTTTTCTCTCTACATGCTCCCTCTGTGTTCTATTCTAAGGTAACATGGTGTGTCTTTTCATTTCTATGCGGACAATACTCAAATCTATATCTACCAATCAAAAGAAACAATTCCGCAGCAATTACTTCTCTTCTGCAATGCTTAGGGGAGTTGGACAGATTATCCATTTTTAGCCAGACTTCTTCTAAAGTGTCGCAAACATGAACATATCACTCCAATTCTGAGATCTCTGCACTGGTTGCCGGTTCGTATAGACTGTAAATTGTACTCTTTGTATACGAATCTCTTCATAATCTAGCAACTGTCTACCTCTCTGAACTCCTTCATCTATACATTCTAGAAGCCTAAGATCCTGCGACCGTGCATTTGCGGTGGCAGGGCCACGACTATACCCTGCCTTTAGAGATTAGAATAGCCCTTTTTCTGTCCGTTTTTTAGTCCCTGCTAAAGACCTACTTGTTTTCCTTCGTGTATTGATTACTGTTATACGGTAATTTTTAAACGGGTTGTTCTTATTTTTTTGTCCGGGTTGTTTAATGTGTATGTTTTATCTTGCTCTTCTGTAAAGCACTGGTCAGCCTGGTGGCTCTTGTAAATGTGCTATACAAATAAAATGAACTTGAAAAATGTTTACTGATTCATAACAGACAAAATGTGATAGATAAAACCATATAGCCTAATTTCAAAATAACAAAAGAAATTAACTCAACCACAGCAAATTCACTTTTATGTGCCAGTTAGAATTTATAAAAATTCATAAACTTTTATAAATGTATTTTTTTTTTAGTACAATGATACAATTTTCAGGAATCATCTTATAAACCAACTAAATAATAAATGGGGTTTTTTTTTTTTTTTTACACATTTTCCTTATTTTGGCTTTGCTCCCTCAGTGTGTAACCAATACTTTGAAGTGTGAACACACCAGATGTTGAATGTTCAAGTGAAAGTTCCTCTGATGTATCTACTATATGTGTGACTGTGTTAGTACCTACCTAACCACATTTTGGGGACAAACTTGTACCTCTTTTCTAAAAACAGTATTAAAGGTTTATATAGATGTAGAAAGATGCCTCATGCCTTGTCAAAAGGTACAATGTATTTAATGCTTATGAATGAATTTCCTATTTCAGTGATCTAGCTATTTTAGTAATGAGTTGTCTGTGATGTCTGTATATGATTTATGTAGAACATGAAATGTCAAATGTGCACTCTACTGCGACCATGTATTTAAAAGGTTAAAATTAGGAGAGAAAAGAGGTTAGACATCTTCGCATTCAAAGACACGTGAAGAATTAGGGTCATGGTAAATCAAACAACAGTGTGTCTGTAACAGTAAAGAGAGTCATTACATTCAACTAGTTTGTTACATCAAGGTTCACATAGGCTTACTGTAAATGATACAGTATATGACTTTCCTAGAGTCATTCAGAGTAGATCCAAAACATTTTACATTTACAACTGACAGCCTCTGTCATTTCTAATTCAAAAACTGGATTTTCTTTCTTTTTTTTTTTTGAAAATCAATTTCTCTGTAGACTATTGAACATCTCCACTGCTGTTGCTCAAGAAACAATCACCAAACACACCGTGTCACAATAAATGATGTACTAGTGGTTCTAGTACATCATAACAGCTATTACAAAATTATGATGAAAATTCACAAAGTTATACTAACCTACGCTTTGAACTGGGTATTTAAAAATCAAAATACAATAGTCTAAAAAACAGTGCTAGAGAAAACACATAGAATTACGCTTGACTCAAAACCATATACTGAGATAAAACATTGTTAATCAATCATTTAGAAGATCGAAGCTAGATCACATGTGAAATCTATGACAAAGGATAGACTGATTGATTGCTTTATAGAGAATGCACTCATTGATTGAATTAACATAGGCCTGTTAGCTATGGTCAATTTGATTAACCTAATTTAACCTACTCAAGAGAATAGATAAAAAAAAATAATAATAAATATATATATATATATATATATATATATATATATTTACAAATGGTCAATTTGATTAACCTAATTTAACCTACTAAAGAGTACAGATTAAAATAATAATAATAATCTTAGGCTCAAATATATTATAGGCTACTTAAGTCTCAGAAAACTAGACAACATTTCGCGATTAAGCCTAAATCATTTATTAATACCCATCTCACGTCACGAGGATATTTCCAGGGGGCTCCACGAAGTGTCTTGTCATCTATTTATACTCTGGATAACCTGACTAGAGTTACGTAGGATGGAAGCAAAACCAAACTGGCACACTTTAGGCATACGAAGATGAAGCAATATGATTTAATTTCAGCTGCACTAGGGGCTCTTGATTCTTCGGGGTGTCGCATTACCGCATTAACGTTACGAGAACGTTTTGGTTTTAATCGTTGCTTGCCTTTTAGAGTGGAAAGTTCCCAATCGAAACCGCCCCTCCTACTAAGATCCATGATAGCAAACATGTACATATTGACAAGAGTCAACTAAGAGTCCTTCACACTCTTCAGGATCCTGCACGAGCTGAAAATGACCACCGGCGTGGAGCGACTATTCGACCACCTTGGACACTTTAAAAGGTACCCATTTGTTCCTGAAAAGTGTTTTATGGCGATCACATCAAAGCTGTACTTATGTTACTGTTACTTTGTGTCATCGTTATCGCATGAATGATGCAGATTTCTCACTATGTTGGTGGCCTTTGATAAATATGCATAGCTCGCATCAGGGACTTGCAGAAAGTTCCTCAGGGACAGGGGCTCAAATGTAAAACAGGGACAATAAAAAAAAAAAAAAAAAAAAAAAAAATATATATATATATATATATATATGTATATATATATATATATATATATATAGGTCAAAAGTTTGGATACATTACTATTTTATATTTTTGCAAGAAGTCACTTATGGTCATCAAGCCTGCATTTATTTGATCAAATATTTAATATATTTTAAAATACATTTCATGCAATTCTGATTTATAAATGTTGGAAACCTGTGATACGTTTTTTCAGGATTCTTTGATTAATAAAAAAAAAAAAAAAAAAAAAACACAGCATTTATTTAAAGTATAACAATATAAGTTGAAAAGCTTGAGGTCAGTATTTTTTTTGAAAGAAATTAGTTTTCATTCAGCAAAGATTTGCTAAATTGATAGAAACAGTGATAGTAAAGATTGGTATTATTAGAAAACATCTCTATTTTGAAAAATAAATAAAAAAATAAATTAAGCAGCACAACTGTTTCTAATATTGGTAATAAATCGGCATATTAGAATGATTTCTGAAGGATCATGCACTGAAGACTGGAGTAATGATGCTGAAAATTCAGCTTTGCATCACAGAAATAAATTATATTTTAAAGTATATTAAAATAGATTATAAAAATTAAAAATATTTATTATTAAAAATATTTCACAATATTACAGTTTTTTCTGTATTTTTGATCAAATAAATACAGGCTTGATGAGCATAAGACACTTTCATAATGCTGCATAATTATCAAAAATGGTAACATGTTAAAGTCCTTTCGGGTCACCATTTCGCCAGCCTACACTTCACACAATAGGCCTGTAGGTGGCACTTGGGCTTCATTACTATGACAGTTTCATGAAATAGTAAACGGTGCATCATACATAAATGTAAGTGTAATGTAAAAATGAATAATTTTGAAAAAGGGCAGGGGCTTGAGCCCCCAAAGCCCCCCTTCTGCACGTGCCTGGCTCGCATGCGCTCTTGTTGTAAATTTATTAGAAACATGACGTAAAAGAATAGCCTATCCAATCCTGTACAATGTAAAAAAATAAAAAATATTTTTTTTCGTAATGTTAAGTTAACAAAAAAACTGAAGGTTACCTTGCTATATCGGATATTTTATTTTAAAAAGATTAACAAGTCTTTTAAAAAATGTTTTAGAAGTAAAAAGAAAAAAGTTATGCATTGTCTTACGGAGAAGGTAACACATATAGGCTATTTTTATGAAAAATATTTCACAATATGTTAAACAGGATATCACAACTGTAAATATTCTGGAAGACTGTAAAATTCACTGACACTACAATGTAAAAATGTAAACAGACTTCAATTACCTGCCTGCCATTATTTGCAAAATATTAGTCCTTCTTCTTATAATTATTGTTTGACTTGCTTTACAGACATCAATGAATAATTTACTTAAAAATTGATATTCGATTATGTGTGCTTTCCTGTCAATAATTTAACTTCCATTTGATCCTTCTTTCCCTTCAGGTTTCAGGCATGTCTTTACTTTGCTGCTATTTTCCAGGCCATCTCTTGTGGAATACATTACCTGGCCTCAGTTTTCTTAGTTGAAACACCTAAATTTCTTTGTGACGCTCCTTCAAATATCACAGATGTTCTATATAGGAATTACTCATCGACGTCGCTGGCAGATATATGGACTCACTACAAGCCAGGTGATGGACCAGTGGTTGTACGGACAGCTGGAGGAGACCAGTGGGAACTTAGTCCTTGTTTAAAAGCACTGCGGCTTGATGCCATCGATTTTCAATATGAGTTTTTTGGGAACAAGACTGTGGAGTCATGTGGTGGCTTTGTCTATGATCACAGCGAGGTTGAGCAGAGTATCGTTACAGACTGGGACCTGGTGTGTGAGAATGAATGGCTGGCCAAGCTTGCACAGCCAACTTTTATGCTGGGAGTTTTGATTGGAGCATTGGTGTTTGGGGACGTCGCAGACAGGTAAATTGTCTGTTGCAATTGTCTCCACAACAACCACATATAAAACACATCTCAAATGTATTCAGATAAATCAATGAACAAAAGAACAGATACTTTCATCCGTGAAAATTTAATAGTTTAATATGGTATAAATTCTGTGAATAAATGTTACCCTAGGGGTTGAAATAGGCTTGCAATTAATTAAGGGGATTTATCCAGTTGTTAAGTCCAAAAATGGATTGTCAAGGTATTATTACACAGTAGTTGTTGACAGATCAATGCACATAAATCATGATTAAGGAGTGTGACAATACAAGTGAACTCTATATGCGGTAGCCACATTATACCTGAATATTTAATATGGCAAGATGGTTTACAATTGGCAAATATTTGATTCTGCAACAAGATAACTAAGAGCACTGAGAGAACTGCACAGGATGTGAGAAATGCAGACACTGCATGGCTACACATAAACAGGATATCACAGGTCCACATTCCATGAAGACAGAATTGGTCATGGTTGTATAACAGTTGAAGAGTATTATTTTGTTCTGGGAATGTTTATCCATATTACTAATTTAACAATTAAATGAATTCATGGAATCAAATAGAATGGTCAAAGGTGAAGTCATGCTGGTGTATATAAGTGAGCCATTTGTATGCAAAAAAAGAAAAAAACAAGCCGGCCCATTGGCTTGCTTTGATAATACATTTACCCTGTTTGTCCTTAAACAGCTGTTCACACATGAATATCAAATTGTAAATAGTGAATCTTTCTACCATGAACCTGCAATTGACTGAATGATACAACCAGTCTCTTTTCATGCTTCAGTTGAAATTAATATAAAGTTTATAAACCAAAAGTTTATATAAAGCTATTTGTCTATGGCTACATACATGTTTCTGTAAGTAATTGAAAACAATTATAATATGTAAATTTTTGCTTTTACTTTTTCCAGAATTGGCAGGCGCCCCATTTTGATGGCTACCAGCTTGTGCCAGTTTATTTTTGGGGTCACTGTTGCATTCACAGGGAACTACTACCTCTTTGTGTTGATGCGATTCCTTCTTGCAATGGTGAGTGGATTGGTCTATATTCTGAATATCTTAGAGCTGTCAAATTATTTAATCACGATTAATTGCATCCAAAATCAAAGCTTGTGTTTACATGATATGTGTATTAATATGTAAATACACAAACATACATGTATATATTTAAGAAATATTTATATTATATATAAATATACATTGCATATATTCTTCTTAAAGCTGCAGTCCGTAACTTTTTCGGTTAAAAAATATTTGAATATTTTTGAGCAAGTACATAACCAGCCAGTGTTCAAAACTATCTCCTTACTTTAGTCCGATTCACAATGGTAATGTTTTCTAATTTGAGTGGTACTGGTAGGATTTTGCTGGAAATTCGAGCATGCCATGGTTCTTCTTTGCATCATTACGTTACGTCTGTAAACATAAAGAAGGAGTCCCGGCTAGTAGGCTATATCGCATGCAAGGATGCTGCAGGTGGTGGATGATTTATAGCCTTTTCATACAGCAGCTGGAATAAATAAACTCATAATTTTAATGGCAGATTGTAATCCAGAAAGGATTATGTGTCAATGAAACATGTAAATGACTGAAGTTAGATTATCTTCCAGTTTTAAATGTGCATCTGATTACAGATACTTGGGATAACACAAGATTTGTATTTAAGGTACATTCATTTGCTTTTTGGGTTAAAAGAACAATTTCTTCATATGAAATTCAAATGGTCTGACAATTAGAGATTAGACTGTACAGAAATTCAAATCTACAGTTAACGCTAATGCACACTATATACACAGTTATGCAGCGCTGATGTTGTTAACATTAACAATTTGAGAACAAAGTATCACAATAATAATAATTTGCTCAGTTTGATGTGATATGAGCTAAGTGATTGTTAGATTTAATTAGCATTGGTAATGCAATTTATTGAAATGCATTTTATTCCCTCAGTTGGTCAGAACAAAGTGGCAGACATATCCGGTGAAAATTCTTCGGTCATATTTCCAAGACGTAGAATCTTTGATTCCTAAGTACACCGTTATGCACACTGGTGTGGTTACTTGACAGCCACACATTCTCCTAAAAACATTAGATTTATCTGTGCTGAGGAGCCGTGCCGATGCACAACCCACCTAAAGATGATAATTCCACAAATAACTGCAATTGCAGGTTTCAAACAGAGATGGCAACAAAGAGGCAAAACTTATGGACTGCAGCTTTAAATGTATCCATGTATGTGTGTGTATTTAAGGCTGCACAATAAATCGCATGTGATTGTCATGTGCATCTCATCAGTAAAGCCATGTCAAGCGGCATTTAGTACACAGAGCCATAGATCACTGACAAGCTAGGCAATATCGCGTTCATAATTACAGGCTCTGTGTATTAAATGCCTCTCCAGTCGAAAGCATGTGATGGAGCTTTACTAATCAAAGAATCGCTTTACTGACGAGATGCACATGACAATCACATGCGATTTATCGTGCAGCCCTACTGTTTATGTATACACACACACACACACACACACATATCATATAAACACAAACTTTTATCTTGGATGCGATTAATCGATTTGACAGCCCTAGACCATTTACAGTCATACACATACTTAATTAGGCTGTATGAGTCTCAAGTGAATACTTTGCAGTTAGTTACAATCTGAGGGCTGGTGATGTAGCTATTTAAAGATGTTTGATTAAACATTCTGGTCTTTCTCCTTTATTTTACTCACCCCTCATCACAGCTGAGAAGCTTCAGACTTCTACAGCTGAAAGAATAAAAATATGGTGAAAACTGGCAAAAAATTTAAATTAAATTGAAATACAACAAAGCAATTTAACACTTCAAAAATCAGTGAAAGGAAAGAGAAAAAATTGTCAGGAAAGCAAATCATTCATTGCCATCCTCACTGCGTCCATCTGACTCTCTCTGCTCATTAATTTTAAACATTGTTTATTTCTAATAACCCCTTTCTCTCTCTCTCTCTCTCTCTCTCTCTCTCTGTGTGTGTTGGCAGGTGTCGAGCGGGTATCTGGTTGTAGTCTTTGTGTATGTGACAGAGTTTACAGGAATTAAGGTGCGCACATGGACCTCTATGCATGTGCATGCAGCCTTTGCTGTGGGCATCATGGTAGTAGCTCTAGTGGGGTACCTTGTTCGCGTCTGGTGGATCTACCAGATCATCCTCACCCTCAGTACCTCTCCATTCTTGCTCTACTGCTGGAAGTTTCCAGAAACACCCTTCTACCTAATGGCTAAAGGCCGGTACAAGGAGGCCCAGGAGCTGCTGGACACTATGGCTTACTTTAATGGCCTGCCACCCACTCTTAAGGTAGACTCACACTGATAACACATGGAATTCTGTTCCTGCCATGAATTATACCCTTTTCAGAATATGCTTTCCTACCATGACCTTAGATTATGAGACACTAGTAGTTCCATACTTGGATTGATGAAACAGCTTTACCCAAATAAGGGGAATGGAAAGAAAAGTGACATGCAAAAATAAAGAGGTACCATGAATTGAAATGCAAATTTAAAAACGCATTAAAAAAATTGTCACAAAGCAATTGCTGCCAAATATCTGTTGCAAACATTAGCAAGGACATATTTTTCACACAGAGAAATTACTTTGATCAGTATGAAATGCTGGGAGACACTGTAAACATCATATTATAATATTCTAAGTGCTTATTTGAAAGATAAGAAGAACAGTTTTGGAAAGTCATGGATTTGGGAAAAAGTGGTCTTGTTAACAGCTTTTGTATTTTTAAAATATATCACTGACCTTAGGTGTCAGAGCTAAAGGACGAATGTGATGGAGCACTGCTGAACGACAATAAGCAGGAAGACGGAAGAGCAATGCAAGTCGAGAAGAGGCTAAGCATCCTGGACATGTTTGGAAGCTTGAAAATGGCCGGTCGCAGCACCACCTGCTGGGCTATTTGGTTCATCGGAAGCTTGGGATACTATGTCTTCAGCCTGGGATCTGTCAACCTTGGAGGAAGCCAGTATATCAATCTCTTCCTAGCTGGTAATGGACTAATGTGTGTATGTTTGCATGTGCTAGCATGTATTCTCAAGACGGTTTTGATGCTTTAAATAGAACAGGTCACCTCCTCTCACCCAAAAATCTGTCATTGTTCATTCATGTTGTACCAAATTGGAATGACTTTTTTCCATTATATAAAAGATGGCTAATTCAGAATAATGTATTGTTTGTTTTTTCCATGCACTTACAATGAATGGAGAAAGTAGCTTTTACGCATGATGGCTTTAAATGTAAAAAAAAATACAAATAAAATTGGGGTGAACTATTTCCAAAAGCAAAAATAAGTTGCTACTCCAAGAGATACAAAAACCTGCAAACACATCTAGTGTGATGCCTTGTTTTGCATTTCTGGAATTTGAGCATTTCTGCTGAGCTATATGCAGTTTAGTTTCAAAAGTATAGAAGTTAACAGCATTTAAGCTAAATATCTGTTATTTATCTGTTAGGTGCTGTTGAGGTTCCGTCATACTTGATTGGCTGCATTGCAATGGATCGGGTCGGCAGGAAGAAGACATGTGCCCCAGCTCTGCTGCTTGGTGGAGTAGCTTGCATGCTCATTATTGTGGTGCCCCAGGTATGAGATCATGTCTGTGTGAATCCATGTGATATACTATATACACATCGCGATACAGCATTACACCGTTAAAATTATAATGAAACGGAAGTAGCGGTAGATCTTTTCTTCCATATTATGCCGTAAATCTAAGTGTAATGGATTATGGAATAAAGTAGGACAGTGTCTTGGTTCTATTCATCGGTTGTTTATTGGATATTTAGATGTGGGTGTTGTACTCAACATTGAAAGCAGGTGTATGTGAGCTTTCAGGGACTGAGTTTAAATGGAATGGAATGACTTTTTTCCATTACATAAAAGATGGCTAATTCAGAATAATGAACTGTTTGTTTTTGTCATGCATTTACAATGAATGGAGAAAGTAGCTTTTATGCATGATGGCTTGTGCACTTGTCTTTAAAAACCTGAAAGCTTTAAATGTAAAAAAAAATTAAAATAAAATTGGGGTGAACTATTTCCAAAAGCAAAAATAAGTTGCTACTCCAAGAGATACAAAAATGGAATGCTCATAAAGCTCATTCTGATTAAATATCACATTTAAAAAAATTAAATGGATGAATTTTTCAAAATAATACCTTCTGTTTAACATGTTTTTATAAAAAAATAATTAATTTAAATTTCATGCCAACTTTAAAACACACACAGTAACACTGTTATATATATTTGCTATTTAGAAATCAAAACAAACCTAATTCTGAGCCTCTTATACATAGGGAAGGAACAAGGAAGCAAAAAAGGGCATTGCATTTAGTTCCCATGGCAAAGCCACAATATTTAAAAACTAGCCTTTCAAAATTGTAACAAATTGTGGAAAATATTAATCTGGGCAAACTTGTAAATTTAAGTTGGTTTGACAGGTGTAGAATCAAATTGCTTCATTATCATTACCTCTGGAAGGAACTAAGTGATTACTAAAATGAATGATTAACCTTGGCA
Organism: Barbus barbus; assembly: GCF_936440315.1. Classification (NCBI taxonomy): domain Eukaryota; kingdom Metazoa; phylum Chordata; class Actinopteri; order Cypriniformes; family Cyprinidae; genus Barbus; species Barbus barbus. Next base: position 20,466,134 of record NC_136742.1, read on the forward strand.
AGAGTGGACATGTGTTTGTGTACATGTTTGCTTTTCACATGATAACTGGGGCAGCTGTTTGCATCAGAGCCTCTTGTTCTGTTTTTGATAAACCGTTTTGCACACACTTTCTTAGTGCTTTTAACAGCAGTAATACGTACTAAATTGTATGCAATCTGGATTCATCTTCTTGATTAAGTTTTGAAGACACAAAAGTATGTATGTGAAGAGACTGGTTACGGCATACACATCCCACCTCATTTACCAAAAAAAGTGGCCATGTAATTATTGCAACAAATTACTGGCAGCTGTGTTGGTATAGCAACAAGGGTTTAAAAGCACCATCTCTTCTATTTAGAGGATTTGAATGCAGTGAAAAAGCTTGTGTAGATGATATCCCCGTTCTTCAGTTTTCTTTAGTTTAATTACTACTGTCTGGTCCTTAGACACACTCATAAGTGACATGATAGAGGTAGAGTTGAACCTCATGTGACTCTCTAGTAGGATCTTTGGTATTACAATATTTTTAAGAACTCAGGCTACTTAGGACATACAGTTCTGCCAAAAATAATATTGTTGTTCCCTTGTGTGATTGGCCAGAAAATTCACAGTGGTGCAGGTCTCAACAAGCCCCAAATATTACTGTGTGTCAAACTGACTGTCCAAATTGTCTTGCCCGAGTTTAATAATTAATAACAAGCTGTATGTTACAGATTGCTTCGATGCAAATATCCATATGGTGTTATTGCTGGTGTCACAAGATCTGTGCTCAACCATCTGGGAATGTGAATTATTTTTACATGCAAAATCTTTTGAATATGTGAGGCATGCTAGTCATGTCAGTGTGTTTTTCACTCTACATGCTGTAGTTGGTGTTAAGTGTCAACTAGACCACTTCCCTCATGGTCAATGCCAAATTTCAGTTTAACTTAAAATAAATGGCAGTTTCCTCAGTGTCATGGCAGCCTCTTGAATTATAGATCTGCAGGTGTTTCCTTGGCTTCTTGAGAGTAATACATGTACGCACACGCTCAGTTTGTCAGTTTAGCAAAGTTGTTGAATTGCTGTTGGATGAAAGGTTAAAAAGGTGAAAATATTTCAGATGCTTCTTCACTAAATGCTATGCTTACACTTAACTGAATCAGAATCAATACATACACTGCTTTTAGCCATTATCATTGCAAGAATTTGCAATAATTGTGTATGAAAAGATGAAATTTTTAGTGTCGCAAAATTTCACTTGTCGCAGGTGGCGACAAGTGACTGTCTTTATGAGCGAGTCATTGTTCCAAACACTGGCTGCATCCGAATTCCCATACTCGCAGAGTAGGTACTTGTTTTGAATAAGGAATTACTTTGCAACCAGAAAAAAAGTATTCTATAGAATCCCTTTTATGTCATTCACAAACCATGAGGCCATGGGAGAGGAAGTCCAAAGTAGGTAATCTGGGTGCTTTTCGACTACTGTTTTATAAATTTTGTGAATTTGGACATACTATTTTCACATACTGGTTACTGCCTACTATATGTAGGAAAGTATGCATATTCGGATACAGCCACTGATTCAGTCAGAAAAAAAATAAAAAAATAAAACTGTTTATGAATCAAAACGCCACTACTGTATGTTGCTCAGAGATGAAAACTGCTGCAAACATGAATTCTAATATGACTTCAGGTTACTCAGTATTACTCTATTGTTCACTGAATTGTCTAAAAGAATCAAAATTGTGCTGTTGGTCTGAATATCAACATGCTGTATTAGGAGCAACAGCCCTCTTAATACACTGATTAAAAATACAGGTCATCAAAGGGAGCAGTGTGAATGACTTCAAAGAAATGAAGGGATGTCATCTATGAAATAAATGGAGCACATTTCTTAGCCTCCAAACTACAGTGGCCCAGTAGTGCGCAACACAACTAAATCACCACAACACAATGCATAGGACTAATTTCATTGTGTTGCGGCTTGTTTCCCTTGTGTTGTGGAGATTTCGTTGTGTTGTGCACTACTGGGCCAGCGTACCAAAGAGCCTTGGTCACTGAAAGCACAGGGTAAGAAGAATGTTAGTGGGTTGATATTCCATAAGGATCACCTCACCCCTCATAACTAACTGCTGACACACTGAAATGGCCGAGTGTGGCATGAGTACAGCCATCGTTGCTCCAAAAATCTATAAATAGACCTGTCATCTAAGTGACTGTTTATACATATGGCAGCTGGCGGCTTCTGAGAGGGGGTCAAAGGGGACATGTCTTGGGGACGTTTAGACTTGTGTCTGATCCCGAATTTAAGGAAGCCCTACTATGGCCTGCTACTGGCAAACTGTCCAAACAGCTGATGGCTGAAACATTGTTGCTGATAAATATAGTTTCACTCTGTGTTTTTCTCTCTTTGTTTCAGGACATCGAGATTTTGGTTATAGTCCTGAGTATGACAGGGAAATTCGCTATCGCCATTGCATTTGGTCTGATTTACTTGTACACCTGTGAGCTTTACCCAACAATCATCAGGTATGTCTTGTTCTAATACATCCACACTAAAGACTGGAATACACTACACAATTTTTATTTTAAATCTAGACAGATTTTAAAATGATAGTTGTCATACACTTGCTGACTTTGTGAATGCACACAGAGAAAAACTGGGAATCATACACTAAACGACTGAGCATCACATCACAGATGTTCAAGTCTGAACACAACAAACAAACTCGTGCAGAAACACACTTTTTTGCTAGGAAATACATTATAAAGATAACAATACGTGTTCTAAAATTGCCTTAAATACATTTGATATCCTCCAATTAGATACATTCATAGTCTGAAGCTAAAAAAATCTGAGTCTGTGGCGATTGCAACACAATATCATAACTGGACTTGATTAAACTGCACAAAAGTAAGTTACTCATTTTCAATTTCCCTGCTGTGGTCTGCTTCACTTTTATCCAGTACCGCTAAATTTCATTGACAATATTTATAACTTTCCAATACATATAAATCTAGAAACATCCTATTCTGCCAAAAGGGACTACGGATGAAAATTAGCCAGTTTTGGCTAAATCTGGTGCATTTTGCATATTGTATATATTATTAATGTGCATTGTGCCTGATTAAATAAATGGAAAGGAAAAAATGAAATGAAATTTCATCAATTTCTTTACTGGGCATATCTGAAGTTGACTGGAAGAGCATTACATGCATGTTATCTAGTGATTTAATAACAGACACTATATCTGGTCCAACAGGTCTCTGGCTGTCGGCAGTGGTAGTATGATGTGTCGGGTGGGAAGTGTGGTGGCTCCCTTCTGTGTTTACCTTGCTGACATCTGGATCTATCTGCCTCAGGTATGTAACAGCACACAATCAATCTAGTACATTGGGGTCTAGAACTGAATCATGATACAACACGATATATATTTGCTAGACAGAACAGTGCTACGGTAGCTTATGCTCTTTATTATTATTCTGTAGCTGATTGTGGGAATTCTGGCCTTCATCATCGGGATCCTGACCATGTTTCTGCCGGAAACTCTGGGACAGCCCCTCACCTCAACATTAGAAGAAGCTGAAGCTCTGGGCTCCAAGCCCAACACGAAGAACGCTGCTGTGGATGCACTAGAGATGAACCAAACCATCAAAGCCTAAATCCATATTAACCTAGGATTAACCTAAGTGCCTCTACTGACTAAGAACACTATACTCCAATATACAAGTCTGAAACGAGACGTGTAGGCATTTGTGGGTAGATGAGGCTGTGTTCTGTGTGTGTGAGTTTGTGAGTGAAGTTTGGATAATTACTAAAAAAAAATATGGTATAATTCATTGTGAATACTTTAATATTTTGTAATTGTTCTGAAAATCTTCATTTTAAAAAAGAGCCTGCAAGGCAGGACCTCATTTATCTAAACCACTAAGTAGTACATTTTTGCATTTCAGCCAAAAAAACTGTTAAGGTGCAGTCACACTGGTGAAATTTCAGCTACATTTTGGGTGCAAAAAGTTCCAATGTCTATTGTCTATAGTGTAGCAATGTATGAACCACAGTTCACACAGAAGTCACTTTCAAACCAAGAATCTGTGACCAAATTGAAACCGTTGTGAAATCTGTGTGGATTCCTATTGAAATTAATTGATTTCTCCAGCAAAAAAAAAAAATCACAGAAGAAGAGTAAATGTGACCCTGGACCACAAAACCAGTCATAAGTAGCATGGCTATATTTGTAGCAATAGCCAAAAATACATTGTATGTGTCAAAATGAAAGATTTTTCTTTTATGCCAAAAATCATTAGGATATTAAGTAAAGATCATGTTCCGTTAAGATATTTTGTAAATTTCCTACCGTAAAAATCTCAAAACTTAATTTTTGATTAGTAATATGCATGGCTAAGAACTTCATTTGGACAACTTTAAAGGCGATTTTTTTTGCACTCTCAGATTGCAGATTTTCAAATAGCTGCATCTTGGCCAAATATTGTCCTCCTTTCCTAACAATGATGTATAACTCTCAATATGAAACTCTCCAGGGTCACAAATGTGAGCGCACCGTTAGTTTGAATTTAAAAATTGAACAAATCTATTTGTGTTTCCTAAACAGATTTTACAATTTGCTAATTTTAGCAATAGTTTTTGCAAATAAATCTCATAAAGCAATGTGAACGTAGTAAAATGCTGATATATGAACATTTTGATGCACTAATGTGTAATGGACCTTAAACACCATTCACCTACTTTACCTGATAGTATTAGTAAGAACATTGCCTTCAACTAATCTGGAAAAAAAAAATATTTGTTCATTATCAGTTAACGGCGTGATAAGTTTCTATGCATCAGTGAAAAACAGACCTTGTTAGTTGAAGCTGTTTTTTATATAACTACATCTCAGGGTTTAGCTCCAGATTTTTGTTCATAGTAAACTGTGACTGTACTTTATAATACTTCAGAACTTGTTTATTCTGGGTGCTTTTGTATTATTTTGTTATTTAATATTTTCATTATTTTTATTTTATTGTCCTGTATTTTCCCTCACTTTGCATGACATGAGGAATGAAATGCAGAAGAGTTCAAAATAGTATTATCTACAAAAATTCTTGTAAAGTCTTGATTTTTTTGTAATACAGCTATTTTTCTCTTCATCGACTTTTATAATCAGTGCATTTACAATTTTCCTCAAGCTTATGAATTTATTGTGTGTTTTTGGACCAAAGAAGCAGGGATAATAGATTATTGCTGTAGTCATGTGCAGTTGTCATAGCAACATGTTTGTCTAAAGAATGTCATATATTAATAAATATGACATCATGTCTAAATTAGACCCGTTTCATTAAAATAATTACGATGGCTATACATATTGGTGATTTAAGTAGGTACTAACTGCCCTTGTCTTGTGCTGTTTACCTTTTATTCTGTAATGAGAAGAATCTACTCATGGAAAAGTGGGAAATATTTTCCAGGTTAGTGGGCATAAGGCAGGCGTCTCTCATTCGCTGTGACAGAGGGGAGGAGGCTCAGGACAAGCTGTGCACTGCCAGCTCTAAAAAAAAAAAAAAAAAAATCAAATAAATAAATAGCCTAACACTCTATTGTTGCAGTCAGAGGTTGTACAAATTGTACATTGTACAAAAAGACAATTTTGTGTGTTATTGATTTACTTTTGGCCCCTACTGGACATATTTGCATGAACACCTTTTTGTTTTTGTGTATATTGGAGTATTATTGTCAGCACAAGCATATTTCACAAATTAATCTCCATTGTGATTAGAACAGTCCAAGCAGGCCTACTTTACACATCCTACACAACAAATTCACCCACTCATTTATTATGGTACAGGCATTCTGCATTTCCCTCTTCTGCCCACTGTATCTAAAGATTTTTTAAGGGAGTAAAAACTGGGCTTTTTTAATGCAAATACTATTACTGAAAAACTGTTTTAAAAACTGCCAGGGAGACATGTTGTACCCTACTTGTGCAAGCGAGGTTTAGGTTATCAGTGCTGGCACACATAGAACACAAATAGAAATGATCCCTTCCCTTGTGGACAGGGCCAGCTGGACACTGCACTTTGACCCTGCTTTGATATGCAGCTAAGCACAAATACAGACACCTATTTCAGAACAAACCTTAGAGACAGAGATCAAACCAATCTAAACACACACCAGGACTAAAACATGTGAGAACTAAGTGAGATTAAGAAAGTTAAGATTGTGTGTTGTGTACTCATTAGTACTTGAATTTTATAAGGCAATTATTGAATGTAACAGAAAATACAACAACTGAAACTTTGCAGCAAAATCATGTTGTTTACATGCCTTGCAGTATAAATGCCATGGAAATAATCATGCAGCTAAACTATTTCTGTTGTTAAGATGATTTCTGATACAAGTGCTCAGCAAAGCCCTATGGAAACCATTACAGCTAGGGGTTTCCTGAAGCAAGGGCTCCCACTTCTGTTGAACTTGGGGAAATACACCTAGGCTTACTACAGTACATCCATGCAAACAGTGTCTCTAAAGCTTTTTAGAGCATTTTTCTTATCTTTTGCATATAGTTGATTGACAAATAAAAGGTTGTTTATGACAAATGTCAATTAACATTCTAGATGCATTATTTTTTTAATAATGATTTAAAATGATTCTTTGTATGTAAATACTGTTGCCATTAAAAACTGCATGTATGCCATACAGAAATTAAAATGATGAAAATGGTTTGAAAGAGTATCAGATGAAGTATACTGTAGCATGTCACAATACTGACACGACTGAAATGTGATGTTAAGTAGGACGATATGGCCAGAGCACACTCTTCTGGATTAAAAAAAAAAAAAAAAAAAAAAGTATGAAAAGTAATTAATCAATGAAATATTGTAGTGGAAATGAATCGACTCGAGTAAATGAACCAGGACTCCACAGATGCTCTTATTATGCTTTGAATGAGCTCGCGAACGAAAAACCTTGTTTGACATCCATTGTAAATATTATAATAGATATATAAAATAACAAATATTAATATTGGGGTTTTAAACGGCCATAAAAAGGAAGTTATTAAAACAATGTAAATAATTTAGTTACCATAAAATAAAACAAAACAATTTGCAACCGCTATACATATATATTTTATATATAATAAATATATAAGAAAATATAGACTAAGAAATATTTCCATATAGCACATATAAAAAGGTTCTACAAACAAGAAGTGCTGTTAAAATGCTTTTATTTTGAGAGATTTCCCAGTAAAGGTGCAGTTAATTCTTAATGTTAGCCATTTCATTCAGTTTTGGTATCCAAAAGTCACTCCAGCTGTCCTTAAGTAACATTTAAGTATCAGATGCTTTAATATCTGTCAGCTGTTAGATGTCAAAAAACTAAAATCTCTCTCCTCTTTTTTTTTTTTTTCCTGAGATTCGTACATGGAATGAAATCATCAAAAGTAATACTGTACAATAAATTAAACATTATAAAGATCCACATTGAACACAAAACAAGTACATACACCTATATACTTAACGGGCAAGTTTAAATGGGAAGTGTTAAATTCTGTGAGAGCTTGTAGCTATATCTATTTAGTAATGAATTAATCATTCATTTCACTTTACCAGCATAGTTCAACAAAAATGTTCCATCGAGATGACCTGTAAAGAATGTAAGTGGGCAATTCTTCAAATAAAACACACTACAGGAACCTTATGGATAGGTGCTGATCTGTGGAGCAGCATGTTGATGATTCCATATACACTCACCTAAAGGATTATTAGGAACACCTGTTCAATTTCTCATTAATGCAATTATCTAATCAACCAATCACATGGCAGTTGCTTCAATGCATTTAGGGGTGTGGTCCTGGTCAAGAATCTCCTGAACTCCAAACTGAATGTCAGAATGGGAAAGAAAGGTGATTTAAGCAATTTTGAGCGTGGCATGGTCGTTGGTGCCAGACGGGCCGGTCTGAGTATTTCACAATCTGCTCAGTTACTGGGATTTTCACGCACAACCATTTCTAGGGTTTACAAAGAATGGTGTGAAAAGGGAAAAACATCCAGTATGCGGCAGTCCTGTGGGCGAAAATGCCTTGTTGATGCTAGAGGTCAGAGGAGAATGGGCCGACTGATTCAAGCTGATAGAAGAGCAACTTTGACTGAAATAACCACTCGTTACAACCGAGGTATGCAGCAAAGCATTTGTGAAGCCACAACACGCACAACCTTGAGGCTGATGGGCTACAACAGCAGAAGACCCCACCGGGTACCACTCATCTCCACTACAAATAGGAAAAAGAGGCTACAATTTGCACGAGCTCACCAAAATTGGACGGTTGAAGACTGGAAAAATGTTGCCTGGTCTGATGAGTCTCGATTTCTGTTGAGACATTCAGATGGTAGAGTCAGAATTTGGCGTAAACAGAATGAGAACATGGATCCATCATGCCTTGTTACCACTGTGCAGGCTGGTGGTGGTGGTGTAATGGTGTGGGGGATGTTTTCTTGGCACACTTTAGGCCCCTTAGTGCCAATTGGGCATCGTTTAAATGCCACGGCCTACCTGAGCATTGTTTCTGACCATGTCCATCCCTTTATGACCACCATGTACCCATCCTCTGATGGCTACTTCCAGCAGGATAATGCACCATGTCACAAAGCTCGAATCATTTCAAATTGGTTTCTTGAACATGACAATGAGTTCACTGTACTAAAATGGCCCCCACAGTCACCAGATCTCAACCCAATAGAGCATCTTTGGGATGTGGTGGAACGGGAGCTTCGTGCCCTGGACGTGCATCCCACAAATCTCCATCAACTGCAAGATGCTATTCTATCAATATGGGCCAACATTTCTAAAGAATGCTTTCAGCACCTTGTTGAATCAATGCCATGTAGAATTAAGGCAGTTCTGAAGGCGAAAGGGGGTCAAACACAGTATTAGTATGGTGTTCCTAATAATCCTTTAGGTGAGTGTATATAAATTGGGTTTAAAATGCAATGCACAAACTCATGTTTTCACATTCAAGAATATTTTTTTGTCCTGTTGTCAGATTTGCTTTTTCCATGTGTTCTTCCTTGTTTTTCAATATGTGTGACAGTTTTATTGATCATGAGTATATTAATTTTACCTCCAAAATAATTTAGTTTAATATTACTCTCTTCTTGTTTTAGCTTGTGTTCCTGCCCAAAATATCAGGCATTGACAGATGAGTACGGAATAAAACATTGTCACAGTCAACCACCGGTGAACTTTGAATAGCTTAGCTCTAACTAGCAAAGGTATTGTTTGATATCCCAGTAGTTTTATATTATACACTGTTAGGCAATCCAGGATGGGATACAATTGTATTGCTGCTAACTAAAACATCATTACAATTTACATTTTCATGTGAACTATTACTTTTAAGTGTTCTTAGCACACTGTGTACCAAATCAGAACTTAAGGGCCCAGACTGAACTGACAAAGCGAGAAAATGTTTAACATCCAAAACAAACATTTTAGATGAACAGTGTGCTGCATTTGACATCTTCCAGGCATTCAAAAGTTTTTGATTTCATTGTACAGCACCTTACATGTACAATATAAGATCCTTTCAAAAAAAAGATTAGCACTGAAATTCTGGCACAGAGTTGCAGCAGGTTTCTGGAACCAGAGGAGGAAGCGAGTGATGATGAGATCTGATTGGTGTGTTTGAGTTGTTTATGGTGATTACAGCTACGACTTCTAGGCTTAATGCTGCAATCCTTGGCACTTTGTTGTGATCCTCACTCACCTCCATAGCATAGTCTGAACGTGTTTATGTGTGAAAGTGTGTGTGCGATGAGTCTGAGATCACCCAGGTACCAAGTGTACAGAATTAGTGCCTAAAATTAGACTTCCACAGCATCTCATTCTGCTATATCACAATTAGTTCATCCCTCTATTCTGACAATCCAGCAATATCCCTGTAATTCCAATCTGGAGTCATCTCACCAGGAAATGACCATAACCAACTCCTAACAACATAAACATGAACAAAATAATTTTGCCACAGTTGTTGATTCCTTAAATAATTATTCAGACCCTTCTGTGACCCCCTTCTCCTCTCGAGAGTATCTTGAAGGGCCATCCCGTTAAAAACGGGTTACACACCCAATTTTAACCTGGGACTTTTGACTCTACCTCCTGACTGGACATAGACATCAAGCTTATGAGATATCTGCCATCTACACCTCCATGGCTATTAGTCAGGGCTGAACCAACCAGATGTTGGCATCTTCTTGCCCCATGTCCTCTTCTTCCTCCTCTTCCTCCTCCAAAGGCTCATGGGTCCTGAGGGCAAGCTCACGGAGAAAGTCCGGCTCATGAGCAGAGTTCTGGGAGGTGGACTTGAGGCCGATCTTCTTCTTGGTGAGATGGAACTGTTCACTAATGAAGTTGTAAAAGTCATACTCATACTTCATCCTTTGGTAAAGCACCTGTAGGGCCTCTAGAGTGGGCATGTGCTTCTTCACTGTGCCTGTAAGGTTCCCCATCTTCCAGAATGCTGCAGAAAAATCAGATTTATACAACTAGGAGCCACAGTGTGCAATTCAAGACAGCTAAACATAGTTGGAACATGCTTCTTTCCAGAAGATTATGAAAGTTTTATTTTTCTTTCTGTTCGAACATGCTCATTGATTTGTATTCATATTTGCATTCACATGTATTTATTTTCTTTATTTTTATTTAATTTCCCACAAGATTTCAAAGTAATTGAATAAAACACACCTGGACTCTTGTAGATGGTTAGGACATCACTGAAGTAGTGAGGTAGGAGTCTCTCCAGCAGGAGCAACACATCCTCCAGCTCTTCTAGAATTCCCACAAGTAGGAAGTTCTCTATAACGTTTTGTTTGGCCCTCTCCACAGCCCAAACACCCGGCTCCCTGAGGCGGACCAAAAAAAACAGACAATTATTTGACAAGAAAACAAAGGTTTCAGCTTGCTTAGCTGAAGAGATTTTAAAAATATTTATTTGTGAAAAGAGCACAAGATCTTAACGGAATAGTCCACCCAAAAATGAAAATTCTGCCATCATTTACTCAACCACATTTTTATTGTATTGACAATAAATGAAACGGTAGTCAAAAGGAACCAAAACTGCTTGGTTACCAAAATTACTTCAAAAGATCCTTTCAGCAGCTTTTTTTGACTTCCATTTTATTTTTTGAACAAAAGTCAGTGGGAACCTAAAGAATGTTTAGAAAAATGAGTGTGAGTAACAATGACAATTTAGATTTTTTAGGAGATTTAGGAGAACTATCCCTTTAAGCCTGTGAAAGTGCAGAATTGGAAGAAAATATGCAAAACAGATGTTTAACTCTGTGATATTTATAATCACATAACTATAAGCATGCATATTTAAAATGAATTATACAATACAAATAAAAGTCTTACTTTCACAAGTTCAATGAATGCCATTAAAAAGAGTGATTGTTTTTGGTTTGAAAGCGTTTCAGCCATCATCAACATTAATACCCAAAGAGTGATGAGTCATAATTACCTGCACTGAGGGTGTTGTCCACAAAAGTATGGAACAATGTAGAAGAGACGTGGGTTAGAGCACTCTGGGTAATTCTCCATGATGCAAACATTAATGTCCTGCAGTGGACAAAAGGGGAAATGAGTCAGACGGATCCTACAGCCAAAAAGAAAGCAGTACATTGGAAAAAAAAAAAAAAAAGGCAAACAGCAAAAACTTAAAATGTGAGTTTGAATCAAAATCATAGACACTCATTTTCAATGGAATATATGCTTTAATACTGTATACCCCATCCACTGTACCGCCAATGTCTTCTAGTGAACATAAGGGGGCACCACTTGCACAAGCAATAAACTACAGTCTTTAGAAAGTCATAATGGTTATCTCTTATAAACACTTCCAAAACATGGACAAGGGATGCATTAACAGAAACAATGTTTTATCACTTTATCTGATCTAAAAGCTTTAATTACACTGGGGAAGATTAGATCGGAAAATATGTAAAGGCAATCCACCCACACCAGGGGAGGCCTGGCAAACCCCGGGTAATTTGTTTCCACTTTATGTAACAAAAAGAAACCAGACAAGTCAAAATAGGCAAGAGATCAAAACAATTTCTCCCTCTCCCTTGTTTAATTACCAAGACTACAATACATTAAGTCCTCAGAAAACAACATGGATAAGAATAAAAATATTATATGGAAAAACAGAGGAGAAAGAAAAGATGTGAAAGACGACGACAATATGCAATTTCGGCAACGCTTTAGAATAGGGAACACTATTAACTATGATTTTTCCCTCAATAAATTCCTCTTTTGCTACTTATTATTAGTTAGTAAGGAAGTTGTTAAGTTTAGGAATTGGGTAGGATTAGGGATGTAGAATAAGGTCACGTAGAATAAGGCATTAATATGTGCTTAATTAAATGTAATATGTACTAATAAAGTTCAAGTTCAAGTTGCGCTTTATTGTCATTCCGCTACACGTGGGGACACACAGTGGAACGAAATGTCGTGCCTCGCAGGACCACGGTGCTACATAAATACAGACATACAACAAAGTAAAAAAACACTATAAACCTATACACAACTAACCTACTGACAGATTTAACTATAAGTATACTATATATAAATATTTACCCTATACAAACTAAAAAACTAAAATGCTTCACAAATACTATACATGTGCAAAGATAAACATTGTGAGTCAAGCAGCTGGTTGGGGAACAGTGCAGGATGATTTGTAGTGCATGAGCATGTAAACATACATATATTGCTGAGTCTTTTGTGGGATTGTGTACACGCAGCAGTGCGTGTAAAGTGTCTAGTGCACATAGAGGAGAGTGTGTTACTACAGATGGTTTGTACAGGCCCACTCACCTGTGTGTAGCACACTTCGAACTGCACAAAAAAAAAAAAGTTCCATACAGTTTTTTTTTCTTTGGTATGGTAAGGTTGGGGGGGGGGTGTTTGGGGTGGGGGGGGGGGTGGGGGTCCATGTTTCAGGAGGTAGGGGTTTGCATGGGGTTTCAGAGGGGGGCGGGGTGGTTTGAGTTCAGGGCTCTCACAGCCTGGGGGAAAAAGCTGTTGAGCAGTCTGGCGGAGCGGGCTCTGATGCTCCGGTACTTTCCTGATGGTAGGAGCTGGAAGAGACTGTGGGAGGGATGGGTGGAGTCCTTCACGATGCTGTTGGTTTTGCTGGAGCATCGTGTAAGGAAAATGTCCAGGATGGAGGGGAAAGGAGCACAGATTATCTTTGCCGCTGTGTTCACTGTCCGCTGGAGGGTCTTGCGGTCAGCAGCACTGCAGTTCCCGTACCAGACAGTGATGCAGCTGGTCAGCACACTCTCAATGGTGCCCCTGTAGAATGTGGTGAGGATGGGTGGAGGGAGACTTGCTCTTTTCAGCCGGCGGAGAAAGTGTAGGCGCTGTTGTGCGCCATGGAGAGTGACATGGTGTTGGTGGTCCAGGTGAGATCCTCTGTGATGTGCAGGAATTTAGTGCTGCTGACTCTCTCCACAGTCGAGCTGTCGATGGTCAGTGGGGGGTGGTCAACGGAGTGTCTCCTGAAGTCCATCACAACCTCCTTTGTCTTCCCCACATTGAGGGACAGATTGTTAGTGCCACACCATTCAGCCAGCTGTGGCACCTGTGCTCAGTGTGGTAGTGCTCGGGGTGTTGTGGCCGACACGGACTGACTGAGGTCTTCCGGTTAGAAAGTCCAGGATCCAATTACAAAGGGAAATGTTAAGGCCCAGCAGGTTTAGTTTATTTATGAGCTGTTGTGGGATTATTGTGTTGAATGCCGAGCTGAAGTCAATGAACAGCATTCTAACATGCGAGTCTTTATTTTCTAGGTGGGTAAGAGCCAGGTGGAGGGTGGAGGAAATTGCATCGTCCGTAGAGCGGTTTGGACGGTATGCAAACTGGAGCGGGTCGAGTGTGTTGGGGAGGCTGGTTTTGATGTTGTGCATGACTAACCTCTCAAAGCACTTCATCAAGATTGGAGTCAGTGCTATGGGACGGTAGTCATTTAGACAGGACACAGGTGATTTCTTTGGTACCGGTATGATTGTTGTGGATTTGAGACGTGGGGACGACTACCTGGCTCAGCGAGGTGTTGAAGAACACGGCCAGGTATGTTGTCAGGACCCGCAGCCTTGCGTGGGTTAATCCTAGATAGGGTCTTCCTTACGTCGACTGGAGACAGACAGAGCGCCCGGTCGTTGGGAGGTGTGGGCAGGTTTTGTGCAGGTGTGTCATTCTGCATTTCAAACCGTGAATAAAAGTGGTTGAGTGCATCGGGGAGGGATGTGTCATCATCACAGGCCTGTGGCGGGGGCTTGTAGTCAGTGATGGTCTGAATGGCTTGCCACAAGCTCTGTGCGTCTCTGCTGTCTGTGAAGTGATTGTTGATTTTTTGAGCATATGACCGTTTTGCATTTTTGATGCCACAGGACAGATTGGCTCTTGCTGTTTTGAGGGCTGCATTATCTCCTGATCTGAATGCTTCATCTCTGGTCTTTAGCAGCCCACAAACCTCTGCTGTCATCCATGGCTTCTGGTTTACACATGTGGTGATGGTCTTGGTGACGGTCACATCATCAGTGCACTTTTTTGATGTAAGCAGTCACAGTTTCAGCGTACTCATGCAGGTCTGTGTGGTTGTTGTAGGTGGCTGCCTCTTTAAATATGTTCCAGTCCGTGCACTGAAAGCAGTCCTGTAGAGTTGAGGTAGCATCATTTGGCCAACTTGTGATGAGTTTTTGAACTGGTTTGGCAAGTTTGAGAAGTGGTCTATATGCTGGGATTAGCATAACAGTGATGTGGTCTGAGTACCCGAGGTGGGGGCGGGGTACAGCCTTGTAAGCGTTCTTTACTGTTGTGTAAACAAAGTCCAGTGTGTTGTTTCCCCTTGTTGCAAAGTTCACATGTTGGTAGAACTTTGGCAAAACTGTCTTTAAGTTTGCGTGGTTGAAGTCACCGGCTATGATGAAAAAGCCGTCGGGGTTATTTGTTTGTTCACTATTGGCGCTATACAGTTCACGAAGCGCGTCCTTAGCGTTTGCACATGGGGGAATGTAAACCGCGACAATAACAATGGCCGTGAACTCCCGCGGCAGATAGAACGGTCGACAATTCACAAACATAAACTCCACCAGCGATGAACAGTGTTTTGATATTACCGCAGCATTGTTACACCAGTCTTTGTTGATATACACACACACAAGCCACCTCCGCGGGTCTTACCAGATAGTGATGAATCTCTATCCGCTCGGTAGCTGGTTAGCCCGTGCTGCTGAATGGCGGAGTCCGGGATGTTGTCGTTTCGCCATGTTTCGGTGAAAACAAACACAACAATCCCTTGCCTCATGCTGTGTAGACCGACTGAGTTGAATTAAGTCCAGTTTGTTTTCCAGAGAGCGAACGTTTGAGAGCATGAGTGTTGGAAGAGCCGGTCTTGTGAGGTTAGCCCTTAGCCTACCTCTTACGTCCTCTCTCACACCGCTTGCTACTCTGCCTTGTGTGGTAGGCGAGGCCGCGATCTCGAGGTCCGGCTCCAGCAGTAAACAAAGGCTTTGTAGCTTCTCAGTAGCCGCTGGCGAGAGTTGGTGTTTGTACGCGTTGCCGTCACATGCAAGCCGTGGGTCTTGAAGAAAAGAGCCGTTATGCTGGCAGGTAGAAAAACATACTCAGCATTAATCTTTCATAGTAGAATGCCCTTTACACATGACAAGTATGAGTTGCTACGTGAACATTATTTCCCTGCCCTTTATTAAACCCTAAGTCAGGAAATGAAAAGGTCCTCTGACACACAAATTTACTGCTTTTCAATATCTTCTTGAAGAGTTTAGATATCATTTTGGATTATATCCATATCATGACCATTAAAAGCATGAATGTTTTTCAATTATCAGTCAGTTTTGATTATCAATGATTCTGGTGGTTTTTCCAGGTTTGACTGACCTTTTGAGACTGACATGGTGGGTGATTTATACACTTAAACTGCAGACCTGATCATGTTGAGAATTTTGCTCATTTTAATCTGGTTTTTACTTTTTTCTGAACACGAGACGACTCGTCATTGCAATCGACTGGCATTTTTACTGTCCCCCTCCCAAATTCTGTAGTGTCACTTTCCAAAATACTTACTCTGCATTCCAACTGTTTGAGCGCTTTATTTTTCTTTTTAAAACCATGTAAACTGTGGGCTTAATGTGGTCACATATTAAAAGGCAATTTATAAAATGTGTCCAGGATACATTTCACCCCTAAAACAAAGAGCCATCATGAAAACGTTTTGGGCTTTTTGGACAGTATGTTTAGTGTTTAACTTAAAAAAAAAATATATATATATATATATATATATATATATATATATATATATATATATATATATATAGTAATTTATTATCTTAACTGTCAAATAATTCAAAACACAGTTCAAACACAATTTCAAAAATGTGCAATGGTTATAAAATGGGCTTCATATTTAATATTACATCAAAATATAACTCTCTTATGATTTTGGGGGTAAATATGACCAGGACAAACAAACAAACAAAAATCTAAAAGTATAGTAATTATTACAGTATGAAAACAGATGTATGGATTGAGATGTTTGCTTAGAAAACATTTATTATCTGTAGATAGGACAGTATTCCAGGACATTTCCATTTCACATTCAATTAGACAGCACAGCATTCTGTGGGAATGTCTCAATGCACAGCATTCTGGGGAATTCTCGATCCAACTTCATCTGATTTCTCTAGCCTATCTTACTTTTTCCTTAACCAAAAGTTAATTGTGGTTGTGAACTAGAGCAAAGAGAGCAGATTGCTGTGTTTAACTTGCTTTCGCTGTACTATGAACGTGTTCATTTGTTGACAATATCAAGTGAATGCATTGGCGATTCCTTCAAAGCAGTGGAGCTCCAGGAGGGCCAGTTTCTTTAACAATACTCACTCTGTGTGTATCTGAATAGAGCCGAAAAGCCAAGAGCGCATCAATGTCCTTTCATCTGCATCCCCACTCCGCCCCAACAGAGACGCATACAAACTCTGACGGATATGCACTTTGAACACACAAATGCTATTGCTGAAACACAAACAGGTTATGTTCCATTTGGGCTTCCGTTGACTTTTTGGAATATAAAAAGGAAAAGGATTTAAGTACAGAAAGCCAGATGACCAAAAGGGTAAATGTCTGCAGAGAACAAAAGGAACAGAAATGTCATCCTCTAACAGATCACCAATTACACAGCAATTTAGAGAACAACCTACTCAATACCTGAAGAGATAATGATGCCTTAAAGCTGCGCCAGAGTTTTAAAACCAACAACTAAAAGCAAATTCAATGAGGAGGAAGATACTGTTTGGTGGAGGGGAGAAAAGAGGAGAGTATAAAAAGAAAGAAAGTCTGTTTGTATATATATGAAAATGACTTATGAAATTACAGCAAATGGCTAGTGTGCTTCTGGCAAACATCCCGAGCAGTAAAAGCGGGCAGTCTTTCACACAGTCTTTTTCTCTCTCTAAGAGGACCCACTTCAGCTTAGGTGACACTTATTTGGCCTTGTGTTCTTGATTTAGTCCCAAGGTGGCCATTTCACTAAGCACCTAGGAACACAGCCGTCGCAAAAAATACCCCTAAACTACCTCCAGATGGACGTCACCACGCAACATGCTCAAAGCATTTTTGTGAATTCTGTCTAGAAAAAGCTACAAAAAGAAGAATGCAAATAATAAATAATGGGTATTGCATACATAATTTTTGACTGACCACTGTTTGAGCAAAGCAGAAGTGAGACGAGACATTTGGAGACAAGATGAGACGATAGGATACGACAGGAGACAAGAAGTCAGTCTGCCACAGAACTGAGAACCTGGATGAGTTCCACTAATAGGGGCAATTTCCTGGCTTTGCACACACACACACACACACTGTACGGCTTTAATGTTTTCAGTCATTAGTAAACATAGGCAGTACAGTCCTACATCTTTGAAGGTCTGCCAGCATACCTCACACAAAAAGCGGGAGCAAGGACACATCAGACTGATCTAAAGTGACAGTAAAAGACATTTATAATGTTACAAAAGATTTCTATTTCATATAAATGGTGATCTTTTGAACTTTCTATTCTTCAAAGAATGCTGAACAAAAATTTTTCACGGTTTCCACAAAAATATTAGGCAGCACAACTGTTTTCAACAATGATGATAATAAGAAATGTTTCTTGAGCACCAAATGAGAATATTAGAATGATTTTTGTGGGATTATATGACTGGAGTAATGGCTGCTGAAAATACATCTTTACGATCACAGGAATAAATTAGATTTCAAAATGCACAAGATTTTTCATTTTATTTTAAATTCTAATAATATTTCACAATTGTTGTTTTACTGTATTTTTTGATTCATTAAATGTAGCATTAAAGGATTCTTTTGAACAGTGTTCCTTTTCATTTTAAGCAGAAGACCTAAAATATAAAGGTTTTTAAGATCATGAGATCAAATGTGTCAAATCTCTCTCTCTGTATATGTGTCTGTCTTTCACACCTAAGGGTCTTTCTGAGACTGGGCCACTGACCCATCAACCAAGCAACACTTCCACACACAAACACATTTTAAGCGTTCAACTTGTAAAATTTCAGTCACAGTTGAGAAAGTCCTCTCCCCATATGCATGGACATTCTCTAATGCTCTAACTCACACTTTAGAAACTCCCTTCACATGCTTTAAATTAACAGGATAACTTTGCAATCTCCAGTCATTCTACAGCTTTGAGTATGTGTGGGTGTGCACATCCATGCAGATTATCGGGAATTCCTCAGTGCGTCACAGATTATATATTAATTTATAATTAAATTAAATTCAAAAGGAAAGATGAAAAATGAAACTTCAGTAGCATACCATCTGAAGGCTCAGGTCTGACAAAAGGCACAGCTATTACAGACACATAAATCAAGCAAACATACGTTTAGTGTGAGATAGATCACAAGACACAGTAAATCCTAAACTATAGAAATCAGAGATGTGGTTAACCAGGCCTCCAGGAGGAGAGGGGATCTTAAGAGGAGGTTGCGTTCTATATGGTGAAGTTCTGATTATAATTACTCTAGTCTCTCATTAACTAAGGTAAGTTCAATTCCCATTGTAACAGAACTGCTCCTGTGTGTTATTTTGGTCTGTGTCGTCTGTCGTGTCAAAGAAATCATAGAGTATATACATAAATACCTAAAATCTCTCCCTCTATATATAGACAAATAAAGATGCTTAATCAGATAACAAGATGCTGTAGTAACGCCATCTGCCAGCAGGGGCTAACTAACCAAACCTTGACCCCCTACTAGAAATATTCATAAATCTCGCCTTCTTAAACAGAGCAAAAGATGAGTTAACAGAGAAAGTGGCCTGGACTGAATTAACTAGTAACCTGAAGAAAAAAGTCCCAGTTAATGTTCCAGATTAGTATGTGTCTGGGAAACTGGCCATTTATGTTTTATGAATACCAGATATGAGCCATAATTCTGTCACAATCCTTAGTCGACTGATGTAATTCTTCTAGCAGTGCCAAGTTTTCATGTGATTGTCTTGACTTGACTGAATAAAAAGCAAGCATGGCTAATCAATTCCTGAACATTCTGCTCACATTGTCTGAGCTAATTTCCAAACATAAAGCCAGACTCTTGCACTCTCTCTCACAAACACTCATTGTGCAATAAATTAATTCTCAACAGTAAATACAGTCCCCAAGTCAAGTCACTTAATGGTCACTCTGCAAACCTGTATGCATATACATACAGCTCATATATGTTTGAATAGGTCAATTACTAGTCTTATGTAGCTTGGTTGCAGCACACTGAACTACAGTCTGTCCTTCACATCAGCATTCAAATATTTATGTTTGGACCTGTGCTGACTAAGAACTGCTGCATCCCTATATGAATCCAACATTGAAACACAAGCAAAAATGTCAGAAAATAATAAAGAAACAGGATTCAGGAAAAAAGGGAGGGATTTAGAAACAGCCTCTGACCAGATATCTCTCGTCATCTTTCATCTGGGGTGTGCGGACCAAGTGATTCTGCTCTCCTCTCCAGTCCCCAAAACGACGAAAAAAGTAATTGGAGAGGAAACGGTTAATAGGATCCCTGATGATGTTTATGTAGACAGGATGTTCCATCTTAAATCTGAGAAGGAAAGAGACAACGAGGATGAGCACTGAATTGTTCACCAATGTTTGGCTGCATTTTTATCTTGGATTAATCAGATACATTCAGATAAATAATTTCTGATTTGCTTACTTTGTGAAATTGAGAAAGTGAACATGTCTGGTGTACAGAAAAGGCTGTGGAATAGTGCTAATGTTTCTCATCAAATCCACCTGGCAAAAATCAACACAAATAAACAGATCAAAATGCATGTTACATAACCATTCATGACAATCTCTTTAACAAACAACACTGACAATTTAAAAAATAAAACGGCAATAGGGTTTGACAAGTCACAATCGCAGAGCAGCAATTCAAAAAGTCATATTTGGTAGTAATAATAAATTTCTTTTACCAAAAATAATTTAACCACCAGAAGCATACTGTCAGCTACATGAAAAGTATTTACTATTTACATTATTCCTGTCAAACAAATAAATAAAACACTCGTAAACTGAGACATAACTAGACACAAATAATTAAAACTAATGTCCAACAGTCTGTGTACAGCATATGAGAACACAACCACATCACACATGTGCCACACTTTCTACAGTTGCTATAAAACAATAATTCTTCAGAAACAGCGGTGGATCTATTTAAAAAATTAAACCAGAAATGCAAAAACACTGCAAACAGACCTCATCTCTCCAAGTTTCAGAATCACACACCAAGGAAACATTCCTCACTTGGATAGCGCGTGGTGCAGTGGAAAGTTATTAGGTCATCTGATGAGGCTGACTTCTCATTACCTTAATGTTTCCTAATGAGGGCCAGCTGGGGCCCCTGTCAGCTCTGATAGAGCCCACGTGTCCCTAATTGCATATTACAGTCTCTAAAAACATACACACAGGCATAAGGAGACTTAACAATCCCTATAACGGATCACCATATGAAGAACGGGATGACGTAATGTTGGTCTGGTGTGCCAGGACGGTTTGTAGAGCGCAGCTTCCTGTAGCGCTCAAAAATAGGTTCAGGAGTTTCCAGTTTGGGAAAGACCACCCTCAGAATTCAGATTTCATACCAAAACCTAAACCTCTTCATGTTCCTTGACCCACATCTCTCTCAAACAGCTAACAACACTGTAACAAGTGCTCTGCTCAAGCTTCAATCCTTTATCAAACGCTGCGTCAAAGCCAAAACACACAAAATCTGTAACAACCTGAGGTAGTGACATCATCTTAATGAGAAAATTTCCAGTCCCATAAACAGTTATATGGGCACAGACGGCCATACACTGTACTAAGTAATGATAAAAGAGGTGTTGGCTGAACCACATAAGTAACACCTCAGGTTAGGTAAACAGTTAGTGGTTTGGTTCATTGAGGCTAATTAAAATATCTTATTAGAATGACATGCTTTATTTTGCTTACTGTTACACAATTCAGGTCACTGTAGGAATTTATTTTAGACACACCTGCCTTACAATGACCGAAAGTAACATTGAAGACCAACATATCTGGAAGAGTCATATGGACCACTTTTATAATGGTCTCCATTTATTGTAACAGCAGAATCTTCAGAACTTTTCCATTTAAGTTCCATGGAGGGAAAGCCATACAGTTTGCAACAAAATGAGGGTGAGTAAATTATACTAATTGGCAGTTGACAGACTTTCATTTTTGTGTAATCTTTTCACTTAATAGTAAAACCATGTTCTACACAATCACATAACAATGTGAAGATTATGAATGGAGAGGGGGTTCATTTGTTCACGTCTTACTGAAAGGTCAGTTAAAAACAGACTGAACATTCCTTCTATACACACAAACAAACTTTCTTCTCTAAATGAGAGTTTTATGACCCTTATCCTGGAGTGAAATTTACATTTGTTTAGGAGACAGATGCTCCAAGGCCACAAATAGGTAATCAGTCACAATCACAGCTGTCAGCCAGAGAAAACAAGTATTGCAAATGCGCACAAGGAAAGTTATGCTAATCATAGACAAAGCCTATGGGATCATTTTCCAAGCATTGGCAATGTTTATTAGATGATTAAACTTGACGTCTGTATCAATAATCCAATCAAAACAAAATGTTAAATACTTGTTTATTAAGTAATTTAATCCGTTTATTAAAAAAAACTTGTACCATCAGTCAAACATTTTTACTGGAGAAATTAATTACTGTATATAGATTGAGAACTCTATTTTAGGTGAAAGTTAAAACATTTCCAGGTTTTTTGCTTCGCAACACATTAATTGATGGCCTGGAGTCTTGTGAATTACTTGTGGATTATTGTGATGCTTTTATCAGCTGTTTGGACTCCCAACTGAATGGCACCCATTCACTGCAGAGGATCCATTTTTCAAAATACCTTCATTAGGGTTCCACAGATAAGAGTCATACAGGTTTGGAATGACAGAGAACATACAGTACTAAAAATACATCACATGGAAATGTACTTTCTTTGGCTGTTTTTCTGATGGCAATGAAACCTGTGTGTTCAGAGCTTACCACTGTAAACACACACATTTAATATTAGCTTTGAGTATTTACTGTACATCTAACCAGTTTACTCTCTAAAACCTATGAATAATGTATCACTCACAAAATCATTTTATTCAAAAGGTCCCATAATATCCAGACAGAATTATGAGTGCACTCCGCGATATGGACATATTTCCAGTCAAAAAGTTATTCATTTTCACTGAAGTCACTTATTTCCCTCTCCCGCTCAACAAACGTATATGAGTGTTATTTAATCAACTTATTTATTTTAACTTTTCATAGGTTGATTTTAGCGGTGTGGAGGTGTGACGGTTTAACTCGACCCAAACGGGATGACAGAATGTTTTCTTTTCCTCTCCGCAAGGGAGGAAAGTGTGTATTTTTCTCCACAATGAGTGCCATTCGGATGTGTTTCATTGCCGCTGGCATTCAGTGAGAATTTCCCTTGGCAAACACCTTTATTTAATCGCATCAGTTTTCATCATAGTATGCATTTTATTTTGCTATACAATTTCTCAGAAGCATTAGTTGCTTCATACACACACACTGACCTGCTCATGCTTTGTGAGTCTGGTTTTGTTATGGATGTCAGAGGACACCAGGTTAAACTGGTGCTTTTCTGACAGAATCCTCAGCAGCAGGACGACTGTCCTACTTCCACACTTGCCAACCCTGTTGTAGATCACCTGACTTGGGAATGGCAGTTCCTAGACACACAGACATTGAAATACATGGGTATTAGGAAGAACAAAAAAAGTTGAAGAAATCTAACAATATTGAGACTCTTTTGTAACTGACAAACATTTTATATTGTGTTCAAGTACTGTTAGTGCTGGATGATGGCAAAAGTTATGGATGGATGGATGTACAGTATGTATGTACGTACGTACGTACGGACGGACGTATATGTAAACTGGTGGACAACATCAAGTACGTGTTTGTCAGTGATAATGACAGGAGGAGTATCCACATCTTGACTTAGCACTTTTGTCTTTTGCAGGCTAATAGTCAGTCCGAAGTAATCACATGCTTGGGAAAATCTGTCCATGAGGCACTGAAGTTGTTGTTCAGTGTGTGAGATGATAGCAGCATCATCAGCAAAGATCAGATCTCTAATGATGACCTTACACACCTTAGTCTTTGCTTTCAGTCTTCTGAGGTTGAAAAGTTGCCCATCTGATCAGGTGTGCAAATACACCCCTTCGGTAGCAGTCCCAAAAGCATGTTTTAGGAGCATGGAAAAATACATGCCAAACAATGTAGGAGCAAGGATGCAGCCTTGCTTCACACCGCTTTTGACGCGAAGGGTTCTGAAGTGCTGTCTTGATACTGAATGGTTGCCTTCATGTCATCATGAAATGATCTGATCAGGCTGTGCAGCCTTGGGGGGCATCCAATTTTCAGAAGTATGTTAAACAGCCCATTCCTGCTGACCACGTCGAATGCCTTGGCGAGATCAATGAAGATGATGTACTGCTCTCTGCATTTTTCCCGTAGTTGGCGGAGAGAGAAGATCATGTCCATAGTAGATCGTTCTGAGCGAAAGCCGCATTGGGACTCAGGGAGGACACAGCAAGTTCAGTTCAGATAGGGCTGATTTTAATCATGATCACAATTTCTGCTTCTCTCATTTTAAGCATAATCATGCAATATTTCCCTGGTGGTTATTTCACCTGAAGCCATACAGGACAGGAACAAACCCCCTGGAATAACCTGGGGTTAAAGGTATAGTTCACCCAAAAATGAAAATTCTGTCATTAATTACTCGCCCTCATATCATTCCAAGCGCATGGGTGTTCTACATCAGCAGCGCCACAAACATAATGACTTGTCATTATTTTAGTTTTCTTTGCGCACAAAATGTATTCTCATGGCTTTGTAAAATTACGGTTAAACCACTGATATCACATGGACTATCTTAACGATGTCCTTACTACCTCTCTGGACCTTGATCATGGTAGTAACCTTGCTGTCTATGGAGGGTCAGAAAGCTCTCGGATTTCATCAAAAATATCTTAATTTGTGTTCGGAATATAAACAAATGTCTCACGGGTTTGGAACGACACGATATGGGTGAGTAATTAATGAGAGAATTTTCATTTTTGGGTGAACTGTCCCTTTAAGTATCCCACTCGATGACACAATGATGATACTGGAGCTCAGGTGTGGGACTAAAAGATTCCAGTTTCCAGCTCACCCAGATCTTTATTCACTACTCCACACCACCTTAAGAATAATTCTTTAAGAGAGAGTTGGAGGAAATTTGCAAATTCCTGGATGATCATCCAGTGAGGAAGGAGGAATGGAATTCCCTGTAGGCCAGCATCCTGGATGAAATTGGGGTCTGAAGAGCTTCTTTGTCCCCTGTGTGTGTGTGTGTGTGTGTGTGTGTGTTTGTATGAGAAATGCTCCTGAGAGAAAACATTTGTGTCAAAAGCAGTGTGACAGGATGTTTTGTGTTTATGTTTGAATGTGTGACAAGGTTTTTAACTTGACTACAATTAGTTTAGTTTATTTTGCACAAGGGTAAATAGATACAATAAAAACACAATAAACAAACAAAGAAAAAATATATAATACAATCCATATACTGTGCAGGGAGAGGCAGAAAACCCAAAGGTTTATTTAGAGCCTCCACCTAAACAATGAAAAAAAAAAAAAAAACCTCATGAAACTAAATGAAAAGCTAGATTACAATAACAAATATATAGATACAAATTAATTAACATATGTCGAAAAAAATAGAAAAAAATGAAATAATATACTCAAAATAAACCATCTATGGTACATAAAATACAAGATTAATTATTACAAAGCAGCATTTAAATGATCTTTTATTCTTCTTTTATAACATATTAAAGAGGAAAATTGTTTTTTGCTAGATGAGATAAATCATTCCATAATTTAACACCCCTAAATCTTATCATGTATTGACCTCTACAAGTGAGAACTTTAGGAAAATGAAAATGTGAAAGTTGACGAGTTAAATAACAATGAACCTGTGAATTTACTTTAAAATACATTTTATTGCTCTGGAATGTAACCTTCACTTGAATATATCTTATACATAAAAACACATATTTGAAAAATATTAATATCATAAACGGTAAGAACCTGAAGTTTATGAAATAAAGAAGCAGATGAAGTATATTTGTTTGATCGGGTTGCAATCCTAACAAAATGCTTCTGAAGAACAATAATTCTTCGAAGAGTAGTAGGAAAAGTACTCGCCCAAACATTATTACAATATGAAAGATACAGATAAATTAATCTATAATAAAGCATAAGAGACACTCTGTAGTAACAAGATGCCTAACCCTCCTTATTATACCAGTAGATTTATGTATTTTTCTGCTCACGTAATCAGCTTGTTATTTCCAACTCAAAGTCTCATCAACAAATACTCCCAAGAATTTGGTAGTTGACACTTGAGGCACCTCAATAGACTCCATAATAATTTTTGATAAATCCTTTGGGTATATTTTTTTACCACTAAAAATGATAAAACTTGATTTTATTATATTTAACGATAATTTGTTTAAATTAAACCAATTTGCATAAGCAAGTAGATAATAATTTGCATTCTTAATCAACTAATTAAAATTTGAGTGAGAGAGAACTAAGGTTGTATCATCAGCAAACATTTCTGGAGTAAGAATATTTGAAACATTCGACAGGTCATTTATATAAATAAGAAATAGTAATGGTCCAAGTATGGACCCCTGAGGAACCCCACAGAGTAGACTTGCTTTGCTAGAATAGCAACCCTTATAACAAACAAACTGTCTTCTATTAAACATATAATTAATCAACAATAATCACTCTTACTTTTATTCAGGTCTGTAAACCTCTGTATGCCTTTCATTATTCATTCTCTCGCAGTATTACACTCCGTAGTGTGGAACAACACTCTCCCAAAACAACAAATACAGTTCAAGTTCACAGAGAATGCTCTCTTTTCACTTCATGTGCACACACACATAAGAGGCCTTGTGTGAGCCCAGCTGCCTTGCTAATTCTCCTCCATCCCGTTTTCCTTCACTCAATCTCCATTTCCCTCCCTCTCTGAACATTTATTCCTTTCTCACTCTTCTTCTTCCCCTTGAGTAATATGAAGATAATCGCACTTCTACATAACATCTCAGCTCCTTATTACTCCGAGGAAATGTCCATCTGTATACACTTTCCTTCATTTTTTCGACATTGTTCTGTTACAGCAGATCTACACCATTCAGAATTTTGGGGTCAGTAGGATTTAATTTATTAGTACTATTATTCAGCAAAGACTGACTGAATTTCTCTTATATTGTTATTTATACATATATATAAATAACATTCTTATCAATTTCCTATTCATCAAAATTAATCCTGTAAAAAGTATCATGGTTTTCACAAAAATGTTAAATTTCACAAAACGTTTTGATAATATAAATGTGTTTTGAACACCAAATCAGGATATTTGGATGATTTCTAAAGGATCATGTGACACTGAAGACTGGAGTAATGGCTGCTGAATTTTCAGCTTTGCCATTATAGAAATAAATTACATTTAAAAAAATATTATTTTTAATGGTAATAATATTTCAAACAGTTCTGTTTTTACTGTATTTATGATCAAACAAATGCAGCCTTGGTGAGCTAGAGTAAGAGAACATTTCAAAAACATTCAAAACTTTTAAATGACCTCAAACATTTGAATGGTTGTGTCAATTTATGGATTTAGCAGAAGTATTAACCAAAACAATTCACAAGGCATTTGATTTTCTATTTAACAGTACATAATCAGTACAGGCACACATATCATAGTTACGACCTTGATGTTGCTTGCATACTTTACAGATGCTGTTAGCTACTTGATAAAACTGAAACTGACATGTGCACCCTATGATAAGTATGTGGAGTTTTTGATAAATCTGTAAACATCTCTTCATAGTTTGTGTGCTTACAGACTCTAAGCTTGTTTTTCCACAGCTGGTTGTCATCATTGCTGGTTTGGGGTCTTTTAGTAACTGCGTGGGTTTCAACTACCAAAGACTTTCCCAAACTATACAGATCCACATTAAACCTTTTTACCTAGGAAAATAGTGAAGATTTATATAGACAGGTATATCCGTGACTACAAAAGTAGTCCTGGTAGAAAGGGGGATGATTTATACGCATGCACACATTGAACTGGACTTTGATTACATTACTTTCAGGAAGTCATATTTTCCAAATGTTTTAGTCTTAGCTGTAAAATTTTATATATAAATGTTTTATATATACACGTGGTTTCAACCACATTCTTGTGCACATCTGTCTCTAGGGTAAGCCATCTTTTAAATTGTATGTTATTAAGGTGATTCTGTCTATATATACATACATATTTATACACATACATACATATATACTATATATATACATACATATACATATATACTATATATATACATATACATAATATATATATATATATATATATATATATATATATATATATATATATATATATATATATATACACACACATACATATACATATATATATACATACATATACATATATATACATACATACATACATATATATATATATATATATATATATACACACACACATACATACATATACATATATATATATATATATATATATATACACACACACACACATACACACACACACACACATATACATATATATATATATATATATATATATATATATATATATACATATATACACACACTGTACATACACACTCTCAAATCCATTGTTACTCCAAGTCTAGCTTGTTTAGAGAAGATCCTATAAAATATTATACCACAAATCTTTCCCTTTGACATTGCTAAACACTTTCTAAAACAATTTCCTATGATTGTCAGAAGCTGTTTTGACAAACCAGATGGTGTATTTACAGCACTGCTCACGTGAGGCAGGATATTACATAAATTGTAAATGAAAATTTACTTTACAGTGGCATTGAGGTCTCTCGAGTGTATATTCAATACAGGAAATGTCAGAATTTCCCTTTAGTTAGAAACAATAAAACATTGTTTGTACAATTTACATTTGCACAGAGCTATAGCTAAAATTCTAACTAAAAAGTATTTTTATGGGTGGACCCTCCTCTCCTGCTCTCTTCTGGACTCTTCTGTCATTTGCGAGTGCACTTGTACACAGTTCTCAATAGTCAATTAATCATTCCAGCATTCCAGAGTCTCTGAATCATTTGAACCCATTTCATAGAAAAGTCATAAAAAACAAAGAGATGGAAAATAGCACATGTAGTGCAGAGAAGATATTCTCCGGAGATATTTTTAACCACAAAACACTGATTATAACACTGATTACAATCACAGTGATAAATAATTTGGAATCTACAGGGAATTTAAACCAAGTGAATTTAGTTTTGAACATGTAACAAGTGCTTCAAGACTCTCATCTTAAAACAACGGTGTCCTACAACACATCTAATGACTCATTTTTCAACAAGTCTCTATAAAAAACCATAGACAAACCACAGTGATGGCTTCAACCCTACTATTAAGAAGCAGTTTCATCATTCATCCTCTGAGTAAACCCAGCTGAAACTTTTAACCTCTTTTGCAGAATGCGTGTAATGACACTCCTCTTAAATCATGTTTGTTCTTTCCACTCATGCTATTTCACTCTTTCACTCTCTAATCTGTGCATCAGCAAACAGAGCTGTCATTCCTCTATAGGAAGTGCTGATAAGATGAGCTGTCATGAGTGTGTGTTGAGTTAACCCTTTGTTGACCCTGTCAATTTTAAACATAAAAAAAACTAATGTCTAAGTATTTTGGGGCTTTTAGTCCATGTCTGTTATATGCTAGCATACTCCAAATGTTGATATATATATATATATATATATATATATATATATATATAAAATTTTCTTTTGAGCAAGAAATTGAGCAAAAATATATATATATATATATTATTTTTTTGCATGATTTTACCAGGCAGTGATGTAAACTGTCTAAAGTCTAATGGCTATTAATAAAACTCTCTACAATTTGTACCACTCAAACGTCCTCTTTCATTAGCAAACACATTAACACAGGAAATAAAACTGCATTCGTCAAACCATTTAATCGGATTGTTAAATGTGAATGTGTGACTGTGTGTGTGTGTGTGTGAGACTGTGTGTGTGTGTGACCTTCCATTACTCTCAAATCTGTGGAAATGAGTCAACAATCAACACTAAGTCTTGAAATGATTTCCTCTAGAGTGAAAAGGCCAAAATAACAGGACAATTGAAGACAGGGATATTTTGTGCAGTACATTTGGAATTGGAGGAAAACAAGAGACAGAAAACAAGTTCGATATTGCAAAAAACAACTTACCCTTGGTGTAGGAGGCCCGTGCTCGTCAACAAAAGTGGATTCTCCTGTAAAGAAAATTGAGTGTCAGAGTGAGCTGCTTACATAAAACATCTGTTATTTAGGAAATCATATAGCTTAGAGATCAATGTAGACAAAACAAAATGTTTTAGCGCATTCAGTGAAAAACTGTATTTTGAAATAGAGCAGATTCAGCAGCTGGAAATCCGCATGGTAGCCAGATGACATCCACTACAAGGAAACGGAAGAAGTGTGTTTCTGTGGGTGTTTTGAGAGAGAAACGGTCTCTTAATGCAACTCCTTCTGTGTACAGTGGCTAAAAAGGAGGAGACATTCTTTCATCTGAAAACAAGGGACTTCTTTTTAACCTCCACTCCAGATGGCATGCTGGAATCGGTGCTGTGCTTCCTGTGTTAAATGGATAGTTCACCCAGAAATTATTTACTCACCCTCATATTGATCCAAACCGGTATGGGTTTCTTTCTTCTATTGAACATAAAATAAGATATTTTGAAGAATGTGGGCAACCAAACATTTGTTGGTCCCCATTGACTTCAATAGAGTGAAAAATGAGGACCAGAAACTTTGGTTACCCAGCTTCTTCAAAATATATTTTTTTATGTGATCTTTTTTATATGATCGTACCTTGTCAGTGTCCGCGCTTGCTTGGCCAGTTGTTGTGAAAAGAAAAGTGTGTTCAAGCGCCAGCAGAGGGCAGTGTAAAGAAATACTCTTTGAGAGAAGCAGTCTTATCAGTGGGAGTTAAAAGCAGCTCGTAAGTGGATAAAAGTGTCTGCTAAATGACGAAATGATAATAGTAGTAATAATAATAATAATAATAATAATAATAATAATAATAATAATAATATGATTTCTGGGTGAACTATCCATTTAAATGGAAAGTGCATCCAAAACATGATAATTAATCATTTACTCGCCCTCATGTCTTTTAAAACCTGTATTAACTTACTTTCTTCAAGGAACACGAAATCAAATATATTTTAGCAGAATGTGAAAGCTGCTCTGTTCCATGCAATGAAAGTGAATAGTGATCACAGCTGTCAAGCCAGATTTTTAGTGAATTAACTACATTTTGGTCTGTTTCTCATACAAACTACCATTACCATATGACTTTTGAAGACTTAAAGAATATAGTGCATAAGTCACATGGACTTGGCTTTTATGGTGCATTTATGCCTTTTTGGAGCTGGTCCCCATTCACTTTTATTGTGTTGAATAGAACAACTCAGAAAGATACACATTTCCTTTTGTGTTTCATGCAAAAAAGGCAGTCGTGGAATGATATGAGGGTGAGTAAATTATGACAGTATTTTCATTTGCAAATTAAGGTGCACTCTCATTTAATGCTATCTGTTATGCACTGGCTGTGTCTGTCTGCTGAATAAATATAAGATATAAATATAAATATATAACCCAGCAACACAGAGCTGCTATACTTCTCAGCCTATCTTCAACTTTCTCAGTATGAGGGTGAGTAAAAGAATGAGATATTCATAGACAAAGATCGATGCGTTCTCATCCTCTGAGCAAGAAGTCATAAATCATGAATAGCTTCGGCACAGATAAATCACAACCGAACGGAAGATGACATGCAGAACACAAACTACTGTACAACATACTGTTCCAGACTAATGGTGTCCGCAATGTAACATTATTCAATACGTGCCACACTATTTGCATGTATTAGTAAAAATGCTCTCCTATAGCATAATTCTTGTGTTTACTAAATTATATAAACTACCATTCAAAGTTTGGGGTCAGTAAGTTTCTTAAATGTTTTTGAAAGAAGTCTGCAGTAAAAACATTGTGAAATATTATTACGATCTAAAATACATTTTTATGCATTAAATACATTTTAAAATGTAATTTATTCCTGTCATGGCAAAGCTGAATTTTCAGCAGCCATTACGGTCACATGATCCTTCAGAAATCATTCTAATATGTGGACTTAAAGGGATATTTCACCCAAAAATGAAAATTGTGTCATCATTTACTCACCCCCAAGTAGTTCCAAACCTGTATGAATGTCTTTGTTCTGCTGAACACAAAGGAAGATATTCTGAAAGAGTTTGTAACCAGGCTGTTTTGGGGCACCATTGACTTCCATAGTAGGAAAAAAAATACCATGGAAGTCAATGGTGCCCCAGAACTGCTCTGTTTCCCACATTCTTTTCCTTTGTGTTCAGCAGAACAAAGACATTCATACAGGTTTAGAACTACTTGAGGGTGAGTAAATGACACAATTTTCATTTTTGGGTGAACTACCCCTTTAAGCTTAAGTAACACTTCTTTGTATTATCAATATTAAAAACAGCTGAGCTGCTCAATATTTCTGTAGAAACCATGATTTTTTTTCAGGATTCTTTGATTAGATAAAAAACATTTATTTGAATTAGAAAGTTTGCAACATGACAAAATGTCTTCATTGTTTGATACCAAAACTTTGACCTCAAATTGAGGTCAAGGGGATCTAAATAATTCTCATATCACTTATCTCAGTTTCTCTGTAATCCATTCAGAAGACCTCATGTTCCTGTTTTAGTGGCTGCTGTCAGCACTGAGATCTTGTTAACCGGGCCATATATCTTCTTAAACATGCACACTATGTACACTATACTCATGTGGACTCATATGCTGCTGAGTGACACACAAGGTTGATTCAGTCCCACTCATCCCGTCAGTGCATTTTTAAAGAGTTTTTATGGTAAGTTCCTTTCAAATGGTTTGAAATAAAACATCTGAAAACAAAAGAAAATAAAAAATGTGGTGAGTTTACAATATTGTACCATTGTCCGGATTAAGTGAAGGATTAGTCGATAGTAACAAAATATAAAGACATTTTCAGCACTTCAATGTTCAACTGATGTCCATTCTATACTGATGTTAAAATTGCCCATTTAGGCCTCAGTATGACCTTGTCCTAAAATGTACTTGTCAGGACCATCAGTTTGTGGTGGGCTTGCTCAATTATCCACTGAAAGCCCCACTGCCCTGCTAACCCCCCACGACGGCACCCCCTGTCCAGACTTTGGTCTGCATCTCACTTCATCTGATACTGGACCTTCATAACCCCTCAGAGTCAATTAGCACCTCCACTAACTACCCATCCCGGCTGCAGTCCTCTGGGGTCAGATTCCCAGATTCCAGGAGAGTCATTCAAGGTCGCCAGGCTTGGAAATAATTGGAGACTAAAGCAGTAGAAATGCAAAAATGTAAACAGAGGACTTCTGCAATGATTAGAGTGGGCCAGTTGCATGAAACAGTGAGTGGGTGAAGGCTGGAAAGAAATCAAACAGCGGTGCATTTCTGTCAACTTTGTTCATGAGTGTTGTATGTAGCCGATTCAAAGTTTGCTTTGGTTATGAGAGGATCATTAATAACCTATAATTAAGACACAAAAAGTCATAATGACACTGATGGAAAAAGCCACTAACTTGGCATAGTTCCCAGCAGGAACATTTGAAAATAAAATCAATCGTAAAAGTAGCCTTTTTTGGCTTTCATAAAGCAAAACATTCTCTGAAATGGAATTTTCTCTACGCATCTGGCTTGGCTTAGGAATGCTGTTGTTTGTGTCGGAATGCAATAAACGTATGCTTCGGCATGTAATGTTTAATTTGAGTTATGAAATTGGTGGCTCTGTAAAGTATGGTTTAGAGATGAGGAGAGCCAGAAATACTTCAGAGACGAAAGAAGGAAGCCGCACAAGATCGACGTCTCGGTTGTGAGGTACTGTGAAACACAAAAGCCGCTGGCTATTTTCATTCAGTCTCATTTTCAGATCACATCCTGTAATAATCTGTGACCACAGGTAGAACACTCTTGAGACGTTTGAGCACTGAAGGACATTCTGAACATGAAGATTAAAGCAAAAAACATCTGGCTCTGGCTCAACATTCTTGTGAACTGAAAAGCTGATTTGATCTGATTTTAGGGAATAAGCAAGCCAGCCACCCAATGCACACAATGTCAGTGTGAACCTGTTGTCGATTGATGGCCCTCAATGACATAAATGTATTTTCCATAAAATAGACGTAATATATATTTTCTCAGATGTGCATGCAACAAAATTTCACAATCATATCGTCATACTAACGGGGCAAAAAAATACTAAAATCTTATTGCATAAAGTACTCTGATGTTCATATGAAAACACTGAAAAAAGGCACGATAATAGTATTTCATAATTCACAAAGTAATAACTACACAACCTCTCTCACAACATACCTGCATTAAAATTAATAATAAATGCAAAAGATAATACAAAACACACCTGCAGTCTGTAAGTGACAGCAAAATTGTAATATCAATTTCTACGCTCCACTTCAAATTTATTGCTGTATTTAGTTTATTTTGTGTCATCTTTAAGTTAGACACCATTATAATCAGAATTTCCTATACTTTATGCTTGCAATTAAACGGAATTTAAAGTACTTTAATTTCAATGTTACACATTTTAATTTTTCAATAAAAAGTTACTTAAATCGCTTTTGAACTCATCAAAATTTTGATACAGCTGATGCTTGAAAAATGTAGGTCATTAAAAACAGCAACATAATATAAACAATAGTCATCATAGTGATTTGATTATTAACAGGATTTTAATGTTTCCATCCCAAATTAGCTCCGGGTGAGTGGTTTACTTGCTTCAGTCCATAACTGCCAGAACTGAAGTACGACCTTATACAAGTCTCAATTGATCTCATTGTCTTACACCTGCACCATACTCATTGAAATAAGTGCTTTAGTGAGTGTGTGACAGACAGGCCGACAGCACACTTATGTACTCTCACACTCCTGCTAGTGTGTAGGCAGCACTAACACCACTGAGACAATAACATGGCTGAGGGTTGGAGGGTCCTGAAATAATGACATCAATCTGGTTAAACACACCCTGTTTAAATAACATCAGAGACTTATTTTTTTATTCCAGACACCATCATATTCCACTCCCCCCACTGCATAAAGCAGCGTGCATGTTTCTTATTCTGTGTGGTGACACGAGTGCTTCTAGCTGTATGTGGTTCTCTCAACCCTTTGATTTAGCATGTAGGAGTGGTCCGACATTAAGCCCATCAGTCTAATGACAGTGGGGGGTTTTACGAATCTCCACCCAGGAGTGTTATTCTATAGGTCTGATCCTGTTACAACCTGCCAAATGTGGTAGACATGATGGACATCTGCTTTCCTTTTTTATAAATAATTGCTACATTTTGTTGTTTTAGGAACCATCAGTGAGGTCTAAGTCCCTGAAGGAGTCTAGAAAGCTGTGTCAGGATTTATAGGGTGGCTTGCATCTAATATTAGCATGGGCATGACTGATTCAACCTCTTATGATAAATTTGAGGCTTTGATTTAAAAGTACCCCACATTTATGCTCCACATAACATATGTAGTGTTCAGTGCTCTCCCCACACACTAACCAGGAGATCTTTGCCGTTCATTGCACTTGAGTCAAGCTGATTAGGGATTTGAGCAGTTGCTCAAGCATTTTTGTGGAAACCTTTGTACATTTTTCAGGATTTATTTTTAAATATAAAAAGTTAACAGAAATATGTAGAAAGAATGTATTTGCTGTAATTTTATACTGTCACCTTTAATGAGCAGCACAATGTTTTTAACATTAATAATAACAAGATTTTTTTCTTCAGCACCAAATATGTATATTAGAATGATTTCTGAAGGATCACGTGACACTGAAGACTGGAGTAATGACTGCAGAAAAATTACATTTTAATTACATTTTAAAATAAATAAAAATAAAATAAAAAGCATTTATATTTGTATTGTAATATATCTAATATTAAAATTCATGTAAGTTTCCAGTTATACATAAATTAATACATTTCATATCAGTGGAAACTCCTAAATTTTAACATAATGACCATTGCAATGAAAATAAACATGATTTAAATCATTTATAACATGCAAGCGTCTTTTCTGTAACCCATGGTCATGATAAATGTCAAACAACTGCATCTAATATAAGAGGTAAAACAAAGTCACAAACATTTTCTAGATCAAAACCACGCTAATCAGAATCAGAACTAGTTCAAAAGGAAATGTTGTATAACAAAGAATAAGATCTTATTCAAGCTCATGATGTTAAATTTACTCTGTTTGCTTTTACGGAAAACACTAAACCCAAACATATTAACAAAAGCCACAAGTACAACCAGAAAGAAATTGGCTGCTCAGTATAAGGTTACATTTCTCAGATGGTTCATGAAAAATTCATCCAGTGAAGGTAACAAAAGTAGGTAGGGGTCAGGAACAATTCAGGAGCATCTGGTTTTCATGTGCATTATTTCCTGTGAACTGGCTATACTGTACATACCTCTAATCACCTACTCTGGCCCTGGCCAGACTAATTGTCAGTATACGTCCTTAGAGGATATGTGCAGCTCTGTGGCCACATAAACTGACCTGTGCTGTCAGGTGTGGGTGAAGGGATGAGAGCGAGGACTCACTTGCAGGAGGAAATAGGGCTTTATTAATTATAAAATAAAATCAACAAACAAAAACTACCCCGTAGGGGAAAACAGACTGGCAAAGCAGGACTTCACGCAGGGTAAGTTCAACGACAAACCGGCACAAGACTGCAAATGTAACCAGTTGGGAAGAGAAATAATAATTTTACTGTATTCTTTGTGATGAACTTCCCAAAACTTATTTTCTGTGGAGCCAAACGACAATTGTTATGTATTAAATGCCTATAAGGGTCATTCTGTGTTTTTGCGTGTAGGAACTTTAATTATGGTGTTTTGTGTAAATGGGACTCTTATCTGTGTTACGCGCTATGCCTTTGGGGAGTGCGGGAGTTACGTCAGCCTCAGACCGCAATTGGATGCTGGCGAGGCAAGACGCAAAAAGTTCTCCTTATCTCCCGGTTGTTCTTGGTACGTTTAACAGTGTTCATTTGACTAAAGTTAATCTAATTCTAAACTGAATGTGTTCTGAATCGATTTTGAGTATGTATATTTGTATATTATGAGATTTATGTGAGTTTTACGTGAATTGTATCTGACGCACGTGGAGATAATCAATCGATGGTTTGTGCAGTGTGTGACGCTGAAAGAGGATAGCGTGGAGAATGGTTTTTCTGATTAAGTGTCCCATGTGTTCCAGGTATGTTCAGTTCTTTAATTCAAACAGTGAAAAGTGATTTGAATGATAATGTATGTGAACTGGTTTTGAATGTTTTATTATTTTTCTCTTTCCCCTTATTCTGAAAAATATTCTATTGCTTCACATTTGGATTGTGCACCTAATTCATATCTCTATAGTGTCGTTGTGAATGTGCATGATATTTTGGGGAATGTTTGTTTGCTGGTTCATGCGACCATTAATCTTATACATCATTAATTGTTGATAATGCATGTGAAAAGAACAACATACAACCAGTAACTTTATTTAAATTTCTTTATTTCTTATGTTTTAATGTATTGCACGATGTTAACATAAAATTGTTGTAATTGTCAGCCTCAGACCGCAATTGGATGCTGGCGAGGCAAGACGCAAAAAGTTCTCCTTATCTCCCGGTTGTTCTTGTGTGTGACGCTGAAAGAGGATAGCGTGGAGAATAGTTTTTCTGATTAAGTGTCCCATGTGTTCCAGGATTAATAAATGGAAGTGATGTGAAACCGTCCCCGCCATCTCTGGTGTGAAGTTTCTTATGTGCAGATCTGGAACTGCTACACAAACACAAGGAGATTATAAAGGGAGCAAATGAGGAGGGTAACGAGTAAACACAGGTGGGGCAAATTAACCAATAATCAGGAAACAATGTGGGTGGGGTCAAGACAATTGACATGAGAGCACATGGCACATAGAACCAAACAAGACAAGCCGAAACCGAACTGCGTGCCGAACAACACACACACACACACACAGAGGAGCGCACAGCCCGAGCGAACTCGAAATCGCACGCTCCCACAGCAAGAACAAACCTGGACAGTGAGTGTCCGAACCCCGACACGAAACCAGAACTGAGTCTGAACAAGACAGGAGTGCCGGGATCCAAACACCACGCCCCAACATGGAAGCAAGCGCGGCTTGAGCACACTCAAACAAGACAAGAAGGGAGTGTCAGGGCTCCGTCACAAAACCATGAATAAACTAGACCGAAGTGACATGTGCTCTTTCCCATGCTTGCCTAAAAAAGAAGCCACATGAAACCATTTACAACTAGACCACTTATCAAGGACTTTAGGATTTGCTTATGTGCAATCCAGGAATATGAAAAACTCTGGATTTTATGAGTTTTGTCCACTAATACTGGACATTGCATTTGCAAGTTGCTAAAATCTTAAATGACAGATCATCAATTCATACATTCCCTGGCAATGAACTGATGAAACAGGAATGCTAAATGCATGAAATTTAACTGCAAATATAAATTGAACAAAATTTTGTATTGTGACAAACCTACGCTTTTGCTTGTGTCGCTCTTGAAATCAACTGAAGTTTTAAATCTGACTTCCTCATCACAGTCATCCCCAAACGTGCCATTCAAAAGAAAAACTGTGGCAGACCCCTGTGAATACAGCATTGAATTGTAGCTTGAAACTCTTTTGTCTGCTCCTAATGACAGGAAGTATGCTAAATAAACTATCCGAATGGAGATCCCATTCAGAGTTTTTCCGCAGATTTCCTCTAAAGCAGACATTTTTTTGTTTTTATGACTTTGCAAAATAGCAACATTTGTAGCAAATCATTGAATCCAAACACTGTCATGTGTTTTTCTCATCATTGGCGCCCACACAGAACTCTTTTCTGGGGTCGGCCAAGTGCATCTGAGCAGCACCTGGGATAAACCAGGAAGAGCCTGTTAAAAATGGCCTATTCAAAATATGACCTTTGACCTCTAATGCACATACATCTACAACTAACATATTGGCAGAAAACAAAAATAAAATAAATAATTTAATCAAGTAAGACAGTATTTCATAAGCACAGGTGCAACTCAAGGTTACTACCAAAAACCAGAGTGTATGAAACCTTAATAAACTCTGACAGGAGCCTCAATGACATTAACACAAATGTCCGACACACATGCTAGTGCACTTACGTACATGCACGTGGCTTACTAAGTAAATCCCAAAGGAAATGACCATGGGATTTGAGTAAGCACTGGAGTATACCGAGTGCCAACAGTTGTCAGTTTCCTCAACTGTGAATGAAATGGATCCATCCCCATAGACTCACAGTCACTTTTACCAGGGCTGCCCCGGTCTTCAGTGTATTGTACAGCCGTACATATGTACAAAACAAGCTTGTGACATCCATAAACCACAAGGTTAAGAGAGCATCAGTAGCAAGGCGAAAACATAACACGTGATGGCAGAAGAAGCTGGAGGGTCTTTACTTTCCTAAGCAACAAGACACACACAGAAACCCAGTTGGGTTCTTAACTCTGAGGTATTTTCATTTCAGCAAGTATACTGACTGTAAAAGGGAGGGTGTGGCATTTATGCCATTAAAAGTGTCTTTAAATACATCTCCCTATAGCCAAATAGGGAGATGTATAGGGGAAGTCGTGGCCTAATGGTTAGAGAGTCGGACTCGTAATCCAAAGGTTGCGAGTTCGAGTCCCCGGCCGGCAGGGATTGTAGATGGGGGGAGGGAATGTCCAGCGCTCTCTCCACCCTCAATACCACGACTGAGGTGCCCTTGAGCAAGGCACCGAACCCCCAACTGCTCCCCGGGCGCCGCAGCATGGCTGCCCACTGCTCCGGGTGTGTGTTCACGGTGTGTGTGTGTGTGTGTGCATTTGTTCACTACTCACTGCTGTGTGTGTGCACTTGGATGGGTTAAACGCAGAGCACCAATTTCGAGTATGGGTCACCATACTTGACAATACGTCACGACTTTACTTTACTTTACAAATGTAGCCACAACTTACAATGTCCTGCCACACACAGAGTAACATTTGGTCACAATAGTGAACTAGTCGTCTAATTGTAAGCTAAATTATTTCTTCAGATGCAAGAACGTCTTCAATAAACATCTCTTCAGAAATGCACCCATTCGTGTTCAGGTGCTCATCCCTAGTTTACCCTTCACTGTTTCCCATAGTGCTGGGAGGCATGGCAGACTCATGTGGAATTGGCCATAAATGTGCTGGAATCTGTGTATGTCAAACAGAGCCGTCAGCACATTAAAAAACTCACTGGAGTCCTGACAAAAACAC
The DNA here is from genome assembly GCF_936440315.1 of Barbus barbus. Taxonomy (NCBI): domain Eukaryota; kingdom Metazoa; phylum Chordata; class Actinopteri; order Cypriniformes; family Cyprinidae; genus Barbus; species Barbus barbus. The sequence continues at coordinate 20,506,320 of NC_136742.1, forward strand.
GAAGAGGCCATTCATACATCAAGTAAACCTGTCAGCACTAGAAATTATGATGAGATCCTGCAGATCAACTGGGGTCGTTTGTGTAATGCATATTTTCAGCCCAGTATTGAACCCGGCATTGAGTTTGGACAACTTTACTTGAAAAATAACCTCTGATTGCTTGAAATGGTACTGGGATTCATAAGACAGCAGCAATGGCTTCAATCTCAATTCCCTGGTACTCAACGCATGATGCAGTTCCAAGTCTAGCTGACAAGATCCTGAAGACGGAGAGAGAGGGACACAGCAGCTCTGCCTCATTGTCATGACGAATAAGTCTTCGTCATGAAGCCAGGACACATGTGGTGGTGATCTGAATCTCTGTCACGTGCAGCCCAAAATCTCCCTTAGTAAGTGCTTTAACTCTGAGCTCTGAAACATGAATTTTCTTTATCTTAATTATGTCCTGTTGTCATTAACATAATGCATAATTATGAGATGTTTAACGGCAACACTTATTATAAAGAGCTACTGCTACGTCTGACACATCTGTATTGGTTTATGTGGAAAATTTTGTGTTTGTTGTCTATGGACTTGAGCAGATCGAAATAATGTTAAACATTGGTTTTGCTACTATAGATTTATCATCATATGGGGAACGTTCTACCCTGTAGCTGTAATGGCCTGTGGAGAGACTGTAAATGATTCAAATCCTTTTACAATATGGCCAGTTGCGGTTCAGAGGACGTAAGGTGTACCATGGGATACATATATTCAGTACATATTAATTGTTGCCTATATTTTGAATTACGGTTGTTCTTTATAACTTATTGTGCACAGGATGTGCTCTGGGTTTAGTTGAAGTCTCTGATCTCTTTGACATTTTTTTTAAATACTTCTGAAAAAGCCATTTGTGCTTATAAATACCATGTTTGGCTCTTAAAATGACAGTTCATTATGTGTCACTGCAGCTGGTGAGCTCGTGTTTGCATTACAATGTTTGGTTGCAGAACGAAACTGTAAAAAATACAGTAGCAATGATTTAGGTTTTTAGATATATTAAATTTAGAGCAACAAAAATTATTGAATATAAACTGCATATTTTTGATAATGTTGAGCAACATAGCAACCTGCTGAAATACTCAAATCTGTTTTGTACCTAATACACTGAAAACCACCAAATAAACAGGTGGTTATGATAAAGCCACATCTATCAAAGCTCATCACAAGTAGCTTTACCACAAGCTGAGGTAAAAAACTAATACAGAAAGTGCACACAATGTTATGCACACAAACACAAAACACCATCATAGTAACACACAACACTAAAATAATGCAATTAATTTAACAACATAAGATGTAACATACAATTAATATAAATAACTGAGAAGAAAAAACAATCATTTTTTGCAGTGTGGTTATCAACCATAAAATGAATCTAATTATAAGCGTATTTATATCCGATAGATTTTTAATATTGGTGCATACTTTAAAATAATGTTTACAGTAACTTCAAGACCCAAAGCAGAGAGACAATGGTTCATTTAAGAAATGATGCTATCCTAGCAGAAAAAGTATAAACGTATGCACCCTTCACTGAAACATACTGGTTAATGTGTGTACAGTACATAAACATCATAAAACAAACATTTACACATAATTACATGGTGCAATATGGCTTGGCTTTGACTTGTGTGTTTAAACCTCTCTAGCAGGCTAGGTAAATAAAATTTAACAAAACTACGAGTTGTGCTGAAGTAAATGCACTCGTACATAACCAAACCCAGTGTCACTGCACTGTAGAGTGGCCTAAAAAAACAGACAGGGAGTTTGATTGAAAGACGCAGATACAGGCCAACAGGAGTAAACAGGAAATGCATGTGAGGAAGTCACCCGCTCTTGAGTATGCTATCTCTCTCACTGTCTCCCTCTCATATAGACACACACTTTCACACAGACAGCCACACACACACACCACTCCCTCCAGCTCTAAATAACATAGGCTGCACATGTGCAGCACGTGTATGTTTTCTTGCTCACTCTGCAATAGCAAATATCTTCGAATGAGTGAATACGATGAGCGCAACAACTAATGAAATTTTCCATAGTGGAGGGCAACCAGACCCTCAAATGCTGTATATATTAGAAATGATTAAGACAAGTATTTACTTAAATCCTCTAAATTGAGAGTATGAGCTCTAAACTAAACAAACCAAATCCATCTTAAATGTGTGGATGAGAACAGGAAATGTAAAAATTGGATGTTCTTCCTGCTAAACGTTTTCCCATCACTCCCTCTTGGCCAAGCACTCAACTGCAAGAGTATACACATGTAACTGAGTAATTTCAATAGTATAATCAAGTTAAATATGAGAAGAACTTTAACTTGAATAAATATTGTTGTTATTAAACAACATATTAAAATATTGTAGTTATAAAACTCCATATAAAATAATTATTTTATGAAATAAATCATGAAGTTCAATAACACGTGCAGTTAAAAAAAGTACAAATAAAGTTGTGATTAAGTATCAGTTTCATTTAAGTATCAACTTGCTCTCAGATGTTTCTCATAAACGACGGATAAAATAATTGATTCAGCAATTTTGAAATTGCTGACATATAGAAAGAATATAGAGCCTTAAAATGTATCCAGATAGAGCTCAGAATATTTGGTTTTGGAAGAAATGCTTCAGCCCTTTTTGAAATATCTTAATTTTGTAAACAGTATTTGGTTTCTTTGCAAATCTGAATATAGGTTTGAGAAACTGTTCAGATCTCTTCTGAAATTCTAGAGGAGAAACTTATGAGTCTTTCTGGAAAAAAGTATTAGCAGGAGACTTAAAAGTCTCCCTGTGGTGTCCATATATTCCATCAAGTCTATATTATAAGACTGTTTTATGAGCCTGATATAGAAAACAAAAGTAACATTTGAAGAAGAAAAAAACATTCTAAAGCTTGGAACTGACTAAGCTTGGAAGTGATGATACATCTTCAATGATGGCTATGCTCCTAGGAACTATGAAATTAAAAAACCACAACTTCCTCTTCTTGAGTTTCCAGGGAGAATTGCATCATTACAAAATATATCCAGTTCCAGTGTTATATCAGGGACTTCCCTCAAACCATCTGAGTGCAAGTGCTGCTTACAACAACTGTGACACTCTGAGATTATCTACCATCTTGTTATATAGTAATACAATACTGTATATATAGGACACAAACAAACAATTGTAACTTGCATTTTGTCTCTGTATTGTAGCTTGAAATATACTACACTTCCCAATTCCATGAGGCAAATTCTAAAAGGTTCTGCAAGAATGTCCTTTAATGAAAATTAAATATGCTTCGCTCAGCTCCAGATGTTCCAGATGAGCTACAGGGCTGTTTTATGTGGCAATAACTGACATCTCTCTCTCTAGGAAAAAAAAAACCCAGCCAAACCCTAAATGGAGCAAAAAATGACTAAAGGCACATATACTGTGCTTGTGGAAAAGAAACTAAAGAGTAAAATGAGGAAACGGTTAATTAGAGACAATAAGGAAAATAAATTAAGAAACCACGCCACTGGTTTGCTAAAAACACAGAGGTCTATAATGCAATGACATTTATTATGTCACAACCTTTAGCTTCTTAACTATAACATCATGCAATGCCATGTTACATTTTATTTCTAGTGAGTTTAATTCCAAACTAAATTTGTTAGGAGAGACACAAAAACCATGTAGAGTGCTTTTACCACAGTCTCTCTCATTAGATGACTAAGTCTAAAAACTTAGCTCACTGAAAGAAATGAAATATCTCCATTAATATAAGTGGAACAGAAATCACTAGAATTCTGTCAAGTTTCAGGACACTAATGCTGAAGTATGAACACTGCATCAAGACTTTTCATTCATCATTCTGCAGTTATTAGAACTAAAGCATCACTACTTAATACTTTTTCTTACAAATCAATCATTTTAAAGTTGACCAATTGATGATGGTAAAAAAACTAAAAGACCTGCTTACTGTGTGCACTTTCTATTGTATCTTTATGACATCTAGCACAGCTGGGAAATGCAGAACTTCCTTTAAGGCAGTTAAAAAAATGTAAATTCTGCAGTTCATATCATACAGTGCCTATGATGTAGCAGGAACGTCAATAAATCACACCATTGACACTCGACTGCTTGTCAACAAATAAAGGTATCATAAGATTTTTAACACACACACACACAAAATATATTATTTTTATATATTTATTTAATTTACATAAAATTCATTCCGGTGACAGCAAAGCTGAATTTTCTACAGCCATTACTTCAGTTTTCACAATACGTTCATAAATAAAAAGTTCAAAAGAAAACCTTTTGTAACATTGGAAATGTCTTCACTGCCATTTAATCTATTAAATGTGTTTAAACTAATTAAATTTAAATTTTTTTTTTTTTTTTTTTAATCACTCACTCCAGTCTTTTGAATGTTACAATATAGTATAGGCTGTGTTAACTATTTTTATTTATGGTCATACAATGTAAGGAAAAGAGCAGTGCAAACATTCCTCAAAATATAGTGTTATATGGCTAAAAACAGCATGCAGGTTTAAAACAATACAAGGGTGAGTAAATAATGAAAAAGGTCTGATCACTCAGATTGAGAATGTGCTGATGTTCTATAGAAGAAACTCTTGAAGAAGAAGGGAAGGAGAACAGAAAGACAGAAATAAGGAGATCAGCCAGTTCCGGAACATGGATCAGGGAAATGGGGCTTGTCACATTACAGTGATGAATAAGGTGGTTCTGGTGCATGAGAAGACAGATGATAAAACGTGTTGGTATCCATCACAACTTTTAATAATAATTTCTTTGTTTCCACAGAATATGGTGTAATGGAAACAGGTCCTTTACAATCTACTGAATTCCTGTGATGAGACAGAAAATGTTGGCGTTTTTCTCTAAAATCCAGCAAATAAGTCACAGCCTCCTTGCCGTCTATCCTTTATTACTAAGAAAAAAAACAAGAGAGAAGCAGAAAATGGAGGGATCTAGTGTAAAATACACTATTTATTCACATAAATGTCTGCCATGTCATAATTATCCTTTCAATCCATTTTTATCTGTAACACAGGATTCTGCTTGGCTAAGCATGTGTGTGTGTTGTGTGTCTGAGTACAGTCAGGCTAAGAAGCCAAAGGTGTTTGGTGTTTGGGGTGGTGATGGTGCAGTGGATAAGACACATGCCTTTGGTGTGAGAGACCCGGGTTCTCTCCACTGTGAGACACCAATGTGTCCCTGAGCAAGACACTTAACCCCTAGTTGCTCCAGAGGCGTGCGACCTCTGACATATATAGCAATTGTAAGTCGCTTTGGATAAAAGCGTCAGCTAAATGAATACATGTAAATGTAAATGTGTTTACCTGGCCCCAGGATGGCGCAGTGTGCATTCATGTCTGCACGTTTGAGGTGGTTTAAAGGCTCAAGAGAAACGTCTGGGCTACAGACCAAGTCCTCCTCTCATGCCGACTGGCCGTCCCCCTGGAGCTACAGCGGTCTGGCGAAGGAGATATGACCACTTTAACGGGAGTTTCCGATCAGTCTAAGTCATCTGATTTCTATATTATGTTTTAGCAAGAACATCTGCTCCACAGTTAGATGTTTCATACACAACTTCAAGCATCAGGCAGTGTTTGGTCAGTTTCACAGTGGTCTAATGTAAACCTTCACATGTTGCATGGAAGCTATGCTGTGGTTATGGATCAGAAGTCACAGCACAGCTGCACTGGAAAGACTTCTGCATTGAATATTCCACTTTTTTAAAGCTGTTTGCGATGGAAAGATATTTCAAGATGGACATTCGTATCAGAATTAGTGTTTAGTGGCTATGCTGAAAAAGTCTCTGGTTTCACCAGACACATTATCCCTCTAAAACACTTGTGCTGGGGGACGGCACACTGAAAAGACTGTACTCCGCTGCCAGGAATGTCAGGAATGGTTTGTGAAAAGCACACGCTAAGCAACACAGAAACAGACTGCGACACAAACACACTCTCAAATATGCATTCTCACACATACACAGCTGTTAAACTCAGACTGAAGAATTTACACTAACATATATAGCATGTCACACACACACTCAGATGCTATGTATCGAAACCCCTTTATTTGGGCTGGGTGGTGTTGGGTATAAATAGTGGAGTGGTGTTACGGAGAAGGCCAAGAGGCCACAGAACTCCACCCAACCAGTTTTTTAAAAATACATGCTCTCTCACTCTCTCTCTCTATAACCAGGGTGTGAACTTGAGGGGAGGGTTTGGGGGTCTCACCCCACTAAAGAAGGCTTGATCTCACTAAAGCATGTCAAAACAAGATGTTGGGGGGACACAGAAATTAGTCTACTCATAATATAACGCATTACCTGTAAATATAAAGAATTTCTAGCTCTGACTGATAATACTTTGATAATACTTGATAATATTTTGGCTTCGTCTGAAATGGATCATACCATTAAAATTACCTGAGCAGCTGAATTAAATATGCTATACAATTGGGCTCATTCAGGGACCAGCATTTTTTTGCATGGATGAAGTAAGAACATATTGTGTTTAAATGCAAAATAACATTTGCCCTCTTTAATTTCAAAATGGGTTTCACAGGATATATTTTGAGATTTTAAGCTTTCAAAAGGTATATAACTTATGATGATGAACATGTGATAGGGAAAAAGGCAAGGAAATAAAGAGTTTTTGTGACAAAGGTCAGAACTCTTGGTGGACTCGTCATAAATGAATCTATTACGGTTCCTACATAATTTGTAACAACAAAAAATGGTAAAATATCTATTTAGGAGACTTAGACCTTTCCAATGATATATAGTTTGTCATGATTACATTAGGATTTAATTGTAATATAGTGAAGTAAAGTTAGTCGTCCCGTATACGGGATGGTGACAGTTAAGGGTTAATATCCTAATGATTTTTGGCATAAAAGAAAAATGTATAATTTTGACCCATACAATGTATTGTTGGCTATTGCTAGAAATATACCCGTGCTACTTATGACTGGTTTTGTGGTCCAGGGTCAAATATACAGTTTACATTTGGTGAAATTTAAGCTAGTGTTTCCTGAAATGCTTTTAGTTATTTTTGTCAACCTTTAAAGGAACAGTTTACCCATAATACAGGGCAGCCGTGGCCTAATGGATAGAGAGTTGGACTTGTAACCTGAAGGTCGTGGGTTCGAGTCTCAGGTCCAGCAGGGATTGTAGGTGGGGGGAGTGAATAACCAACACTCTCTCCACCCTCAATACCACGACTGAGGTGAGACCCTTGAGCAAGGCACCGAACCCCCAACTGCTCCCCAGGCACAAATTCAGAGTATGGGTCACCATACTTGGCCACACACCACTTCCCCTATCCCCCTAAATTAACCATCTGTCATCATTTATTCACCTTCAGATCCTGCTAAATCTGTATGACTCTCTTTTTTAGAGTACAAAATTAGATATTTTGAGGAATGCTAATGTAGGTCTTTGTCATAAAATTACAGTTCGGAGTGACCACAACTGTTAAGCTCCAAAAATCCACCATAAAAGTGGTCATATAAATCATGCATTATATTCTAGTCTTCTGAACTCATATCGTAGCTTTGTGTGAGAAACAGACTGAATTTAAGTTGTCATTCAATGATCTTCCCCTCCTGTGAGCTGTTAACTGGAGAACTGCTATCATTGAGTTAGCGAGCTGAACAAAACATTTAGGATGATCTGTGATCTAGTTTATTGATTATTATTGATTATATACTATTAAAGAATCAGCTAAAAAGAATCATTTGTTAACTGATCTGGTTCTTGAGTTCAGCTCACCGGTTGCAGTGGCTCTTCCACTAATACTTGGTTTACAAAAAAAGTATCATTGAATAATGACTTAAATTTTTGTCTGTTCTTCACACAAAGCTATCATTTGATTTCAGAGGACACAAGATATATGGTTTATGGTATATTTTTGGAGCTCTAAAGAAATGGCTACTATGAGCTGTCGTTGCATGGTAATATCATCCATAAAGATGCGATACTGTTCAAAAGTTTAGGGTCAGTGGAATTTTTGAAAGAAATTAATACTTTTATTCAGCAACAAAACATTACATTTAAAATTGACAGCAAATAGATTTAGAATGTTACAAAATCCTTAAATGTATCATTGTGAATGTTTAGTGAATGTTCTCCTTTTACAGTATGTCCAACAGAACTAAATTATAGGGTTTAGACTGACATAACGGTGAATAAATGCAGAATCTTTGGAGGGTGAACCATCCCTTTAAGCTTGAACTTGTGTCTTCATTCCGTATGCTTTTTTCCCCCTTTCTTCATTTCACCTACTCTTCCTTGATCCACCTTGTCATTTTCCATTTCTCTGCCTTTAATGTCAACTCTCTTTTGCATGTCTAATGATAATTATATATTAGACATGACTGAAAAGTGACAGGCCAGTCATTTCTCCAGAGGATTGTTTAAAAAAAAATCCAACATTCCTCTGTATAAGCAGCACAAAGAACTACAATGCTGCTAAAGTGGGTCCAAAATGCAGACTGGAAAAAAAACTGAAAAACAAGAAAGGGTAAACCAAAAATACCTCAAAATTATTGAACTTGAGTCTCAAGTCTCTACCTCTCAGAGATGTGAAAGCTCCTATTGTCTTCAGTAAACTGGACTCTTTACTTTTCTTGGATGGACTGAACAGTGTCCTACAGACACTTAAAAACAAAAACTCTTCAATAGTCCTTTGCAGCCCTCCATATTCAGCAAAGACCCCTTTTCTTATTGCTGTTTTGGGTCTGCGAGTCAATTATTATAGATTCTTCAGATTAGAATATTGGTATTATATTCCTGTGTATAATTTGTAGGATTAATGGCTTAATGGCTTTTTATTAATGTAGTTAACGGTTTTTATAAGTCAGTCTTTATAGAGAAAACAAATATGATTTTGCACAATATATAGATGAAACAAAATGTAACCACATATATTAATGTCCACGCATTTACTGTATACATTTACAGTCTGAGCTAAAAACACACTGCTCTTAGGCACAAATGATACACCAAACTTTTTTCCCCTAATATACCACTGCTAAAAAGACTCCTTGGGACAACATGCAAGCACAAGTGAAGTGAATCTGACTGGCGTAATCTCACTCTCAGATAAAACATCTGAAACTTGGATATAAACAGAGGAAAAGCCTCTCAACTGCTACTGGAACTTCAGGCAGAGACACATCTGTCCTGATGTCTGTCGTTTCAGGGAAACAGTAACAGTAGGTCACAACTAGTAGCAGAAAACTTCTCAGGAACTTTGATGATGTTTTAATGATCAACAGAGAACACTTTCAGATTTTGTCAGCACATATCAGTAAGCCAGGAAAACCACTTCCTCTGTAAATCAGGGGAATTCTAGAAGGACTCTTTCTAGAAACCCTGCATCTGCTACAAGGAATAAAATGCTAAAAACCACATAAGCAAAACTGAATATCAGCAAAATTGTTACGAATATCAATACTAGGTAATCACATATTTAGTTTGATTGCTAGAGTGATGTCATTTTTATATAGTAATATCAATAAGTTATATAAAATTACGGCCAGCTAGTTCATAAATTCGAAAACTAAAGGACTGGAACTGTTGTAATAGAAATTATAAAGCCTCCCTCTTTTAATTTTTCTTATTGTATTTCTAGTGTTGCATTCCTGTTTTACAGTTTCATTTATTTACCTTAACGAGAGTTCAGCATAGTATCTTAAATAACCTGTTTAAAAGCTCTAAACTTCCCATGACCTAGGTCAGATGAATGCAAGATGAAGAGGCCAAGTGGTGAGAATCTTTCCAGAGATCTGAGACCTCAGGGTCAGAACGAATTGGATCACAGCCTCTCCACTCCCTGCCTCCTGCACCTTTCTGGGCTGAAGTTCATCCTCTGTCCAAAATCTCTTTTTCTTGGAACAGAAAGCTACTTTTTTCCTGACGCCAAGTTCATTTTGGACCAAAGCACAGAGGATGTTCAAGTCCAGCCGCTGTATACAACAGGACTGTACTGGGCCTGAAAGCAGGATTACAATTTAATGAGCAGGTTTATATAGGCCCCGAGTATACTGGCAGATGGTCAAATGTGTCTTACTATCATTTAACATTTAACTCTGCATACCTCTGGATCGTTACCAGAACTTATGGATGTAGTCAATGATGAAAGAAAAGTTCAAATTTAAAAACCTTCATTTGATCCAATTTCTTCCCCCTCCAAAATCATACCTTTGTCTGAGGTCTGGCCACCACACATTAAACCGATGGCCAACTGCATAAGAAAACAACTATATCAATGAAAGATAAAGAATATTTTAAACTACCTGCATGCAGTAACCACAAATTCCCAGTTAATTTTTGGGTCCAATTCAGCTCCACTTCCATTATTGTTGTACTATTTGCACTGCTTTTTAATAGATACTTATGTCCCTTACACATACGCTGACGTACATTATTACCAAAATAGCACATATTTAGTATGGATCTGTTCATCCTACTGTAAAGAATCATGATTGGATTTGCTATGACAAAAAATAATAAGCTTTAAACTAAAGTATAACTGAAGATTATTAAAAATTAAACAAACAATTAAACAATTTCTCCACTAGGCACACACCCAACCCAGTGCAAGTAATATAACATCACAAGTCCAGATGAAACTAAAGCTGTTGCTTCTAGAGGGAAACAAATAAGCATGAAGAAAACACAATTCTTTGCCCACATTCTTTGCTACTTGACTTGGCGCAGTGTCGGATATGGAGTCATAAACAAGGGCTTATCTTACTTGGCATTTTTACAGCCCAAATAAAAAACAAAAAACAAAATCCCCGATAAGTCCAAACAGAGAGCGAAACAGCCTGCGGTCCTGGAGATGAGACTGGCCATGGGTGGTTTGGGATCTGGGACCCCTCTTTTATCTCTAACTGCTGTGTTAGGGAGGACAGAGTAATGCTTAATTGTGAAAGTTATTAAGGCCTGTAAAAGAGTCTTTATGGAGATGTTGTCAAAACTATTTATGGAGGGGGAGCATAACTATGTTGAAGTCACAGCTCATATACATCTGGTGATAGACAATAACTTCTACATTTAAACTGTAGCTCAACACTGAACCAAAACCCAACAGCACACCGCCAGAGCATCAACACGGACCATTAAAAATCATATGAAAGGTGGAGAAAGACACAGAGAGAGAAAGTAAAGGGTATGACTTGGATCGAGCAGAAGAAAACAGTGGAAAAAGCAGACACGTTTGGAAGAGAATGTATAAACACCAAAGAAACAAAAATGTTCTCATCATGGCACAATTTCCTTATGTCTGGAAATATCTGTCACCCCTTTCCGCTAGGCATTTCATTCTTTTCCTTGTTAATAGTGTTTGATCTGCCTAATTCCTATGTTCATTTATCACATCCGTGTTCTTGTACATTTATGCCAGGAGTCCAAGAGTAATGGTCCCCCCCAAAATTCTATACACTACAAACACTTTCTGATAAACAATTTTTGGAGACATGCCCTGTCAACTGATTTAAACATATACAAACATGGTAAAATTACAATAGTTTATTGCGGAAATATGACTTCTATGAACATCATAATCAGCTAAATCACTACAAGTCTTATGATCATACACATACAGTACACACAGCCTCACGACAGATCAAACATTGCTACGAGAAATTAATAGAGCTGTTCAGTCACTCACAATGTCAGTTTGTTAGGATGTTAATTCATCAAGTAGTCCCTTTAAGAACTTTTAATGGGTTTTCAGAAAAACAGATTTTGATTTATGGGTAAAATATAGTCTGTGGTTAAAAATAAGTGAAGATCCTACCACAACTATGTAAGTTTATGTGCTTGACGAATCGGACAACCACTGTAGCCCTCATGTAACTTGATAGCAACTTACATTTTTAACACAACACAGTGGCTTTGACATTCATGTTTGAGGTATGACTATACAGTATTGCAACGTAATAAAAAAAACTTAATATTAATATGTAATTTAAAGAAATTGTTTAATTTAGCTCAAAGGGAATCATTTATGATTTTATAGGGATTTGAACAGAATCACTGTTACGGCGTTTCACTGAACGAGCCGTATAACAAACTCTGCACTGGATATTAAAATTCAAAATATAGTGAAAACACTATTTAATAGCACAGTAACAAGATCGGCAGATTAAGACATTAACTTGTGAGCACAGAACACAAGATACTTCTCTTTTCAATATAAATAAGATTTTATTTATATAAACCTAAGACAAACTAATCTAACACATGAACTAGGGCTGAACGATATATCGTTATCGTATCTATATCGAGATATGAACTTTCAAGATATTACTATCGGAAAAAGCAACGATATAGACGATATAGATTTCCCCTCTCCGCGCTCGCCCCGCCCTGCATACAACTCTGGCAGTCACACAACGAACATCAGTTTTACGAGTGCCCTTGAATGCACCGCTGAGGTCCCTATTCGACCGCAAACTTGTATGGTATAGCTCTGGAAATTCAGACACACAGAGAATCAGCTGTTCATCCATTTTGAGTTCGGCGCTTGTTTGGATGCCCCGTTTCTATTGGCCGCGCGGGGAAACGTCACAGAGCGCAGCGGCAAAAGTTGAACTATTTTGAACTTTGACCGCGGCGCGCGCGCAAGCTCGCCGCTGGTGCGCTCCGCTGCGCGTGCGCTTTGGTCGGCGCAGCAACTAACCGCCCTCGCGCAGCGCAAGCCATTGAAATGAATGGGTTTCATAGCGCAGCGCATGCCGCGTCCTGTGTGAAAGGGCCTTGAAAGGGCCTTTACGCCGTACGAGTCGACGTCCACCAGTGAGTTCTTAAAAATAAAACTACACTTTCCAAATTTTTTTGTATTATGATGTTTTTATTTTTCTGAGAAATGCTTGGTTTTCACCGAACCCGTAGTCATATCGTATCGTATCGATATCGAGATATCTGGCATGAAAATCGAAATATGAAATTTTGTCCATATCGTTCAGCCCTAACATGAACACAAGCATTCACACATTCACACGTTGCAGAAAGAAAGAACGTAAGGAAAGGATGAGAATGGAAATGTGATATACCAAGTTTATAGCAATATGTGCTATTGCATAGACCTGAACAACCATCAATCACTTATTTAACCCTCGCTTTGAGTTTCTCAATGAGGCTAAAATTTATATTAACTGCACCTGATTCAGTTAGAATCTGGAGGTGTTACTTGCTTGCTTTGCCTGTGTTAAGGGGTTTCCTTTGTGTCGTCGTCGTCATTGCAGAAAGGGGGTTCCCCGAAGTGTCTGATTGGTTGAGAGTTCAGTAGTCGTGAAGTGATGTCTTGGGAAGCCGATGGAGTTGTGTCTGGTTAAAGTTTTGAGGCGGTCACAGACGTGGCGGCAAAACTTAACTGAGTACACGAAACTCACAACGGAAAAGAAAAGAAATTAAAGTAAAAGAATAAAAGGATGTAACGAGACTAGGTTGGTTTTCTTCTCATTGTGGTAGCAGCTGGCACGTGGGCCAGAGCACGCTCAAAGAGCAGCGTCAAAAGACAGTGACAAAAAAGAAGAAGAGGAGAAGGGAAAGAGAGCATTTTTAAGAAGATGAGCATTTTTAAGAAGAAGAAGAGCATTTTTAAAAGGAAGAGGAGAAGGGTGACTAAGAGGAGTTTGATGGTGTCCTAAGTTTTTAAACTCGGCTTCTGGACACATCCCCTCTGGCGTCTTGACCAATTAGATAGGCTATTATCTTAGCTAGGGGTGTTCCTTCCATCATAAATCAGCATGTTATCAGTCACATGGTCCGAATTTTACACACTCTTGCAAAGTATAATTTTGGATGTGATTTCTATAACCAGAATATGATACATTTGACAAAGAATTGATTGGAAGAAACATTTAAAGCACGATTTTTCACACTCATACATACCAAACACACACCTGAATCCTTCAGCTATTCAATAGTGATTAAAAAGACATACATAATATTTGATTAAAACATGATAGTCTAATATGTGGGTTACAAACATAATATGGGGTTCTGCATAGAAATGTCCTTTTAGGATGATTTTATGTGCATGTGAAAAAGAAAGTCTTTGTATAGTTGGAGAACTATGGAGAACGAAGGCAGGTTCTTTAGACAAAGGAATTTTGGTTTGGTCTGTCTTCTATGTGGGGGAGAAGTCAGTCTAAGGAAGCTCATGAATTCAATCATGGAACATGTGATGGCCATCTCTTTGACCATCAGTCTTGATTATTTGCCCAAAATTTGACGGTCTCCTTCCTGAATTGGAATTATCAATAAGTGTTCTTTTGTCTCAAGGTTGTAAGCTGTTCTGTGAAAAAGTTGGTTAGTTTGCTTGCTTCAGACTAGTGGTGCCAGAATCTAATTTATGACATTGTCCTGTTTCCTTGGGGCCTCTCTGAATTCCAGCTCCTCAGGTTTCAATGTTCTGATGCATCTTAAATTTATCTGATTCAGTCTCTGATATTCTACAGTATATATACTCGTATACTCGTTTTGCAGAACAATATAGCCTACATATTTTGCAGAATAAAGGCAAGTCGCTTTAAGTAATATTAACCACAGAGAAGAAATATTTTTATAATTCCTTATAAAATTCCTTATTGAAAAGGTTTTAGGACTACAAACTGAACAGCTCATGACCTGAGTGCAGTGACATGAAAAGATGAGGTGAACAGTGATGCTTCAAACACAAAGCATGCTAGAGCAGTGATTTCAGATTCATTAAATGAGGAACACAAAGGATTCAAAAGGTAAAAGGCATTCACACTGAATTTACACTGACTCACTCACTCACTACTAGCACATAAAAACAGTTTCCTGACAGCAACAAAAAAACATGCAGACCTGTGCAACTTGAGCTTGCAAATGTGTGACGAAAGCAAGATTATCTTTGATAAGATGCAAGATATTTTGGGGTGTTTAATAATCTGCATCTGCTGTGGACACAATCTTTCCAAGAATGAAAGTGAATGTCGCCTATAAATCTGCACACGTGGGCAGAATTGTTGGTACCCTTGGTAAATATGATCAAAGAAAGCTGTGGAAATAAATCTGCATTGTTAATCCTTTTGATCTATTATAAAAAAAATAATAAAATTAAATTAAAAAAAGAAAATCACAAAAATCATTGGAGGATAAGAATTTAAAATGGGGGGAAATATCATTATGAAATAAATGTTTTTTCTCTAATAGACATTGGACACAATTAACAGCACCCTTTTATTCAATACTTTTTGAAACCTCCATTTGCCAAAATAGTATAGGAGTTTTCTCCTATAATGCCTGATGAGGTTAGAGAACACCTGACAAGAGATCAGAGACCATTCCTTCATCCAGAATCTCTCCAGATCCTTCAGATTCCCAGCTCCATGACGGTCCTTCTTCTCTTCAGTTCACCCCACTAATTTTCTAGCAGAAGCTTGGTTTTGTGCTCAGTGACCCATTTTTGTGTTGTTTTTGAGGTTTGTGTTTGGATTATTGTACGGTTGGAAGATCCAAACATGGCCCATTATAAGATTTCTAACAGAGTCAGTCACTTATTGATTTTTTATCTGTTGGTATTTGATAGAATCCATGATGCCATGTGTCTAAACAAGATGTCCAGGCTCTTTGTTTTGTTTTCCCACCTATTTATATTTCTGTGAAACAGGAAACCATGGCTGGAGAAGTTCATGTTCATAATCACACTGGTGTGCTCAAAATTGTGAATATGAATGGGATTATATTTCAGATATATTTTACTCATAAAATTTCTAGGGGTACTAGTAATTGTGTCCAACTTGTATTTGAGAAAAAAAAAACATTTATTTCAGAATGATATTTTGCCCCATTTTAAATTCTTATTATCCAATGAAAGCTTAGATTTTTGTTCAAGATCAAAGATCAAAAGGATTAACAATGTACATTTATTTTCACAGCATTCTTTGATCATATTTACCAAGGGTACCAACAATTCTGACCACGTGTGTATGATCATCATTTTAAACCAAAGCATTTTAAATAACAGAAATGTTAATTGCATATTTGACAAACTACAGAAATGAAGGTTGAATTAGCAGAGTAATAGCAAAGTTGTACATTAAACATTACAATCTTAATGGGAGACATATCAGAGTTTAAAAAAGTGTGTGTCTTCTTGCTGGCGCATCTGTGACCAGGACAGCAAGAGTAATGTCGGCATACAACCACAAAGTACGAACCACATCGAACAAGAGTAACTGTTGACGCAAGAGGAAGCTGTCTGAAAGGGATGTCCGGGTAGTAAGCCAGACAGTATCCAAAAAAACATAAAACCACAGCTGCCTAAGTCACTACAGAATTAAATGTGCACCTTGGCTCTCCAGTTTCCACCAAATTTTCATTGGGAGCTACACAGGGCCAATATTCATCGTCAGGCAGTTATAGCCAAACTTTCGGTCATGCCAAATGTTGTTGTTTCGGTGGTGCCAGCAGCACAAATCTGGGACAATGAGAAACATGTATTGTTCTCTGATAAGTCCACCTTCACTTTCCCACATCCGGGAGAGTTACTATGTGGAGAAGTGGTAAAGAGGCTTACAACTCAGATGGCTGCATGCCCAGAGTAAAGCACGGGGGGTAATCAGTGGTAGTTTGAGCTGCAATGTCATGCCATTCCCTATTGTGCTAGATGTCCAACCCCTGTATATGAACAATGTTAACTGTGTCGTCCCTGGCAAACTGCCGGAAATAGCCACTGACGAAACACAAGGACTTTCACAGACATGTCGTTAAAAGTAATGACAGATGCCAAGGTTTACAGCTGATGCAGCTGATGTAGACTCTTTAAAGGCCAACAAGCATGAGGTTTTTTTATTTTCTAAGAAATTAAAAGAAATGATCCAGCAGGGATTAATTAAATAGTTCAGAATAATCAATGAAACAGTAAAAACATTTGTTACAAAAAATGTCTATTCCAAAAAAAATGCTTTTTCAGACTTTTAAAGAATCCTGATTAAATGGATCACAGTTTCCACAAAAGTATTAATCAACTGTTGAGCACCAAATCATCATGTTTAGCTTTGCCATCACAGGAATAAATTACATTTTAAATGGTTATTTTAAATTGTAATACAATTTCACAATAGTATTCTTTTTACTGCATTTTTGATCAAATAAATGCAGCCTTGGTGTACTAAGGTCTGACTTCTTTGGACACCTTAGACATCAACAGTAAAAGATATGGAAACTGTTTTCTTCTTATTTTAAATAATAATGATGTATTATTAAATATAACGTCATTATTTGCATTTAGCATTGTTTGTACCTAGCTGTCTGTGACCCTCTCAGAGCAGAAAAGACCTAACAATAAGTGAACATGTGGCATGCAGGAAATGATGGCAAAGATTAAACCAAACGACTTTGAACATACATAAACTGGCACTATGGAAAAACTGAAAAATAGAAAACAACCAACTTGCCACTTACATATCTTGGCCTACATAAAACATGACAGCTCAGCGGCGTGCACACACGACACAGACACATACACGTACACATTGCCCAAGAAGCACATAGCGGTTACACACAAAGAGTCGGGCATGGCTGCCCTATCTGCCCAGCATATATTTAAGGTTACTATTTTAGAGCGGGTACTTCTGTTCTTTCACAAGCAGTAAATTAGTAAAACAGAGATGGCTTGCAAACTGTAAAGCAGGGCAGATGGCCCTTCCAAACAAGATATAGTGATCTGCCAGAGCACTTCATCTTCATAACCATTTTACTGAGCAATTAGCCCTATCTGAAGATGGCTATCATAAAACACCTTTTTACTGGCTCCCTTAAATAACATTAACAAAGAAAGACAAGCTCAAATGGAAACACTTGTTGGAAGGCAGCTTTTGGATTATGTTCTCAGGATGAAGTTGGAAAGATCTGAGGATGACATAACTTGTGGAATGTTCTCCATCTTGTGGTAGAAGAGATTCAGGATTGCATCATTGAGGAGATCAACAACTCAGTCCAAACTGTAAAATTTGGTACTTAAAATCTAAAAGCCCCTCAAAGAAAAATAGAAAATCACTGGCGCCATTTTTTCATGAATTACTTTTGGGACTTCACCTTGTCTGTCCAACAAAGATCTTTACTGTTAGCTGCTCTCACAGCAGAAAAACAAAATAGCTTGTCAACCGTTGGAATCCTCCTCACACAATGGACAGACGAACCTGGACTGTGTATTTGTTGGACATTATCTCCATGGAACTCTCTACTTCTTGTATACATGGATCTAACATGAAAACTGTTAATTCATGGCATTCAGCTTTTAATGTTGTGCCTTTTCTCAAATCTTTGCAAAAATTATTTTATTGTTATTTGTTATTTGTTATTTGTTATTTGTTTATCTATTAATATGAATTAATATGTGTTTATTATTATTATTTATGTTATTTTATTTATTTATTTGAAGTCTACCAAGGGGTGGGTTTTAAATTTGTACAGCTGATTTTTGTTTGGTACTACTGTTTCCCAAAATAAAACTCAATAAACGGTTGTAAAAAAAAAAAAGAAGTCACTGAAGAGAAAACGGCTGACAAGAAGCACAACACAAAAAGGATCTTAGGTTCCTGGGGCCAGGAATGACAAGGGACGTAAGGAATGAATTTCCACTTCAAACAAGCAAGTTCTAAGGAACACTCTTCAATTGCTGTGTTAATGGGCCTGGTAAATGTGCCCCACCCATAGTACCACTGAGCCACCCACATGTTTGCGCAGATGCCAGTTGTGCCCTCATCAACCTTTTGCAAGGAAAACAGTTGGGAAAAGGGCACACGCTTCTTAGTTCAAAACACTGTGGCGATCTGGCTACCTTGAAATCTAATGCATTATTATCATTAACTGTAATGCGACTTCCTCATCATCTGGCTCGAGTGAGAGAATCAGTTAGAAATGTGTTTTTACAGATTTGCGAGATGTTCTTCTCAGAAAAGGTGTCTATGCAGATGTGAAATACCACACCACACCTAGCATTTCCCCCTCACCCAAAAGATCCTCACTGACAGACCACTGCCAAAATATGTGACTGTCCTCTCCGAACTCAACACAGCAACGGCAGGAGTAGGAGTAACAGGAGCACTTGAGCTGAGCTCCAAAAGACATACCAAAGAGCGCTGTACAGAATCACAACACTGCTTCTTCTGTTTCAAATGTTGTCAATGAGTCACTGTGATACATATTTTAACACATTTTCCAAATTTGACTTAAGATCACTAATGGCTAGATTTTATGTTGATGTGGAAAGTTTTGCCATTGAATAGTCAAGAGTAGAGTATAATAACAGGAAAGAAAATCCAATACAGAGAAATTGGGGTGTAGCTGCTTTCATTTGAAACAATTCTGTATTTGACTTGAAGAATAGATTTTTAATGACTTTGGGGTTTTATTAATCCTAAAGTGCTGTAATTGAACTAATTTGGAAATTTTGTAGTGTGTGAAACATGATAAATGGTCCAAACCACAACTGCATACAAAAAGTCTACTTCATGTTTGCAGTTGCAGTCTGTAACATTTATCCTCTTTCTCAAACTGTGAAATTACAAAATGAGCTCAATAACTAAAAGGTATTAGACTAAGATTATGTTAACTGGGATGGGGCTTTTTTGGGGGTTTTTAAAAAAAGGGACAGACACACATACTTCAGCTGATGCGTGTAGGATCTGCATTACATTTCCATGCTGTCCAACTCAGACTCAATCCAAATTGGAAAACATTTCTGCAAAATGATATTACTTTCCCTCTTGCAAGTTTCACAGCACTTTCAAATATAAATGTCCAGTGATCTGCTCTAAAAGTGCATTCAGGTTGAAACATATGGGCGTGAATCTGTCATTGTTTTATTAAATTGGCTGTTGTACATTTCGCACCACTTCGGAAATTAAATGCCCAGTGGCGCTAAAAGGTATTGCTCTATTGAATTTTAAAATCACCTACACTAAACCTAACTGAGAGTGTTAAGAAAAGCAAACATCTGATAAAAACGTATTTGCAATGACATATTTAGCTTGCTTCTACAAGCCTTTTGCTTCTACAAGCTCATTTATCAAGTCTAATGGTTCACCTGACTCGTACGTACCTGAGCATTCTATATCACAAGTGCAGTGCTGTACCAGGTGAGCTATCAAGCAAGTTTACTACATCAGAAAAGCCATAGCCTGAATATGGAGCTGGTTATGTAACGCAAATCTCAAAATGTATTACCTTACAAATCATGCACTATGGTGCAAGTGTTTTCTTTAGAGGTCACAACAGTAATTTGCAAGTAACCACATGAAAATAAGTATTTATTAATCAATTACTTGCCCCTGTAATCATAATTTGCTTGAAAAGGAATAAAAGTTGTTGGTGTTTTACCACCACTAGTGGTCATTTCAGCTGGAAACTACCCTGAATCGAACATTTATTCAGATTTATTTGACAGTCAGTGATTTTTCAGTGATTTGACAACTCTGACATCTTAACACTTGACTTCACTTTTTGGCTGTGTTCGAAACCAAATGCACTAAATGAGCCTATATGAATGTAGCTTTCACATAGAATTTCATCAAATTTACACATTTCATACATAAAAGAATAGCCTATATAAAGAAAAAGAAAGAAGCCAGTGTATTTGAAACAGCGAGAAAATGATGGAGCTCTGATCTTACAAAGGCTATTTGTCCAAGTCAAACATTCAGGAAACCACTTCGGCAAGCAAGCCTCCCTCGGTCTATGCACATATTTCACTGAAAGTTCAAATGCCAAATCATAGATCCACATTGTCTGCTGTCCTGTCCTTTCAGAGTCTTTAAACCCCTTTCTGTTTTTCCACTCTCATAGGATCCTATTCAGTAATGTGGGATTTTAATACTCAATAAACAAGTCGGCAATCTGACAACCATACGCCCACCAACAACTTACACTGTTTACATTAAATGCCCAGCAAAATATGACTGACAGCTCAGCGGCCTCATTTCCTGCTGCAGAAGCTCCCACCTGCGCCACTCTGGAGAAGTTGGCCTGCGAGTTTAAGAGAGTCACCGTGTAAATCTGTCAGCCGGGGGAGAGTAAGATGAATAAATGAAATAAAAATTAGAATCAATCCCTTGTTTCTTTTGCTGGGCGCAGAAAGCAGGCTGTATAAGCATGCAAAGACTGGACCTGCCAAAAATCACACGTACATACGTGAAGCTCGGCAGACACTGACATCTAAATGAGGATTACATGCTTGTTTATGTGTCTACTTTTATATAACATTGCGAACACTTCTTATGAATGTGATTATGAACTGTGAAGACTGTGAAGCAAAGGTGTTTCTATGGGGATTCTGTTTGAGATCAATGTGTGCAGAGTTTACGTCAGTGCATACAGCAGCTGAAGTCTTCACATGTCCATATGTGTAATTGTTCCAATGTGACTGTCATATACATCTAGCTAAATTCTTAATGTGCTGCTCCTATAGCTTTGTCTCATTTGGTTTTCCCCCATCTAAATGGGTCCAGTAAATAGGTCAAGGCATGCTCTTGAACAGTGGGAACATTCAGAAAAAGAGACATTCGATTGAATAAAGGTTGAGAAAAAGGTTACATTGTGGATCCTTTGGCCATGCAGATTATTAGATGACATGTTTGTAAACCAATAAAGAAAACATTTTAGCAATTTTGCATTCAATCTGTCTTATTTCCATAATACAGTCAGCTCCCATAAATCAGTTTAGAAATAGAAGATCCATAGATGACCATTTGAGCTCATTGTTAGACCATAGCTCTGACAGACGAATCTCTTTTGAGTTTCTCCCACCTTAAAGGTCATATAAGTGCAAATGGTCTATTAAACTGTTCAGGAGTGGAGATCTTTATGAGCAGGATAGTTTACCAACAGTAAATCAATGAAGATCAAGTTCATCTCTTGAAGAGTGTTTACACATGTGTCTGTGGCCTTCTAATATTCACCTCTAATCTATATTAACCTGATATAATTCTGTAAATTGGCTGGATTATTCAATCATAAAAACCTCTAAGCAGTAGTATTTTAGTGTGTATGTGTGTGATTTTACAGTCCAAGAAGGTCTGAAAAAAAAAAGTAAAAGTAAAGTCGTGACGTATTGTCAAGTATGGTGACCCATACTCGAAATTGGTGCTCTGCCTTTAACCCATCCAAGTGCACACACACAGCAGTGAATAGTGAACAAATGCACACACACACACACACACACACACCGTGAACACACACCCGGAGCAGTGGGCAGCCATGCTGCGGCGCCCGGGGAGCAGTTGGGGGTTCGGTGCCTTGCTCAAGGGCACCTCAGTCGTGGTATTGAGGGTGGAGAGAGCGCTGGACATTCACTCCCCCCACCTACAATCCCTGCCGGCCGGGGACTCGAACCCGCAACCTTTCGATTACGAGTCCGACTCTCTAACCATTAGGCCACGACTTCCCCCTGTCATGGCAACATAAATTATGATTAACAGCACAAACACCCAGTATTTCTATGACCCTCTATTAGTCACAAAGAACTGCCTAATCTGTCATAAACAATCCTCAGGTAGTAACACAAACACATGAGACTCACGTCCACCTTTTACGAGCATGACAGCAAAGATTGTCCCTCTTTCAGTTTGCCAAAACATTCCAATGATTCTAGTCAATCAACACTACTGTTCAAAAGTTTTAGGCTAGTAAGTGTTTTTTTTTTAAAGAAGTCTCTTGTCAAAGCTGTATTTATTTGATCGGATAGACAGTACAAACAGTAACATTGTGAAATATTATTATTTTTAATTTAAAATAACTCTTTTCTATTTTAATATAATGATTCTTCAATATTCACTACCTTTCAAAGGTTTTCCATTTTCTATTTTAATATAATTTAAAAACAAATTAGCCCAAACAGTACTGTAGTGTATAAACATGCACAAACACTAAACTTCAACTTCTGGTCTGAAAACCACAGATCATAAACAACAAGTGAAAACTAGTTGAAAGGTAAAGGTGTACCACTGGAGTGGAAAGACTTATTGCCATCTTGAACTTCCTAACACTAGTCGAGCTACATGACAGCATTGCACTTGAGCACCATCCAAGAGAGTGACTTAACACACACGCGTGTTCACTTAGAACATCGAATCACAGCCCAGCCAAAAGTAACACCTGCTCTTAAAGTAAATAGGACAGATGCTCATCCTCCTGCTTCAAAAGTGTGAGAGAGAGACTCAGTGACCCCCACTAATACACTGCATACCAGTCCTCTCTCTCTCTTTCTCTGGTCTGGAGTTTAAGTCCTGAAAATGTCCTGATATTTCACTAACACCTAATAACCACCATCACTCTGACACTCAGACAGGAACAATACTGTCAAACAAATTACAAACACAACAAAAACCAATTACACCCATCATTACATTATTTTTTTTAAGAAATGACAAAATTTTGTTCAGCAAGGATGCATTACATTTATCATAAGTGAAAGTAAAGACTAAATATTTCTATTTCAAATAAATGCTGTTCTTTTGAAATATTAAGCAACAACATTGATAAGCTGAAAATGCAGCTTTTTTTATTACGAGAACAAATACATTTTAAAATATACTGAAGCGAAAAAAGGTTTTGTAATAACATTCCATAATATTACGGTGAGCATAAGAGACCTGTAGACAAACCATCAAACCAAATCCAAGACAGAACTGCACTTTCTAATGAAATACACATATCCGGGAAAGTTGATCATGAAATTAGATACACTGATGCACCACACATTTAATAATGTACTAAACAATGAAACTGTGTCTTATGAGGGGAACACTAATAAGGACTGTGCCAGCATGAGTCTGTCACCACAGTATGAGGGTCAGTGAGTGATCTGACTGGAGTCTGTGTCTCCATCACTAAACACAAGCTCATTATCACTGTTTTTGGCACAATTAGTCTTATTCTTCATTCTTTCTTAATGACTTGTCCAAGCGATATTACGTCTTTACCCACTATTGCATTATTTCATTATATTTTAGTTTATTTTACACTATCAATTTTTTATTTGTTAAGAATACTTGATTGTTTGCACTGTTTTTTAACTATTTGTTTATAATTTCTCGTTCTATGCAGCTGCAAATACTCTGGCAATACTATTGTGGAGTTCTT
This sequence comes from Barbus barbus, assembly GCF_936440315.1. NCBI lineage: Eukaryota > Metazoa > Chordata > Actinopteri > Cypriniformes > Cyprinidae > Barbus > Barbus barbus. The sequence goes on from NC_136742.1 coordinate 20,530,497, forward strand.
CATGCTAATGAAGCTGAAATTGAACATTGAAGAGAGAGTGGAAAAGCTACTGCTGTGGACAAGACTGGATCTATGTACCGTGTTTTGGGGGAGTTTAAGAGCTGACTGGCAACCGTGCGTGTTCCTGGTGAAGGTGTTGATGGTAAAGGGCGAGGCTTGAGCAGATGACAGATGAAAGTGGTTGAGAACCCACTTAACAGCCACTTGGAAAAAGCAGAAGTGTACCTCAAGAATGCGTCGCTGTATTTGCTTAAAGCAATAGTTCAACTTCAAAAATTAAAATGTAGCCATCATTTACTGACTGTTGCTGTTACAACAATGTATGATTTTCTTTTAATCTATGGCACAAAAAAGGAGATGTTAGGCAGAAATACCATGAGGGGGAGTAAATGACGACAATGTTCGGTTTTGGTTGAACTTCCCGTAAGATGTATTTTTGGTTCACTGTTCAGACAATAACTTACTGGTTTCCATCTTTCTATCTATGGAAACTTAACCCAGTAAAGTCTAACATATGAAATACTAGTCACAGTCAGAACAATTTTCAGTTTACATTAAATGCATATTAATATGAATTGACACTATAAATCCCAATAATACGTCTATAGCTCTTTAGTTCATAGCTCTTTCACTATAGTTCTTTAGTTTTAACTGTTGCAAGTTGCAAGGTTGTGCAAAACCAAGGCCTAAGAAATTTGTGCATCAAATACGATACAGTATCTTTCATAGTTTTAAGATGACTGACAGATTATAGATGAATTGAAGGTAAGTATAGACAGCTGATCCATGTGAACATTACATCATTAAAATGATTAAGAAGAGCACTGACCTCTTTCACAAACACACTAGCAGAATGAAAGCATGACTGCTCATGGTAATGTTATTTTCAATAACATTCATGGCAACACAATGACACAGACTGCTCTTTATGACAGCACACGATGGCCAATGCGCTCTGCATCTCACAACCCTTCTGCACATTTCCTTTGACAGCTCAGCATAAATAAATTTAAGTGCAGACATTTTTACGCCAGAGATTGATTATTACTTTTGTCCCAATGGAATATGGTATAAACTGCCAATTTCAAACATTTCAGCAATAATTGAGCAAAACAATTATTAAAGAAGTTGTCATTTTATTGCCTGTATGACAACTAGCCCTGATCTGGTATGGACTACAAACAGGGTATATTGGCAAAACCTAAATCAAATAAAAACTGTGAATAGCCTACCTTTCAGCAAACAATAGCACAAGTGTTAAATATACAGATTGTACATAAATACAGAAATAACACACAAGTTGATGCTCGTTGCATTAACATAGATGCAGCATGGATATAGATTGGTTTACTTTGACAGGGGAAACATGAGCTCTCATTTATATCAGCAGGATAAGCTACTGCTTGTGTTTAAAGGCAACAGACAAGTGCATACATACTGAATAAGAAAAACAAACAGTTCTTCATTGTTTATTATTATAAGTTAAAGGGATTGTTCATCAAGAATGAAAATTCTGTCATCATGTACTCAAGCTTATGTTGTTCCAAACCTGCATGACTTTTTTTAATGACAGTCGCCCAATCCCCATTCACTTTCATTTGATGGGTGGGATGGGGGGGTGCAATTAAAGTAAATGGTGACTGAGACTGTCTGCCAAACAGGTTTGTGAGGGTGAGTCTAAGATGACTTAGGTCAGCTGTCTCTTTAAACGAACTCTTCGGATGTAAATATCCCCCAAAAGCCTCTGTCTGACTTCAGACACGTTTGCGTAAAGGTGAGGACGCAAAAAAAGCAAACCTGTCCAAACACGCCTAAACAAGAAAACGCGCAGAAACCTCAAGACAAATTGAACATCTGCCTCGGCTACACACAACGGAAGTGTTGGGCACTTTGATGCCGTGACGAGACAGCAGTCGGTCCAAGTCTCCAATACTGGGGAAAGCGAGAGGAAGGAGAGCGAATCTTACCGAGATACTGCCTGATCTCCAGCAGAGCTTTAGGGGGTCCTCCGTTCAGCTGGTAAAACAGTGAGCCGAGACAGAAGAGCAGCAGTGTGGCCATGCAGAAACCATAATCGCGCAGAGAGAAGCGAAGCCCGAGAGCCGAGAACCAGAATCTCTTCCTGCTGTTCCGATCCGTGCTGTGATTGTTTAGACGGGGACTGCTGCTGGAATTCTTCATCGTCTCCTCACATGGAAGCGCCGAGAATGGTCGTCACCCATCCGCCTCTTTAGATAAAAACTTTTTAGTCAACATTTAAACAAAAACTAAAGTCACTTCACAGAGTAGCTACTCGCGTTCAGATGTTCGCCCCCCGCTCGGTCGTGTTTTCTCGTTTGCTCTGGCTGAGCTATTTTTGCGAATGAAGTTGGGAATCCATCCTCTGCTTTTTGGGGTTAGTGTCGGTGTCAGATTACTGAATGTGGAGGAAAAAGTTCAACCGGAGGATGGACTCGCACTCACGCGCTGCCGCGTGCCGCTCAGCACCACCAGGCGGAAGACGCGAGAAAGCGTCAGTGCTGTCTAAGAAAAATTAACACAATTAGCTGCAAAATCACTAATAGTTTTAAATTAATACAAATATTTTAATAAAAGATCGACCAATAATTATGATCGATCTATCTATCTATCTATCTATCTATCTATCTATCTATCTATCTATCTATCTATCTATCTATCTATCTATCTATCTATCTATCTATCTATCTATCTATCTATCTATCTATCTGTGGGCAGTCATGGCCTAATGGATAGAGAGTCAGACTTGTAACCCAAAGGTCGTGGGTTTGAGCCTCAGGTCCGGCAGGGATTGTAGGTGGGGGAGTGAATAACCAACACTCTCTCCACCCTCAATACCACGACTGAGGTGAGACCCTTGAGCAAGGCACCGAACCCCCAACTGCTCCCCGGGCGCCACAGCAATGGCTGCCCACTGCACCGGGTGTATGTTCACTACTGTGTGTACACTTGGATGGGTTAAATGCAGAGCACAAATTCAGAGTATGGGTCACCACACTTGGCCACACACCACTTCCCTTATCTACCTATGTCTGTAAAGCTGTGCATTTGGAGCCAAATTTCCATGTCGTACTGTTATTCTGAAGTAAAGGGCAGTAAAGACAACAGCAAAGATAGAAACCATTTTAATTAAACAAATATTCAGCCAAGAATCAAGTTCATGACTGAGCAGTTTTTGACAATTTGAACAAGTAAAACTAAATTAGACTCTTTCAGCCATAAGTGTTAGAATGATAAAAGCAGTCTGGTTTAATTTATAGTGCAACACAATATCTTTTATTTCAATGAGGCACTCTAAATCAAATGAAATTATTTCTTTATTTAACCCACTATAATCATGTCTGGTGATTGCCAAATCAGAGGTGAACGAGGGCAAAAATAGGCCTCTTTAGCCTCAAGCTGTGTTTGTTATTGTCTCCCCATTTTGGATATATAGTTTCCTTAGGGTTTTGAAATTATTTTATCAAAGAATTAGAGTAAAAGAAAGAATAGTTTGTCTCCTAATTTGTTCTCAAATTAGGATATTTATTTGCACGCAGTACTGTATTGTCAAGAGAATTTATTTGTACTTTAATAATAAATGATCTAAGAGTCACTTCAGTTACTGATGCAACAAAGCATAAAATACATGCACTATAGGTATGTAATTGTATATGATTTTGAAGGCCTTGTTTTTTCCCCTCTCATTTTTATGAAGATAAAGTTTTAAAAAAAATAAAATAAAAAAAGATAAATTGGGTTGTGTCATTGACATAACTGTTAGTGTTTTGTATAAAAGTTCCACCGAAGGACACTGGTCTCAGACAGGCTGAAAAATAATATACACTAAATAGTTCAAAAGTTTTTTGGGGTTTTTTCCTTAAGGAAATTAGTCTTATACTGTAAATGCTGTTCTTTTGAACTTTATATTCATGAAAAACAGTACTCTTTTCAACTTTGCTAATTATGTTTCTTGAGCACCAGATCTGAATATTAGAATGATTTATGAAGGATCGTGTGACACTGAAGACAGGAGTAATGGCTGAAGATACAGAGTACGGGAGAGCAGTCAGTGTAGGATATTCTTTTTTTATTACACCTCAAAGGGACAAATATTTTTAAGACATTTTTGTTTGTAAATACACAAGCAAAACCTTTATAGACAATCATTAGCGAACTTAAACCAGATAAAATAATTTTTATACATATATTTTACATTGGTCACTGGAGCATGTCACTAACTAACTATAGGTGAAAGAGTATTGCTCTATGATGTATAGTACAGCTAATAATTACATTTGATGTAAAAGCAAAAATAAGTTATTTAAATATCAATTACATATACAGAATGTGCAACCTCAGTTAATCATTTCATATATGTAATTAAGACCCAGTTTTATATCATTTAAGTTGAAATAATTAACTGGTCATGGTTAGTTCTGTAATTAACAAGTGATTACAATTCTTTTTTTAACAGAGATTTGATATTTAAACAGCTCACCTCAACCATCAACATCTGACCTGAAAACAAACTTCCTTAAAAAACTGTAAATGTGTCAATTTGTAATCTCATTTTCTCCACAATGGAATTTAAAAAAACAACTTTCATTCTTTAATAAAGTGCATTTTTACAGTAACATTTCATGAAATATATTTTCGATTTTAATCACATAAAAAGCCTCATTGTTATCAAAGCACTCAACTGATAGCAATTTGAAGGCATCCATTCTGATACAAAGGGAATCTATCGATTCTCTGCTGCTTAAAACGTTCATTAAAACCTTGAGCATTACGGCCTATAAATTGTGCTGCGTTAGATACAAAAGAGTGAATGGCATGAGGGAGAAATACAATTCTAAACAAGCTTTCAAAACCACCATTTCCTATAACCGCAAGGCCTTAGGGAAGCATGGCTGTCTTTTTGTAAATGGAAAACCAAAGGATTTGAAGAAGCAACTGTACTGAAAGGAGTTGAGTTTTCACCTCAGTTGCTTAATCAAAAACAGCCTGAGAGTGATTGTGGGAGAAACTCGCTTCATTGTGCTAAATTTGGAGTGACGTAATGCTTTAAATCTATGAGCAGTGATGGCATCATGCTAATGCCTAAGTGACGTAACAGATGTCAGCTAATGTTGCACTACACACTCCGTTTTCATTTAGGAGCCAGATGCTGTCTGTCTTTACACACATCTCTGAGAGAATCACCAGATATGTATAAGCAAAGTTAAGTCTATAGCACCTTATTCCCCCTGAAACACGTTGTCATTGTGTTCTGAATGACAAAAATAAATAATGCGTCATTGGATATTCCTTCTTCCCAATTTTGAACACTTTTAACTCATGGGCAAAGCACCAGTCTGCAAATGTAACTAGAACACTCCTCTAAGTTAGTCACTATCAGTTTTGATTTGATTTACTTGTATTTTAAGGCTAAGACTGTGTGCTTTCAAGAGCTCAAGGCTTTTTCTACGATTCAAAATGTATTCAACACCCTAGACAAAGTGCAAGGCAATCTGAGACAAAAGAAAAGGAAATAAAACAAAAATAAACACCTGTACACATTTCACTCCAGCAAGCATATTACAGCTGTGTGATGCATCACTGGCATCAGTATGATAAGAGGTACACGATATGCAGGAGTATCTTTTTTTAAGATAACAGGCAACATAAATTGATAAACAACAGCCGAGTAAGTGATGCGTGTTGAATATTGTGTTTTTAGAAGAATGGGAAGATTAAATGTGCGGTGAATATACAGTATTATATTAAGCGGATTATAAGCAGTGATGCTAAAATGTAACCTTGAAGAAAGAAACAAATTAAACAGTTTTTTTGTTTTTTCAAACATAGTACATATTTGCTAAAACCTTGACCCACTATTGGCCTGAAATTAAAATGTGCATTGCTCTGAATATCCCCATATGGCAACATCATGCTTTTGGGAATGACTCAAGAGAACACATCTTTTCATATACATATTGTATGCTTTGAGAGATAAAGTAATATTATATTAACAAACCTGCATGAAATGACATTGCTTTGGCCAGGTGACATACTCTTGATACTCATGTGCTTCAATAAGCACTAAAAACTTTTCTTTTACATTTTTTTTTCTAAATAAATCTCACACTTCCTGAAAAGGGGGTTCAGAACAGTCTTTAAATTCATACAAAAGCATACATTCTCAGAAAAAAAGTGTGCTTTCTTTCAACAGGCGGATGTTTCAGGCCAAAACTAGATGTTTCTATGGAAACATCTGTTGATAGGCCCACAATAACAGTCCTTGGAAGCCAGATCAGTCATTTCTGAAAATGCCAAAAGGCTGAGATTATAAAACAGAAAGGTGGGAGAAAATTCGGCAGCTGTTGTCCAGGTCTTTCCCTTCACCAGCAAAATTTGATCCATTTAGTCAAGTTCATAACAGCTCATGTTAGAATTATGACTGTCCTGAGCTGCTGGCTGTGACAAGTTGGGCTTCACTGAGAAGAATACGTATGTGATGGTCCTCCTTCAAGCCCACTTCCCTCGCTTTCACCTCGTTTAAGGATGACACACGATCCAGCGTGTCAAAGCCTGCAGCCAATAGAGGGGCAGAATACATGGGCATTCCAATCAACACGAGCCAATCAGACACTGAGCTCAAGTGAACAGGAGATGCTGGCTTCCGACACATGTCAGTCAAACCTCTCGAGGGAATCTGTGGAGAAGAGGAAAACACAAGGGGTAAATCTCAGTGCTAATTCAGGAAAGTATATAAGAGTATTATAATCTAATTTGACTCACATGCATGTGCTAAATCAAATATTGGAATTTGCTAAAGTAACTCACAGCCATGCGGTGCTCCTTGCGGAGTTGCTTAACTCTGATCTGATCCAGACTGGACGCCACGTCCTTCACTGGCTGCTGAAAGTCCTCTGAGTACCTCTGTACTAAGAGCTGAGGAATACCACAGCGGCCGTGCTGAGAAACACAGAGAGAAAAGGAAAGATTAGCCAGGAAAACAAGATCTAGTGAAGTTCACCGGCTCATTTAAGCAAATGGAAAACATCTCTAACATCTCTAAAGGAGGTAGAGCTTTTTCACATTTGGCTCCCAAACTCTGGAATAGCCTTCCTGATAACGTTCGGTGTTCAGATACACTCTCTCTGTTTAAATCTAGATTAAAAACACATCTCTTTAGCCAAGCATTCACATAATGCATCTTATAATCTTGTACTGCAGTTATATCTGATCAAATGTACATAATTATTATTCTTTAGCTTGGGTTGAACAAATAATTTTTGCTTAGATGGAACAGCAGCTACGGTAATTATGTCTCTATTTGTTTCTCTGTTTCAGTCTGGATCCAACCCTTAAATGATCTGAGATGACCAAACACCTGAGAAGAGATGATGCCAACCCCTCAGAGGACCTCAGAGGATACCAACGCTCAGACAACATACAGAATGACCTAATTTTGCCATAAGTTAAATATATTAAGTTTCTGCAATATATAAATATATTTTGGAAACTTAATTTCCTGTAGAGCTGCTTTGCAACGATTTGTATCGTAAAAAGCGCTATACAAATAAACTTGAACTTAAACCTTACAGCCCTGTACGGCCCTTAAGAGATGCACAAATTCAGTCATCAAAATATAAAAAATATGAGGAGAATTTTCCTCGCTAATGCTGTATTGTTTCAAGCTAAGCCGTGATTAGCGCCCAGCTAATGTGAGCGATGCAACATTCGCCTCAGACTGTGGACTGAATAACAACAGAAATTATCAGATCATAAAGTTTATTTCATGTGGCTTTTTAATTGATTTTACGGTTGGTGGAGACCAAGCACACTTGGAAACGGAGTTTAACTCACAAACAAGCAAACTTTATGTGCCAATTATAGCATTACAAGGCGAGCGAGGCTAAATTGTTTGTTTAATGTGAGATTCAGAGCTCTAATGCTAACATCACCCTGTGTGGCGTAACTAAGATCCAGTTTAATCATTTTCAGCCTGTCTTTGTTAACACGCCAAATGGCCATCTTCTCTAAAACAGGCAATAATATTGCAAACCAAGCAGTTTTTTTTAATCGTAGTTAGCTCAATACTCGCCCATCTTTGTGAAACAATCAACAATCCAAGTACAAAGCTCACACAAGTAGAGCAATGTTTTGATAGCGCCACAGAGCCACAGTGTTTACACTCCTCAGGGAAATGAAACAATTAACAGCAAACAAGCTGTGAGAGGAAAAAGTATTCAACTTATATTACACACACACACATCAGCTTTAACTTGCAAACATCTTGGTAACAGACATTAATTCAAAATCTACTCAAATAGATTCAAACAATTTCCTGTGCCCAATTTGGGGTACATCCGATAGGCTGTGGGTCCAGGCATAATAGGATTGGCCGCCAATAAAAAGCAATAAAACTCCAGGCAGTCTGAAACCACAAACTGTTCCAGTGTTTTCATATTAAAGAGGGGGCATTTTTCACCTCTTATTCACCTTTTTTGTGTTGGATAATCTCAAATAAGTGACTTGGAATCAGATTTGGTTTGTTGATGAATGTGGACATTACACATTGAGGACTCAAGAAGATATACCAGACTCAAGATGCTCTGCTTATAAATTACACAACAAGCGAGTCCTCCAATCCTTCCATTTTCCCACTGCTTTTGCTGCCATGACTGAAAGGACTTTTTAAGGATACAGTATATGTGATAGTTATGTCTGTGCTAAGCCGTGCATTTAGCAATTAAAAATAGTCGAAGAAAAGAAGGTTGATTAATTGTTCAGAGACTCCAACAGAAACCTACTCTATAGTTACTATAGGAACATCATCTTATATGGAAACTCCTAAGTGAAAATTAGTGTTTGGATAAGCACTGATTGAAATGTATGTTTCTTTCCATTTCTCTTGAAACTTAGCAGTAAATGGAAGGAAAAAATACTCCCAGCCATGACTTTCCATGGACAGTGGCATGGTTGAGTCAAGCCCCCTACTGTTAATCATTGTGCTTTTGTTTAGTCTGTTTTCCACACCATTTTTACCATATGATGCAATTCATGCAAACTTGGTCACATGAAAATGAAGTCCATTAGGCTATACTTAAGTGCTCCTCAAATCCCTAAAAAGTTCTTCACTGCCTTGAAGAGTTGAGCTCCAACCACATTCAAAAACACCTGAGCAAGCTAATCAAGGTCTTCAGAGTTACTAGAAAAATACAGGAAGGTTTGCTTGAACAGACTTTAAGCTAAATTCTGCAGGACAGTGGCTCTCTAGGGCCAGTATTGAGGAACTCCGCTATATGCTGTAACATTTGCATTTTATGATTACAAAAATTTCTCAAAGGAGTTCATTTTGTGAATGCTATGCACTCTACTACTTCCTGAAAACTGTGGTAGGCTACAGCAGAAGTGAAGTGAAATCATGACTTACTTTATCAGAGTACGGCTCTTCAGTGAGGTCAATGCCTTCCAAGCGCATCCTGTCCTCCAGTAGAGTCTCCAGGTCAGTCATTTTGGCATGGGAGATCTTCCTGCTGAGGGAAACTTTAGCTCCGTGGATCTGAGGACATGCTGATTCAGGTAAGTCAGACAGCCAGGGTGGACTCAGAGCTGCTGCAGATTCACCTGGTGATAATGGGTTTGATGGGGAACTCTCGGAGGGAGTGGTTGGAGTATAAATGGGTTTTGGGGGTAGGGTTGGCGTATTTGGCACCGAACCGGACAGCACTAGCGGAGGATGGCGCAGACCATTCGGAAAACGTTCTTTGGACTTTTTAGCAGGCACAGGAGGTGGGATAGGAGGCTTTTTAGGGTGAGTCCGTGGAGCGGGGCTAGTTGGGGCAGAAACCGGTTGGCGGTTTGAGGTCTGAGCAGCAGGCAACGGGCCGATCGGGCTGAGAGGAAGCTGAGTGGGAACCATAGGCCTCTGCAGTGAGCCCGTCTCTCTTCCAGCCTTATCACCACTCTGTTCCAGTTTTGATTCTACAGGATCGGCCTTTGCTTCCTTTTTGTTGCTCTCTGGCCTGCCTTTATCCTCACTGTCACTCTGGTCCTTCCTCTGATCGAAGGCCTGCTCCCAGTGTATATCCCCCAGAGAATGCGAGCGCTTCCAAGACTCAGGGGTCTCTTGGGGACCGTCCAACTCCTCACAGCTTCGGCTGACCGGTATGCGGGAGGTCTGTCCTGCTTTGGAGCTCTTCTTGAGCCCGAGGCTTCGCAGACTGAAGCCCTTTATGGGCCGGGGCAGAAAGGTCTTCGGGAACTTGCGTTCCTTTTTGGCCTGCTGCTGAAGAGCTTCAGTGGAGTGAGTCATGGGAAGAGTGGGATAGTCTGGAGACTTTACACCCCCACAATCAAATCCAGATGAACCACGGCTGTGGCGCGACGCCTTGCGGCTCTTACCTGAAACAGAGAGCCGTGCCTTCACATAAATTCATTAATCACATATTAATTGCTTCCTCAAAGGCTTAAGATAGTACCTTATGGTTTGTCTGTTTTTTTGGTTCCTAAGAATAACCCTGATGTTGTGAAATTGATGATCAGTAAGATCTAGTACTGCAGCAATTTAGTTTCACACATCAAGAGTGCAGCTCTTCCACTATTGATGCATGCATGCATGATATGCACCACTATTGGTGTGATTCGTGCATTGTGTAGGTGTAAGAGTTGAAATATTATATGTACTACAATCTGAAAGAATGTGATGAAAGCTGTCAGAAAATAAATAGCAAAACTTTGCACCTTTAGCTTGGCTAAAGGTAAAATATTTGCATTTTTTTCCAGATAACTTTGCATATTGTTATAGGCAAGTAATATCAGCCGGGGTTAATGTTGACATGTTGTTCCAGAACTGTGTAACTTGCTTATGTCTCAAAGTCTCAGGCCGCAAAATAAAGGTACTCATACAGATTTGGAAAGTGAAAGTGAGTAAATGACATTTTCATTATCTTTTTACCATGCAAAACAGAATGAGCATCTGTAACGCAAGTAAAGGTATGAAAAAGTATGTTACTAAACAGGTTAATGTTACATTGTTTAGCAGGTACCCAGAGGCACAGTTCATTACATATTTCAATTACAGATTTGTTCATTAGTTGTAGTGATTTTTTATGGATTAAGGGTTAGCTGGTTGAGTGAGTGTTAAGTGTGAGTGTTAAGACATTAGGCGAAGAAAACCACAAGTCCAGATCATATTTATTTAGAAAGCATCATTTTCTGCCAATTTTCCACGTCATATTACTTAAGATGCTGAACATAGAGTTAGTGACAGTCAAACTATTTAAGATTAACAGAGGCACAATACTTTTAATATTCTAAAAAACAGACTTAATAAATAAAATGATAAATGCGTATTTATATGCGGGAACCTTAAGATAAATGAAGATCATAAATGACAATGACGGTTGAGAAATGATGCAAGGATCTGGAAATGAAAGAAAGAAGCATTCAAGGATGCATTTGAAGTATTTTTCCTGGGCCATCAGATATATTTTAACAGAATCCCAATGACTCAAAAAACTCTAATGTGACAAAGCAGTGCATGATTTAATAGTGAATATAATAAGCTCTGTAGCGCTGCTCTTACAAGAAATGAGTGGAAATGTAATCAGCACAGATCAAATAATATCAAGAGATGAAAACAGATGAAAAAAGCAAGCAGACCAGAATGCAAGAGATCACAGAATGGATTTATTTTCCACTTTGGCAGATTGCACATATTTCTGATCCATCCTAAACAATCATACTCCACACACGCACGCACAGAGACTCATACACTGACATACACAACAGGAGGAGGGATCAGTCAATGTTATAAGATGCCAGTAGGAGGTTAAGACAACAGAAGAGCGAAAACCTTAAACACTGAATTTCTTTGGAAATAAAGAATGAGAGACTATGCTTCCTCTTGGATAAAATCCTTTAAAAACAGTAGATTAGGTCCTACTTTTACACAATCTACGTAAAATATCACCTTCCAAATGTATGTGATTCATCCACTACATTTTGTATTTATGAAGTCTTTTCTTTTTTAGGCACATAAGAACTTGTGCAATATGACCACAATATGGAGTGATATTTCTTGAAATGGCAAAGGGAGAGAGGAGGAGAGACTTTAAATTGAGTCTGCAGTGGTTTTGCCATGGAGAACATTCTCAAAATCATCCTGCTGTGAGTACAAGCCTTGTATTTGTTTCTCGGAGATTCTGTCTCTCCAGATTTTTGAGGCAGCGGATGGATTCTGATCATTTAGCAATTGCAAGACTCTCTGCATTTTTTGAATTTTCAATTTCTAACAGAATGGAAGAAAGCAGGAGCAGGAGTCTGGGGAGGCTGGATAAGAGAGTTAAAGGAATGATGACAGAGCGCCTCTAGAAGCAGAGAAGCAGATAGAGAACAGGGCACAGCAGATGTGACAGACAGACAGGCTTGGGTTAAATCCAGATGTGATGACAGGTTCTCATTGGCTGTTAGGACACGGAGTCATGGCAGAGAGAGAGGCGTGGCCCAGAGGTGAGAGGATGGTGTCATGGCGTTGCTACACTAGGCTGGACATGGTGATGCGGTTGGTATGGAGATGCTAGACAAGCGCCTGGTTACCATTCTCTAGGTTTTCATTGCTTTCGTAGCAACCAGAGTCCCGTGGGGAGTCGGCCATGAGGCCACGCCCCTCACAGAGGAGTTTCTCCTGAGAGCCAGAGAGGGCGCTGCGCTCCGGATCACTGCTGCCTAGAAAACACACACACACAAAGTTAGGAAATGTATACACTTAAATATTCTTTTATAAACAAGTGATAAATGTATATAGACACATTTAGTACATAGTGTATTTGTATACTTACTGTCGTAATCCTGCAGTAGCTCTACAGCGGTCATCAGTACGGCACGGTGTTGAGGATCTTTGATGTTGAGCTCATCCAGATCTTCTTCCTCTAGTAGCTTAAATGTGTCCAGGTCCTCATACCCGTTAAACAGGAATGTAGGCATGTGCTCCTAAAATACATACATTCACAGATTACACACCCAGTAAAGCAGAAGCACTATGTAGGACCCTTACAGCTAAAAATACCCCACTCCACCCTGGTGGGATTTATGTGTGGGAATGTTTCCAGACTTCAAACACTTTTGTAACGGCCAGGTATCATTATAGTCCATTAACACACTAAAACCACACAATGAGGCTTAAAATGCGGCCTTGGTGTCTATTGTGTGAAGCGTAAGGTTTGTAATGTGATGTTATTTAGTGATGTAATAATACAGGAGCTCATGGGAAGTCTGAAGGGTGTGTATGTCTCGGTCTTTAAATAAAAATTTTAACTGGCATGGGGAAATGACCTCGTCCCACTTTCTCATAGTTAATCTGCTTTAACAAGATCTGACCATCTTTTCACTCCAGCATCCACTTTTTCATTTTCTCATCTCTCCCCACCCTGTTCTTACATTCTGTCAGTAAAGATTAAAGACGAGCCACACAGATATACCAATCAAATTTCAAAGCATGTACGCATCTCAAAAAATGACTGTGTGTGGTCCCTGTCTCACCTTCAGGTTGATTCTCTCCAGAAGCTCCTCGACTGAGTTGGGTTTGGGCGGCCTGCCCTTCCTCCTCCTCCGAACCGCTCGTTTAGGCTTCTCCTCTTCTTCTGCCAGCACATCCACATAAATGAACTTAAATGTGCCCACCTTGTTATTGAGCAGACCCATCCATGTGCCCATGGGCGGCTTACTGATGATATCAATTACGTCTCCTCTCTTGAAAGAGAAAGAGAGAAATTTAGTGAGATTCAAAGTTGTTATTAAATAAAAAAATAAAAACACCCAGAAACTAATCTAAAACGTATTTTCAAATCTCAAATTATCCTTTCCATCTAATTAAATGGTTTTTAATCAAATTAATATTTATTTATTATTTAGCCATGCAATAAGTTGGACCACTTCATATTGTATCACTGTGCGTTGTAAAGGTCTGTACTTGGTCACTTTTGAAAGGAAAATTTTTTGAATTTTTAAAAATCACAGCTTCATCGGAATGGTACGAAACTTGGTGACTTTTATGACATTTGTAATGTGAACACAAAAAAATTGAGGGCTTGATTCAAGCTGGCTAAGTGGTCGTAAAAACAATTGTCACACTTGTCAAAAATGACCGACCATAGGAAATGAATGGGAAATTGACAAAAACACAAAAATTCTGCAAATTTGTGTGTGTACAACAGCAAATATGTAAAATAAAAGCAATAATTCATCTACAATGCAATAAAAAAGTGGACAGCAAGGAAGGGGTTACACTCTGAAACATCAAGAGTGCAAAACAGGCACATCCACTCACACACACACAAATATACACATTCAAATAAATTGGTATGGTTATAACCATATAGCCATAACTCAGAAATCTGAAATAAGAGGTTGAAATCAGATCAGACCAAGAAGGATTCAGCTCTGATAAAACATTCCTGTTCATTTTTGTTACTTTTTGTAGAATTTTAATATTTTGTGTAACAAAATGCTTTCCCTGTGTTCAGGTTTGACTATAGTAATAACAATTCAAAAACTGACGCTTTAAATCAACATTTCAAACAAAATCTAAACATTTACAAAAAGTTGTCTTTGAAAATGTCTAAATATATATCCAAACCCACAACTTAATAAAAATAAGTATTTGTCTAAAAACAATTAGAGAATTTATATAATTTTTATAGAGTTATGTAGGAATCTATGGGCTAAACCATGGAATTGCAGATATTTTTCTTATTTTACTCCCACCAGATGGCACTAATCTGGCTTCAAAAATGGGATTTTAAAGGCATTTGCTCTATTTTAACATGAAATACTGCCATAATTGAAAAGTAATAAAAAGAAAAAAAAAAACATTATATATATATATATTTTTTTTTTTTTTTTCAATGGGAAAATTTGATCATAATAATTGCATAAATATTCATTAGTACCATGAAATTCTCTCAAAATACAAAATAAAAAATATTATTAAACAAGAAATATGTTACATTGATTTTACTGGGGTGGGGGAAAGTTAAATTTTAGGTGTCCGGTCACTTTTGACCATGAAGATAACAAGTGTGACTCCCAAATAAGGAGCACCAGAGGGTTAAAGTAATATTAAACACAAAATGATTTTAAATGAGTTGGATTCATTTCCTGTATGAGTGCAGCACCTTAAGTTTGAGTGAGTCTGTATCATATGGACTCGGTGTGAAGTCAGTGTGAACTCTAGCTCTGCCGCAGAAAGGGCCTCTGTATGGAGGCTCTTCATCATCACCATCCTCACTCCTCACACTCTCTCTGTTGCTGGCCGATGAGTCTGTGGTGCTCACTGTCTGTCCACCTGTGAGAGGATCAACACAATCATTACAAAAGCACTGGATTCTTTCACCAGGCAAAAATCATTATTCAGACTGCCAGGAAAAATCTACACGATTTAAAGCACCATTAATGTCTGTAGCACATAGTCTGTAGTGACCTTTTAGTAGTCTTTTCCTCCATATTGTGACATAACAGAGTGAAATAGATTAATGAAAAAGAAAACAAAGTGGCACAGGGATTCATCTATTCATCGTCTATTGATTGGATGGAATGGAGGCAGATCTGAATACAAGTTTGCAGTCGATTGCAAGAAAGAGGGTTTTATGCGGGCTAAAAGATTGGAGAAGTCCGGCATATATCACCAGAGAGTAGTCTACTCTGGAAGACTTATGACATTTTCATGAAAGATTTCAAGGCAAAAACAAATAATAAAAAAAACACATACATTGCTGAATTGTTCAAAATAAGATCAATAAAATGCATATTGTGAATTTCCATTTCATGCCGGCTTTAACACAGTGTTAAAATAAGACTAATATAAGCAATGGCTATGCTTGCACACAAACAAGCACACACACACACACACACACACCACAAACACTTACTCATGGAGCTCTGCCCACTGAGGGAGCTGTGCAGACTCTCTACAGACCCTCCTGCCTTGAGTTTGGGCTTCTCTAGAGAGTCTGTGTCTGGTTGAGGAGACTGAGGACAACTGGGCGTTCCATCTGGACTGGACTATACAAAGAAAAAAATTTGATAATTGAAAGTATATTATTATTTATAAATGAAAAAAGTAATAATAAAGGACAGCAGATGATGCATAAAATATAAAGCCACAAAAAGGACAGTTGATTGCAGTACTGCTGTGAGATTAATCCTCTAGTTTAGCAAAGTAATTACACTAAGCTACCACTAGGTGGCACTCCAACATAATATGATTACAGGGAGCAAGACATGGTGTTGGCACAAAGTTCTCTTTGCACAGATGAGCTCAACACTGACTAACAAACATACATAACCAGAAATCTACATTAAACATGCAAAAAGAGATGTAAACTCCTGCCTCAATTGTAACTAAAACCTAGTGAGCTGCTTACAGAAGCAGCATTTTTGGACAAACATATTCAACAGCATGTGAATACAGGCAATGAGTGTGTATTCAACACAGCCAGGGAGAAAGGGTGTGTTTAATTGGATTGAGCTTGTATCCAAGCTCTCGGCTACATTAAAAGATGTTTGACCCTAGTTTGAAACAGAAAGTGGGGCACACATGTGCTACTTCCCTCTGGAGTAAAGGCAGGGTCTCACCTCTGAACAAGCCTGCTATATAGCACATAACTCAGCACGGTCAAAGCAAGCACATGGGCATATGTGTGTGTACCTGTTCAGAGAGAGACATGGCATATTTCTTGGACATGCGTTTCCTCATAGTCTCTTTCACAGACTTGACTTTCTTTCCTAGAGAGATACGGGACGTGGTGGGAGATTTCACAGCGTCCCTGTACAAAGCCTCCTGCTCCTTATGCCAGAGAGAGAGAAAGAGAGCGATGTGACTGAAGCACACTGAAAGCCAGCTGATCAACACAATTGGATTACAAACACTGCAGCTGCATATGAGAGCTGAAATCAAGAGGAAGCGAGAGAATGAGCGCATGTATACTCACACTAGGCTCGGTCGTATTGATCACATGGAGGGAACGATTAGACAGGTCAAATCCTCCAAAGCTACACGTTCTCTGTAGAAAAAAAAAGACAATTACTGTGAATTCAAGAGGAAATTAATATATTACAGACAGTCATTTAAAACTATTCACAACGAGTCTCAATGGTTCATGCTGCTCTTTATAATGGAAACCACACATTTTAAAATGACGAGCTGCCAAAAGAAATAGTTCATGGTATGACCTGATTTCCTATTTAACTCAAAATAAAATCTTTCAGCAGTTGTTTAGCATTATGTAAATAAACCAATGCTTTCTTATAAAACCTTGATGAATGAACTGAAAATTGGAACTGAAAAATTTATGAAATAAAAAAATGTGAACTGACTTAAGGCAACATCTTAAATCGCTCAAATACAAGCGATGCATTAAATTTAAATAAACAGGCTTTTCATTTTATGACATTTTGCTGGAAAGTTCTACAAAAGCAACAGAATAAGAGATATCCGGTTCAAAATAAACAGAATAAAGATCAAATGTTGTAGTATGAGACGCTGTTGCATATTGCATGGAATAACATCATGCACTTTAAAAGTAAAAAATCTCAATAGAGTAGCACATACAAAAAAATAAATATATAAAAATAGCATTCATGCCTAGGCTGAAAAAGGCATTTCCAACCCAAAATGGATGAAAGAGTTCACTGATGAAAATCACGGTCATGTTCACATTCACTATGAATGACGACGAGGATCCGCAGATGACAGACTCTACAAAGCTGCAGAAGGAACTCCATATTTATTTTCTTCTTCTACCACTCTCCACTGTCTCTCAAGGACTAAGAGTTTCAATTATGCTCTGACACACATGACTGACTACAAGAGAATAAGTCAAGAAATGAAAGGAGAGAAGCTCAGGATGGGAAAGATAAGACTAGGTATTGTCACATTCTATTTCTCTTCAGCACCTTTCTTAGATTATACTGCAGTAACATGAGTCTACAGTAATGGGAAGAACTGACGGCTAACTGACAGTCTAAGGGATTTCTAGCTTTAATAATCATCCTAGAGATGGGTGAAGATTTTAGAAACAAAATGCATTTTATGACAGCACAGTTCATATTTCAGTATCAGACTTGGTATATAACTCAAGCAGTTTGTCTCTAAATTGTACCCTACTGCAATTCTCTTCTGCAGCTTTGCAGCAGCCTGTTCCTCCAGTGCAGCTGGGGGCACTGTAGATCTGCTCTTCCGGCACACTCACAGACTTCTGCTGGATGCGTAAGAGCACACGCTTGGTGCAGCGATCCATGCTGGATGCCCACTTCCTGTTCGCTTCTCTTTCGTCTTCCAGGAGCCAACGTCTGTCTGCTTTGCTCAGCGTGATGGGCCTAACCAGCCCGGTCCAGTTCAAGTGGCCATACAGGCTGCGTTCCACCACGTATGTGATGTTGAGCTCGCTAACCGCTGTCCTTCCCTTCAGACGCCGCGGTGGAAACAGCCAGCTGCCCACTACTCCGCCCCCACAGCTCTTCCCCTTCTCCCTGGCCAATGGAAGCTCACGAGTGGGAGGGGAAAGGGGCAAGGTGGAGGAGGGAGCAATGGTTTTCTGAGTGTTGCAGGAACGTTGGTAGAGCAGGTGCTTGGTGGAGTATGCGTAGTTTGGGTCAGGCTTATTGCGTTGCCACATGGAGACCGGTGGCCGTTTGGTGTTGTTAATATCATCTAAAGACACCAGAAGGGGGTGCGGCTTTGGGCGGGGCCTAGTGAGGCCGTAAAAAGCGTAGACACTGTCAGTACTTACCCCATGTGATAGAGATGACAAGGCCTTCCGCATCTCTCCGTTTGTAGCCGAGTGGGAGACTTTAGCATTGTCGTCTCCCAGACCCTCCAATTCAGAGAAAGAGGAGCCACTACCCCCCACTACACCCAATCCGGATCCAGCACTACTCTTCCGCGGAGGGCGGATCAGGCCGTGGGGATGTGTGCCAGGGGTCTTCACTAACTTGTGAGCAGGTTTCCAGGCGTCAAGGCTACTGGTGGAGGGCGAGGTGGTCAGGCTGTCCGTGTCCCCATCCAGAGAGAGCTGCTCTTGGGCAAGAGAGGACAAAGAAGAGTCTGTGCACTGGGCAGGCTTCTTGTGGATTTCCGCATACAGAGCATTTATGTCATCACATAAGGGAGCTGCATCCAGACTGAGCGAATCTGCAGAAAAAGAAAGATCAAACAGATTCTATAAACTATTTCAGTTCAGATCTTTATCTATTCCAAGCAATACTGTCTCATGAATTATTTAATAGCAGTGGAATAAAGTATGTAAAAAAATAAATATCAAATAAAGATAAAATTAAAGAGGTAAAATATAAAACTTCTGGCCAATACTATTAAGCCGATAACTACTTCTGTTCTGGCTAATAACTGATACATTTTGTCTACATGGCATTCAAAAACATTTCATGTGAAAGATTTTTTTTTTATTATTTTTTTTTTTTTAAGTCGATGCTCACTAAGGGTGCATTTATTTGATCAAAAATACAATAAAAACAATACTAATAAAAAACTATTACAATTAATTTTTAACTATTATTCTTTTTTAAACTATTATTATTCATTTTATCAGCAGCCATAATGCCAGTCCATATCATATGATCTTTCAGAAATCATTCTAATATGCTGATTTGGTACTCAAACATTTCTTACTATTATTCTTACTAATAATGTTTATCATTTTCAGTTTTTGTGGAAACAGTGATTCTTTGCTAACATTGATCTTCTGTAACATTATCATTGTCTTAGTCACTTTTTTATCCTTCAAGAATAAAAGTACTATTTTCTTAAAATTCTACTGACCCCAAACTTTTGAATGGTAATGTTAATTAAATATAAAATACCAAAAACTAATATTAATTGTTTTAAATGCTACATGTGCAGCATGAGAAATTGATTTTTTAGATTTGCTAAAAAAACAAAACAAGCTTAAGTCTTTTCCAGCTACCTTGTGAGCCTTGTCTTTTTCTGTCATCCACTTTGATGAGCTTCTTGCGAACACGTCGAGTCGAGTTCACCAGCTTGTGAAGCCTCTTGAATTTCACAGAGTCCTCCTGCTCATCATCTGACTGCTCCACGGACTAGAGAGAGAAAACTCAACTTCAGTATAATATCACTTCCTATGAACATAAAATACGTAACATCTTTCACAGACATACACAAAAACAGAAAATGATGGCTTCAACTGGTATGAACAGATTATGACACGTTTAGTATGGGCTTTTGATATTAAGGACATGACAATGCAATATGGAGTTACGTGTTATGAAGTTTTATGCCCAGGAAAAACACTTAAGTCTTGTTTTTGAACATAACAGATGGGTATGAGTGAGCATTTGTGGTGGAACAAATCGTTTTCTTAGTCCAAATGAATAATTCAGAGAGGGACTTTAATGCTGAGATAATTTATGACCAGATCACTCCCTTAAACAAACATCTAACATAACCTGACCTCACAGTTAACACATTATTTATAATACTGAAACCTTTGATACACAAAACAAAGCCTCTTTAATCCCTTCTACCCAAATCCCAAACTTGCACACTGAAATTTAAAAAAAAAAGTATTTGCACACCAAAAAAAAATAAAAATGTTCAATGCAAAAGTACACCACATTATGGGATGACATGCTATTTTTTAACTATATATAATATATAATCTATAGGATATAATCTGCTCTAACCACAGACTGTTTTTAAACCATCAGGAGAGACTGAGCTGTTTTGACCAATATCAATGATTGGCAATTATATATCTGTGGATCCCAACACACCACACACTTAAGTGTTCCACTAAATCACTGAGGTTGAATGTGAACTGTTACTGGAAATCTAAAGTTCAACCACATGCACACACAAAATCTCAATGGTTCACCATAGGCATCGAGTAATCTTTCCTAATCAATGAAGGCCACAATGACCATCATTCAAAATGAAGAAGAGTTACTGGGATGAAAGACGAGAAATATAGTTGGACACACGGCTAATAACACTGCTCAAACAGCTCAAAGTGTATTCCAAGAAATAGAGCAGAGAAACTCATTTACATAATAATCAAAAGCACCCATATGAAGAAAATAACGTCTGGACAATCTCATTAAGGGCTGCTCAAATCCCATCGCCAACAAGTTAACAAAATCACATTTCAAACAAGAGCAAGGGAGGAAAGAAGAAGAGAGAAAGAACAAAAAAACGAGAAGGCGTGCAAAAATGTGTCCAGCTGTGCTCCTACCAGCGGTAGTTTCCTCTAAGTTAGATGCTAGTGGACCATGCAAAAATCCCAACACAAGATCATCTCATGCCGAGAAGAACACAAACTGTAAACTGTTTTTTGAAGGAAACTCTGCAATATCTGGAGGCAGGGGAGTGACTGTGGCAAAAGGCATGAGCTTGTGTGTCCAGAAACATTGCGAGGTCTGCCATATGACCCCTGAACATCCTTAATGGTCTTCAGAGGAGAAAAGGAATGTGGGCCAGAGAGAAGAATGGCTGGTCTGGTTGCAGTCCATTCATATACAGATACAGTACATCCTCTGTGAAAACGGCTACTAACACTGACCTCAGATCAGCTCACTCCGGTGGAGCCGTGATGGTCACTATACTGAATGCAGCTGACACTGATCTCAGTGTTCTGATTAATGTTAAACTGAGCTCAGATCAGCGGGATCCCCAGGGAGAGTTGTGCCCATCGGTTTAACCGTTCGCAGACTATGGCTGACCCATTTCCATTTATAAATAGGAGATCATCAACCCAGGGGCCAAGATTCCTACAGAGATCCATTTTCTCATTCAAACGCTGAGATTCAATTTGTACATGCTGATGTGTGGTAGAGACAGGCAGGAGGAAATGTGTGTGAGTGTGTTTCAGAAACACCCCCAGGGACTCAGAGATACAGGGTCTTTGTATGAATAAGATTTGCTTACCTCATTTCCTCTCCTTTTGCTATAACAGGTAAAACCGTACAAAGGGAGAATCTCACGAACAAATGTCCGGGTCATATTTCACCCCAATAAAGGAATTATAAATTACGTTTATGAAAATAAAACCTTTTTTAAGGACCGATAGATCTATCGATCGTGGGGAAAATAATTATTTGATCCCCTGCTTATTTTGTAAGTTTGCCCACTTAAAAAAAAAGAAAAAAAGAAGGGTTTATCATTTTTATGGTAGGTTTATTTTAACTGAGAGACAGAAAACCAAACAAAAAATCCAGAAAAAAGCAGCATGCAAATGTGAAAAAATGATTTACATTCAAATAAGATTTACAGGTCAAATAAGTATTTGATCCCCAAGCAAAACTTGACTTAGTACTTGGTGCAGAAACCCTTGTGGGCAAGCGCAGAGGTAAGACGTTTCTTGTAATTGGTCACCAGGTTTGCACACATCTCAGGAGGGATTTTGGTCCACTCCTCTTTACAGATCCTTTCTAAAGCATTAAGGTTTCTTGGCTGTCTCTTGGAAACTCGACGTTTCAGCTCCTTCCACAGATTTTCTATGGGATTAAGGTCTGGGGACTCGCTAGGCCACTCCATGACCTTAATCTGCTTCTTTTTGAGCCATTCCTTTGTTGCCTTGGCTGTGTATTTTGGGTCATTGTCATGCTGGAAGACCCATCCACGATTCTATCTTCAGTGTTCTGGCTGAGGGAAGGAGGTTCTCATCTAATATTTTAAGGTACATGGCCCCATCCATTGGACCCCCAATGCAGTGAAGTCATCCTGTACCCTTAGCAGAGAAACAGCCCCAAAGCATAATGTTTCCACCTCCGTGATTGACGGTGTTCTTGGGGTGATTGTCAGCAAATGCCAAAGAGCTCGATTTTGGTCTCATCTGACCACAGCACATTCTCCTGAGCCTTCTCTGAATCATTTAGATGTTCATGGGTAGGGCCTGTACATGTGCTTTCTTGAGCAGGGGGACCTTGCGGGCGCTGCAGGATTTCAGTCCATTGCGGCGTAGTGTGTTACCAATGATTTGCTTGATGACTGTGGTCCCAACTGCCTTGAGATCATTAACAAGCTCCTTCCGTGTAGTTCTGGGCTGATCCCTCACCTTTCTCATGATCATCCTTACCCCATGAGGTGAGATCTTGCATGGAGCTCCAGGCCGAGGGCGATTGATAGTTATTTTGTATTTCTTCCATTTCCGAATAATTGCACCAACAGTTGTCTCCTCCTCACCAAGCTTCTTGCTGATGGTCTTGTAGCCCATTCCAGCCTTGTGCAGATCTACAATCTTGTCCCTGATGTCCTTTGACAGCTCTTTGGTCTTGGCCATGGTAGTGGAGAAGTTGGAATGGAAGATACAGATTTTATGGACAGGTGTCTTTTATACACAACAAGCTGAAATTAGGAGTATCTTCTTAAAAGGACAGGACTAATCTGTGTTCCACATATGCACATAACCAATCTGTGGGAGACAAAATTCCTGCTGGTTGGTAAGGGATCAAATACTTATTTGACTTACTAAAATGTAAATCTTTTTTTTAACATTTGTATGCTGGTTTTTTCTGGATTTTTTTGTTTGATATTCTGTCTCTCAGTTAAAATAAACCTACCATTAAAATTATATTAGGGCTGTGTATCACCAGCAAAGATATGATACATATCACGGTACAGAGGCCACAATATGTATCAGACAGCACTGAAAAAAATAAAAAAAATAAAAATAATGATTTATATAAAATGTATATATAATATATATATATAAAATCAAATTTTTTAATTAAATTTTTAATTTTTAAAATTTATACACATTTATATAGATGCATTATCACAAAGATTTTTTATTTTATTTTTATTTATTTTTATTTTTTTTTCAAGAGCTTCACCCACAACAGCAGTTTTTATAATTCTCTTCAAATCTATTATCAGAAGTCAGTTAAAAAGAGGTCTTCAATTTCCTCTAATTTAATCATTTTGGACATTAAATGACACTGACCACACACACAAGCAACAAAGATGCACAGAAAGCATAGGACGGGCAGTGACTCCTCTCAGCAGACACAAGGCTTTGCTAGGCGGAGTGAGTCATTCTGTAGCTTTAAGCGCTAAGCGAAGCAGTGCTGTGGTTTGTTAACATCAAAAAGCATTGCAAAAACAGCTTAGCTGTTGACCATTAGAAAAGGAGGTATATGTTTACTTCCAGAGGCTGAAAGCTGCTCAGAGTTTCCATGATAACTATGTGTATATTTGTGTACTGGCAGTTTATTTCTCCAAGAGGGCAAACTAAATCCACTGTTACCAAACCTTTCAAGGCTTTAACCGAGAACCCCTTCATGCAATGCTTGGGACGGCCCTGTGCACAGGCACATATATACGGTCTACACAAAGCATGCTCTTGTAATAGTAACAAGAACCAAAGTGGTGTGACATATCCAACTGTTGTTTTCAAAGCAGAAGAAAAGGCCAGGAGGCAGAAATGGCCACGTATCACTCTTCAGTTAAGACAAACATTATGACCTCATCACCAGGGGATGTTTAGTGTGCCAGCTCCTCATGCCAAGTAGAAATTACATCAACACTAGAGGTTTTACAGTGAGCCAGCAGTGCCAGATGACATATGACATATCAGCTTTCAGATCACTGCTTGTATTGATTTGGAATTTATGGTGCACTCAGTAAATTACTCATTTAAAGAGTTTCACCTCAACAGAAATTAATCGTACAGTGAAAATTATGTACATGAGATAATATGAAGTCACGCTCAGATCACATGACCACCCTAATAATACACATGACTGACTACGATTTTCACATTTTCACTGTGAAATCAAAAACTAAAGCATGATAATATTTTCATGCCACTATGAATCATATACTGCCATTATGCATCATATAAATCTAAGACTATCAGCATAAACAAATACCGAGTGCACATTTAATGTAATTTAAGGTACGTACAAAGCTTTAAGAGTCCTACAGTTTCTAACAAATGAAAGCGTGTTCAGTGTGGTTATAGCAGGGAAGGGGATGAACTGGGTTGACGTAAGGACTGTCACTGCCTGAGTTTATAAAACACAATGTCACTAGTGTGGTCTGCAGAGATTTAACTCCATAGACACACACACAAGACATCAGTCAGTACAGTGAGAGACATTACTAACACTTACTGCTGGGGGAAAATAAACTTTGATGTGACTGAATGAGGTTATGTTGTAAACACACCCTATATACACTCAGGTATACAGTCTGGGTGGTTTAGTAAAGTACTTACATGGCAGACGGAGGAGAGGTTAACAGTGGGACTGGATCCATCAGTCCAGTCAGCTGTGTCTGTACTGCTGCTCAACTGTCTGTTCCTCTCATATTCCTTTAACTATGGAGAACAAGAGGTCAAAGAGAGCCGCCCACCCTCGCCCTTACACTCACACACCCTATCTGTTACAGAGAACACCCCATACAACTACGTATAGACACACACACACACAAAGCTTTCACCAGTCACCAGAAAAATCCATTAAAAAAGAAAAAGACACAGGGACAAACAGAAACGTCGCGTCCATTCAATCCGAGACTTTTTTTTTTTTTTAATGTATACATTTTTTTGATTATATAAATTACTATTCAAAAGTTTGGGTTTCTGAATTTCAGAAAACATTGGAATGATTTCTGAAGGATCACATGACACTGAAAACTGGAGAAATGGCTGCTGAAAATTCAGCTTTACCATTGCAGGAATAAATGACATTTTAAAATATATTCAAAAAGATATATCACAACAATATTGTTATTACTTTACTTTTTTTATTAGATAAATGCTTAGTGAGCATAAGAGACTTCTTTCAAAAAGATTATTATAACGAGAAAAAAAACAGACCCAAACTTATGAATGGTTGTGGATTTATAGACTTTTGTACATAATAATTAATTAGTTACTTTTAATAGTTTTATATTTAATTTATCCTGTGTATATATGAATAATATCATTTATTAAATTTGTGTTTTATTCAAATTAAGTTTTTAGGTTAAAATGTTTTCTACCCACCTTTATGTCACTCAACAAAATGTCAAAGTTGCTCTTTTTCATACAATAAAAATGCTTAATGATCATTGGCTGATCCTGGGTGCATTTTCATGCTACACTATGCACCACTAGACTAGTCTACCTAAAACTCTTTAAAAATAAAGAATAAATAAATAAAACATAAAAAAGGATGCATGACGTCCTTAGACACACAAAGAAACATACCACAAAAAGACAAAGAACACAGAACAAGTAAAGCAATATTAATTTTGAAAAAAAAAAAAAAAACACATTTGCATTTAAACAAACACAAAAGGACAGACATGTTCGTGGCAACTATCCACAAAGGCTTAGCATTGACTCATTGATTCAAACTTTAGATCCAGTCAATCAGGAATACTCATTTCAGAGATGAACAACCAGCCCAAAGGAGAAAAAACTGAAGCAGAGACTTTAAAGAATGTAGAAAACCCAGTTGGTTAAAGGAATCAGTGTCAGCCTTGTGGAGAGAAGGAAGCTATATTCTACAATCATCCATTAGGTTCATTATCAGATGATAATTAATCATTATCATGTTCTCAAAACAAAATGACAGTGGAAAAAAAGAGACCTACTATCACCCAACACACCTAAACAGTGAAAAAGGACAATAAACCTGTCCAACCAATCCCAACTAACCCTACGTCAGAAATTAGACACCAAAGACCCTACTTCATCTCAACAAAACAAGAAATCTACTGCAGCTCTCAGATGCAGGGTCAGTACGCATGTATTTTTATGCATGTAAGTGTGTGTATGTGCATTTGGAGGAAGGAAGGAGCAGGGGCATCAGTCTAGTTAAGTAAGGTTAGTAAGCATGAAGGTAAGCCAGGACCGCTCATTTGAGCTGTTTTTTTGGGGATGATGGGATGCGTTTACCCGTGCCAGCGCCTCCTCCACTGTGATCATCTTCTCTTTCACCATCATCATTAGCTGGATCCGTTCTTCATCACTCATAGTGATATCACTGGCCACATAGCCAATGTCCTCTCCTGAAGAGTCAAAGGTTAAAGGTGAGGAACAAGAACAAGGGAAAGCCTCTTTAGGCCAAGGTAGTTTATTCAGTGACCATCATATTGTCAAGATCACAACAAAACATATTTTGAAATCAGCAATAATATCTGACAACAGTTGTGCCATAAATTTGTTTTTGTAAACAAAACAAAAACCGGTCCAGTTTTACTCATTCTAGGTAAACAGTACCAAAAAATTAATTGGCTATTTCAGGGAAAGATGTAATTACAGCCACAATATTAGAGTTTTTATTTTCTTCCATTCACATTTCTATGAGTGGCCCATCTTTTCTCTCATATGGTGTCTCTGAACAATAAAAACAAGTGAGCGAAGAGTTTTGAAGGTAGGAGTGAGTTTGTTTTCATTACCTTTTGATGTTTGCCTTGTGACCCCTTTCTGTGACTTTCGAAAGTTCTGCCAGAAGGATTTGTTTTTCTTCTTGTGGTCCCATTTTCCTGTATTGAAGAGAGGAGAAAGCCCTCAGCACCATCAAACTCATTAACTTTTGAACAAACACACTCTGAAATACCTACATATAATGCTTTACAAAAAAAGAACTGACTCTACATCTATTATCTATCATCTATACATCTGCCCATCTACAAAACAGACTTTTAGTGTTTACAGAGAACCCTGTCATCACCAGAACATTTCAGTCGGGTATAAAACCAAATAATTCCAACAAACCTGATCCATCCTCAGAGCTGGATTTGTGCAGAGGAATTCTGATGAAAAGCAGAAAAGAACAGAATTAGGACATGTTTAATACAACACTGACACCTACATTTCTCATATATAGCCTTATCTCCTACTGACAGGAAATATGTATGTACAAGCGGCAGATGGATTTGTGTTAACCAAATGTATAGAGAAATTCCTATGATTTGAGGCAGTAGAGGGCAGTGTGGTGCTGTTCGCAGAGCACATGTCAGGCTCCTGAGGTTCACAGGGCACAGATGAGACGCTCTGGAGATGCAGCGAAACAAGATGAGGGAGAAAAAGGGAACAAGAGCCACCACAGGACAGACACTGCCTGTTTATATTTCCACTTCGCTCCTCTGAAGCACAGTGTCCTTGGAAAATACCAAAATAACAAAAATCTAACACACACCAGCACTCATTTATCAAGTCAAAGGATAAACATACACGATTCCACAGATATCATTTTGATTCTGACAAAATAAATTTGGCCTAATAACATACCATTCTAATACCTTTGGAAGCTGTTTCTCTAAAAGTCTTATATACTAATATATCCTTATACTCAAATACTCATCAAAATACTCATTTTCAAAATCAGTCAGTCGATGGGTTATCTGAGCAACTAATCGTGATGGACAAATACATTCGTTGGAATGTGTGTTTGTGTCCAATTAATGTATTTATTACAAAAAATGCATGTACACTGGCGTTAAACAATTTGGAGTCTGTGTTTTCGTCTCTTATATGTGCCAATGCTTCATTTATTCGATCAAAAATACAATAAAAAGAGCAATATTGTGAAATTATATTACAATTTAAAAAAACATTTTCTGCTTTAATGTCAAAATATAAATTAAAGTATCATATTAAATATTAAAATATTTTCAGCCGCCATTGCTCGTGTCTTCACGTCACATGATCCATCAGAAATCATTCAAGATTATTATTATTATTGATGTTGAAAATAGTTGTGTTTCATTTTAGTTTACTGACCCAAAACTTTTGAACAGTAGTGTGTATGTATATAAACAGCCTAACATTAAAATAAAACCATATTTAGCCATTTTTTTCCCCATACAGAACAACTGGACATGCCATCCTGATTTGGGAAAATATCCAGTGTTTACATTCCCATTGGTCATGTGACATAGATCTTGTTGACTTTGTCATATAGTCGGTTGGAAAACGTTGTGTGCAACTGGGACATGTGTTAACTGCCAGTGAGAGGAAACATCTGAACTGAGCCGACTGTCAACAAAACCCAAAACAGAGGAAGAAGAAAACATTCTGCCTCAAACGAGTGTTTGTTCTGCAGATGAGAACTTGAACACAAGTATGCAAGTGTATGTGTTGTGGTTTTCTTATTTGGGTGGTGGATTCTCGCTCATCCTTTGGTTAAGAAAACAATCTCAATCTAGTCTGCACTAAAGTAAACACTGACACCGGCACGTAAGCATTCACTAACACACACTTGCGTGCACCTATGTACTCTGGTCTGGTTTTCTCCACAGGAAGACAGTGTTTTTACCAGTCACTTCTGCTTAAATCATTTCAGTTGCGTGCGTGTATGCTTTGCATCTGCGGTCCATGTGTCCCACATGCATCTATGATATTCTCACTGCAAAAGCTATCAGTATCTACACACACTCAAGAGGACCGCGTGTGTGTTTAGTGTCAGGTCAGAAGTTACATGTCACTACAAGGACTGTGAAAATGTGCTTACGTTAAAACACTGATTCTTTCATATTTCAGGACGTCCACTGCACTCTGACCAAATAAAGACGTCAACGTTGCTCTTTTACCCAATTGTGTGTTTGAGACACAAGGCATGACGGAGGCCTCCCTGAATTATCATATCATTATGCTGCCAATGCAACACAAACTTTCTCTGTTTAACCTCTCATTCACCCCACACAGAATCCAAAGGGAGTCTCCTGCTTGTATGCTAACTGCATCTAATGCTAAAAAGGCCCTATTGAATAGCAGCTCAGTAAATTAGGCTCCATTCAGGATTTCTGCTATTGACAGAGCTGTATGTGTGTGAGCACAGTGTGACCAGCATACAATACAAGCGTGTTACAGTCTGTCAGTTTCTTTCTTTTATTTCGCAGGGTGTCTTGTGTCCTTACTGGTGTGTGTCTAGCAGAATATAAGCCCTGCTGGCTGCATTCCTTCACTGCGAGTAACTGTCATGTCCACTATCTCCTAACAGAGGAATCCTTGGCTTGCTGAGATTGTTATTCAGAAAATGTGATGGAAGAACACTCAGAAATATTTACTTTCTCCACACGATTCAACTGTGTTCTTCAATTTAATATGAGGCATGTTTGGGGAGGACAACTGCATTTACTAAAAGACTCAACAGAAGTTGTTTGGGTTGAATAATGTCTTGTAACCATAGTAACAGACAGTAACCATCTATGAAAATTTAATTTGTAGTTTTTTGTCAATTTCATCTGCTGTTTTCAACCACTCAGATATGCAATTAAAAAGTCTGATTCAACCTACTTTAGCGTTATGACTTCCTCTCCAACTACATAAACCTCTGTTTGACCAATTTTAATAACCTGAGAGAGAATAGCCCTAATATTGATAATAGCTTGCCAAGAATATAGCTGCATGAATGTACAGTATGTGCTGCATGTTTCAGAGTTAGCTTTTTTCTATTCGCAATTATTTCTTTTCCTAAGATCATTTGCTAAAATACCAAAATTCAGTTGTGAATCTTGATCATTTAAAGTCACTTTGTTTATGGAATATGGTTGTCAATCTCCTTTACAACCTGAACAAAATGGTATGAAACCCATATATAGGTTTTTTTTTTTTTTTTATAAATCAGACAACTGTGTTCTGTTGCTGTGAATGTAGCCAGTTTGCCTTATGTCTTTGCATGATTGTTATCAGAATTATCAGAACTGGCCTTCCAAAGTGTGAGATCATTCATATTACTATGCCAACATGTTTCCACTATTGAATTAAGAGGAACATCATGTAGTCCTCATCAGTGATGCATCACTACAGTGATGTATGTTCACTGTTCTTTTAGAGCTGGGAGTGGTCTGACTTCCTCTTTCCTCTAGTTAAACTGCTGATGAAGAGGAACACTGCTATCCCAGGGTGCACCTGGTGTCCTGCGATTGGTTGGTTTGCTTCCTTACACCTGGCTTTGGAGTTCAGAACACATACGATTGAGTACAAAAACACATATACAAAGATCGCAAAGGAAGCATCCAGGAAATGACCTTCACTAGAGGTCATGGTAAATGGAGCTTGAGGGATTTCCTTAAAGCCACACACACTCAAAATATGTACCCTGTTACATTTCTACCAACTTACTATAATGAGGAAAAAGGCAGGTTAAATCTACATTAAACTGATTTGGTATTTCTTATTAATGTATTTGTATATACGTGTTATATCATAGCTTAATATTTTTAGTGGAACAAATGACATTCTTTATATTTTTTGATTAATAGAAAGTTCAAAAGAACAATTTATTTGAAATAGAAACCTAGTAGCATGTATGTGTAGGAAGTCTCTGCCAACATAAGAATTAAGGGGCTTCTAAACTCACACACAAACACATCTCTCACTGTCATCGGGTTCTCTGCTGTTCAACGTGAACAGCCTTTCGGGAGGACAAGGCTTCTTCTAATCATACAGACAGGAAGTCCAGGTAGTCTGGCAAATACTGTTTTGTCCGGTATGGCACTGAGCTGATAATGTCACAGACAGTTCTAAAGGATAGGATATGAAATAGGGCTGCATAAATCATATTGTGATTATGACAAATATTATGATTACGATTTTAACTGTGATATGGCAAGCATCTAACATAGTGCTTCTGCTTAGATATCAAGGCAGAAAGAATAAAAGCTGCTCTCACACAATGAAACGGAAGTATTGACGGATCTTGATTTTATATATCAGTTGTTGATTGAATATTGAGATGTGGGCAATGCACTCAAGTGAAGGCAGGTGAACATGAGCTTACAAGAGTAGATTTAGGGGAAAGGGAAAGTGACGTGACCCATACTCAGAATTTGTGCTCTGCATTTAACCCATCCTAAGTGCACACACACACACACACACAGCAGTGAACAAATAAATACTAAATAAAACTATTTTGAAAAATTGTTTGTTTTTGAAAAAGTAAATGGGCTAAAATGTTATTTGGTTTTCAATGTTCTTCAAACTATATATTTTTTGTGTCCCGTTAAATAAAGTTTTGGAACGATATAGGGGTGAGAAAATGACAATTTTAATTTTTTTTGTTGAAATTTTTAGATCAATCCATTCAAACAAACAAATAGTTAAATCAACAAATGTTTTTAAATATAAATATTGAGTGACAATTGAAGCTAGCTTTTGTCAATCAAAGCTAGTTTCACATGCGTCACAAAGCAGAGTACCAGTAAAACCCAGCCACGTGTGCACAGGACCGCAGAGACATATAAATGATGAACGATGTGTCAGCTCCATATGTTTTACATTTATCTAAGCATACTACTTCTCTCTAGAGAGTGTGGATGACAGCGGTAGAATTTAATCGGTCCCAAGGCACGTGGACTGTTCATCCCCACAGGAAAAAAAACAACATCAACACGGACAAGATGCATGAAGACACAGCGCTGTTTGTACACTGATATCATTAATTTAAAATTCTCATCTTCACAAAAACTCTAGTATTCTGACATTCACGACATGACATTACATTTTAAATTAAGCAAACTGACCTTTGACAATTACGCAATTGTGTGGGCAGAGATTATGTCATCGTGTTAGATTTATTTAAGCAATAATGCTAAATAAAGTTCATTTAGTCAGCTTGACTAACACCCTTGTGTACTATAAACTCACTGAGTCTCACTTAGGTCTGAATTTCTTTCTTCCTCTCTCTAATCAGCGAGTTTCATCTTAAACATCTAAGAACAATGGAAGGAAGGAAGGAAGCCTGGAAGCACCAAGATGTGAAGAAGTAAAAATGGAGGAATTCACACCCATTCATACACACACTCAGGGGTAGATGGGGATGAAGAGCAGATATGATGTGTGTGATCATATCAGACAGCCCGCAAACTGTCCTTTACGTTTGGGTAAACCATTAAGCTGATGGTTTAGATATTAAAAACTACCCGAGATCTGGTTCATTAGCTTTGTTTGCCTTTGTAAAAATGAGACACAACCAGGTACTAAACATTACTGAGTGCATTGAGATTTTCTTACTTTCTTTCAGTCTCTGGAGTGGACACCTCACTGCTGACGCCAAACGATTCCTGTGGACACAAACAACACTGCGGTTAATTATTGCAATTACACACGCACACGGATTTTAATCACTGATGACACACAAATCAGTGTAATCCGAGCATGCAGTCTGCTGATTTATCACCAAGGCATTGTGAAAGAAAGTGTGTTGTAACAGTGAGTTATGGTGATGACTGCAGGTGTGCAAATGTCTGAAAACAGATATGCACAGCATTGTGGGTTGACTGACCTGGATGTCTGAGCATAGCTGTGAAGAGTTGAAGCTGGTGTCTGCTTTTTCCTGAAAAACACACATAAAAAAAAGGGAGGGTCCATAAAACAAGGACACACAAACACACACTGCCGCTAATGTAGGGCCAGGGCCACACACTCATATGCCAAGAGCTTGTCTTGTGATTAAGAAAGCCAAACCCTCTGACCCCTATGCACAAATCACTTGAGGTGCACTGAACCCGCTGGTCATGTACAACTGCTCAAGAGACCAAAAAAGCATCAACATGTGGAATGAGCTAAACCTACTGGAAATTCAGCACACATGAACCCTGGTACAAACCAACAAGCCAACTCTGTCAATCAGCACCTTGCCAAATAAGCAACATAGTCAAAATATAACACCAAAATAATTTCAGGCCTGGAAAGCACTGATATGCATTTTAGTCAGGTTCACTGAAATCTACTGAGATATCTTTTGGTCACAATTACTTTTAGCCTAAGTTTAAGTGTAGATTTTTCTCCTTTATATACGCCAAAATAAATTAAATATTTAATATCATTTTAATACTGAATACATTTTGCCTAGAATACAAAAGGCAAAACTGTGTGACATGTATTTAAATGTATTATATTGTATTATGCTTTTTGATATCTTTTTTGGCCACTTCTTGTTCTTTAAATTTAACCTGAAATTCTGATTTATTTATTTCTCAGTTATACATACCAAAAAAAGCAAAAACAAAATGATTATAAAAATCTACATAGTAAGATTAGTTCTTATATGTAATCAGACATACATTGCATCTTGGATGGAAAGAAATGTTGTCAACCATCTTAAGTTCAAATTCTAATATTTTTAGAGGGGTAACAAGTAAATCAAGAAGAACTTGCACTTCACAAGTAACCTCATTGTGTAGGAATCTTGCCTCCTCAAGCTGTTTGTTTGCTTTTTAACTGGCCGTGGTTTTGAAGCGACAGGTCTGGTAGGTGTCCGGGCAGAATGGCCTAGTCGAGCAGAGGTTGAGCTGGTTCTTTTATTTTATTTTTTAGCAACCCTGTAGAATTGCATGTCTTGGCAGCCACTTTGAAACCCTCAGCGGAGGCTGATGGGAACATCTATTTTGTTCCCAGTACACACTCTATATCACTGCTTGCTCATTCTCACTACTCACTTCTCAAAACCAAGACTTCTGCTCATGCAATGACCTCCACACATCTTGTCCAACACAAGTGGTGGACAGCACAGTGGAAAATGTGTGTCCAGACCCTCTGTTATCACAGTAGAATCTTCAAGCATATTTTCCTGCAAGCAAAGCATTTTCGTCAGAGAGAAGTGCTGATTTTAGGCCAGGATGGCTGGCTGTGTGTGTTTTGTCTCTATGCCACTCCATCCGTCTGCTTTAGCACTCAGTGCTGTGTTGGTAAAGTTCGTAAGCTTCTAAGTAGTAAATCAGATGTTATGCTATAAAAGTGGAGCCATCCAGGACAGAAAGAAGAATTCTCTCTCTCGCACACACACACACGCAGTGTGCCCACAGTTGAAGTTATTCCCTTATGAACATACACTGGCCAAAGTAAACACACATACACAGGTCTGTGTTCTGTATCATCAACAGCAGGGGATCAACTGCCCCATACCCACTGGGCACAAGCTCCCATTGGCACACATTGAATCATCTGTACACACTGCTGCTGGCCGTGTCATCCAAAACACATCCACACAAAGAGATGCTCTGTGTCTATGTGCACTCACTCACACAAACCCACAGACCCACATACACACTCACACTCACTCACAGCCTAACAACCCACGCAATAGTACAGATTTACACTAGACAGACACTGCACCTCTTGACATAGTTTAGTTCAATGTGTCAATATTTATAACACTATATGGGACATGTTTAAGTGTACAGCTAAAAGACAACCACTTAATGACTGGCTATATAAAGTTCATTGTGAGGTCCAGCAGCTTGTGGTTGATGAGCGACTGTGTGTCTGTGATTGTATGTGCATGACTGGATTTGGCCCTATGCACGCTGAAGATGAATTTGGCTTAATAGGCAGCACACTGTCACTACTGTATACACCTACACCCATATATACAGATCAACCAAGTGTACACTCACCCAAAATAAATAAAAGTTATGAGATGTTGAAGCATGATAATGCAGCCACTCCCTGAACTAAAAACGAATTTGACAGAACATATTCAAGCCCTTTACAGATGTTAAGCAACAATGGAGTGATTTAGAAGAGAGACTGAGTGATTCCCATTGAAAAAAGTCTTTAAAGCAATACTACCTGTCCAAGACCATCAGAAGTGGCAATTTGTAAACTTCTCCTTCAATATAAACACTAGGCTGCACATTTTTGGGAAAAATTTAACAGAGATTTTTCTAATACAACTTTTCTCTTATTTTGAGGAGAAAAAAAAAATTATATGGTTGTTTGTAAGACTGCACAGTATGCCATTATATTTGCCATTTGCCAATATAACTATAAAATACTATAATTATAAATAAATTAAATAAATTATAATTAATCTAAATAAATTGAATAAAAGTTATAATTTATATTTATAAATTATTTTTTAATTATTGCATTGTATTATTATTATTATTATTATATTACTAAATAAAAATAATAAGAACAATTGAAGAGTTTGGTTCCAAAACGCTATAAATCCATTTTGATTAATTTGAGTAAAAATGTGTTTTCTTTACCAAGAAAGAGGCAAGATGAAAACCACTATTTTCTGTTTCAAACTTTCACATAGCATCTTTAGGTTATAATAACATTAAAAATTCAAATAAAGATTTTGATTTTCAAAGATTTATTATAAACATCTTTTTCTTCTTCAAAATGCACTAAATCCATTGAATCAATATAAAAGTTATTTTTTTCATATTGAAAATACACAAAGTAAGTTGATCCACATATGTCAGCCTCTGAACTTGGTCAATACTAATCTTATATACAGGCACTGGACTAAAAATACATTCATCAGTCTTTGCCATGTTATATTCATTTAGTTGACTAGTGCTATACACTGTAGGACATTAATGGCATTAATAAAAAAAACACACTGACAAAAGTCAATCACAAAGTACAAAGTAGATGAGGAAAACTAGGATGCCGTGTGTATTCAAAGCACCGCCATTACCAGTACTGTCTACAGTGCGTGGAATGGTGCGCTGTGATTGTTTGAGCGGATTTATCGCATTCTGCAGAGAAAGGAGACTGGCGTTTGTTGCGGTTTGGAAAAAAAGGGAGAAAACATGACATGATAACACGACAAATATCGCATGTTGCATAAAATTAAAATGAGACTTTTCAATACTGACCATATACAATACTGATTTTGGTGGAAACTTTTTTTTTTGTTTTTTTTTGTTTATAAACGGCATTTATTGCGTTTTGGTACCAAACTCTTCAATTATTACTGTAATATTTCACTGTAAAAAAAAAAAAAAAAAAAAGAAGGATTTAACAAAACAATAAAATAACTATCAAGCTTTCATTTTGTTGTTTATTTTGGGTTCATATGGAACATCTTTTACTGTGACACCGCAACACTGAAAACACAAAATCAAGAAGTGTCTTTACATACTCAAAGATGCATTGTCAATATTTTTTTTAAATGACAGCCTTTGCAAATTGATTAAATCGCAATGAGCGAAATCGTTATTTAAATTTATTTTGATTAATCATGCAGCTGTTATAACTTTCGCTCTTGACAAGCAAAATGAGGCAAAATGCTTCAATGTCTCATGGAAATGTCATTAGCTTTGTTCCAAAATCTTGCATTCTCCACTTTTTGTGCTTGGAGTATGGTTATTTAGCTTAGCACCATGCTAATATCAAACTCTACTGGAAACAACTAAGCATCTAACAGCAAAAAGCAGCTACCACAGTAGAGCCTTTCAAATCGGTCACTTCCACAATGGTTAGCAAGCAGCCTTAAAAGGTAGCTCACCTATGCAGGCAGATAGATCATTGCAAAGTTTTGAAATAACAATTTTGTCAGAAAAAGAGATATAGAGACGGACAGAGATGTGGTAGAATGGCTGGCACAACAGCATTGGGGGAATAAACAAACTGAAGGAGGCTAATGAGGTGTTTTACACAAATTCATACAGAGTCCCAGTGTGCAGGGCAGGACACACACAGTCAGGCTTGCAGCAAAAACGCCTGTATGGGTGGATGCGGTCGGCTCATGGGGAGAGTCTTGACTCCTACTACCCAATCAAGAGAGACGTTTGGTTGAGTAACAGCTAGAGAAAGTGTTCTTGTAGAACCAGACTAACCATTCCTACTGTACACACATATACACACTCGCAGTGTGTGACGCTTTGTGGGTACACTATTCCAGTATTCCAGCTGTGTGGTTTCTACCTGGAAATACCAGTCAGAGGGAGGGAAAAACATGGTTTCTCGTGCTGGAGTAAACACTTTTAAAGCAGGTAAGTATTATATGTCAGTGTCATGACAGACCAGGGCAACACTGAACTTATCTTTGTGCGTCACCTGCCAATTGATGTATGTGAGTTCCCCCTCAAATAAAGGTTCACTTCCATAACATAACCTACTTTCACACTAACAGGAATTAAATCAAAATGCCACAAGATGCCTTTGAGTAAACCACCACAACAAGCCTGAGCCTGAGAAAGAGACGGATAGAAGAGCTAAAAATCATTAAAGCAAAGGGTGTGCCAGAGTCTTGACTAAAATGACTCTTAAGAGCAATTACAGAATTAACATGTTAAAGTAGAACTCCCCAAACCATATCAACCAAGTGTTGTGGCGTAACTCCCACTACTAAGTAGCCAAGTTTTAGTAGTGTGACAGTAGCTCAGCAACATGCATTTTGATTTTAGGAATTGCTATTATATAAACAGTATATTAGTAAATATGCAATACATTCATATATAAATTAATTAAATAAATAAAGAGAAGCCATTCAGCCTGATGTTTTCTGTTATTATTCCACCTCCAAAACCGATACTCAAGCTAAAACCCAATAACACAAACGGCTTTCCACAGCTGCATTGTGTGGCTGATAGAGACTCTCTGTCTGGCAAATGGAATAAAGGAGAGTGTCTCTGTATGAACAGCTATGAAGACAAATGACAAAATAGCAACATGGCTAGCTTGTTCTATGTAAAATGGGGGGTTTATCTATTCAACACACTGAGTACAGGATGTTTTCTTAACTCTTTGTCATCAGGGTAACTCTTATAAAAGCACAGCGAGATAGAGAGGAAGAGTGCTGAGCAAATGTGGAAGCCTGAACCAGCTCTGTCAGCTCTATGTGGACATATCTGAGGAAAGGAAACAGAAATCAAACATCAAATCGGAGTCAGGAATGTCTAGGGCATTTGAGAGTGCCTCAGACTAAACCAGAGAATAGAAATAGAGAAGAGAAAGTAACAGACAGCTTCAAATAGCACACAGACTTCACCTCTGTCAGAAAGGAAGAGGTCGGCTGGCAGAGAAGGGGAAACCATGGGCCTCATTTGATGCCGTTCAGGATACCAGTCCTTCACTGTGGATTCCTGCATGTGCTCAGAGATTCATTCTGTCCAAGTATGAATAGACCACAACATTCGTGCCTCACTCACAATAGCCTTCAGTGTTGCCTCTGGTTAAACTGGTGACCTTTCCCCTCTTTTGGATTGAGGGGAGAAAGCCAAGGGCCCATTGCCAGCTTGGCCTCTAAAACAGGGTTACGTGCCTTTGGGAGCGAGGTTAGCTGGGTGACAGTGTTTATGGAAATTAGTGAGAGGATATGAGGAGGAAGAAAAGCATCAGAAAGAATCGAGAGAAGACTGAAAGACAACGATAGTGCAGTACTAGCATTTTGACTTGTCCAAGTGCCAAAAAATTAAAAGGTCACGCAAAAGTCATGTCTCTCAAGGCAAAGCTGAAATATCAAGCCATTAACGTGGCCTTTAAACCACCAATCCGAAATAGGATAATCACCTGTTACTGCCCTCAGACTGGACAGCAGCCACTCAGCTTGGACAATGAGTATCACAATTTCAATTCTTTCAGAATGGATTTAACCCAGACAGTGTCTAGAAAGGGCTGTGTAAATATGAAAAAAAACGATGTGTCTTATGAAAATAAAAATTAAAAAAATAAATACAAGCAGCATATATAGGTGACAGAAGAATGACAAGTTTTTAAAATCATTGCGTAACTAAACAAACCAGTTCAACTTGTGTAGACCTGCAGCTCCCCAAAACAAGCATATTTTTCCCTCACTTGCACATGGAATGCAAAACACCTCCTAGAAAATTCCCACAGTTATCCATATCATTCCTCTTCCCGTTAACCGAATCTCCCCCCAGCCAGCAGTTACTCCAATGACCCCATTTCCTTTCCATGATACTCCAGAGAATGGCACAAGACCAGCAACACTAAATACATAAAGAGATGACCTACTTAGCCCACTTGACACTTCCTCCTGCCCCATTAGCTTCAGACCAAACCCTCCTTTGACAGTCATCATCCTCTGCTCGGGATTTATCGCAAAGTCCTTTGATGCATCACACTGACATATTCCGAAATGGGAGACCTATTTTTGCACAACTCATATTGAGATCTGACTCCCACTGCATGGGCTTTCTCTTGCCTTTGTTGGTGGCCATCTTAAGTTTGTGCTAATTAAAGGGGCAGAGATATGGTATTAAAGTAAAGATAAACTTAAAAAGCGCTCAGTTCATAAAGTGCACTCTGAAAGAACCCTAGCATTGAAGAGGCATGAATCCGGATTACTAAACAAACACAGCTGAGTCGCAGTGCTGATTTAGGTGGGACGGTACAGCCAGGTTTTGTGCTGTGCTCAGCCCTGTATTAGCCGGCTTTAGCTTTAGTACGGTTTACACAGAGCAGGAAGTGGAGTTGGATACTGGATTTGATATAATGAACATATAATGGAACAGTTCACCTAAAATGATAATTCTGTCATTGGTCATCTTTTGTTTAAAAAAAAAAAAAAAAAAAAAAAAAAGGTTTCATATAGGTTTGGAATGACATGAGACTGAGTAGATATAAATAATCCATTTTGGGATGTTCTTTGCAGTAGCAGTGATTTGGTGTAGTGATTCTAGACGGTGATGCACAGTGGAATCATTCCAGAATTCCGAGAGAAAATCCAATTCAACACAATAGCGTACCTAATGTTCTCCAAACCATGAGAATGACTGGTTCCTGTCTGAGGCCAGCACTACAGCTGAGCATGACTTTCAGAATGTTTTCTTTCTTTCTCTCAAAATCCCCTAACTGGACCGTGCCAGCCCCAGCTGCATGTTGTGAGTCCGCCGGTTTCTTAGCAACCCTGGGTGGCCCACTACCCTACATCCCTGAGAACGTAGACGCTTTGAGACACAGACGAGAAACGCAGGGCACTGACAGAACCGCAGACAATCCAAACAAGTATGGACAGAAGGCAGGGGTGAATGCATTTGTCTTCATTTTGTAATGGTTTAAGACAAGCGTTTCCTTCTATTAGCTCATAGGTTTACAATGGCCATTCTGTAACACCAAGTGATGAAAGAAATAAGTGAATTTTGTGATTAGCTGTGCTTGTGGTTCATTGTCCCTGGAACACAGATGGAAGGGAAACTATTGCGCTGGTTTATGACTAAAACAACTGTTACTGCAATAACAAGTAGGCCATACAGTGTTAACAGCTTTAGCTTTCAATTTCCTTATTTACTAAAGCCAAACTCGAGTGCATAAAACAGTATGTAGGTCAGAGAGTGAAGTTTGTTTTACCCCACAATCAAAAACTATAAACGAGATCATTTCTAAGAATTGAAACTAAATGCTTTTCAGAAAAGCAAAACAGAACTTCTGCAGAAAATTATTCAGGTTAAAGGCATACTCAGCATTTTTTTTTGTTTTGTTTATGTTACAGTGGCTGATGTGATAGCTGACCGTGTGACTAAAGGGCTAAAACTTGCAAATTCCACCTGACCCAAAAACATGTTTCACAGTGCTAAATAATGACTGCCATATTAACTCATCTGGTTTAAATGCCAAGGCAGTAAACATGCCAATATAAATTGAATCCAAGGTGAAAGGATGTATAAACAATTGTTAAGAAATATCTGGTGACAAAGTGGTTTAATTAAATTGTTGGACATTCTAGAAGAAAAACATCCAAAAGGTGTACAATTCAGGCTGTATGTGCTATAAACGTTTGAGGCTGAACTTACCATGTCTAGCTCTTGAGACACTTGCCGCTTACGTAGTTCCTCCATTCGATCGCTGACGTCGCTGAAGTATGTGTTGTAGTACTCCGAATACTCTTGTGCCAGGTCATCTATATTACCCAGAGAGCCATCCTACACAAACAGAGACATAAATGAGAAGAGCTTTGATGGCTTTTCATTTAAAAAGACAATTTAAATCTGATAATTTACAATTAAATTCCATCTCTCATTAATAAGCCTCCCTGCCCTCCCTCCTCTCTCAGAAACACAAACAAACACAAGCGGAGCTGTAGGAGAGCTTCATTAAAAACTTGTCACTGGCACACGATTTTAATTAGGATCTCAAGAACAGTGCCAGCCAAAAAGGACTTAAAACACTCAGAACACATTGCACACATTCTGCTGCGACGAAGCAAACAGTCACACACAAGCTGAACTAAACATGTAACCCTCACATTCCATTATTTTCACTCCACACGATACTCTGGGCTGAGACCACAGGATTTTTGCTGAGCTTTTGTGAATTTGTGGGGTTATAATTTCCATGCTACTGGTTTACAGAGATGTTGTCAGTTTGTTGAGATGGGTTTCTTGGGCCACGTATATGGGCCAAGGATGGACCATTGAGTGGCATGATTTTCCAGAAAAAAAGTTTTAAAATTATAAATCAATTCGTATAAAATTAAAATATATTTACAACCAAGGTTTTTTTTGTTTTTTTAGTGGTGGTGCCAGAGAACATTTTTACAAGGCAAGTATGTATAAATTTTTACGTCTGGGTGGCATTTTCTGTTCAACATTTATACACTCAACACACTCAAGCGCAGAAGGCCTCTCTTACTGCCCAGCCCTTACGACCTTCTCTGACCTTTGCAGCTGTCTTCTTGTGAGTGCACATATTCAACTGTGGTGCTGCCTGGCTCTGACTTCAGCATGAGTGTGTGTGGGTGTATCCTATTTTTCTACAAGCTCGTGACATACACGTACAGCAAATGACCTCAGACTGCTGCAAAAAACCACATACAATAAGAAGGTCCTTTACTCAAAACTAGAGATTAGCTTCTTTCAACTTCTTTAGAAAACTATTAATACCCCAGCAGCTGCAGGTGGCATAGTTTCTTTTCCTAAATGAAAAGTGTGTTATATTTAAGGGCATGTTCGTTGTATCTAAGTTCTAGGATAGGCTGGATCTCCTGGATCTATTACTGTACTAGATGCCCTTTAAAGTCCTGTTGAATGAAAAGTCAAACAAAAAGGCATTCTTCCTGCTCAGGACCAAGCTGACAAACACATATATCCTGTCATTGTGTGTACGGGCCAGAAGTAGGAAGACCAGGGCCTCAAACACACCCACTGGTAAAACTGGTGCGTATTACAGACATTGGCTGCGCTTGTAAACGACAATAAAAATCACTTCAGGCTAAGGACATACAACTCATGATAATGCTGTTGAGATCTTTGAAAACTCATTTTTACAGTGTAGTTTGAGTTATAAATAATGTCTTATAAATAATATTCAGAGGGTTACATGTAAAAGGTTCTCTCGTTCTCCACAAAATGCCTCTTAACCAATCCTTTCCAACAAAACTCCAAACAGATGATCTCAGAATACTGAGACTCCCAAAGGAACGCTGCTCTCTGTGAGAAATTCCAGCTTTTGCATTCCGAACTGCTGGCCTGCAGAGCACCTCCAGCTTTTAGACAAAACATGTGAATATGTGTGATTTGTTATTAGATGCGTAATAAAAAAGAGTCACATCCTCCTTCCTTCAGGATACTTGATAAAGAAAGATAGAACAGCTGAACTAAGACTAAATAAAAACTTTACAACAGCAACTAGGCCACAGGCTTTTTTCTTTTGCCATTAGCCAAGCTTTTAAGTACATAGTGTTGGTTGGGATAGTAATGACAGGCCAGAGGCTGTCCTTAGCTCTGAGTGATGGGTGGAAGGGCCAAAACCTTCATCCAAGAACTTATTCCAGTCTTAAACTGGTCTCATAATTTTAGATAATTGTATTATATAGAAAACAAAGGCTCAAGAAAATGGAGGAAACCACTTTTTTTATTTAAATGAATATAAAAATACATTTTAACTTACTCAAACCTGCAATTTAGTAACCGCATATATATATATATATATAACAAGCATATTTCAATGTACACATTTAATATCTTCAACCTTGCTCCTGGGGACCCACTGGCAAAGTTAATTTCCAACCTAGGTCACCCACCCTGTAATTTTTCAAGCCATCCTGAAGACCTTGATTAACTGGTTCAGACGTGTTTGATTAGGGTTGTTGCTAGGCTCTGCTTGACAGTGGGTCCCCAGGAGCAGGGCTGAAAATATATATAATACATATATAATATATAATATACATGAGGAAAAGGCCAATGTATTGTCTATCTTAAGGCTTAAACTGAGCAGCAGTGGCCTTTGATCTGAATTAGTTCAGCTCTATCTGTATAGCACATGCCTTCCATATTCTTATTATCATTCCACACATTCCTGGCCTCCAGTGAGGTAATGCTGCAATCCTCTACTTTAAAAGTGAGTGAGTGTGGGTCTGCTGCTTCCAGCTGGGCATTTAACTGATGGACTAATTCAAAGCTCATGCCTCATCTGTAAGAGGATGTAGAGGACAGAAGATGTTAGCCTGAATTACCTGATTGTAGCTTCACATGAGCTGAGAGCTCTTAAAAAGAGTAGAGGGAATGCGTCTTGTTTCGCGACATGAATCACTGTTTGAGCACACAAACAGCACCACCCAAACTCTGCAGTCCAGCCCAAGAAGCCAAACATTTAAAACTCCCAAAGCTATATCTCTGTCTGTAACTAGAGCTCCAGAGTAAACCATTTAATACACAAATTAATGCAGACATCTTCATACCATCAGTAAACACTAACCTTAAACCAAAACAGACTGTTGCCTTTCACTATCCTACCTCAACCAGCAGTGTTGATCTATCTGAACTACCTCTTTTAAAGTTGGTTAGCCACAAAACCACATTTTGGGACTGGTACTTGTTTGACAAGAGGAACATGGCATTTATTCGCTTGATGGGAAATAGAAAAAGGCATAGTTCACCCAAAACTTCAGCTGGAACAACATTCAAAGACTGATATTATTACTAATAATTCCTAAATTGTTTGCTCTTTTGGGTTGACTCTGGTTGATAAAAGGAAGCGAGATACCAGTCACTGTAGCACAAAACATGAGACTACACTTAAGTTCTGTAGCTCCCGAGTCTTTTCCACTCACTGTTGACTCCTTAAAAGTAATTACAGTTCAGTTCTCCAGAATCTGCTAACTTCAACACTACTCGAGGTCCTGACCCACCCACAACATGAACCAAACTCAACATGTTGTGTAATGACATGCAACAACATTCTTTGTCGAGAACGTCTGTTTCCAGGACAGGGACAAAAACGAGAGGA
Organism: Barbus barbus; assembly: GCF_936440315.1. Classification (NCBI taxonomy): domain Eukaryota; kingdom Metazoa; phylum Chordata; class Actinopteri; order Cypriniformes; family Cyprinidae; genus Barbus; species Barbus barbus. Next base: position 20,575,382 of record NC_136742.1, read on the forward strand.
ATGGGTCACAATGACTGGAAGAGAGACAGATTCCAAATTATGCAATCAAACATCAACTTTTTACAATAAAATGCACTAAATATGAGAAGCTGTCTGTTCACAGAAGCCAACCACAAATTCACACTTCCCTCAGATGAAATTGCCGTTCAGTAAAGCCACAAATCTTTGATGTGGCCATCGTAACATAAATGTTACGCCTGGTATGAGGCAGAGAAAGAAAATCAAGGAAAGAAAAGAGTCAAGGAAAGAAAAGAAAATCTAAGGGTGAGATGATGCATTTCCCTCGAACTCAAGCTAATTGATTACTCTACATTCCTTTCAGTTGCTCAGCCCACCTGCTCCAAAACAGCATTATGGGACACAAAAGTCCTTAGAGGGTAAAGGCGTATTTGATTATGCTTCTACACAACTCAGAAAGAAAACATTAACTGACTTCAAGCCATTTGTAGATACTTCCCCTGCTGGCTCTTTTACTGAGAGAGGAAACTTTTTTTTTTTTTTAGGCAAAACCTTTCATTCTTCAATGGCCTAAAACAAAACTCAAAAGCATTCATACAGTGAATCCATTGTGAAATGAGCGAGCAGATCTGATAAGAGCTGTTCTTTTCACAACACTCAAATCAAAGGAAACACATTTCATTCTGAATGCAGCGTGAAGACTACAGAGCCATTAAGAGTTTTGGACACAGTCCTCAATCCAATGCTTCTGCACTGTGATAAATGTGTTGACTAATTCCAGGAATTCATGAGAAGCATGCACTTCACAGTGTTGAGAGCATGCTAAACTGAGGATTAAAAAAACAAAAAAAAAAAACTGTAGTTTGAGTTTTAGTAAAATATAGCTATAGATAGGCTAGGGATTCATAAACTTTTTTGTCAGTCAAACCCTTTAGTGTCCTCACAAACATTGGGGAAGATAGGGCATCCAAAAAAGCTATATAATCTATTATTTCATTATCTATTTTTTATCATAGATTTAATTTATTTTTAATTATTCAATTACTAATCTATATCTAAATTATTGTGATACTCCTCACAAGTTTCTTTTAATAAATGCATCAGCTAAATGAAAAATATAACATACACAAATAATTTACTATGCAATACATCATCTACATTTTAAATGTCAAAACAGAAGACAAGAAAGAAAGAAAGAAAGTAGTAGTTAAGTAGAGGTAGTTAAGTCTGAACAGCATTTTGCTTTCATTTTTGGGTTGTTCTGTTGTTATTCTGTGTAAATGGAGATTGCATAATATACCTTTATAATTGCTGATCCTGGAATAATGACTAACACAGCAAACCACAAATCAAGTTTAATGTGTCCTCCTTTAGAAACGGAGAACATCACAAGTCTGCTTTTTTCCCCCAGCACTTATAATAAATTCTAATGCCCACAGTGCCTAAATGTGTCCTGACACTATTACTTAACACTTAATAAAACACATGCACTCAGAAAGAATGAGGTCTGTCTGTATCAAAAAGGCCACAATGTGTTAATGGCCTTGTACTAAAGACTAAAGGAGACCAAACGAATGGAAATGATTCACAATCTTCAAAGTAACATGGGGAAGTCGCTTGACGTAGGTGTTGTGAGATGTGTGGCGCCGCCCTGGAGGGGAGAAGTGGACATGAGCTGTATTTGAGTTAGAGAGGATGTGAGACAGAAGTTGGTCAGGAGGTCCTGACACACCCTCATTAGGGTGGCTTCTTCAGGATATCCACATAGGGCTGATGGAAACATAAGGAAGGAGGAAGGGATGGATGGATGGGAGGTGAAGAGAGAGAGAAATGCCTGTGGCATGCTGGGTGGAGAATGTGTTAAATTAACTGGAATCAGAGGAGGGGAGCAAAGGCTCATCCAAAATAATGATCAGTTACTGTCAAGGTGCTTAAGTACTGTGGATATGGCCAGTCACTCTCCCACACATTATCTAATGTCCAATGGTGAAGCAAACATTTCATTACGGCCTTATGCATAGTGTCTATCTGGTTTTCTTTACAGTTCGTAGCTAGTGTGCTACTGCATGCTGCAGGCAAATACTTTAGCTCAAGCTTCAAAAAAGCTTCTCCTATTTAAGAAAAATTTGATAAGGCAAACAATTAAGATGTCAAAACAGCTTTTAACAGATCACTTTCTCCTTAAAACCTTCTCAGCCACAACATAACACAAATCCAAGAGACGGTTGAAATGAGGGTGACGGGCTGTTAATTGACTTTGAAATGGATTTAGATGAGTGGAACCACATATAAATGGGGTTTGCTCACACAGACCACACTTCAATGACAGGCAGACAGAGGTATTCTCATTAAGAGAGATCTATGAGCTTGGCATGCACAATGGTTAACCTCAGAATGTATTTCAGACCTTTAATTAGCAACTCAGTAGCCAAAAGTTCTACAAATGCTGTTTATCAACATTAGCATAAGATAGTAAATCTTAAACACTACCTCAAATGCAGCAATATATGCACTTAAGAAAACAAAAATGATCTTGCAACTTCAAAAATCTAGTTAATGCCATAATAAACCTTACTTTTATAGACAGAGTGCCCACCAAAACAACATTTCATTCACTAGCAAGGCACATGTAAAAGGCTTGTAAAAGTTGAAAGTAAAACGACCCAGACTGTCTAATGGTCAGCTTAACTGAAACCATGTCTAACTATTTTTTCATAAAATCAAGATATTTCTTATTTTTATTTCAAGGCGCTCTAGAATACTTACTTCTGATTGGTAAATCATGGTGTATGTAAACTGTATATTTGAACATTTTCCCTGGGAACCAATTTCCAATACAGCCTTGCTAGTTTCATCTCTGGCTTGGCAGAGTAGTCGGTTTCTTCAATTTAAATTTATACCAATATTTCAAACTAATTTATTTATTAAGTTGCCTTGTAATGAAAGATACCATCATCTAGTCTTCGTTGCGAAATAAAACCCTTTAACGATACAATAATGACCAGCTGACTGTATATGATTCCTATACATGGTTATGAAAATGTCATTAACAAAAATTAGTTTGTGAACAGTCAGGCATTCACTTGTGTTTGCTATAAAGTATAAACTAAGAGAGACACTGCAGTGCAAATGCACAGATGTCCTTTTGTAAACAATCAAAATAACTGAAGCAAAGACAGAATTTAAATTTTCCAAACTACCACTATAGATGAAAGCTACTAAAGAGAGCTGTTTAATAGCCAAAAGATGGAGGATTTGATTAAAGCTTCAAGGATCATAAACAATAGCTGCAGTTTGTTGGGGGTTGGGTAAAGCCAAGCTGAGAACACCTTTAGGTGCAATTTCAGCAACTTTTCCCCCATAACTGCTTCATAGATGTAAAGTCTCAACCTGCTGCTTAGACAGTGTGGTTTTAATATTATCATGTGAGTGTTCAAGTCAGATGAGGAGAGAGCACTGCAGGGCTATTTGTAAGAAGAGGAGTATACATGAGACATATTCTATGGAAATAAAAAAAAGACTCATTATCTTACAGTAACATCACAGGATAATATACGCCTGAGGAAGGAAAAAAGGTGTGCACCTTAAAAGGCATTAATCAATGTGTGTCAGTGTTACAATCTATCTCATCAGATTTAATAGAAACAATTATTTCTCATTAGACAATCTCACTTTCCTGGACATAAAAACAATACACACTTTTCAGATGCTTAATTAACACGGCAGCCATCAAGAGGCAAAGTCGTTTTCACTGGAAATGGGTGTCACACCTTCATCTCTTTCATCTGGGTGCTTAACAGGCATGTTAAGGTACTGATAAAATCTCAGGGAATATCTGTATGTAAATATCCACTTTAACCAATTTCCTACATAACAGTAATGTCCTCAAGGCCCATGACTAGGCCTTGAGGACATTACAATGTGGCCATCACTATAAGATGGTCTCAATGGAAACATCAGCATTCTGAATTGATTCATAAAATTGTAAGTAACAGGACCAGTGAAATACCCAAATAACAGACAACGGAAACTAAACTAAAAGCCATAGTGGCCAAGGAAATGTATTTTATCCCGTAAAATAAACACTACAATGCATCAGAGAGAAACAAAATCTCCAAAATGTAAAAGTCCTCGAAATGTTACATTTGTTCAAGTTAAATCTCTTAGCTAACCAGTACAGAGAAAACACGTGGTTTGTTTAATAATACACACACTAATTTGGTCATTTTGTTGCAATGCTCGTTTTGTAGCCTGATTTTCCATGTTGCCATGCAAGACTACTTTGCGAACGATTTAAGTCAACTTGCAAGTAACCAGAACCACTAATATCGTGTCTAAATAGTTACTTATATAAAATAGCTTTGTACTTTGCGGGATAATGTACATCTAGTTGATCATTAGTCTTAAACTGAAACGACAAGGAAAACCCGTTTAAACCTCTGTGTCGTGTTTGAGTTACCTTGCGTATCTGACGCCGCACGTGCGCCGGGTTATAAAAATAAACACTTACGATTCCCTGGAGATTTCTAAACTTCTCAATGCCTCTCAACAAATCCAACCATCTGTTCACAGCGACTAGAAAGTTAGCTGAGGTTGTCCTGACGCTCCTGCTTTAACATGCGCTTGGCATCAAAGCACAACCACTACACACACAATGAGCTCCAATAAATTAAGCCCCTTGGGTTGAAGGACTTTTCTCAAGTTGCCTTCCTGTGACACCCCTCCCCCAACTTACCAGCATCCCCATCACGTCCGACCAGAGCCGGGAGAAGCTGTCCGATGATGCGCCGCTGACCGCCTGCGGCTCCTCGGGAGAAGACACTTGATCCTCCTCCATTGTCAAACACTAATGGATTTACAGCCTCAAATTTCAAGTTGATGAATGTTAATCCTAAAACCAATAAAATACGTCCAGAAGTCTTTTAAATCTGAGTTAGTATTTTGCTATTCCGTGGTGCGTGTTCAAAAGTCGATGCAAAGTATTCCGTTAAAGTACAGAAATACATATTCATCAAGTTCGCAGATATGTTTTCCATTTGAATCCAGCTGAGTGCACCTCTTACTGAGAAACTTCAACTCAACTATAGCCGGACAGACTTCAGCGATTCACTTGGCACTTCGTCGGTGCGAACCAATCCAAACTTTAGGGAGTTCTCTTTAGTGTGCGATATAAAAAGATTTAATCATTACAATACGTAAATAACATCAAAGCCGATCCCTGCGAGACAAACAACGTTCTGAAGTACCCACGACAGCACCATTCAGCCACAACACTGACGAAAACGCCCGGAGCGGATTTTTGCGCTTGAGTTCTCCAGCCTCCCCCTCTCCAGCGCAATGGTTTACTCCGCCCAAACAACACACGGCTCTCGCGCTTCACTGCCACAAACGGGACAAACTGATCCTCACTAACTTCACCAAGTGATGACGACACACACAGAGACCTTTGGAAAAGGCTATCTATCTCTCCTTTCCAGCAATACTTTCCCCGCTATAAACAGACACAAAGGAACAAAGCGACATTTTGCTCACAATGCATGCGAAAACAAAAGGTCATGAGAAAATTATTTCAGAAGCATGACGTTATCCATTCTCTATTCATAACACTTCAAAGCACGCCTGAAAGTTTTACACACAGTAGTGTACTCAACCTTTTTGACTTAAACCCCCACGACCCCAAGGCTGAAGCACTCATTCACTGACACAAAAACATGTTTTCCTTAACTCATACTGGATATCGTTTAGCATTATTAGTAATTGAAAAAAATGGGATGAAATATTTTAAGTTTTGAAAGCAGTCTTTCAGATAAGTTAAATTGCTGTTATTGCAACAACAACAAAAAACTTTTAATGTTGAAACATTTTGTCTAAAATATGATAGCTCAAACTAAACAAAACTACAAAGAAAATATATTCAGTCAAAGTTAATTTAGTAGGTAATACAAGACAGTAATTTTATCCTCATGTAACATAATCTGTGACATAACCTTTCAAGAAGATATTGTAATGTGGCATCTGACCATTCTGGATGTCCTGCAGGGAAGATTTAAAGGCATAGTGGTTTCACTAATCTAACTAAACTCTAAGCCCCTTGTGTAATTTGAGTTTCAGTAAGCCAGACGACAAGACAGAATTGAATAAATTTGCACGTTCAAAGCTGTGGATGCCTTAGTTCTCCTCCTGTCATGCCTGTCTATTGCAAAAAAAAAAAAGAAGTGTCTAAACATGTCTGCTCTTCTTCTCTCCTCTTTCTCCTTTGCTTCCCAGAGACACATTCTCTGAAACGGCAACAGCTGTCTAGTCTCGTGACAGATGCCAGAACAGCCTGAAAGAGAGAAAGTGAGAGCGAGTTCCTCTTGTTCTATGTGAGAATTCCTCCATTAGTCATACAGGGGCAGAGAGAAACCATCCATATATGCAGATCACACATCGAGAGAAAGCAGGAGCAAATCCTGGCAGCGGCAGGTCGCAGCGCCACTTCCATAGTACTGAGTGTGTTTAATTCTCAATAAAAAAAAACATCTACACTATACTAAATTAAAGTCACCTAAAGACAAATTCACACATTCACTCAATTAAATTCATGCATATTATCCATATGCACACTCAATGAAATTCATACATATTGTAGGTAGAGGTGAAGACGGAATGACTTTTCCAGACAGGGACTCTAAAACAGATGCCAAATATGCTTAGTGTTTATAGCCTAAACATTTAAAACACATGTCAAACTCTTTCAACCAACACGCGTTTACATGAACTTTAATGCTCATATACTCGCACACAGGTGCATTAACTTTTTAAAGTTCCTCTAAGGAATGAGGTTTGAACCGATATTCTGGAAGTGCTTTACCTGATGTCTGCCACTGTATGTGTTATTAGCATAACGTTTAATTTAAAAGGGGCTGTCAATCAATTTGGATCAGAGAGGACCAGGAAGAGGTCAAAGCGTCAGGTCACCGTGTGTTTGTAAGGGAGTTCCCTGCTGAGTAAACAGAGTTTCTAACAGCACTGAATGGCAGAGCAAAGGTAATGCTCTATTGTTGAGATGCCTTCCGGATTCAAACCAAAGTGTGTTGTTAAACTAAAGGCCTGTAACCTACAGGGATTGCAAAACACTTCCACACAATACTTCATGAAAAGCTTAACTCAACGCCAGACTACAGGAGGCCAGTAAAGCATATAGATCTTAAGAAGGGAAAGTCAACACAGCTGCACCCGATTCATACCACCTATAAATATAACCAACATCAAATACTGGAAAGTGGCTTTATAGGCTAAAAACACGTGAGTCTGTCATCGTCTGCAATGAGATCATAACAAACGGTCATTCCGGACGTATTGAGCCTGAACAGCACTGATCTGTAAAACAGGGATTATGCATGCAAAGCACACAATTTTTTTTAACCAAACAATTATTGTATGCTGCATAAATAACTGATTATATAACTTGAGACTACTGTGTGTCCTAACACCATCAACATTCAAACATTTTTCTGTATTTTCTGCACAGATATTTGGGAAATCGTTAGTTTATCTTTTCTGCTCATCTCTCTCTCTCTGCACCTGTGGCGCGGATGGTGTTGTTGTTGTGTAAGACACACACAGTGGCTCTCTTGCAGCGCTGTGATTGGTATTCCAGTGATCCACATACTCGGTGGCGGAAATACTGGGGCCAGTTTGGCCCGGCTCACTAGATCTGTTTATATGGAAAGTGCCAAAACGATGGCCACCTGCAGCCTGCGGTTCTGTAGACAGCAAAACATTCACTGTTCTTCTATGATAAGTCAACTAAAGTTATGAAGTATGGATATGTGCATTGAGTATAGAGCCCATGGTGATGCTGGATTATTGGATCTGCTGAAGCTAAGAATGAAAGAAACATATTCTTCAAAATAATCTAAAATAAAGAGAATAATAATACAATAAGGAATTAATTTAAGTAATTAATATTTTTATTCAGGATGGATGCATTATATTTATCACAAATGGCAGTAAAAGCATTTTTAATGTTACAAAAGAGAATTTCTGAAGGATCATCTGACACTGAAGAGTGTAGTAATGGTTTCTCGTATACATGGATCTAACATGAGCACTGTTAATTCATGGCATTCAGCTTTTAATGTTGTGTCTTTTCTAAAGTCTTTGTAGAAGTTATTTTGTTGTTATTTGCTTAGCTATTGATATTAATTAATATATTTTTATTATTATTATTTATTTATTTTTGGGTCTACTGGGGCGTGGGTTCTGGATTTGTACGGCTGCTTTTTGGTTTTGTACTGCTGTTCCACAGAGTGAAGTTCAATAAACAGTTGTTAACAAAAAAAAAAGAGTGTAGTAATGCTACTAAAGGTCAGCTTCGCTAACAATAATAACATTTTAAAATATAATAAAAACTATTATTTTAAATTACAATAATATTTAACAATATTACTGTTATGGCTGTATTTTTGATCAAATAAATACAGCCTTGGTGAGCATGTGAATGTCCATTCAAAAACAAAAAAATTATACTGTGTAAAATTAACATCTGAACAAAAGAGAAGAAAACAAATATGGGATGAAAAAGTGGGTTACCTTATCCTAATGTAATCTAACCAGGCCATTTTTATGAGAGATATTTGGATGATAAAAACACTTGCAGACAAGACTAAAAGCAATAAACAGAGACAGTCACCATACACATTTAATGACTTTCTGCAACAGGTTATGAGCCATCACTTTAATTAAACTGAGATTTATGAGTGTGTATTCATACGATTTAATCTATACAAAATAAACCCTTTAAAAGATGTCTGTAGGCTATACAATCTTTACTGAAATGGTGTAAACAATTATTAGGCATTCTGTTTAAATGATTGTGAAGCAATAAGCATATTCTATAGATTCCAGAAATCATGTAAAGTGTTTCATCCTGTGGAATTAACCCAATGACACACAGCACTGTCAGAGATCAGGAAAGTGTCATGTTACCTCAGGATCAGTCATAATATGGGTGACCTTTTAACAACAGAATAACAGAATACTCTCAGAAGTGGAGAAGTGTGTTTGTGTGTTTTCTCGTTCATGCTGGTAGTAGGAAGGCTTCACTCCAGTTGCTCTGAACAACATACAGCTTCAGAAAACAAATGTGCTATGCTCTGTCTGAGAGATGCATGTTTGCTTCAGATCTCAAGGCAAGATGAGCATTCTGCTGTCTACGGATGTTTATCCTGATCACGTCTTCAAGCTGATGTGGCAAAAACACAAAAGTAATCAGTAATCAGAACTGCACTTCCTCCCCAGACATGAGGGATACATGTAAAGAAAGTTAAAAGAGGAAACCCTTATAATATCATACACAAACAAACACACACACACACACACACACACACACACACATAACCACTGTAATTGTTCATAAACGTATTTGCTTCAACTTGGTATGTCCCCTAAAGTCACTCAAGGTGTTTCAAAGAATTATTTTCCTAAAACGCTTGGTTTTGTCATTACATCTCTAAACTCTTGCAGCGTTCCAGGCACTGGAGGGTACCGAAATGCCGGGATCATTTATCCCTGTTTGGCTGTTTAGCTCATGACTGAGTAAACAGCTATTAGCTGGAGTGTTTATTTCAGTTGCATTAGTCTGGCACACTGGAACTCAACATTTGAGCCATCCATGTGCAATCGCATTCGTCTGGAGATTTGCTGCTTTAATCGTGGTACGGTTGCTAATCGGTATGGTGTGAAGAAAAACACGAGACGTGAATCCACATGCTCATTATATCGACCAAAAACATTGTGTGTTTTGTGAAAATTCTGTGAACATCTGCAAAGATATTTTATAACAGACTGGCTGAGGCTTTAATTCCATTCATCAAATGACATACATTTAACTTTTGATGGAATAAACCATAAATCAGCAGTTTCTGATCTTTCTAAAGAGCAGTGGCATGCTGTCCACACGATGACACCATAACACTGCTATTTGTCTGTTAAATATGTCATCTTGGGATTCATTTCTCCCTAAGGAAACTTAGTCTAGGACAAATAATCTGTTTTACTCAACAATGCACAGCCACCAGTGAGCCCAATGTAATCACAGCGTGAGCTATTCATTTCCACACAGAGCCCCTTGCTGGTGGACAACACAACTGCAGGCTAAATGTGTTTTTCTATCCCTTGCCGGTGTCTCCACCGGGCAGGGACACCGGCAAGGGATAGAAGTATCGCTTTTTATTTGAGTTTTTTCATTTATATGTTTATTATTGAAATGTTGTTATATGCATGTGTCAATTTGATTTAATTTCTTTATTTTCTTACATATGTGGGTATATAGTATTTATAGAGTTGTAATTTTTAGTTTTAGTTACTTTTTCTTATTTGTAAGTCGCTTTGGACAAAAGCGTCTGCTAAATGACAAAAGTAAAGTAAGTAAAAGTAAATGTACCAGAATACTTAGATTAGTCCAGAATGAAGATAAAATTATTATGTCCTACTAACAATTATGCTATGTTTTTAAGACATAATAACAGTTGTGCGGCTAAATATTTTTTGAGGAAACCATGGTACATTCATCCATCATTTGGATGGGTTAAATGCAGAGCTCGAATTCCGAGTATGGGTCACCATACTTGGCCCTATGTCACTTCACTTTCACTTTCACATTAGATTCATAAAAATAATAAAAAAAACACATTACGAAAAAATGAAATTAACATTGACAAAGTAAAACCCTTCACTGTCATTTTTGATCAATTTAATGCATCCTTGATAAAAAAAAAAAAAAAAAAAGTATTTTGCATCCAGTTTAACCTACAGCAATTATACTGGTAATGGTGTAGATGTCAACTATGTCAGTAAGAAGGAGATAAGAAACATGTTCAATGCTGGTTTTCCACTGACTTCAACAGTGAGTTTTTTCCCACAGCTAGTCACTATGAGAACTGCACAGACCCATTAATAATAAATTAATATAATTTATAATTAATAAAAGCCTGACAGAATCTTTCACATCCTCATGAAAGACCCAGATGTGTGTAATCATCATGAGAACAAACCGCTGTTCTCCACACATAGGACAAGTCCAGACAACAACTACAACAATAACTGCACAGATGAATGATATTGTGTGAATCATTCACTTATAAGGGACAGGTCAGAATTGTTTTGTGGTAATCACCATTATGTCACAAATGCTGTCGACTGAGCTTAACTCAAATTGAACAAAGATTTTTACTTGAAATCATTCAAAAAAAAAGAAGGGTCAAATGAATGCCTGTCCAGAGCATGCTACACCACACCATCCTGGAAGAGACGCCAGTCCACCAGATGCTGGTGTTTGTCTGCCTCTGTTTCCCACCCACAACAAACAGGCCTGTTGCCACAGCAACCAATCCACTGGAGAGTGAAGTTATATTCAAGAAAAATGCTGTACTGATTTGGAGCTTTACACACAGCCAATCTGTCAAACCGACAGCCTTATTAATATTCATAAACACACTTCTGCACAACATACAAACACAGTTTCAGTGGAATGCAGTTGACTTTCTGCACACAATAGGATGATGGAAAGATAAGGATAAGAAAAGAAAACACAAAAGCACACACATTAATGGGTGAATAATTATGTTGGTAATGTAGGTATGTTTTTGTTTTCTATGGGTGGATTTTAGTAGAATTTGAAGGCAGAAAATAGACAATAGGAGTATATTTTAGGCCTTAGCAATCTCCTAAGAACCACAAGCAACCACTTAGAGCAACTACGCATTTGACCGTCATCTCTTAATCCTCCTTTTCTACAGAGAAAATGAAGAGAGGAAGAGGAAAAGGAGGAGGCGAGGTGGGGAGACACAGAATCAGCAGGCGAGAAATTGACTTGACTACCTGCCAAACGCAAGCAGAGGGGAGGAGGACACAGGAGGGGTGGAGAGCAGGAGACTGCTGGCCTGAGGCGCTTGGCTCAGGTTTGTTAGCGTGTCTACAGTAGAGTGGGGGAATGATGAGAGTTCGCTGTGGCCACTGGCCACTGACTGTCATAAAATGCCGGGGATATAAACACTCTATGCCATAAGTACCTGTGTGTTTGAGTGTGGGTTGGACAGATCTGCTCTTGGCCTCAACCACAAGGGACAGACCACAGCTGATTTCTATGGAAACAGAAATAATATTTCAGCCATGGGTTTTGCACAATGAGTTCCACTGTGAGGTTGATTATTCACTGACAAAGACTCACTGGGATGTGCTCTTACCCTGAATTACATATAGGGCTCTTTAAGTCTATTTTTTTTTATGTAAATTATTATTAAAAAACTAAGTGTATACACACACACACACACACACACACACATATATACGTATATACACACATAGATATACATATACATATAAAATGGGTGGGTTCAAACAAAAGGTGCTATCTTCTAAGTTGTGTATCAGATCCAGATGAAAATACCTGTGAATAAAAGCTCAAATGTTAATCTCTCATCTCATATTCATCTTTTGATGTCAAACCCAAATGTTTTCAGTCTACAGCAAAAATAAAGGAATTGGCCTTACTGTTCCAATACTACTGGAGGGCACTATATATATATATATATATATATATATACACTGTATATATATACACACACACACACACATACACACAAAATGATAGAACGCTGATAGATTTAATTCTAATTCAATACCAGTTTTTTCTGTTTAACATATTGCTTTCTGTTATTATCTCCTTCATTTTTTTTCACTTCACTGGAATGATACATTCATTCAAGTTCAAAAGCGCAGTTTGCACTTGTAAGGAAACAGCTCCCCCTGGGGTCATGAATGCAAACCCAGAGAGAGGTTTTTGTGGTTTATGGGGTTTTTGTTGGTTTTTGTGGTTTATGGGGACTCTCCATAGGCGTAATTGTTTTTATACTGAACAAACTGTGTGTGCTATTGCCCTACACCAACCCTACACCTAAACTTAGCCCTCACAGGAAACTTTGTGCATTTTTAGATTTTCAAAAAAACACAATTTAGTATGTTTTTTAAGCCTTTTGAATTACGGGGACATAGGCAGTGTCCTCATAAACCACCTTCATATGGTAATACCTCTGTCATACCCATGTCATTATACAAATTTGTGTCCTCATAAACCACATAAACAGGCACACACACACACACACACAGAGAGAGTGTTGAGAATGTGGTATAGTGTCGTTTTTTCCATTTTTCACCAACAAAATCAACAGCTCTAAACACACAAATGTCTTTACCAGGCTTACAATAAAATCTCTATGAGCTTACAGAACACAAGTTTTACTGCTTACAACCATCATTTATTAAAATAAAATAAAACAGACACCACTCCCATAAAACAAGTCATAGTTGTTATTTTTAATAACCTCACAGACAGATTAAACAGGGGTCCTTAGGTTTGTGGTTAGGGAACATGAACGCTCAAATATGGGCTGCTGCAATGAAGTATTTGAGGTCAGACACTTAGACACACATTTGCATTTGTCAAACTCATTGCCCTCGAGCAAGAAGGGATGAATCTTTTACAAAACATAGTTTTGAATTTAATATCTGATTGAACGATGCACTGTAAAATGCAGATAAACATCATCTCTGACCACACATTCTACTTGAGGAGGAACAAGTAACTGTTACTGAATATAAAACTATTTATTTAACAATGATGCCTTTAATCAAATTGCAGTAGCTTTCATTATATTAAATTGATGCTTTGCATTATTTTGCTTACTTGTGGTGACAAACTGCCTCTCATATCTTATTACTTTTATCTCAATGAAAAGCCTAAAAATCTAAAATAAAAGGATGAAATTAATGATCATAAGAGTTAAACGAAATTATATAATTTGAGTTTTAGATTCATGTGCTCAGCTATCATGTATAGTTTGGGCATGGTAAGATTTTTAATGTTTTTGAAAGTCTGTTTCTTCTCCCCAAGGCTGCATTTATTTGATCGAAAATACAATAAAACAGTGATATTGTGAAATACCATTACAATATAAAATAATTTTAATATATTTAAAATTACTCAGCTTCACATGATCCGTCAGAAATCATTCTAACTCTAACCCCAACTTTTGAACATTAGTGTAGGTGCAAAAAGTTGCTAATATAAAATCCAAATATCCTTCTTCCCCAATGCACTTTTCCTGCTTGTGTGCTAGTTTGCATCATAGAAAGCTCCTGCTCTATTGACTCTGGCAGACATCCTCTGAGCATTTGATAATGCCTGGGGGAGAGACAGAGATGAGCTGGGCTTTGATTGCTTCTGGCTGCCTTTGAAAGAGTGCAGTGCAGGGCAGTTCAAGAGATCACAATCTATTCCACAATAAATCATCTGAACAGCTCGCCAGCCAACATCAACTCAAGACCTTCCTTATTAACTAAGTGCCAATACTGATGTTAACTATGGATCAGTTATGTTAAAGGTGAAGTATATATTTTTTCTGTAATAAATACTTTCTCATATCCCAGCTTAATATGCTGAGACAAATCAAGAAAGTGATTTGTAGGTTGGTTTCTTATAAGAGACAGAATGATGAATAGACCGATGCATATCTATAAAGTTATCATTTCAAAAAGGTACAAGTTGAACTGGATTTCATGACGTGTAAAGTGAACAGTAGCTGGGTGGTGAAAGTGAACAGTGTGTGTGTTAAGACTCCTGCTGCTGTGGGCAAGAAAAGAGAAAAACAAAAACAACTCTTTTAATGGGCTGTTTCAATCTCCGCTCCCAAAACACCTATTCCCCCTCAGGTAGTCTTCCTCTCTTAATATACTACTGCGGCCAGACGCCAACAAGCACACTCACACACTGCAACCCACTTAGCTCGCCGCTGGGGGTGGAGGATGAAAGGAAAAAAAGAGTATCTAGGTACAGGTCTGCTGGCACTGATCAGGATGGGCTTGACTTTATGAGTCCCATTATCCAGGTTTTTAATGTGGGACTGATATTCATAAACCCATCAAACTCAGCAGGAGCTTTCAGACACACAATTAATTAGACCAGGCTGTTACAGCAGGCAGCAAAATAATAATCATTAGTCCACAGGGATGTAGATGCTGTGTCAACATCTCTGCAGCGACATGCGGGCCCACCTTAGAATGTTTTGTGTGTGTGTGTGTGTGTGTGTTGTGGCGGGAGGAGCCAACGACAGACACAGTGGGCGTGGCGTCAAGCCTCGGAGAGGTTTTTATTAAACAAAATATTAAAATAAAGTGTCCAAAGGGGGAAAAGTGTCCAAAATAAACAGGGATCTGGTGTCCTCGTTGTGCTGCGGGGCTGTGAAGGAGGGCAGTGTGCAGGAGGGACGGGTCCAGGTAAGGGGCGGAGTCCGGCGGCCGCACGCGCTCCCGTCTGGAGGTCCCGGGGCGCGGGTGACGGCGGCTTCTGTGGCGGCTTCGTCCAACTCCTTAATCCCCGGGTGCTCGATGGGATTCCACGGCCCGGCGTCCTGGCCCGACGGCCGTATCACGGGTGCGGTATCGGCCGGACTGTGGGTAGTTCCCTCTACGCTCCCTTTCCTGGACCCACGAGGACACCAGCGTGCATGCACGGGGAAGAGACCGGTCTCCCGAGGAGAGGCGCGCTCGGCGTTTAAACGGCGGCGGTGATGAGGCTCTATTCACGTCAGGTGCGCCTCATCACACGCCGCCAGCCCTGGCTGTTTCAGCGCCCCTCCTCTCTCACACACCCACTCCCGTCGGGAGCCTGGTGAAGGGCGGCGAATACGGGACGGGGTGGTGATGATGGACAGGGGGGAGGCAGCCGACTCGTCACAGTGTGTATATGGCGAAGCAACAAAGTATCTCTGTTTTTACTGGAAAAATCCACGTATCATCAAAACACTGCTTTGCCAGATCACACAAAGTCTAAACTCTTTCAAATAAATAAACGCTGGCTGTTATGTCTTCAAGGTCTTAGCAGAAAGAGCATCTTTCAACATTACTTTTATTTTGAGTCTCTCTGGCATAGCTAAAGAGAACTGCGTGAGCTCATAGTATTGTGGCTGTCCTTATTTATTTTGTTACAGTGTTTCCTGTATTGCTTATTTTGAACGGCAGCAAGTCCATCCGATGTAGTCTGATTAGCAAATGACTAGTGTTGTCAAAAGTATCGACTTTGGTACCAGTCCTTACTGAAATGTTAAAAATCAGCAGTGTTTAAGAATAGACTCAACAGCGCTCAAATCTTAGCGGAAAATGGATGTTTTTAAAGTTTCAGTACCGACTGGTACTGAAGTCAGTACTTTTGACAACACTACAAATTACACTAATGACCAGGTTCTTTTAATGAATCATTTAAGACAACTCAAGTATTCAGGAGGCATCAGTTTGAATCAGTATGATGAATCCTTTTCTGAATGCGTCAGAGCGGTTATCTGACTCACATGTCTAACTGCAAGTTATCATAACTACAATTTATCATTATTTGAAGTGATGACCATCTTGAAAATTACATTTTGTGCACTTAAGGTCTACAAAACTTAAATCAGTATAATTACAGGCCAATTATTTGTGACAACATGTAGATAAACAGCATGTAGATAAACACCTGCAACCTTTTTTGCAATAAATGCATCTGTCTGTCTAACTACCTGTCTATATTTGTCTATTTCCTGTAATAAATATAGTATATTGAACATTACAGACGGACAGTTAGACAGACTGACGGACTGACAGAGAGACAGACAGATAGATGGCAGGACAGTCAGAAAATGTGGCAGGCAGGCAGGGCGGTCTCTGTTGGCATCACTGAGATTCAGCATGGACTATTTAGAAAGCAAACCAGACCAGACCAAACCAGATATAAACCAGACACACCTGCGATGTGCACATACTCACAAACACATATGCAAACACAGAGTGTGGAAAAGAATTAAATGAGTCCAAAATCAGAACTGAAGAATAATACATCTGCTAACAATATGAACCGGACATCACTCACTTTATCCTTGTACATTTTTAAATAATATACAGTATCAAACATATGCAAACAAATGGCCTATTCTGATGCCTTTCTACATCTTTGCGCACCAGTAATGTTATAAAAAAAACACTCATTAAATTGTAACTGTTGAACGGACACACCATGCTGTGTCTTCCATTGTACTTTTATCACAAAATCTGTTGAAATGATGTGTGATAACCTGACACAACATATTATATTCTGTCCACCCCCATGGTTTGTGCATGATGAAGGGAAGCGTGTGTGTGTGTTGAGGTACTGGTACAGGCCTGTGTGCTTGACTGCCACTGCATGACACTGCTGTGGCATGAGCTCATTACTGAACAACATTTCTGTCAGTGAACAAAACAAAAGCCAGTCCTGTCTCTCATTCTACACACATGCTCACTCATATGGGCAGCATCAGAGCATTAGTGAGTGTGTGTGTGTGTGTGCAGTGAATGCTGTCAGTGTGTAAGAGGGTGTACAGCAGGAGAATGGGAGCGTCACACTTCATTGTCTTCATACGCACGTACAAAAGACGTGCCTACACAACTCTCATGCAACCAGTTTGTGATGGGATTGTATGAGCTCATGAATATTGATACACCACTTTCACACCATTAGGTAAAAACAACACATAGATATTTTATGTACGCACATTTGCATGAAGTCACACATACACACCCTTACATGCACAATTTCATGGCTCTGTGGTGTGCCACCGCTACAGAACAGAAACACCCATGTACATCACTGATGTGGAATGAGGTGATATGATTGGCTTACAGTCCAATGACATGCTCCAGAAGATACTTCCACTGAAATATAGTGCAGATAACAAAGTCACTAATATGCCACCAAAGAGTCCCAGCAACACAGACACACACTATGACATGTATAAGCTAGTATGGTTCACTGCTGTTTCAGTTTCTGTAAAGCTTGAGTTTGGATGAGGTCACCACACATCTGGAATATGACACAGTTTTGAAACCCCATTCAGTGAACTAAAGCTTCTCTCTCCCACTGAACACTCAAGAAACTCAAACTCTTTCTCTCTCCACACACTTTTACTAAGATATTTAAATGGGGACATATCATAATGTCTTCATGTGAAATTAAGCAAATAGTCTATATTAGTCTATAATTAGCCCTTCAAACTTAACCCTTGCATAACATTTTCAGGAAGAAAAAATAAGTTTGGAATCAGGAAGTTTTTTTTGTTTTGAAAAGTTGTTTATGTTCACCATGGCTTCATTAAAAAAGTGAGTGTCACATCATCCTTCAGAAATCATTCTAATATGCTGATTTGGTGCTCAATACATTTCTTACTATCAGTGTTGAAAACAGTTCTGCTGCTTAATATTTTTTGTGAAAACCATGATACTTTTTTCCCAAAATTATTTGTAACATCATAAAAGTCTTAACTGTAATTTTTTTAAATCAATTTTATCAATTAAGTATTGCATTTGCATGTATATGGTTCTCTGATGTTGATTAATGGTTAAATGACATACAGATAAACAATTAAACATTTCATTTTTTGTGTTTTATTTTGATTGTTATTATTTTAATTTCACATTTTTAGGATTTATTTAATTTATAACTCTTTATTAAACTCCGCAGTTCCTTTACGAAACCAAATTCGGGAAACCTTGATGTAATGTGCACTTTACTGCACTTAATGTTGTGTGTTTAATGCACTTAATGTTGTTAATTACAACAAATTAAATTTTTATTTTCCACTTTGTATTTTTATATTAATATTGTGCAAGATTATCCTTTTTAAATCAATGTGATAAATGAGTAGTAATTAAAAAGTAGTCTGATTATATTACCTAAAATGTATAATATAATGATTACGTTACTAACTACATTTTTTGTCATGTCATTTGGAATCAGTAACGGACTACAATTTCTAATTAATCTATCCAGCTTTGTATATATACACACCCTAAAATAAAACTTTCTGCATTTTTATAATTATTAAAATTATTATTTTTTTTCATAAATGAAGACATCCTCAAAAAGGAGGTTTTGAGGATGCTTAAGTAGGTACACACACACACACTTTTCTCAAAAATAGCATCCCTAAAATAATCCATAAATACGGTCCGCTCTGTGTGTGTGTGTCATACTGTGGTGTGTGTCATGTCTACAGCAGAGGAGGATCGGAGGCTTGATTATATGCTGTCTGCGACACACTCCTGTATTATTGGAAATGACATCATCAGGCTGATGTTTGGGTTAAAACACAATATCTACAGTGTATAATTCCCAACTAAAGCTATGAAAATAACTACAGCAATGTAGGAAAATCACACGAGCCGGGGTGCCAATGCTAGAGTCACCAAGAGTGGCTATAAGGCAGGTTGCTATGTGGTTGCTAGGGTGTTCTGGGCAGTTGCTATGTGGTTTCTTGCCCAAGAAGAGTACAGAATGCAGCCCTAACATATTTTTGGGCCTATAAAGAAGGTTCAGGAACCTATTTCAAAGATGTTTGGTGGAGCTGTTGTGGAGAAAATTGCAAGTCAAATGATTTAGAAAAGTAATAGCACACCTCTCCTCAACAAGCCACAAGATTTGAGGTATCTTTTATGTCAGAAACATTGTGGGTTGAGTTACGCACCGAATTGCAATACTTGGGATTAGAGGTTTGTTCAAATCCCTAACCATAAGTATGGGAAATAATCATAGTGATGCTTGCTTTAGCAAAGCCCACTAATAAACATTCATGCACATGACTCTGGCAGAGAACAGGCTGTCTGTGTACATTACGACAGATTTGAAGACACAGATACAGGTAATCAGTAACGCAAACACAGATGCGCTTCTCCCTCAGGCCATGTGCACAATAAATCCCAACATACTCAAAAGAGGAGACTTCACAATGGACCATAGCGGGGAACAGCCGGTGAGCAGGTACCGGCTACAATTGTCATGGCAACACAGCTCTGATCAGGATGGGATGCCAGTTATGGTGATTTCACGGATGAAACTACCAGCGGTTGAGGCAAATCACTGTCATTCTCTCTTTCTAACTTCTTGTAGTTTGTGGAATGCATATAACTTCAGCAAACTATTCGATTCCTCTCTCCCTCCCTAAGTCTCTCCTTTCTATTTTCATCCTGAATTGATCCAGATGCTGTTGGACGTCTTCCAGACAGGAAGTCAAACACAAGGGGCTTTGTATATGTGTATGTGTATGTGTCTGAATGCTTGTTAGTGAAATTTCATTGTCAGTGCAAGAGCTGTCGTCACAGCACAAACATAACTCATTGTCTAACTTCCTTTCCTGTTTGAATCCAAACCGCTGGGTTATCATGTGTGGCTATACATACGTGTGTATCTCACAACTTCATTGTGTCCGTTCTTGTTCTTGCAACAGTGAAAATCAAATTCATATTTGTAAGGGTGTTTGCTTGTGTAGTCAGCGAAACGGTGTATCATTTTGGGCCCAGTTGGAGATCTGTTTGAATGGATTTTATTGCTTTTAATGAAATTAGGTCAATATATGAAATAAGATTGTCTAACAAACCTTCATGTCTCATTCTGTCACTGTGGTTCATAAGTTTGGGGTTGGTATGATTTTTTTAATGGTTTTGAAAGAAGTCTCTTATATGCTGACCAAGGCTGTATTTATTTGATCAACAATACAGTAAAAACGGCAATTTAAAATAACTGTTATTTTAATAAACTGTAAAATGTAATTTATTCCTTTTAATGGTAAAGCTGAATTTTCAGCAGCCATTACTCCAGTCTCATGATCCTTCAGGAATCAATTTAATATGCTGATTTGGTACTCAAAAAACATTGTATTATCAATGTTGAAAACAGTTGTGCTGCTTTACATTTTTGTTTAACATTGGAGTCCATGTTAGACCTATATTAGATTTATTATATAGATCAATTTAAAGCCAATTAAGAAAAATAACTCCAAACTTGAATTTCAAACTTGAAATTCACACAGCTGTCTAAAATAAAATGTTTGCAGAGGTGTTGAATACCATAACTATTGAACACCACATTTTGGAATGGTTAAAACAATGATCCTGCTTAAATACAACTATCATATAAAAAATATTTTGACTTTTTCCTCCCTTTCTAAAAACAAACAAACACATTGACAATTCACTTACAATGACAGTCCATGGGATAGTTGTTGTACATTTGGGCCTTAATCTTCCACTGTAAGCATGTAACTGACAGCATTATTATTTTTTAAATGATATATTTTTAGTTTTTAAACTGAAGAATGAGAACAGAAATTGAAATTTGTGGTACTGACAACATGCCACGGATATTGTTTAAAGAGCTCAATTTGTATTTTAACTTTGTATATTCCTTTAAGAGCAGCCACAGGCTAATGATAGAGAGAGGAGATCACTACATCACTAAACCACATCATTTTGCTGCACTCAATACAACGTCCACTTAGACAAAATGCTAACACACTGAAATACAGTGTATGACACGCAAGTGCAAAACTCTCAAAACATTCTATGACACTATAATTTCCCAAACTGAATGTTAGCAGCCTATTATTATATTTGTCAGAGTGCTACAACTCTACTTGAAGTGAAACTCTTGAGAATATTCAAACATTAATATTCAACACTATTACAGGCTGTTAAAGTTTCTACCGGAGTTTAAGAAGGACTCACCGCTATATTAGAGATCGGTGCTGTAATGTCACTCAGAATAGACAGGTCTTCCTCCTTCTTTCTTTGTCTTTCTTTATTTCTTTTTCTGTTCTATTGCTCTCTAAACCTCCCTCCTCTTTTCCAAGTTCCCTCCTTCCTCAGTACAGCTTCCTCCACGCCTGCTCTCTCTCTCTTTCTCTCTCTCTCTCAGGACGGTGGGGAATTAGAACAATGCATGGCAGCGGAAGAGAGCTGGAATCAGGTTAACCATACATAAACCCCCACAGAATCATCTTCTCAGGTTATAAGCATCAACATGTTACACACAACACAGTTCTCAGCTGCAATGCGTCTTAAAGTTACAATAAATATGCACACACACACTCATCCATACAGACCACAGCTGTGGTCCCAGTGGAGAGAGTACAGCAGTGAAACATCTCTTGCTGAAGTGGAGAATAACTGGGTTCAGTTGGGCTCTGTGCTGATTGGCTCCAGTGGGATGACTGGCGTTTCCTGTTACTGTTAACCACTGCCAGCATCCTCCCTCAAACTTTAGAACACAGCCCAAAGGCAAACACACACATACACACACACACACACACACACACACACACACACACACACACATCTTTCATTTTCACTGAAGAACTCTCATGTATACATGACCCACATACAGAGAAGGGGAAGAGTGAAGGAAAGTATGATATTTCATGCAGGAAAACCAGCAGTTGCTGGAGTGAGTCAGAGTACAGTTTATTCAATAAAAAGAAGTGAAATAAATAAACATTAAAAAAGGGGAAAGCAAGCTATTTCACTTAGCAGTAAAGCAAGCATAACTGTTACTATTGCTCATGTATGTAAGAATGGGGATTTTTCAAAACCTCTAAGTGTTACTATTTGACAAATCATGTAGTTAACAATATATTATATGTGTGTGTGTCTATATACATTTTGTTTATTTTCCCCTCACTCTGACCACCCACTATGATCTGCCAAGAGACCAATACCAACAATACGTCATGTTGAGGCTCAAAGAGATGAGACAGCTGATTGGTGGGTATTTCAAACATTTCAGATAATATGAGAGAATAGCTATGTCTATCATACGCTTTTGGTCTTACTATGAGTGAAGCCATTCAGGAAATGTCATAAAACGTATAAAGTGAGGTAAAATGATCCAATAATGACCCAATGACAGAATGAGTGAACCTGTAAAACTACTTCAATCACATCTTATCTGTTTTTTACTGAAGCACATTTGCTTCTCCTGGATGATTTGAAGAAGCTCCAGTAAAACAGCAAGAAAAAAAAGTAAATGTTTTATGTAATTGCAGGGAAAGAGAACAGCGGTTTTGAGTAATCGAGCCAAGAGAAAAGCTTGCTCTTTCAAGGAATGCTGAGAGTCATCCCATGAATTATGGGTAATAATAGCATTTCTGTGCTCTAGTTTAGATTTAAACCTCTGTTCCAGTCTGGTATTAAGATGCTCTCCAGTCAACCCTGGCTCCTCTGTGTCTACAGATCCAAATATCTCCAACAAAAACAGCATGGAACAATACTGACATCAGCATCTATCCTGATTTCACTGAGTGCTGTTGAATGTTGATCATTTGGACGATGTACAGTTAGAGTGTTCACAATAAAATAGCCCAATCAAATCAATGCAAACTAAATGTCATGGGAATGGTGCTAAATAACATCGATCAGATATACAAGCATGAATACAGCTCATACAATAGCATGCAATATATGATCAATGAAGGTGGTGGATATTCTAGCACACATGCAAGCACAAAAATCATTCTATTGTTTTATTGTTCTAAATATTGATTCTATTGTTTAACCCTATTATATATAAAAATGACATAAGTCTGTCCTCAAACTATTGCTAAGGTTGCACACATATACACATTGAAGCTCAAAGTGTATTCATTCGATACCCCTGTGCTTTCGGTCCTCATTTGAACAAAAGCACTCATCAAATTTAAACAAGCTTCTGTCCTACTTATAGCAATTTATATGTAAATGAGTGTGTGTTTGATCGGAAGACTGTGACTAGGTTAGATCTGACAAACTGTGTGTGTGGTAATTGTGTTCATTCTCCAGTGTGTACCTAAGTGTCTATGTGAGTGATATGTAAACACTGATGTCAATGTATGCGTGTGTGAGTTCCCTGACTGAACCAACACACTCCTCTCCACTCGTACTGTCTCTCTTTAACAACAAGCACTGATTGGCTTTTGTGTCTGACAGCAGGAGTGGTGCAGATGACGGAAATATGGAAAGAGAGAGATGTAGCACTAGGTGGCAGCAGAGTATTATGAAAATAATAACAGCACACATATTCTAATATCACTCTGATAATGACATCAAACCAGTATATATATATATTATAAAGTGAATACATTACATAAAAATATGCATGCTGAACTTTAAAAGAACAGAGTTTATGGATCATTGGTGTAACAAATACATGTAAATATTGAAAAATAGAATAAAAAAATCTTTTGCAAATTCAACTGAACACACACCACTACCAATCAATTTTCTACTGCTGACATTTTGGCCATCCTTACAATGTAACCTTTCTAGAAATGACGTGAAAGAGACACAATCACAGACAATCAGAAGATCAGTTTGATGTGAAATGTACGGTTATTGGACTAACAAAGTGCCAATGTTTTCGGTGCAATGTTTTGCAGTGTCTTTTGTTTACATTTTTTAAAGCGACAGTTCACCCAAAAATGTTCTGTGGAACAGACGTGCAATTGTTTTGAAGAATGCTGGTAACCAAATGGTTTAGTTACCTGATTGTAATTGCATGAATAAAAAAGGACACTGACAAATTTCTCAAAATATCTTCAAAAGAAAAAAAAAAAAAACCCACAGGTTTGTAACAACATGAGGCTGTAAATGATGACAGAATTTTCATTTTTGGGCGAACAATACTTTTCATTGGAAAAAGCAAAGAAAGAAAGAAAACAGGATACCGGTACTTTCAAAACTAAATACCACACCAAAAAGGTTTTTAAAAATTGTAAAATAAAATAAAAAAGCCTTAACAGTACATGAAATGTTAAATAACCTTGTACTGTGTCAGCTCCCCGTGTGATGAACTTCTGTGGGGTTGAACTGAATGCTTCAGACTCTCTGATCTCAGAAGCATTAGAGAGAGACAGAGCAAGATAAAGTGAGATAAAGTGAGAGAGACCGGCGAAGAAGTATTGCTATCTGTCTCTACCTGTCTGTGATTACCAGAAGCAGGCCGACAGGAGAGATCTCTAGAGGGATGAGACGATGGATAGAGGAAGAATTGGGAGGTAAAGGGTGAGAGTCAGGGGAAGAATAAAGGACTGGAATGAAGTGAGGAATGATTTAGAGAGGCGTGAGAGAGAGAGACTCTCTTGAGGATGAGTGTGAATGGTCTATCAGTCAGACTGGAGGCAGCCGGAGGAAGAGAGAAGGATGGAGCTTGAGAGAGAAGATATCAGTTAAACTTAAACTTAAAGTGTCTGGCTGAACCCAAGTGTATCAACTGGCCAGTATACAGTAGTATACAAGAATAAGATCGCTATAAACCATAGAACAGTCAAAATAATATGCCAAAGATGTCCAGATGACATAGTCTATAAGCAGGAGTTTGTGACAGTGCTTTGAATCTGTCAATTGTAGAAAAGAATGAATATTAGACTGAAGCCTCTCATTTTGAAGCTGAAGTGTGCAATTGTTTATGTTAAAATATTCTTGTACAGTATGTTCTAAATTTTGGAGTCACAATTTTTGTTTTATAAAGAAAAAAACTTTTATTCAGCAAGGTTGCACTAAATTGATAAAAAAAAGTCAGTACATACTTTTGCATTGTTGCAAAAGATTTCTATTTCAAATAAATCATTTTCATATTAACTTTTTATTCAACAGCGATAAAAAAAAAAAAAAAAAACATTTCTTGAACACCAAATCAACATACTATGATTTCTGAAGGATCGTGTGACATTGAAGACTGGAGTGATAGCTGCTGAAAATTCAGCTTTGCCACAGGAATGAACTACATTTTAAAATATATTCAAATAGAAAGCAGATATTTTTAATTCTAAAAATATTTTGCAATATTACTGTTTTACTCTATTTTTAATCAAATAAATGCAGCCTTGGTCAGCATAACATCTTTCAAAAACCTCAACCCTTTGAACAGTAGTGTATTTTCTAGCAGCTTAATATACAGAGACAACTATAAATAAACCATTTATATGCTTGTATCAAACACCACCAAACCAACACAGCAATAATGGCTTAACCAATGTTGTGCTGGTTTGGGAGCAGGGCTATCTGTTTGGCCAACCAATGAAAGGTGTGTGTGTGTGTGTGTGTGGTGGTGGTGGTGGTGGGGGGGGGGGGGCTGCCTTGGAACCCGGTTTCTAAGCCATATCACTTTCTTACTATAAACTCAGTGACCTTATAATTTAAAAGAAAAAAAGTAAAAGGTCCGAAATCTTATAAAGACAGAAAGAGAGAAAGAATGAAAAGTGATTCCAGATTTTATGACTCCACCTCAAAGAAATCAGAGCTACAGTATGAGCAAACACACACACACACACACACACACACACACTCGTCAATCTTATCTAGGTCCTTGAAAGTGACAGTTTTGTCCAAACCCAATTTTGAGTTGGATGATAAAAATAAATTCCATCAAATGAGTGTGGGAGTGTGTGTGTAAGTGTGTGTGAAGAGCGGCTCAGCCTGTAATTGTAGGTGTTGTGTGTGCGTGTAATAAAATATGGATGCCATTGTTCAGTGGTGGAGGTGTTCTCCATGAGTGATTTTAATTACAGATGGAGGGATAAACTGGCCTGAAAGACTGGACTCTGGTGCACACACACAGACACCGCTAGCCAGCATGATGATGGATGACATGACATTAAAACTAGACAGGGCTAAAGCCTCTTTCAGGGTGAAAAAATAAATGGAAAGGTAAGCCTTAGGTTAAGAAAATAAAGAAAACAATACCATTAAAGAATTATTATATTCTCCTCACCATATAAAGGCATGAGGGTGTGTGTGCGTATGTTGGGTTTCTCTCCTAATTAATGAAACTCTTGTTCATTTTGAAAATGTTTTATAATAAAGCCTCAAGCAACTCAGTGGCCCAGAAATTCCAATTAATAGTCTCTCTCTCTCCTATTTTCCCTTCACTAACCGAGCTGCTGTATTTCATTCAATGAGCAATGAAAACAACAACTAATATGGAATGAAAACAGATGTATCATTCATGTATAGGTCTATAAATTCATTTTACCATTATACCATAAACAAACACACAGCCAAATCTTCATTGATTTAGACCTACGGCATGATGTTAAATAAATGCAACACCCCAATGAGGTTTAATCTTTTTGTTGGCTCCCATCAGGAACCAAACTCAGCTCCAGATAGTAAAGCAGGGCCTTTATTAGATGTGTGACACTGGAGCTGAGCAGGACAGCCCTGTCAGTGGTAAAACCATTAGGCTGACTGACAGTGAAATGAGACTATATTTCAGAAGCACTTCATTTAAATCAAGTGTAGTCTATGGCCTACGGCTCCCACAATGCTTTGTGTCAGCAATTCCTAATGTACAAGGAGATTACCCATCATAACTGTGGCCTTATTATAGTATTCCAAGGAAAGCAGATTCAGAAATGCAAAAAGAATGTGTTTTCTTCAGTTTTCCCAACAAATTATGGTTTTCAGTTGTGCATGAGTGACAGTATAAGTGACTATATGCTGTATAAGAAAAATACAACTTACATGAGAGTTTATCTATACTCATCATAAACAGATAAAAACATTTATATAAATAGTCAGTTTGTTTCTGTGTCTGTCTACATGTTTACATTTATATGTAAACAAAATCTAATAAATAACATATAAAAAAATAAATAAATGCATTTTTGTTTAGCTTTCTTTTTATCAAAAAAATTAGGGGGGGGGGGGGGGAGCAGCACTGATAAGACAATGTTTCTTGAACACCAAATCAGCATATTGGAATAATTTCTGAAGGATCATGTGACACTGAAGACTGGAATGAAAATTCAGCTTTACCATCACAGGCCTAAATTTTAAAATATATATTAAAAAAATAGTTATTTTAAACTGTAATAAAATTTATTTATTCATTTCCTGAAAAAAACTGTTTTACTGCATTTTAGATCAAACAAGTGCATCCTTGTTGACCATAGGAGACTTCTTTTAAAAACATGAAAACATTTTTTGACCTTAAACTTCTGAATGGTATTGTATGTGCAGGAGGTTCTGGATCTGGATTTTTCAAACTGCACTGTGTTCTAACCCATCTTTACCACACCACAAACACCTGTAATGAGGAAATTCAGTAAAACCGGGATAATCATCATGCTCTTGTTAATTTATCCTCAAGTGACAGCCTATTAATGTAGCATTCACAAGCCCATTAATCTTGATTTAGAGAGGCAGACAGAAGTCACTGGCTCCCCGCTGACTACATTATGTTTGTTTCATGTCTGCCTGAGTGATTATTTTAAACACTGCACCCTGTAATAACGTGACTGTAGGGAAGCACATCGTAATGTGGACACTGTCACAATGCTGAGAGTTTCAGTTGAAGGCACAAGTCTCTGCACAAAATGTACCACTTGAACAAATCAGCTAACATTTTTCTGCCTGCTTCCTTAATGGTTTCCAGACATGTGCAAACAATAAAACGACACTCAAACAATACACACACAAATACATTCACACAAGGCATACAGTACCTAAACTGTTCTAATCTTGAGCTTAAATCCAATCACCAGAATTCTGTAGAAAGGATAATAAAATGGTGAAATATGTGAAGCATGAAACAAACACATTTGATGCGCCTGCACAATCAAATCTGTGACCACCATGCAAAATCATGAAAAAACAACTTAAAGGGCAGCAAATCACTGTCATCAAATAATTGGTAGGCATTATTCGTTGCAGTAGCTGTATGAAATTCAGGGTGAAATATCACATCAAACATCACAAATAACAAACACACAATTTGCAGCAACAATAGTCTTTTGTTGGGGCTCCAATTATAGTGTTGGTGTGAGTGTATGTGTGTCCATTCAACATGACCAACACTGAGGCACTGACAGATATTTAAATTACCCACAATGCTTTTCTCACAGCTCACGTTCTCACAAACACAGTACATACTTTATTTCTGACCTCTCTCTTGAACCTCTTCGATCCTTCAATTCAAGCAATATACTTATTACTTCAACAAGTACTCCATATTAGTCACATTTTAGATTTGTAAATGCACTGTATATTATCCTTCAAATTCAATGAGTAAGCCTTTAAATGAGTGAGTCTTCTCTGAATAAATGCAAATGGTTAGTGTTATCTACCCTGTGGCGCATCTAATCATCTATGTTTATTATACCGTATCTCAAGCTAATGGCATTTGAAAGTGCTTATAGATTTAGTTTCATTTAAGTAATTAGCCATGGCTAGCACACGTCAGTTCTTATAGATATCTGACCTTCAGGCCTTCAAAGCACATAATCAATGACTAAATCATCTCAATGTATGTTAAAAGTACACTGACTGGGATTTACATGTTCCTGTCTGGTTTCCAGTAGAAAATCACATTTACAGCATTCAACAGAGAAAATGTACTTGAAACAAACAGTATGACATATTGTATTCATAATGTATATTAATATGCATAAAATGTTTAATTATATTACATTAACATTAACAAAATTGAATAAAATATTTTGAAGAGTAATATAAATTTTTTATTTGCATTGTTCACACACCAATCTATCTGTAATCGGTCTTTCTGGATAGAAAAACAAAAAAAACTGTTGTTTAATAATTAGTCTAGGATGAGCTTTCTTATTGATCTCTAACAGACATGCACAGCTCATTTCAGAACCCCAAGGACAAAATACAGAAGTCATCTCAACTTGTGTTTGTGTGTGTGAGAGAAAGAGTTCATTATAACAAAATATCAGCCAGGCTATATATTGGGCCTGTGTTTGTTTTATCAGCAGATAAAGAGATAAAACTGGAAAAGAGCATGGCTACAGTGAATCATCCTTATAAAACAATGGTGCTGAATCACTGACCACTTCTAATATTTCTTTCAGTAACTTTCAGTGCATGCATATGCTACCAAGGGGACACAGATATTGCTATTCTTGTTATATTACAAATAGAAACTCCCAGATATTGCTCTTGGGCATCTTAAAATTTAATTTATGTTGTTTTATGATCCCGAAAAGGTCATTTTGTGCTGTTTTCAATAAGATTTCTTGTTATTGCTCCAGATGGTGTCATTTTCCAGAGCGCACTTTTGTTTTTCAGCATCCGCTGGTGGCTAGATGTGGACTTATATTTAGCACTGTACAGTTCTTATATATGTGAGAAGGGTATGATTACCTCTCTGGATCTGAAACGATCATACGAGCGGTCATCTAACTTGAGTCATTATAAATGACCATTCTTAAGCAAACAGCGTGGTGGATTCTTCAGGTTTTGGCAGAGAAGTTTCACCTGAACTGGTCTGCCACCTTTAATGCTTTCTTATCAGATTCACTTGCTGCTCAGAAAGAAACATACACTGCACATCCACCATTTTAATAATATTCCTATTTAAATGCATGAACAATATTTGACTTCAGGCAGGTCAATGCAGTCTCTCCATCTCCTGTATATATTTCTCTTGCTCTTCATTCTAAAATAAATTGAAATGAAATAAAATAAAATAATATTATGTGATACTGGTTTTAAAAATATAATGTTTATATATAAACATATATTTATATATCAAATATTATAAGCATATATTGTTGTATTGATTGCTTGTTATAAAGTGCAAAGTAAATGGAGTTCCTTTTGTTTTAACCTGGGAACTGTAAAAATCAAACACACACTCTGACCAGTGTTTTGCCCAAGGCTCTGTCTATTTTGGCAATTTCCTCAAAAATGCTGGGAAATGTTATAGAATAACAATTTCTTACTATCTCACCTCTGAGTGTCTTTTTTCTTTTCTCTCTCAGTACTGCTGCTCTGGATGACAAACAGCTACTGGTCCCTTTCCAGTTGTGAAAAAGTGCCTTCCAGCACAAGATGCTCAAAACATCCTCAGCTTTAAGCCCAGTCTATCTAACAGGATTAAATGGATGGGTTCTGAAGCTGGAAGCTTACAGAAAGAGGAAATGCTCTCAAGAATAAGAAAAGACAGAACAAAGCTTCAAATTTGAGAAAATAAGAAAACATCACTTCATATACACTATACAATGTATATACTATAAAATATATAAAAAAAATTCTTATACATTCCAAGGAAAATGAGGTAGATTAGCACAAATCAATCTTGAATAAAAAAAGAGCGCGAGAGAAAAAGATGGTTTTGCTCTACTGGACACACATGCATTATTCATTCATTTTTCAGTCAGTCTGGGTTAAGCCGTGGTCCTATAGCTCACACTTGGCTTGTCCTATAACTTAGACTTCCACAGTCTGTGAAGCTTACAAAACTACACTGCCAAACAAAAACTGTGTGTGTGCACAGCATGCTAAACCACTTGCTCTGCTTCATTTCTGCACAGTGTACATCTCTGTTTCCTACATGCATCCTTGAAAAAACGATGCATAATGATGCAGAATGCAAACTATTAACTTGCATGTAGAAAATGAAAAATGTATTTAACCTACAGTACAAACCTGACATGAGATGTGCTATTCGATATAAATAATTAAAAGATATACTGAATATAAGTTAAATGTACGCTTCTTCATAGCACACACACTGGTATGTGAGCACATGTTCAGACAGTAGATGTATGTTAGAGACGTGACACACACATATGGTGCATCGTTTCACCTTTAACCTCAAGTGTAACTGTCAAATCAAGCATATGGCCTTTCAAGAAGAAAGCAGCAGTGTGTGTCTGTATGTGAGAAGTGTTGATACCTGTGGAGTGAAGAATCGGGCTGGCTGTGTGTGTGTAATTGTTTCTCAGCAAAGACAGACATACAAGGTCAGTGTGACCCACAGCTTGAGCTCTGACACACTGTGTCTCAAGTAGGACATAAGATAATCATGAAAGTCTGCATGGTAAAAATCACAAATGTATCTCAAAATGGGTATTTGCTTGTACTTTACCAAAAGCCTGATGCTATATTAAAAATCTGTGGAAATATTTCAGATTCATGCACTATTTTTTGATTTTACTGATATCAGATTCATAATACTGATAATGTGACTACTTTTACAGACGGTCAGATGTTTTTGCTTCCATTGAAGCTTAAAATACTCTTTGGATCATTCTCAAATCATGTTGGAAAACACGATCATAAGGTTTTATGCAAACTTGTGGAGTTAGAGTTAGTAAATATTGAGCTGCATATTCATCACAAAATTTACTCACCTTCAGGCCATCCAAAATGTAGATGAGTTTGTTTCTTCATTGGAAACATTTTCTTCATTGGAGAAATGTAACATTATATCACTTGCTCACCAATGGATTATATGTAGTGAATGGGTGCCGTCAGAAAGAAAGTTCAAACCGCTGATAAAAACATCACGCTAATCCACAAGCAATCAACTTTAGTGTAGGGCTGTCGCGATTTGTCGATTTTAGTCGACTAGTCGATTTTTAAAAATCGTCGACTTCATTTTGCTCGCGTCGACTAACCGGCAAAATACCGGATGTGGCGCATTTCACGGACGAGAATCCATAAAACACATTATTAGACTATTTTCCAAGGCTGCATGATATATTAAACCCATTCAAAAATCATAATTAAGCATAATTGTGAATTCACAAACGCTATGATTTAATGAAATAATTATATGCGATGCAGTTCTAACACAGTATATGTGCTGTAATTGTTTCCATGCGTGTAGGTTAAGTTCGAGCGTCACACAGCGGCTCCACAGAAACTATCATTTACATGTGTGGAGCTTCTCAAACTCCATCTCTGCTGTTATGAGTTTGGGTTTATTATAACGTTCATCTGGGAACTTAAATCTACACACAAACAGGAGAATACATCGCGGTTTCAAAATAAAAGCTCAAACCCTCACTCTGGGTTTACACGTTTTGATGTCCACATATTCATGTAATTACAGCGGCTGTAGCATTTCTGTCCTAAAGAAATGGCCAAATATTAAAGATTAAGTGTACATTTGAATTAAATGATGCTTGGTCAATATTAAACAAGGATTAGTTCGCGCAGTAATGTGTAAAAATAATCATCAGGCCTTGGCGCCCCTGCAGGCTTTTGTTGTAATGCGTAATGTGCATTAGCTCTATTGTTTATAGTACATTATGTATTTTAACAGTTTTGTTAAATAAAACCATATAATTTCTTGCTTTATTTGAACTAATTATTATTGCATCATTGCTATTATATATGTATTTTAAGTCATTTTAAAAGCTATTGTTCACTTAAATCTATTTTTATTAAAAGTTATATATATATATATATATATATATATATATATAGGGCCCTATGATATCCATTTTATTTCCAAATTCAGTTTTTTAAATTTTATTAATCAAAAAGTGTTTTACTGTTTTATCTTTACCAAATTCTGGTTTCCATTATTTTCTGGTATTTTTTTTTTTAGTAATACTGCATTTTTTTTTATTTTTCACCTAAATAAATTCTGGTAAATAATATTTCTGGTAAATACTCCTTGAAAAAGTGTTTTTTGAATATAATTGTATTATTATTAGACTAGAACACGTGGATAGGTTGTCATTCTCACACTATAATACTGAACTTTGATTTCAGTGATTTGGACTGAGATGGACACTTGCACTCTATGTTTTGCTTTAAAAAAGGATTTCATAGAAAGTGTCTAACAACTCCCATTAAGGAGTTTAACTTTAGATTCTGGCCTAAAAATAGTCCATAATTCCAAAAAATGTTTCTTTTAGAGAATTATTACTAAAGGAGGATTTTTTTCTTTCTTTTCACAAACAGCTTTTCACTTCACAAGACTTTAATTAATGGGCTGGAGCATTCACTTGCTCACCAGAGGATTCTATTCAGGATCTATTGCTGAGAAACTGATGTAATGTAAATTTCTTCTCACCTGTTCCTGATGAGGAAACACACTCATCTACATCTTGAATGCCCTGAGGGTGAGTACATTTTCAGCAAATATAAATTTTAGGGTGAACTATTCTTTTAATCATGCCATGTTTGTCCTTTATGCTTTAAAGTGATACACACAGACATCACACACCTTCTTCTGACATTTATATCTCATTCAGTCCCCCCAAGGTGATATTTGGAAAAATGTATGATCCTGACCCCCGTGAAGTGTCATCTAAAGAGTATGTCTCCTCGAATCCTGCTGCCTTATGCCAGACTAGTCACAGAAGATTTGTGTAGTGCTGCTGACATATGAACCTCATATATAGACAGCCAGATGTGTAGGATGACATGAAAAGGTCAATCAATAATATCACTGTAATCTCACGATCTCTGTTTCTGATTCTGTCAAAGCTTTACACATTCATTAGCACATGCACGACTGAGCTTACATCAAGACATCAGAGCCGACTCCATCTCATATTAAATCAGGGGATGTTGCTCAAGCTCCCATGAAATGTACCATGACTTGCAAATTAGACACTTGGGGTCCATAAACTGTAGAGAAGCTACCATGCCTTCATAATTAGAATAAAGACATATATTTAGAAAAGATTTCTGTTTACAACAAATGGAGTTATCTATTCATTAAAGAATCCTAACAAAAACAAAAATGCTAAAGTAACTAGACACATCAATATATCACAGCAGAGATGCCAGAGTTTCTCTCTCTCTCGCTCTCGCACACACACACACACACACACACACACACACGTTGGTTTTTGTGGTTTATGGGGACTCTCCATAGGCGTAATTGTTTTTATACTGAACAAACTGTGTGTGCTATTGCCCTACACCAACCCTACACCTAAACGTAGCCCTCACAGGAGACTTTGTGCATTTTTAGATTTTCAAAAAAACACCATTTAGTATGTTTTTTAAGCCTTTTGAATTACGGTGACATAGGCAGTGTCCTCATAAACCACCTTCATATTGTAATACCTCTGTCATACCCATGTCATTATACAAATTTGTGTCCTCATAAACCACATAAACACGCACACACACACACACACACACACACACACACACACACACACACACACACACACCTGCTGTGTGTATATTTATCATTACCATAGAACTGAATGTTACAGCAGGTGATACTGCTATGATATGTGCATATGAAGATTGGAGTGTCAGTCTCTTCACATATAAACATTTTGCAATTTACATTTAGTAATTTTCATTTTCAAACTGTAAAGGTGAATTCTAAGTTTGGTGAATTAAGTTTTCTAAATTCTAAGTCTTAATAAAAGCCTATTTTCTGTGTTCAGTGAACATAATACTTTGCCTAAAAAAAGTAACGGATCTTTCTGCTAGATTGTCAGTTTTTTCTGAGTTGACACAAAGCAAAAATTGCTGGAAAATTGCATTTATTGGGGAAAATTCTGAGTTTATCTCGGACAAGAGATGAGAGGAGCCTTAGGGTATCTCTCAACATCAAAAAGACAGACAGAAAGACACACACACACACCTGTGTAGCAACTCAATGTAATAACTGCACATAATGTAAAAATTGCACATAATGTAATAAGTATTACATTATTATTGTAATAAAATGTTCATAACGTAACAATGTAATAGGTTATTGTATGAGAAATGTATTACATTATGAACACACTGTGGCAACTTATAATGTAATCACAGTTCATAACCAGCACATAATTTAAATTAATGTTTACAATATTATAATTATCTTTCAAAATAATACATTTGACCACAAAGCATAATAATAGTTTTATGTAAAATGAGCTATAACATTAAAAGAAAATTTGGCATATTAGGCTATACTGTGAACTTTTATTGTGAAGAAATATTCATTTAACTCATGGTCTGTGCTGCTGTTGCCTGAGGCAGATAATGCAATCTACTTCATTCAACTTTGGAAACTTTTTTTTTTGTTGTTCATAAAAATGAACATGCCTTCAATGCCTTAATTTTGATCATGGAAATCTAGCAATGGATGATGAAACGTACAGTACAATGTAATTTTGGAAGCACTGATGTTTTTAATTTTTAAAAAGCCTATAACAATTATGAAATTTGACAATATTTTTGGTGAATTTATAATGTAATACATTTCTCATAATGTAATTGTTATTATATTATGAGCTCAAGATTTTATTATGTTTTGAGAAAATTATTACATTATGAACATTTTATTACAATAATAATGTAATACTTATAACATTATGTGGCGTTTTTACATTATGTGCAGTTATCACATTGAGTTGCTACACACCTGTATAAAAGGAGAACAGAAGAGTATGAGTGAATTGATTTCTGATTTTCTCCTTGATACATCTGCATGTTTTTTGTATGTGAACTTTTTTTGCTTTGCTGTGTGTAAAAAAAAAAAAAAAAGAACAATTTTAAAATAAGCTCTTTTATGACACATGCCCTGTATTTATGACATATGTATAACCACAGTATAGGAGATGTTAAGAATGCGAAATGAAAACAGCGGAATTTTAATCAATATTTCATTGCTACCCAAAATCACCAAACAGGACCAGAGTGGTTTTCTTCTTCCTCTGAAATGTGAATTTTCAGCACATTGAGGCATATCTTTGATCCGGCTACACTACTGGTGTGGACCTATGCTGTAGGCCTGACGCTGAAGAAATGGCACAGTGCTTACTAAAATGCCACATGACAAGCAAGCCCAGAAATAAGCAGTGTGCAACACACAAACAAGCCCAAACAGAATGTTTATTCAAACAGAATTAGAAATAAGGGGCCCAGTCAATCTTTAGCTGTGAATCACTATGGAAGATTGAATGTTTTACTTTTACTACTTGGAAAGAGCTCCATTTTTTATTGCATGTGTAAAGATGAGGAATACAAATGCAGGTCCTCCAACCAGAACATTTCCTGTCCACAAACATTGCATAAACATTTAGCTGTTCATTTGTTTTATAGGAAAACAACTCAAAATGACTGACAAAACTATAGCGTTATAGAAATTATCTTCTATTCATCATCCTTGATCGGCATGAACACTTGCACTGAAGTAATCCCTCCTTATTTCATATAAATATGCAATTTAGTCATTACTCATTAGACATTAACAATCAAAAATGAACAATAGAAAATTAGCTCATTACCAAAATGTCAAGAAGCCCCTATCTTAAATCAAACAATTAGAGCAATTAAACCCCAGGAGCTGTCATAGGATAAATGCAGTAATTACCACACTATTTCTCCAGTCTACAAAATCCTGATCTTGGAGCAACATTAAGTAGATAAAACGTCTAATAATGTTGTGGGCAGATCATTCATTCAATTCTATTAGTTGCTTAAGGTGTGATCATGTCTCTTCAGCAATAACATATACACCTTACAAAACCACCTCGAGATTTTACTTGATGTTATAATTGAGTCTAAGCTGTGAATCTCATTCACAACAACATATATCCTCCACAGAATGAAGTGTCACTAACACTTTAGAATAAGGTTCCATTTATTAACATTAGTTAACAACATTAGTTAACATGAACTAAGAATGAACGATACTTCTACAGCATTTATTAATCTTAGTTAATGTTAATTTAAGCCTTTAAATTCACAAGTTAACATTAGTTAATGTAGTGTGAACTAACATGAGTAAACAATGAACAACTGTATTTTCATTAACTAACATTAACAAAGTTTAACACTTTAGAATAAGGTTCCATTTATTAACATTAGTTAATGTATTAACTAACATGAACAAACAATGAACATTTAATATGAATGCATTTATTTATTATTAATGTAATAAATGCATTGTTCATTGTTTGTTCATGTTAGTTAATACATTAACTAATGTTAATAAATGGAACCTTATTCTAAAGTGTTACCGAAGTGTCTTTAGCCATTAGGAGTAACAGCTGTGAGAATCTCAAAAGGATACAGCAATCATGTGGTTGAAAATCACAAAACATGCATAATATAAGACACAGTACAGTTCTCATTATTGCAGAGCTTTGAGGATGGATTTTTAGCATATTTTCTTTTATTTATTCATTCATTCATTGATTCATTTAAACATTAAATCTCCTGTAATATCTATAAAACTCTTTCTATAAAATCTTATATTATGTAATTCCATAGCAGCTATATTCATAAACATAATTGTGAAATGACAGAAAATGATTCAACTAAAGTTATAAATGTTACAAAGATGGACTAATGAAAGATTTCACTTAGATATTGTAAACAGGATACGTAATGGATGTGCAGATATTAGTTCTTTGAAAGCACAGCAAGTGGTTTCAAAAAGTCCATGTACAACCCTTCTAGAACATCCCTCTGCTGCCAACTGGCTATAAGATGCCTGGTATTTCAGAGAAAGGCAGCAACCAGAAACAAGTCAAAGAAAATCTCAGCATATGAATTTGAGGCAAGAAGAAAAGCAAACCTGCAATTTGCAATTTATCCTCCCCTAAATTTACCAACCAGTGTCTGTATGTGGTCTGCGCAAGGTTTAAATTCCACTTCAGCACTGACGTCTATCGCACTGTTCTAAGGCAAACGAGTGCATCTTGACAAGGTCGCAGGTTTAGTAACCGGTTAACCGAAGTTAGAGTGATACTTGCCGCTGGCCGTCTGAAAGTGGCTGCTCCCCAGACCAAGAACTGACCACAGATCAGATAATCACAGGCTGCAGAGGCCAAAGCCTCATAACCAGTGGAAAATTCTGCACTGAATCACACTGTATGGCAAGAGCTGATTTGACGAAGGGCAGTTTTTATTAATTATGTGAAATAAACCAAAATGTTGCTATTAGAAAATGACTATTCCACTTTGTGTCATGCCTAAGAACACAGCAGTTAGGGATGTGCAGATTTTAAAATTGGCTTATAATTAATTTAATGTTATGGCGGATAACCGTTAAAAAGCAGATATTAAAATTTGATACAAACTTGTCTTAGTAAATTAAAAATAACAGGTAAAATCAATTGCTTTAAATGCTACAAGTAAATTTTGGCATCACAACATTATAATGTACAATATGAAAAATAGATATTCATTTTGACATTTTCTAAAGATTACCTAAAACAACATTATTAAATTGTTAGTATTTTTAAATACTAACTTTGAAATCAGGAAATATACACATATGCAATATCAAGAGATACAAAAGCGAGGACTCTAATAACATTCAATAACTGACATAGAACCAACATAATATGTATCCCTAATAGCAGTAACACTGTTGATTCAAAAAATGAATTAAAAAAAATAAAAAATGTGTATTGAACACATCTGATTGACATATCAACCTAAATATTCTAGACCAGAAAACCGTGTAGGGAAAAAATGTCTTGTCGTCATAACCAAACTTAACCAAGCGCATAGTTATACATTACCTACTCACCAAACAGGTAAAGGTAAACAGGAAGGATGTAAGCTTCAAACTTACCTAAGAAGAGAAGAAAAGGGAAAATTGTAATCAATACATTAAAATGTAAACAAAGAGTACTGATATAACCATTAGAACTGTAACAAGGATAAACACAAACACAAAGCAACAATGCACACACATATTTAATTCATGAATTACAGAGAAAAAGTGCAGATGCAGACTTCTAAATCTTGTGTGATGTTTGAAATAGTTTAAGCCAGAAGAGATCAGTGAGATCTACACTATGGCTTTCACCGAGTAATGTGACCCGAATGACACATTCAGCTTCAAGAGGTTTATATAAAATAATATGAAAGCCACATCCTACCTAGATTATTTTGATGAACAACAGCAGAACAGAATGGCCCAAAAGGGCACTTGACCCAAAACAGTAGGAGCTCTTCATCTACCAGCTGACAGAAATTAATAAGCAGAGTCTATAATAACAACCACATTTATATTCATAAATCCACATATATTCAGTTTAGATGGAACTACTGATGCCTGGATACAGAACAACACAGCTCGCTCCTGAATTGTTAGCTATCATAACATACAATGTATTATTCATAAACCTATAGCATATAGTTTCTTCATGAATAAGACACAATTTCAAGCATTTTTAGGAACCCAGCGTAAGTTTAGCAACAAGTGATGAAATTTGCGAAGACATCAACACTGCTGTAATCTTGAGACTTAAAAATCGACTTTGCATTAAAACTACTGGTATACAAAAATATTATTGTGGTACTCCTTGATCTGTTCACATGTTCATGTTCCTATTGTATCATCTGCAGGGCTCGCAAAATTTCTAAATCCCTGGTAGCCCTTCGAGCAGGTACTCTTCAGATTTTGGTAGCCTGAAAATTTATTTAACTAGCCCAAATAAAATAAAGACCATAAATGTCAATCAAAAACATTTTCAATACACAAATATCAACGAATATTAAGGAAAGAGTTTTATTTAACTATTTACAAGGTATTTGCAGAATTCTTAAAAATCTATTTAAGGCAATTTGAAAAATTATTTCTTAGATTATTTCTTTTTAAATACTTAAAATGGTATAAGGCCTTAAACTCTTCAATTTAGTTGTATCAAATTTAAGGACCCGTGGGAGCAATGTTCCCAAAAAAAAATTCTTGCTGAGCAAAACTTTTCTCTATTGGGCGGATATTCCGGTCACCTGAGCAAAAGCATTCTTTATACCAGACCTGTACAGCACGCACACAAAAAAGTGTGTAACTTTGAACTTTAATGTGCTATTTATATTCGATTTCACCCTTGATGTAACTAAATGATGTATATTTTAGGTTACCTGAGAAAACATTTGTACTGTACAATCAACATTTTTACTGTACTGTATCTATTTGATAAAAAATACTGAATATTATTTCACAAAATGGATATTATTGTGTTAAATGGATAAAATTGATAGTAAAGACTTCTATTGTTAGAAAATGTTTCTATTTTGAATAAATGCTGTTCTTTTAAACTTTTCTTAATCAAATAATCAAAGAAAAAAGTAACACAGGTTCCAAAAAAATATTAAGCAGCACAACAGTTTCAACACTGATAATAAATCAGCATATTAGAATGATTTCTGAAGGATCATGGGACACTGCTGGCATAATGATGCTGAAAATACAGCTTTGATCACAGGAATAAATGCTATTTATAGTATAGGTATTAAAATAGGAAACCAATATTAGAAATTGCAATAATATTTCACTATATCAATGTTTTTTTCTGTATTTGAGAAATGAATACAGCCTTGATGAGCAAGAGACTCAAAGTCAAAGACTCAAAAACAAGGTCAATTATTTATCAGGTTTATAATATAGCCCTAACATAATATATTATCAAAACAAACTATTTAAACTGATAGAATAGAATAGAAACTGAAGCAAAACTTAAGCTGAGATCTGTAATTTAAATATAAAAACCGTGAACATATGAATTCTTCTATAGCTGTCTAAACATCATGATGAAGTACAGTTTGTACAATACTCTTGTGTGTGACTGTACATGTTTCAGAGTTTTGTTATCGTTCTATGCTCATCCTCCGCTATTTCCAGCACTTAATCAAGCCACTCTTCTTTAATACATGAGGACGTTTTCTTTCACACGTCATTGCGTTTGCGTTGTCTCTAGTGTTGAGCGCACCACAACCATTGAAGTATTCAGTTTCTACAGCGACTCATTTGGTGCATATCGTTCTCTTTCTATGAAACCGGTTCTAACTCTGTCGTGACATCAGCTCTATAGCGGTTTGCCCGAGCATGGCTATTCTTTCCCTTTTACTGGCGGCATTCAATCAAATGGTTTCCCAACTCATTTTTGTGCACGCGAGGCACATTATTTCTTCTGCGCGGCCGCGGTGGAAGAAGAGCGCGGTCGCGCGCGCGCTCAGCTTAGAGGGAGCACTGCGTGGGAGCCCTGTATTTAAGGTAGCCCGTCAGGCAGGGCAGTGATACATTTTGGTAGCCCGACTGGAAAACACAATAGCCCCGGGACGTCGGGCTAGCGATTTTGCGAGCCCTGATCTGTATTCATCTCACAGTTGAACCCTTCATTGGCCTTTTGAGGGATCAATACATTTGGAACAAAGGCTGCTGAAAATCAGCACACAGCAACAAAAGAAATGTCACAGAGCTGTAGTGAAAACACACAAACACTTATATACCTTTGCAAGTCATTAAGTTGACAGATTGAAAGCTGTGTAGGTTTGTGGGGATGCAAGCATGAGCGTTCTTTCAAAAATATTTACAAAAATCTCTAACAGGCATGTTACTGTAGATTTAAAAAAAAAAAAAAAAATCTGCCCCCTAGAGTTTAGAGCACATTTTTTGGAACAAAAGAAAAATACATTTAATTTATTGTAGTATATATACACGTGTATACACACACACGCACACATATACATATATACACATTCAAACATACATATACATACATACATATACAGTGTGTGCAGAATTATTAGGCAAGTTGATATTCTGGTCATATTTTTTTCCAAGAACATTTGACCTATTCCAGACCACATCAATCTTAATAACTACTATTGATTTTGTATTTTGTCCCACTGTTTGAAGAATTTATCTTCCAGAATCTGGCAGTAAGTTTGAGGAGCTCGTGTCCTGGCCAAATTCCCTCCACTGGCCTCTATCATGGCCTCCTAATAATCCCCATACACTTGACTGGCTCTATGACTCTCTCTCCTCTCCACCTGTAGCTGGTGTGTGGTGAGCGCACTGGCGCCGTTGTCCTGTGGCTGCCGTCGCATCATCCAAGTGGATGCTGCACACTGGTGGTGGTTGAGGAGAGACCCCCCCACATGATTGTAAAGCGCTTTGGGTGTACAGCAATACACAATAAAGCGCTATATAAATGCATCATTCATTAATTAATTCATTTTTAATCAATCCTGCAAGACAGACTTTTCAGGATAGGAGATGAACTAAAATGAGCTCTCAAAACTCGGGGGGTGAAAACTTTTTTTTAATATCTTCAAATTCAAAAGGTTTTCACCCCCAGCTCTTAATGCATCGTGTTTCCTTCAGGAGCATCAGTGAATGTTTGAAGCTTTTTTAATAGGCCTAGTTGTGTGAGTCCCTCAATTGTCCTCAGTGTGAAAGGATGGATCTCAAAATCATACAATCACTGCTGGAAAGGGATCAAATGTGCAAAAGATGCTGGAAAACTGGGGAATATGAAGGACCTGGAATATTTTTCTGAAGAACAGTGCTCAGTTTAACTGTTCAGAACAAACAAGGGACTAATGAACAACCATCACAAAGAAAAAAAAAGAAAAAAAACAGTAGTAGATCATCCAGGTTTTATTAAGAATCAAGGGTTCCCAATCTTTTGAATGGGGTTATTTTAATAATTTCAGCTATTTTTCTTGTAGATTAAATGTAAACATCTCTTATGTAAAATATCTGACTCAGGACAGTACTAAATAAAAAAATAACATGCATTTTGTATGATCTCTCTTATTTTGTTAAAATTACTCACATGTTCACAGATTCTGCAATAGAGTCTGAGGGCCCATATATAAAATCACATGATCTTGAATAACAAATAAACCCTGGATCTTGCACTGTAAAAAAATAAAAAATAAAAGTTGAGCCAACTTAAAATTTTAAGGCAACCAGCTTCAGCTGTTTCAAGTTTATACAACAAAACGTTGAGAATCTCCTACAAATATAAGTTGAGAGAACTCAAAAATCTGCTGAAGCTGGTTGCCTTAAAATTTTAAATTGGCTCAACTTTTTTACAGTGTGGGTTTATAAGGTTACACTTACAATGCATAATGATGTAGCTGACATTCACAATCCATTAAACAGCTACCCTGTTGGAATTATTCTATTAATAGGAGAATCGAATAAATAAATAAATAAATGAGATACAAAAAAACAGGCTCTAACAGATTGAGGCCATAAGATAAAATGGAATTACCAGGCAGGGTTCTCCTATTCTATTGCTTGAATGAGGCTTTTTATTTGAGAGCTATTGAGACCTTCGCAGCCCTGTGAGAAAGCACCAAGCTCTCCGTGAAGATGTCCTTCATTGTCCTCTATTCCTCAACCTGAAGCAAATCACAATCCTCTCTGCTCTCTTCGTCTTTTAATCAAGGTGG
This sequence comes from Barbus barbus, assembly GCF_936440315.1. Taxonomy (NCBI): domain Eukaryota; kingdom Metazoa; phylum Chordata; class Actinopteri; order Cypriniformes; family Cyprinidae; genus Barbus; species Barbus barbus. Next base: position 20,619,125 of record NC_136742.1, read on the forward strand.
TAAAAATAAGACTATGCGCTGAATTCTCCATTAAGCCTCTTTTGTTTGGTTCTGAATAGTTTTTTCCATGTGCTGATTCTATTGTGCCTGTGAAGGCCGTTTCATATTGCCAGCAGCCGAGAGAATATTCACAGCCCTACAGTTCAAAGGAACTGGATCAACAGTCACCTTCAAAAATGGCCAGGAGATCACAGGGTTGAAAATAAACCCAGATGAATCTTACTCATGGATAATCGCTCATTTTCAGATGTCTTTTATGAGGTGTGAGTGTTGTGTTTACAATGCAGTGATACAGATGTGTGATGGGCTACATAATTGGACAGTACTCATGGTGCCAAAATAAAGCTGAGTGCAACAGTAGGAAAAAGAGGTGAAAGCCAAGGTTTTAGCCTTGTTAGAATTCCGACAGCAAGGTGCACTTCATTGGTCACAGCGATAATTCCGCAGAGCTACTTCATGCATATTCTAATGTGAGACCTCTCTCACCCTCCACTGCATCACTGCAATAAGAATAAAATCTGGTGAAATCCCAGGAGAAGGATGACGAAAGAGAGAGATACATGAGGCAACAACAGAGAAAGAAAGGATGCATAAATTAAAGGAAGAATTCTCTTTTGGATGAACTGTATCATCTTGTGTAAATTCAACAATGTTGACTCTTATTTATTCCCACAAAGTTGAATGGAATGTCTGAGCTGTTCTTTTCCATACAATGACAGTGTATGGACAGATTTTTTCCCTTAATAAATGAAATCATCATTTAAAAACTGAATTTTGTATTTACTTGCAGTATCTTTGTGTAATTTTAAAATTAGTTTGAGGATCCGAATCTTTTAAGTGTGACAAATATGCAAAAAAAAAAAAAACGGAAGGGGGCAAAAACCTTTTCACGACACTGTATGTGTATATATATATATATATACACATACATATTTAAAACATTTTTATAATATATATTTGTAAATATAAAATATATTTTATTAATTCACATGAGTTTTCCAGGGCTGCGCTCCATCACTCACAAACTTCCTCCATCTCGTTTACTCCGATGTACATCATTGATTACATTGCATGAGTGCTGGAGAAACCCTTGCAATGGGCTGAACTGGAACATCCTCAGCCCTTGATCACTTAGATGGAGTTGGTTTATTGTTGTTTACAGTTTTACCCTTATGAATTTGTTTGGTGCAGCATTCTATATGTATGTAGGTATGCTTGGGCTGTTATAAATGTTAAAAAAAATCATTTATATATTATAGAGTTGATAAATTGAACGCGATCTGCGATGACGTCAAAATCGTGTTGCATTGTGGTCTATGGAGTGGCCTGAAGTGGGCATATGAAGCAGACTCGCTCCCTCAGTCAAAAATCGAGGGGTTGAGGGTCTGTGCATATAAACTTCCCTCGAGGGGAAGTGCTTAGGCGAAGTTCACGAGTGTGTGTCTAAAATTGGAGTGAAACGTAGCCCAGGTCTAAAAATCACACTTTTAAAATCTGGGTACCTCATATATCTAGGTTTTCCGAGAACGTGACAATCCTGGTCAATCCCCTGTTGAGAACCACTGTTTTAGAGGAAGTTCTGGATGTTTTCAAAGTGGTTGCTTACTAGCAAGCACACTAATAAATACTAGATTCATTAATGAGGGAATTATACTGTATGTGAATGAATAAAATGGAAACACATATAAAATCCTTTATAAACATGGAGATAACTAAATTAAGATTTTCATTTTATTGTCTTTTTCATTGCTGTGCCAGAATAAACAGATACTGGTAAAGACGTCTCAATTAGAGCATGTCTTATGCACGATCAATGCACGCAAAGCTCCGGGTCCTGACAACATTCCTGGGCGTGTACTGAGAGACTGTGCAGTGGAACTCACTGATGTCTTCACAGACATCTTCAACATCTCACTAAATCAGGCTGTTGTCCCCACATGCTTCAAAGCTACCACCATCATTCCAGTCCCTAAGAAGTCATCTCCATCCTGCTTCAATGACTACCGTCCAATAGCACTCACTCCCATCCTCATGAAGTGCTTTGAACGGCTAGTCTTGCACCACATCAAGTCTGTCCTCCCCCCCTCCCTGGACCCCTTCCAGTTTGCATATAGGTCCAACCGCTCGACCGATGATGCCATCACCACTGCCCTCCACCCAGCCCTCACACATCTGGAGAAAAAAGACTCATATGTCAGGATGCTGTTCATAGACTTCAGTTCAGCATTCAACACAATCATCCCTCAACAGCTCACTCACAAACTGGTCCAGCTGGGGCTCAGCACCTCTCTGTGCAACTGGCTGTTGGACTTCCTGACCGGGAGACCTCAAGCAGTACGGGTCGGCAGTAACACATCCAGCACCATCACACTGAACACTGGGGCCCCCCAAGGATGTGTGCTGAGCCCCCTCCTCTTCACTCTGCTGACCCACGACTGCACACCATCACACAACTCCAACATTTTCATTAAGTTTGCGGATGACACGACTGTGGTGGGTCTCATCAGCAACAGAGATGAGACAAACTACAGGAGCGAGGTGAGCCGCCTGGCCAGGTGGTGCAGTGACAACAATCTCTCTCTGAACGTGAAGAAGACGAAGGAGATTGTTGTTGACTTCAGGAGAGTACACACTCAGCATGCCCCTCTGACCATCAACGGTGCGACTGTGGAGAGAGTGAGCAGCACCAAGTTCCTGGGTGTGCACATCACTGAGGACCTCTCCTGGACTAACAACACTGTAGCACTGGCCAAGAAAGCACAGCAGCGTCTCTACTTCCTCCGCAAACTCAGAAGAGCCAGAGCCCCGGCCCCCATCATGTGCACCTTCTACAGAGGCACCATCGAGAGCATCCTGACTAGCTGCATCACTGTGTGGTATGGCGCTTGCAACGCATCCTGCCGCAAGTCACTTCAGCGCATAGTGAGAGCAGCTGAGAAGATCGTTGGTGTCTCTCTCCCCTCCCTCCAGGACATCTACAGCACCCGTCTCACCCGCAAAGCCCTCCGCATTGCAGGCGATCCCACCCACCCGACACACAGCTTCTTCAGTCTGCTGCCATCAGGGAGGAGACTGCGGAGTCTCCAGGCGAGGACCAGCAGACTGAAGGACAGCTTCATACATCAGGCTGTCAGGAAGCTGAACTCCCTCCCGTCCTTGCCCCCCCTCCCCTCTTTCACCCCCATTTAACTCAGCAACACACTAGGAACTCTGACTCTGTGACACCCCCCCCCACCGACCAACAAACTGTGACCGGCACCTGTCACTTGTGCAGCATTGGCTGATCACTACCCATCCAACATTGACTGCAAATTACCTCTTCGGATAGTCTGACAAAAACTATCCGAACAGTCACTTCGACTTGTCACTTTAACAGACTGATAAGCTCTTCTTGCACTACACTCATAACAAAACAAAACATCTGCACAGTTTTGTTTTTGTTTTTGTACATTCAACTGGTTTGCACTCCATCTATTCTGCCATGTGCCTTATGCACTTTATCTATCTCTCTTGTTTTTATTTTCTACAATGTCCTCAGACTGATAAGCTCTTTTGCACTACAAATATATCTACACAGTGTTGTTTATTTAACTGGTTTTGCACTCTATCTGCCATGCGCCTTATGCCACTTTATCGATCTAATTCTTATTTTTTTCTACAATATCCTCATTTGTATAATTGTATAGTTGTATGTACATATGTTTAAACTGTATTTATCTGTATCTGAACGTGTTTAATGTTAACTGTATGCACCAAGGGTCTGAGAGTAATGCAATTTCAATTCTCTGTATGTATGTACTGTACATGTGGAAGAATTGACAATAAAGCTGACTTGAACTTGAACTTGAACTTATGTCATACGTGTGAGCTGTATTTGATCTTTAGAAGGTTCCAGAGAGTGCTCTGTCAGAGCTTAGCAAAACTCTGTTGGGCTTCTTACAGCCGTCAAACTCTCCGAACAAAAGTGATGCCTTTGAAAAGCGGTGAATCCATACCTGCTTCTCACAACCTAGACACACGCTCACACACCCAAATTTTTATAACAAAGCACCATTCAAGCAGACTTGGCAGCAGCAGCAAAAGCAGAATTTTCCATTCAAAGACAAGGCTGCCGGTGTGATAGTTTCTGTACGGCTTTCAGTTTTCTAAAGCTGAAGTGCTGTATGATTGTTAGATGGAATGCAGTACTTTCTCAAATTCCCATAGTGCATTAAATATGCATGAATATATTACACAGTAAAGCATGTAGGCCCTGCAATTGATTATATAATTAATAATTCATCATGTGTAACATTAAAAAGGTAAACATCTTAATTACAATTAAATTGTTTGACTTTTAAATGTATGTTAGAAGTGATACGGATAGAAAAACAGACTCAAATTCAATTCAAAGGAGTTTGTAAATGTAGAAAGAACAATATCACATTATTCTAAAGCACTATCAAAAAGAGCATGCATGGCAATATTTTCCGATGTGCAGTCTCCAAGCACAATAATAAATGGCTCAATTCATTTTAATCTTGTGATTTTGACCTTATTTCTCTCCAGTACAATATATCTGACTAAATCAGCACACTCAGAAATGCTTTTACATTAAAGTACATTTAATTAGAATGAAACTCCCCGAGGATCATTCTCTGTGCATAACCCAGCTAATATATATTTAATGGAAAAACTGCATGTCATTCACTTAATGGGTTTTCAACAATCCTTGGATTCATGATATTGTACACAAACAGTAAATCAAATGGCTCTCTGTGTGTGTTTGTAATGCAACACGTTTAAAGCTATTTATTGGAAATAAACAGGCAAAAATCTCTTTTTTTGTCAGTCTGACAGTAATTTCTCAGTCAGTTCAGACTTGTTTGGTACATGCTGCAGTATATGGAGGAGTTGAAATGAGCTGTGAAATTCAGCAGAAGACTTCGACCTTGGGGACATAGGCCTACTCAGGCTAAACAATTATGTGCTTATTGTGCGTTATGTTTCAATTACAATTAAAAGACATCAGCGTGGTTCTGTGATTCACTAATACAAACTGCCAGAAGAGAATTCAGCTTTAATTTCCTTAGTGAGAAATTCTCAATTCTATGAAACCAGTATTGCATAGCAGTATTAAATGTTAATACAGCAACATGGGAGACTCCATTACAATTTCTGAGCCTCCCATATAAACATCAATTAGATTGTCTGGTCTCATTTCTCTCAAACCAAATGATGAGTGAGACCGCTTGAATCAGCAGCTCTGATAAAACGTATGAGCTTCCCCTCAGCTGAACCCAAACCCAAGAGGCATCAACATACACAGAATTATGACGCTCATAAATAATTAACTATCCTAAATGAATAATCAGTATCACATAATGAGCACAGATAAATATTCATTATTTCCACGAGGGAATGTACTGAATGGAGGCTGCATTGGTTTCTCAGGGGGTGTCTTTCCAAAACAACATCAAAGTGAAAGTTTAATAGAAAGAAAAACGTCCTATGGTAAAACACGGCTATACCACTGCACAACTGGATTGCTTTCTTCAGTAATCTCTCTCTCGCACCCCTCTTTATCCCTCCCTTTTTCCCAGTCTCATTAGCTTGTAAAGCCTGTAGAAATATTGTGCTGAGACTGACCTATAAATCTGATATTGCAGAAATAGGATAATGCCTGTTTAAAATTATTACTCTACATCTGCAAAAGAAAGAAAGACTCAAGTGACAGTGGTGTTGGGCATGCTCATAACTACTTCCTGGTGAGAGGTTAGCTAAAAAGATTTAATGGCCAACAGGTCGAAGAGATTCCAACTGCTTGTTTGATGTTCATTTCTTTAATACTGCTTAACATTTGCATTTTTGCCAATTGTGATAATTAATTTTCAGCGTCGCTAGTATGTAAAATACCAAGCAATTTGTGCCCTCTATTAACACCGTAATTTGTTGGTGGTACACATTAAGATGATGGTTGGAGTCTTCAACAGATGGCATTGGAGTATTAACTGAGCAACAACAAATAGCCTTAAATTAGCATCTGGGATGAGGGAATTGGCTGCAGTTTTACATGGGTTTAAGAATTTTACGCCAGTGTTTCCAAATCTTTTTTTTTTTTTTTTTTTTTTGTCTCATGAACTTTCACAGCCCACAACATATTTAAATCCATTAGTCGTGGCCTAATGGATAGAGAGTTGGACTTGTAACCTGAAGGTCGCGGGTTCGAGTCTCAGGTCCGGCAGGGATTGTAGGTGGGGGGAGTGAATAACCAACACTCTCTCCACCCTCAATACCACGACTGAGGTGAGACCCTTGAGCAAGGCACCGAACCCCCAACTGCTCCCTGGGTGCCCACTGCTCCGGGTGTATGTTCACTACTGTGTGTACACTTGGATGGGTTGAATGCAGACACAAACTCTGAGTATGGGTCACCATACTTGGCCACACACCACTTGCCCCTTTCCCCTTAAACCAGATCTTGAGGCATTATAATTAATGTTTTTAAATGGAATTTGTAATACAGTCTAACCAAAAATTATTCAGACACCAGATATAATTTTTGATATATTTTTTTTTACTAGTGGGTGCAGGACACTATAGTTCATTTCTGTAAGTGAGGATAGCAAAATAATGTAAACTGTGACATATTATACCCAAAAATTATTCATACAGTGGACTACCAGTAAAACTGATAAAAATCTGGGACCAAAAATTATTCAGACAATTTGACCTGACCATGTTTTGTCTTTAATTGCTAATGTGCCCTTTTTACACCACAGACTGAACAAAATTAAGCATTGCTTGGTAATTGGTTGACCTAAATTGGTATTATCTAATTGTGTACTTGAATGTAACAGCTGACAGCTATTCAACCTAATTCATTACATACCTTTCTATCAAAGTTATCTGACATTATCAAGATGAATTTGTTCTGACAGTTTAACTCTAAGTTTGTCATGTTTTATTACCATTTTCTAAACTATAGTGAACAAACTGTGATAATGTGAGAAATGCTGAAGGTGTCTGAATATATATATATATATATATATATACATAAAAAATGTAAATTAACAAATAAATAAAAACACAAATACATCAAGTAGTTATGTATGTTGCATAAACGGCATTAATTTTCTGTTCTAAATTTAAAAACAAATTAAAGCAGTCAATAAATGATTGCATTCATTCAATCAGCATAATAGATTTGTGATTCCTTTTTAGCATGCATGAAGGTGCATGAAGAATTACATTTCATATAAAATAATCATGCTTCTTTCTAAGCCAAGGTTAAGGCTACTTTACACAATTTTCTGTTTTACAATTATTAACATATTTAACAGGACCAAATGATATATAGAAACTGCTTTAAGCACTAAGTGAAGAAAAAGGTTAATTAAAATTAGGTTCATTCCTGGAATGAAACCAAGCCTGAAGGAGGAATCTCTCGTCACTTCAAAACAAAAGAGATTATTGAAAAAACTGGAGGAAAAGCTCTGCTTATCCCTCCTCTCTCCCTGAAGGCTTCTTTAATTATTTTCATCCATTCCTCTAAATCCTCCGGTGATTTGTGTCTGGTGACATCATGCAAAATGGATGAGAGCAGTTGAGGTGGCATGCTAAGCACTTATTCAGTTTCCACAGGAAAATCACATTCATGTCAAATGATGATATATTACAGATGAGGGATGCTGGAAAACAAGCAAAGGCGAGTATTGTGTTATATGCTTAATGTGTTTATTGCTCAAGCAGGGGTTAGGATTGCAAGTCAGCAACTGATAAAACCTAAACAATCAAAACATTCAGCAAATCAACATGGCTAGATGTGAGACTAAATATTTCATGAAAATCATGAAGTGTCCATGATATAACTAAGTACAGGTGAACATGACCCTGTTTTATTTCCTCCTGGAAACCAACTAGAATGGTTTTTGAGACACACCAACTAATCGATTTTCAGAATGTGTGAATATCTAATGAAGTATCTAACTACTTGATGTGTAAAGTATTGTACATTTTGGACACCCATCGTAAAATGGCACCTACAACCCCTTCATTTGATCTAAGATGGCATTTATAATGTTACAAAATATTCCTTTTTAAAATTATTCTGTTGAACTTTTTATTCATCAAAGAATCTCAAAAAATTTCACTGTTTCCAAAAATAAAAATAAAAATGTTCTGAAGCAGAACAACTGTTTTAAACAACATCAGCAATAATAAGAAATGTTTCATGAGCACTAAATCAGCCTATTAGAATGATTTCTCAAGGATTATATTATACTGAAAATACATACAATGTTTAAATTGCAGTAATTTTAAATTCAATATTTCACAAAATAATGGTTTTACTGTATTCTCAATTAAATAAATGCAGCCTTGATGCCAAACATTTGAACAGTACTGTATTTAGTTTATTTTAATTAGTAAATGAGCAAGGATTGATTTGTGCATATGCATTTGTAAATATGTTATTTTACTAAATAGATAAACAAATAAATTAATAACAAATATGGAGGTATAGTGTATCTTTGTAGTGACTTATTAGCTTGATTTTTGTGTGTGGTGAGGACTGTTAGTATTAGATGTAGGTAACACACTTGTCTGTGGTGGTCTGTACTCCCCTGCAGTGTGGATGAAGGGACACCGAGAAGAGGACACACTGATCAGTCAGTTTAGTGCTAGCGTGTTAATGTGAAGCAGCATGGGGTTACAGCTAGCAGAAACAGTAGAACAATCTGGGGCTCTGGATCTCTCATTCAGATCAATAATTAAACAGCAGAAATGCACTAATGAGGACCTGATGCTATTTAGAACATAACACTTCAGCTTGGGAAAGATGCTCAAACATACAGACCAACATAGCTTCTGTTCAGATCTCTCAGTGTTTACCACATTTTCAAACGCATTCTGTTTTTAATGCCCACCTCTTTCTCTCACTTTGCCCCTCCTGTTTTCAACCCAATTTCTCTTTGAAACTTGACAGTCTTTGTCTTTGTAATTCTCTCTCCACACTTCCTTTTTGAGGGCTGAATTGCTTTCGAAGGCTCTTAAAATCCTGTTACATTCTCCAAGGGCGGATTATTATTCTAGAACGTTTCTACTGGCAAATGTGCAGGAAAAAATAGGTCAAATTCATTGTAACTAAAATAATAATAATAAATGCAGACTATTAACAGACATAAGTAACCCTTATACTTTATTCTGACAGCTTTTGCATACCTAATGGATCTGGAAAGCAGCAGATAATGTATTGATGTGTCTTCTAAAGGAGGAAATTGACCACAGCAATAAGGAAGGTTTACTGACCACATCCATCAGACCTCTCTCTCCTCCTCGGTTTAATGAGACTCGTTAATCAGACTGGAGTCTCTTCCGTGACAAAGATCTGTCTGACATTGACACATTTACCCTTACAACTGAAAATAATGACACAGCAAGTGCTTATAGACACGCATAGCAGCCTATGATATGTCATGTATATTATGACATGCCATTTTAATAGACTGTAATAGCTGATTGACGGCACACAGGAGCGTTTTTATCTGAAGCTGTTCATGAGGAAATATCCTCATATACTGTATTGCAAACCAAAAGGTATTTGTGACATGTTTTGAATAATTTTAAATAGAACCACAGTTTGATTGAAAATAATTTTTTTTTTAAGAAAATTAAAATGTTAAATTCTAGGTCGGAGACAAGATTACAACAATAAATCTAAATATAAATGCATTTGAAAAGTAGTATAAATGAAAACATATAACCTTTCCAACACTTAAACTGAAATAATAATAATAAAAAAAAAAAAATTGAAATGTTTTCATATAAATCAACCCCTGGGATAATAGTGTTGATAGTAGCTGAGGAAAACAGCATCCCAAAACAGCACAGTTTATAACAGAATATCATCAATCACTGCATGTATATGTGTGAAAAGAACAGAAGGGGGAAAAGACTAATCTTGTTTCATATTGGTCCAGCATCTGTAGTGAGGCATTAATGGTGTGGGATTAGTACGGCTTTACTGTCACACTCCCAGCGCCTGTCTGACAGAAATACACACATGTACAGCAGAACAGCCAGATAAACTTATCAGAAATCACCACAACCCTGAAGTTAATCTCATTCAGACCGCAAACTGACTGCAACTTGTACTATAAACGAAACAGAGATTGCTAGTGCCATTTGGGCTGAGAGGAAAATCTCCTGGAGACGTTACTGAACTCATTGACCTGAGGAACAATACAGAACAGTTTGGGTCACAATTCATATTTTTAATTTATGCACACACCTCCATACACACATTTCTCTTTATTCCTCATATCCGTTTCTGAACCATTTCCTCCCACCGACTGTCTCATGCAATTTCATACAAAAACTTGCTTGTTCACATCACTGAACAAATTCTTGAATACCAAACACTCCTCATTCTTACATGGTTAAGTGAGAGCGACAGTAACCATGAATGTAACATCAGCAGAGCAGCCTGTCCTTTGAGTTGTACATGTTTTATCTGTTCTGAGTCCAGATAATTGCATCTGATTCTGTCTGTTAGATAAACTGGAAGAGGATTGTAGGGATACTGAATATCAGCTCTTCAGGAAAAGGTAATTACAGGTCTTGCTGTGTTCTCCTGTGATTTCATTAGCCCTTTGAGCACACTAACACACACACACACACACACACACACACACTATGAGGTAGGTGAACTTAATTTGTTTAATCACATCAAGCCATGTGTGTCTTATAGTTCAATGCTTCTCAACTGGTTTTGCTCCAGGACCCATCCAAGGGGGACCAAACACAGTAACAAAATTGTTTACTAAACACAAGTTAACAAAAATTGTCACAGAATAATATATGATATAAATAATAAATAAAAAAATCTGTATAATGTAATTTAAAAGTGACAGATGAATAATTGCCAGTTGAGTTTAATTTGATTACATAGCATTTGATGTCAACAACATAAGATATGGGAAGTGTTTCCTTCTTTCTTTATAAAAACACATAACACTTTTTAATTTGTGATCCTATGCATGATATTTGCTTTTAGCATCAGAATGGACCTGAGCTTTTTAGGTGGTGACCAAAAGAGAACCACTGTGCTAGCATACCCTACTGTATTATACTGCCCCTTACTCATATAGGGAGAGAGAAAAAAGAGAGAGAAGATGTGTATTACAGGATGTGATATATTATACTTGACAAATAGCAGAGGTCGCTCCAATGTACCTTTCAAAAGAAATGGGAAATTGCTTTCTATTCTGTTAATACAGAAGCCTGGCAAGGATATTATCCACTTATAAGTACTGCAGTGATGAGAACTGCTGCAGGGACAGCAAACAATATTTCACACTTATGATCCAAAGACTCCAGCGGACATATCACCTCTCTCTCTCTTTCTCTCTCTCTCTCTAACCTTTAGTGTTATTGCTGAGTGGGCTTTATGTTATGCCGGCTTAAGCTGTCAAGGTTTCTTGTTCACTGTGGTCCTGGTCATTGTCATGACATCTGCCTAGTGTATGCAAGCATGTGTACAAGAATATCTGTGCATGTGGTACAGACTTACCAACTGCTCTGTGTCTTATTATCTGTGTCAGGGAAATATTTGGAGTAATTAAGATTTTCTTTTAATGTTTTTGAAAGTAGTATCTATGCTCATCAAGGCTGCTTTTATTTGATCAAAAATGCAGTAAAACAGTAATATGAAATAGCATTACATTTTAAAATGGCATTTATATTTGAATATATATTAATTATTTAAATTCTATTTGAATATATTTTTCTATTTGAATACATTTTCAGCAGCCATTACTTCAGTCTTCAATGTCACATGATCCTTCAGAAATCATTCTGCTGATTTGTTGTTCAGTAATCATTTCTTATTACAACCCGAATTCTGGAAAAGTTGGGACGTTTTTTTAAATTTGAATAAAATGAAAACTAAAAGACTTTCAAATCACATGAGCCAATAATTTATTCATAATAGAACATAGATAACAACAAATGTTTAAACGGAGAAATTTTACACTTTTATCCACTAAATGAGCTCATTTCAAATTTGATGCCTGCTACAGGCCTCAAAAAAGCTGGCACGGGGGCAACAAAGGGCTGAAAAAGCAAGAAATTATGAAAAGATTCAGCTGGGAGTACATCTAACAACTAATTAAGTTAATTGACATCAGATCTGTAACATAAAAGGGATGTCTTAGAGAGGCAGAGTCTCTCAGAAGTAAAGATGGGCAGAGGGTCTCCAATCTGTGAAAGAGTGCATAAAAAGATTGTGGAATACTTTAAAAACTTTCCTCAACGTCAAATTGCAAAGGCTTTGCAAATCTCATCATCTACAGTGCATAACATCATCAAAAGTGTCAGAGAAACTGGAGAAATCTCTGTGCGTAAGGGACAAGGCCGAAGACCTTCGGGCCCTCAAACGACACTGCATCACTCATCGGCATGATTCTGCCATTGACATTACTAAATGGGCCCAGGAATACTTCCAGAAACCACCGTCGGTAAACACAATCCACCGTGCCATCTGCAGATGCCAACTAAAGCTCTATCATGCAAAAAGGAACCCATATGTGAACATGGTCAAGATGCACCGTTGTGTTCTGTGGGCCAAGGCTCATTTAAAATGGACTGCTTCAAAGTGGAAAAGTGTTCTATGGTCAGATGAGTCCAAATTTGACATTCTTGTTGGAAATCACGGACGCCGTGTCCTCTGGGCTAAAGAGGAGGGAAACCTTCCAGTGTGTTATCAGCGTTCAGTTCAAAAGCCAGCATCTCTGATGGTATGGGGGTGCATAAGTGCATACGGTATGGGCAGCTTTCATGTTTTGGAAGGCACTATGAATGCTGAAAGGTAAATAAAGATTTTAGAGCAACATATGCTCCCCTCCAGACAACGTCTTGTGTATTAAAGCAGGACAATGCAAAACCACATATTGCAGCTATTACAACAGCATGGCTTCGTAGTAGAAGAGTCTGGGTGCTGAATTGGCCTGCCTGCAGTCCAGATCCTTCACCTATAGAGAACATTTGGTGCATCATTAAATGAAAAATACATCAAAGACGACCACAAACTCTTCAGCAGCTGGAAACCTATATCAGGCAAGAATGGGACCAAATTCCAACTCCAAAACTCCAGAAGCTCATAACCTTGATGCCCAGACGTCTTCAAACTGTTTTGAAAAGAAGAGGAGATGCTACACCATGGTAAACATGCCCCCGTCCCAACTATTTTGAGACCTGTAGTAGACATCAAATTTGAAATGAGCTCATTTTGTGCATACAATTGTAAAATTTCTCAGTTTAAATATTTGTTATGTTTTATTGTGAATAAAATTTTGGCTCATGTGATTTGAAAGTCTTTAAGTTTTCATTTTATTCAAATTTAAAAAACATCCCAACATTTCCGGAATTCGGGTTGTATTATAAGCAGTTGTACTGCTTCATATTTTTCAGGAAAACATGATACACAAACATTCAAAAGTCTGGAGTTAGTAAGATTAAAAAAAGATATAACTTTTTTCATCAAGGACACATTCGATTCATCAAAAGCAAAAAATTCCTGATGAAAATAAAAATCCTAACATCACCTTTAAATATTAACCAAATTCATTCAAGATTGAAGACACATAGAGTGAGGGCAAGTGGTAAACAGGCAGTGTGAACATACAACCATGTGCACAATACTTCTCACACTCTTCCCTCACTCCCCCTCTCATTTAAAACACAGGCTGTACTCATGCGGGTGACAGGCCAAGCCTTGGCTGTCAAAACACTCGCGGCAGGGGACGAGCCCAGCTGAGACAAACAAAGCCAAACGGGCCACGCTCAGTCGCCATTCACAGTCTGAGGGCGAAATATTTAGACAGCTTGTTGCATATTAGTTCACAAAAACAACATATTTGTTTACCGGACAACATAGCAAATGATGAAGAAAGGATGTTACTGTCTTGTAATTTGTCCAGTTTAGATATTCACATTGATCACTCGTCAGTAACGCAAATGCAGCTTTATTGTTTGGTTGGTGTAAATGACAAAGAGCAAGCAAAAGCACACACATCAATCTCAAATGGGTGCTCGACTAAAAAACAAGTAGAGAAAATCTTTTAAATGTAAAGTTGGCAACACCAAAGCTCCAAAAGTATCAAAGATTTACTTAAAAATCTTTCGCATAGTGTGTGACGTTTCGAGCACACAGGCTCTTCATCAGACAACCTTTGGTTGGTGTAAATACCATCCTTTAAATATAAGTTTTAGGTGTTATTCTTCCATGTTGTTCTTACAAATTTTTATTTTTCTACATCCTCACACATACTCAATACCCTAGACTTCATGCTTGTTCACATTAACGTCTTGACACTGTTTGCAACCTGAGGACAGCAGTTCTAAAACCTTGTGGAGTCGCGAGCTCACACATACCCTGTTTGAACTCAACCATACACACTGTATTCACTGAAGCACAAACCAAAGGGACAAGCTTGACAATAATAAACAACTCTGATGGACACCCACAACCCCCCCCCCCCCCCCCCCCCAACACACACACACACACACACACACAAACCTCTTGTAGCACAATGTTAACATCCCAGTAGTGACATTTTAGCCGGGACAAACTTCATAGGAGACACCAATCTGGCAGTAAAGCCTAAATGTTACGCTTGGCTTGCCTTCTCCTCTGACCTGCAAATAACAATGCTTGACAAAGACAGAGCATGCGCTTCCTGGTGTCCTGCCCAGGTCTCAACCCTGATCAAAGAGTCATAACACACACACAAAGATTCAAAATGCACACAGACTTAGAGTTCACAATATAAAGTCAACTGAACTGACTACATTTACAGTAGCAAGTGTACTCAATACTAAAAAAGTCCATACTGTCAATGATCCACCTGAATGAGAAACCTGCAGAAAACAAATCCATCAGTGCCATTAACATACTGTATGTTCATTAAATTCATTCTTAAACATTCAGTAAGAATTCTTTCTCCAGTGAGGGGAGTTTAATAGAGCGGGAATGAAAATGATGGTGTGCCGTTCACACTTGAATGCTTCTGAACTTTATAATTGACTCCATTAATTTACTCTTACCCGAGACAAACAGTTTCACAGCAGTTTCTGCATGACTGCATGACAAGTGCCAGCTCTAAATTCTCAGTGCTGGCAAAACCAACATCTGCACAGGAAAGTTTGTTGTTATTTCTTCTTGTTTCTATACAAAGGATATTTAGTAAATTAAAACAGAAATAAATAAAAGAAAAAAGATCAACATATGTTTATACCTACATTTTTGCTAAACTCCCAAGACATACCTATACATATAAATGACTGCAGTTTCCAGCTGAAATTACACTGACCATTTGTATTCCTTTTCAGACAAATTATGATTACAGCTTCAGATTAGGGATGTCAACAATTAATCGATGATCGATTAATTGTCGATAAGAGATGCAATCGATTAAAGCTATCGATGGCCGATTAAGCAGTTTATTTTTGGGATGTGTGCGGCTCATGCGCAAAACAAGCGGCTGTGAGTGAAGGTGACTGGATGGATCTTTGGCAAAAATAATACACTAACGTACAAATTACGCTTTTAATGCGATCCAAACTTTAGAAGTACATTAAACAGAAACAATATAAATTTGTTTAATTTAAAGTCATGTTTAATTGTAATTTCCCCAGATATAATTGTTTCATACCGGGCTCTGCGCTTCGACAGGGCTGCGGGACACAAGCAGGACAGGGCTATTGGCTTAGGCTATAATTCGTAATTTAATTCAATTTAATTTAACTTGTGGGCACTGTCTGTTTCATTCATTTGTTCCCTAGAAAACCCATGATCTAACTAAAATAAGGGAACGGATTAAGTCATAGGAACGAATTCTAAAAGGTACTATAGAATGGAAAACTGTATTTGCCTTGGCATAGTTGAATAATAAGAGTTCTGTACATGGATATGACATACCATGTGCCTCAAACACCATTGTTTCTTCCCTCCTTATGTAAATCTCGTGAATAAAAAAAGACCACTGAGAAATGACACGAATCAGAACATAACACCGACTGTGACATCACAGTCGGGATCACTAATAGTTACGCCCCCAACATTTGCATATACACGCTTAGGGGTGTGCGATATGACGATTTTTGATCGTGGACGATAAAAATGTCTCCCCGATCTGCTTTTGAAGAAATATCGTAGTATTGTGCTACAGCGCACATTATGTCAAATACAGTTCTGACGTCTCTATAGTCAAACGAGCTCGTAAAAGATACTGTGCTCGTAGCGCGTGCTCTTCAAATACACGCACAAAGGTGCCGGCGTGCGCTGTAGCGAAATTAACCAAAAAATATTAAGCAGCAAAACTGTTTCCAACACTGGTAGTAAATCAATACATTAGAATGATTTCTGAAGGATCATAAGATTCTGAAAACTAGAGTAACAGCTGATTCTGATTTGCATCAATGAATTAAATTATATTTTAAAGTAAATTAATTATTTAGTATAAATTATAAATTTATATAACCTCTAACACCAAAACCTCTCAAAACTCCTCACATGACTGCTACCGACATCTGAACATATATAATGAAACAAATACACATTGATGAATCTTCTGTTCTGCAAAATGTAAAAAATGTGGCCTATATTTCTGCAAGTGTAAATATTGTAAAAATATGAATATTAATTGTGTCTGGAACAGGTTGCGCGCCGCTGCGCAGAGCTAACACAGGTTTGGCGGGTGTTCATTTCGTACTCTGTGACAGCTTATTTAATGTATAAATTATACATTGTATTTAATGTATAAGGTACATGTACAACAAACTGGTAATGTCATCGTGGTATCGTGTTCTGCAATCGAATGAGGCCTGTCTATACCTGTGGAACCGTAGACAGCACACACGGTGTTCATCTTATAAAGATCTTCATAGAGCTCTAGCAAACAAGCCTTTGCAGATTTGCTTTCAATTGACTGTAGATCCAAAGCCACATCTTCAACGCTCTTTTCTGTTACAACTCTGAGTGAGAGCCGCTTCAGATGGGGAACTGAATGAATCATTCAAACTGATTTGCGAATCAATTCACTGGTTTGCCAACTGGTTTGATCAAGCCTTAGAACAGAATTGACTCCAAAGAATGAATCATTCGCGAATGGGCATCGCTCATTGCCCAAAGAAAAGTAGATGGCGTGTTTGAAATAAATTGAAGCATTTTTAACTTGTATGTATTGTATTAAGATGAAGTAACGAGAGGAGTGTCGCCCACAGTAACGAAGTAAAAGTACCGTTTTTTCTCTAAAAATGTACTTGAGTAAGAATAAAAGTACCCATCTTTGAATATACTCTAAAAGTATTAGCTACCCCAAAAAATTACTCAAGTAAATGTAACTCGTTACTACCCACCTCTGGCCGTAGCCTGTATCATTTCATATCAAACAGCGAAAGAAACTATGTGCATGCAATGTCGTAGTTATGCCGTTAGTTAAGGCATGACGTTACCAAAAGGCGATTAAAGCTGCCTTAAAACTGTGTGCATGCATGCAATATGTTATATAAGCGTCAAATTTAAGAACATGTCTCTGAAGCGGTTTTAGAAACTGTCCTGAGGCACCCCAGCACTGTCTCCCTCATCTAAAACACCCGATTCAACTCGTCCGTTCATTAGTAGAGACTTTAAGACCTGAAGTGGGTCAGAAAAGGTAAAGAGGTTTGTGAGAAAATAAGATGCATGTCAGATCCGCATCACGTTCAGCAGCAGCAGCTTTTAAAGCAATAGCAGGCAAATAAGCTAATAACCAGCTGCTGTGATGTCTATTAATCCAAGAACAAAAGAAAGAAAGAGGAAATCAATAACTTTAAGGGGTTCATCCATTTTTAATTTAGAATTTAGTGCTTGGTAGCTATTCATTTTCTGTATATTTCTGCTGAAGGGCACAGGTAGGTAAATATGTCATTTATTATAATGGGTTCGTGTGAAGATTGTTTGCAGTTCACTTAAATTAGAAGTTAAGTCTAATAAATGTTAAAATTGATAGCTCTCAAATATACTGTAATGCTGAATGGCTACAGTCAATGGTTAAATATTAAGGGGAAAAAACTATTTTATAGAGACATCAGTAGTATTTGCATCAGTGATACTGGCCTTCAATCATAAAAAAGATACCATTAAAGAAATATTAAAAATATACTGTCTTATGTTGTTTGTACATTGTACATTTGAAGATTGAATGTGAAATTATTGCAATATAAAAGTATATTTAAAAACTTTAATGTTAGGTGGGATTAATCGCGATTAATTTTAGAAAAATGTGTGATTAATTAGTTAATTTTTTTTAATCGATTGACAGCACTAATATATATATACAGGCATAATTTTTCCTGTTTTACCGTACTCTCTCTCTCTCTCTCACACACACACACATTATATATGTATATATATATTCTTTATTTTCCATGCTGTCATGCTTAACATATTTTATAGGAAATGAACAGTGACATAACTGATGTAACAGACCCAAATCATCACTGCTGCATAGTTGCATTTTTCCAGTTGCCAAATATGTTAATGTAGTGATTACGTCCATTTCTGGCACTATGGGATTTCAGCGCGGTGTCGGAGATGTTAGCATGTCTCAAATAAGATCGGTCACAAACATGATCCCTGCACGATCTAATGTGTAGCGTCTTATTAACTCACTGTCATGCATTGTGTGCAACAGATTTCCTCTCCCTCTTCATGTTTCGTCCATTTTCTCCACTGCTAAAAAACTCTTAAGCCCCTTAAAAATCCTCGTCCGTACTCCTAACAATTTTGGACTTAAGACCTCTTTTAAGGGTTAAGATGCTTTCTGAATTACTAGGATCTTTTCTTTAATTTTAAGAGGAAACACCCACATTTCTAAGAATTTTCTTAAAATTTGTTACTAGGAGCAACTCTTAGCACTAAGATTTTTCATGAATATGGGCCCTGAAGTGGGTCAGAAAAGGTAAAAAGGGTTGTGAGAAAATACGCTGCGTGTCAGATTCACGTCATGTTCAGCAGGGGCAACTCTTAAAGATATAACAGCCAAAATAACCTGATAACCAGCTGCTGTGATGTCTATTAATCAAAGGACAAAGAAAAAAAGAGGAAAAAATTACTTTTATAGATTTAAGGATTCATCTATATTTAAATTAGAATTTAGTGTTTGATAGGTTAACTTCAATTTCAATTTCTGTATTTCTGCTGAAGGCCACAGGTAATATGACATTTATTATAATGGGTTTATGTGAAGTTCACTTCAATTATAAAGTTCAGAATTTTTTAAAAGTCTAATAAATGTTAAAATTGATAGCTCTCAATTATACTGTAATGTTGAACGGCTATAGTCAATGGTTAAATATGGAGGGGGGGGCAATTTTATAGAGAAATCAGTAGTATTGGGATCATTAATACTGACCTTCAGTCATAAAAAATATGCCATTAAACCAACATTTTAAATATACTGTCTTTATGTTGTCTGTACATTAAATTGAAGATTGAATGTGAAATTATTGCAAAATAAAAGTATATTTAAAAACTTTAATGTTAGGTGGGATTAATCACGATTAATTTCAGAAAAATGTGCGATTGATGAGTTAATTTTTATTAATCAATTGACAGCACTAATATATATATATATATATATATATATATATATATATATAAAAATAATGAAATAATGCATTTTACAGTGATCGCAGCAGGCAGTAGGCTAAACACACGCAACGCGCCATTCCCGCATCTGCGCCTGCTCACACCTTATGTTTGCGCTGAATGCAAATGATCATAACTGATCGGACAACTATGCCAGTGAAAAGACAACAGCAATCCGGCGCCGAGAAAAGAAAATGAAAAAAAGGTTGAAGCCTGTGCATCACTTTCAGGAAATTTATGTTCATAATCCTGTGAAACTTTTTTGGCTGTTGACGTTAATAACCTGTTTTAATGTCGGTAATAATTTAACCACAAACAACGCATCTAATATTCTCTCTGAATTTCCACGTTCCCTTACGAAAATTAGCCATGGTTTTACTATGAATAAACCAAAAATCATGTGACTTGTAGCATGGATGGTAACCATAAATTAACCATGGCTTTGTTACTTCAAATAATAGTTTACAAATAAATGTTAAGATAATATTTTTTGTGGTTATAAAAACAGACCTAAGCCAACAACAGCCTTTAAAATGACTTAAAATGTATTATATAAAAACAATGAGGTAATAATGATTGGTTATTCATAATTATATGGTTTTATTGAATAACACTGTTAAAATACAAAATGTAGGACAATTTATGTATATTACATATTATTACAAAAATGCCTGTAAAGGGCGCCAAAGGCAAATTGCTGCTGTTACACTTACAGGATGATCAAGTCCTTTAATATTGACCAAACATTTAGGCTAATTCAAATATCCACTTAATCTTTCATTTTTGGCCACCTTTTTGCGATAGAAATGCTACAGCCTCTATAATTTCTTCAACAATATTTTTGTGTGTGTGTGTGATTTCTGAATGCTTGAGACAATAAAATCAATCAGGCAAATAAAATAATAGCCATAGGTAACTGTCTAGAGCTACAATTGTAATTTGTAAATACAATTTAATTACAATTTATTTATTTATTTACTTTTATAATTTATTAAAGTTATATTTTAAACTCCTATAGTAGGTGTTTTTTTAGACATTCATAATGTTTGGGGAAGGGGGCACAACAATACAATTCTGCTTAGGGCACCCATTTGGCCAGCAGCGGCCCTGCGTATATGTTTTAAATGTAGGCTACAGGTATCGAACAGCATGAATGCAAACATGTAACATTTTCCTGCTAACCCATTATTTCTCTTATAAACAAAGCTTTGTATCTCACTTCTGTCATACTCGCATTAAAATATTTCATGTGAGCAGCAGTGTTTTCCGTAGCACCAGCGGTAGAAGCGGTTCTCTGACCGCGCGGTGCAGCCCCAAGAGCCGCAGTTAGGTGTGGGATCATTTTATTTTAAACAACAACAAGAACAATGAAACCATTTAAAGAGGCATGTTCAGCGATCTCCGTGATGGGATCTGAAACAGCCAACAAAGTAAAATATCCGTACTATGGCACGCTCTCTTCATTTTTTCAAATGATCATAATCACATCTATTAATTTTACATGTAACGGGGCGAACGAGACGTGAGGCAAGCGGATCCAAGTGCAAGCTTTTATTAAATCACAGGCAGGGTCAAACAACAGCAAACGGATATGGCACGGGCAAGACACAAGAGTAATCCTAGGGCAAGCGTGGGTCTTTGATCGGCACAATATCCAACAGGGCAAGGCAGAGAGATAATCCAGGTACACGAGCAGTAGTTCAAGAGAGGTGCAAACAGAGTCCGAACGGCTAGGCAAAGGGTAAATCCAGGAAACACGGGCAAGAATCAAAACACTAGAAAACACACAAGGCAAGGCAAGCAATACTCAGCCATGACAGAGAGGAAGTCCAAGGCTTATAAAACGTGTGTGATTGTGTGATCAGCTGTGTAATCAGAGCAATGTGAGACTGGTGTGTCGTCAGTGCAATGGATGATAGGAATTGTAGTCCAATGGTGAAGTGCAACAATGGTGTAGTGCAAGAGTCCATGCGGTGAGCGGGTGACCCCTGGTGGTGAGTGAACGGAAGTTCATGGACCGGATTCGTGACATACAGTCCTGCTACTAGCCTTTTATTTAGACTAAAAACCCTTTAATTCGGGTAAGAAAGCCTGCGTTTTGAGTGGCATTTGTAAATCCTGTCATGCCAAATTGATATCTCAAGTTCAGAATATTGATTAATAAAGACTTTTGTTCAAACTTACACAATACTATGTTACTGACCTCAAAACACTTTTAGCATAGGGTGTGATTTGTAAAATTTATATATTTTGACGTACATATTATACAACCATCCCTGTATGGCTTTTCTGATGTAGTAAACTTGCTCTGTAGCTCACCTGGTACAACAATGCACCTGGACATTCTGCTTTGAAAGTGTGACGAAGCATACAAGAAGCAACAGAATATTATTTTGCAGAAATGTCACCACAGGCATGTTTTCCCAATGAGCCTGGGTAAGTAAAAAAACAACAACATGGCAAATCTGGTGCAATCATTCTATAGAAGCTGTAAAAAGGGTCTTGGCTATATGATCACTAGTGATAGCGTATAAATCATTATTTGTGTTTATCAGACTCCCCCAATAACCACTACTAAGAACTTTCATTTTCCCATTAGCACTCTCTTGAACCAAGACAAGATCACATTCTGGAGACAGAGCTGAAGGTCACCAGGGGTTGATGAAGTTCACCCTGAGCATGACAATGACAGATTGAGAAGAGAGGGAAAGAGCTCAAGGGCAGGGGAAAAACATGCTTTTTGAAGCATCTGGAGATGGCTTGTATCAGCAGTCATGACACCTGATGAACCTCCCATCATTCCAGGAAATCACTTGAGGAGATCCAATGCCCAAATATTGTTCTTTGAATACTTAAAAAGCAACCAGCTGAATTTCACAGCTTTTCACTATAGAACACTATTTTTAACTCAATTCATAGCCAATTCATGCCACTACATTTAACATATCAGCCTGCTAGGATCAATAACTTTTCAGCACAAGGCCAGCCAGACTATATGCATAGATGTACAGTATTTACTGTGATAGAGCTTTTAAAGAGGATAATGGTCTAGTAATCAGACAGGTTTGATTCATATGAAGTGTGAATTTCGACTGTTTTTAAGTGCTCAGTGTCTAAGAGCAAAAAAAAAAAGCATAACATTTTCTTTACAATTTTCAGTTATTTTTCTAAGAGCGGTCTTAAACTTTCTCTTTTTTTTGCTTTATCAGCATGTGAGAGACAGGAAACAGTTAAAGGGATGCTTTTATGTATCTGTCTGTCTCTCTCTCACAAACACACACAAACTGGCCTCATTGGCAGCCAAATCGTTTGCTGTTCTTCTTACAGCCTCTCTTATCACAGTTTGGCTTCTATGACGCGCTGACTCACACATTCACACAGGCTATCTGTTTTCCCCAAAGCATCTGATTAATGGGGTGAATCGGTTAATGTGATGCAGACACACTCGTATTTCTCTCATACTTTTTCAATGTGTGTTGTAGGGTGAATTGCTCATGCAAGTAAAGCAAAGCGGCCGTTTTCATGCAGTTCATCATTTCTTTTGTTAACAAAAGCTCCTTTCCTCCCAAAAGCATTCAGTTAATCAAACACCCACAGCCTGTGATATAATCCCAACATGAACTCTCTATCACCCTTTTTAAATACATACTCATTCATATTCAAGCTAACCATAACCTGCTTATGGATGAAGAGCACAAATGTGACAAGGAAACAGTCTTTTTATCCACCCCTGCAGCATTCCAAATCATTTAAAGGATTAGTTGACCTAAAAATAAAAATTCTCTCAATATTTACTTAGCCTCATATCATTCTAAACCTGTATGATTTTTGCTTGTGAAAAACAAAACAGACAAACAGATGAAAATGTAAGCTGGTTTCTAGGAGCCTGGTATTAAACAAAGAATAAATAAATTAATTAAAATCCATGTTCAGTTCATGCACAAGAACAGCTCAGACAACCCATTTAACATATCATTTGTGCTTCATTAAAGAAAGAAAATAATACAGGTTTGGAACGACATGAGGGTGAGTAAATGTTGATAGAATTTACATTGTTCAATGTGCCTTTTAAAGTATCACAACTCATGACACAGGTGTGGTGAGAACTTTGTAAAAGAAAAAGTAGTAAAATCCAGTTACTGAGTTCTATTTTATTTAACTTTGAAGGTGCAGTATAAGGAGCTTTATGTCTGACTTATGCTAATAGCAGAGAACATGTCACCTTCATGTTCAAACTCTCACATGCAAAATTATGAGCAATACTGTTCACTCCAACAGCACCCAAATCTACATAAATGTCTTTCAGCAAGCATTTTACTTTCAAAACAGAGAATAAAGAGGGAACAGAATAATAAAGAGCAAATACTGTAGAAATTGGTCTGACATGAAGAACAATCTTTAACTACATTAGTATGAAAAACACACACTGTTAAATTATAGTTTTTCTTAAGATTACTAAGCAGCGCACAACAAAATGAAATGAAAATGAAAGACAACAATCAATGTGCACTGGCATTTAAAATCAATTTAATTTACAGGAGCAGTGAACAGTCAAATGAAGTATGAATGTTATTCACATATTAGAGTGGCATCTTCATGTTTTGGCCTATCAGAGGTCATAACAGAAGAAAACATTATTCTGGTTCATCATCAAGAATGCAGTCTGTTGACTGCTAATATCTTAAAATCAATTCAATGATGAATGGCTGAACAATAATACATGTCCTAATCATGGTATGGTTGACACCAGAGTTCATTTAGTTTGTGTGAAATTTATTTTCTAAATTGGGGTCTGGACTTTTATTCGCTGGTATGGTAGAAATCCAGCCAAGCGTGTGCAAGTGAACTACTGCTACAATTTGCCAGTGTAGTATAATGCATTTCGTATCGCTATTTATCTCTACAAGCAGTTCCTTATGTGAGAAGCGTGCATTCTTTGCAACTCTTGCAATGCATCTAAATCAAGTGCAGTTCTAGGCAGTAAAATCAAAAGTGCAAAAATGTAAATAAAATAGTGACGCTGGCATCTTGAGCTGTTATCGAGCTATGGTGATAGAAAGATGTCACTAGTGTTGAGTCTACTCATGTTGATGAGGCAAACATATCAGGGTACGAAGCTAAACATGTGACAAGAAAACTGTGGGGGACAAAGCAGTCAGACCAAGATTCATCTCCTGTTTCTCAGCAGATGTCATTTTGTGTGATGTAAGACACACACCAGTAACGTGCGGTGAAATCTTGTCATGGGTAGGCTGTGACCTATCAATGTGGCATATATGTTCATATATTCATTCAGTTAATGTAGCAACCCAAGTTCATATCAGGCATCATCACATCGCTGCCTGCATACAGCAAAGTCAGTCATATGTGAGGCTAATGCACAATCAAATCAAATTAATGGACACATCTATCTTATGATGACTTATACAACAAACAAATGTTTTGTGCGGGACACAGTAAGAGAGGGAAGCGGCGCGGTGTCAGCGAACCGACAAGCAGCCTAGTCACTCCTTCAAAATGCGCAAACGCGCACAGACAGCCACACACACGCTATTGGTCTGGTGACGGCGCACCAGGATTTGAATTGGCTACAGTCAGAAAACATTGTGTCAGCAGTACAGCTTTAAAGTACAAAAACAGCTTATTCGCTCCAACAAACTGCGCTAGGCGCACACACCGACACGCAATGAGCATCTGGCGACGGCGCACCAGGATTAAAAAAAGAGAACTAGAAAACAGATCCATACACCATAATCGCACAGATAGACATACAGTACAAATGTGGCAGAGGTGATGGAAGAGAGAACATTTTGGTGTCAGCGCACAGCAGGCCTATAGCCCACCATCAGACAACACACACAAAGCCAATATACGGGTTTAAAAAAAATATATATATAAATGAATAGTTTACGTTTTAAAGGGAGTGCTTACTTTTATTTGTAGACGAAGTCCATACGTCTATCCCTCTGGACAAAGCTGTCAATTACTTTGTTGTAAAAGTCCTCTTTGTTGGGTGTATTACTCAATTTCATGAGTTGACAGCCAACGCTAGGCGCCGCTAGATGCTAGTATCGGGAAACGCGGATTGAGTGAGAGCGAGTGGATCACGTGACATGAAGCAAGCTCGGTCTCTGCCTCAATGTTGATAATTCAAGACAGCATGAGAACTGATTGCGCATGCGCAAATCTACGTAAACTACGTTCTATGGACCAAAGAGGCACTGCTAACCTCTGCCTCAATGGCCATGGCCTTGAATTTCCTGCATGAAACAATGGTTTTTAGGAGCAAACAATGGCAAAATGAGTATATTATGTGTATTCCTGAAAAACTTTGTTACAAAAAATAATATTTGGAATAAAATAAATGCAATTAATAATGTGGTTTGAGGTTAATTAATAAAGCTCTTGGAATTAATAAATGTAATGTCAACATTGGTGAGGCACTGCCTACCCTGCCTACCCTGACCGCACCTCCCTGACACACACACACCTGCATGTAAACAAACACTCCATGCTGGCCTGTTTCCAGAGGTAGTACAAGATGACAACATAGAAACGTGATCATGACGTAAAACTACTTCACACTGACAACTAAAGCTCAGAGCAATTGACACATTATACACAGATGCGCACTGACACAAATGTGACAGAGGCCACACTGACTCGAGGCAACACACTGCTCTGTACAGACTCAAGGAAGCCAGTGGACGAAGGCAAAAATACAGGTACATGCACAACAAAATTATGAGCTAAGTAAAAAAAAAAAATTTATAAAGCATGAATAAATAAATTGGTGATGCGTCTCACGGCTTGTTCTTGTTAAAAATGCACATATAATAAATGCAGAGGGATGGATGTGTTAGATTACAGATTTATGAGTGGGTGTGCACTGATATCTGGTCTGGTGTCATTTTACGATTTCGGCTGACGTTCCATGCTTTGAGCTCAGGGCACTTTTACTTGGAAGCAAAGCATGTAGTGATTTGGCCTTGGTGACAGTACGCGGACTATGTGAAACACAACCAGTTTGTTTTGAAACACATCAAGCATGTGTCACACACTTTATAAGACGCTTTATCCTGCCAAAGCAGTCAGCGTCATACGCATTAAAAAGCCAGGGTTTTATAACAGCTGGTCCATTATCATCTAATGATACACATTTGTGAGTGTATAAATCATACCCTCTTGCGTTAGACCTTCTTATACTCAGCAATAAATCCTAGAACAATGCCTATTCTTTAAAGCATATTTCATGATAATGGTATGACGTTACATAAAAATGTTGATTGGAGTGTTTTGACTTCAGGAAGCTGGGTGATAGGAAGACCTTTAAATAGGGTCTTGCTTTGAAAACCCCACCAGTTCAGAGTTGGTAAAGGCTAGTACTGATCCATTAGCCCATGTCATTTTGATGAATAGTTTTATACAGTTAGTCTCAATCGTAGTGGGCTCAGGGTCATAGATACGGTTCAGAGACGTTCTGATTTATACAATGAGAAGAAAGAGATGAGATTGGACTCTCTGCAGCGGTGAGGGTACCTAGACTAAAAGGGCCTAATTTAGTGTGCCTATTATAACAAGTGTTTGAAAGAACCATCAAGAACCAGCAAGATTAACTGCAAATTCAAATGAATGAACAGTAAATACCCATGACATAAAGGGTAGATATATATGAATGAGATGACTTCTGACACTGGAAAAAAGGGGGAAAGGGAAGTGGTGTGTGGCCAAGTATGGTGACCCATACTCGGAATTTGTGCTCTGCATTTAACCCATCCAAGTGTACACACAGTAGTGAACATACACCCGGAGCAGTGGGCACCCAGGGAGCAGTTGGGGGTTCGGTGCCTTGCTCAAGGGTCTCACCTCAGTCGTGGTATTGAGGGTGGAGAGAGTGTTGGTTATTCACTCCCCCCACCTACAATCCCTGCTGGACCTGAGACTCGAACCCACGACCTTCAGGTTACAAGTCCAACTCTCTATCCATTAGGCCACGACTGCCAAAGACATCTCACCAGTCTAAGTCAGTCCTAGAGTTGAAAGCTTAAAAGAAAGGTCACACACACACACACACACACACACACACACACACACACACTTAAAAACACCACAATCACTTTAAATGAGCAATCCCTGTTTTCCATTTGGGACTGATCACAACCTTAGCTCTGCTGCTGCCTCTCTCTCTGTCAAGCTTCACAGAAACCAGACACAAATTGGCTGTAAATAACAAAGTACTATTGTCTTTTAATGGAGCAACAGCGCTGTCTGCAGCCAGACGCATAATGGAGAGAAATTTAAAGACTCAAAGATAAAAAAACTGTGAGGTTTGTGAATATGGGAATATTGTGGTTGTGTAATTTTGCTTGCTGCACAATTTTTTTGAATTACAAACATGCAATTATTTCAACCCATCTTGATAAATAAAGCATGTAGAACATCTGGAGTTAAAAACCTACAATAGCCAAAATTGCCATATTTCCCTTCACCCAAATGGCTCTATTCATGGAGAAGTGTTAAAATGTGTGAACGCTTTACTGTCGTCATTCCGTTTTAAACTATTATGCAATTACAATGAAACACACCATTTCATCTGCTCAGTCTTTATTTGTGTGGTCAGTAAACTGGTATATTAATTTGCTGTATAAATACATCTAGCCCAGTGATGTGTGGACAGAGCAAGAATAAGAGATTTCAATTATTTGCTAATGCAGTGTAACTGTCTGACCACTTGGACCACTTTTGCCCTCTAAATATTGAAGAGTTTAAACCATTAGCCATAAAACAGATTATATTTTCTGTCCTTTCCATTTAGACATCTCATGGGATCTATGACTAGCAACTTTCTGGATTAAAGTCTGAAATATAATCCTGTCTGTAATTTTAACATGAACAAAGTGCCTTCATCCACTAATAAAGACGTCTGTGACCCAGACGGAACTTGTACAAAAGCCTTGTTAAAAAGGTCTCTACATGATCCTTATAATTGCTCAAATGCAATCATTATAGCATGTCCTATAACAAACTAGAGCTTGAATATGCAACTTCGTAAAGGACTGGTGGCAAGAGTTTTGATGCAATTTAAGTTAATGTTTTGAGCACAGACATTTGCATAATTGGAATCTGGAGTAAAATATTTTCAAAAGGAAATTTTCAAGCAGGTGGAGTTTTGCCATGTGGCTTTAAACTTCTACTTGTGCCTGGGTGGCACTGTGACCCTTCATTATGTTCATTAGGTTTAATGGTCTTGAACAGCACCAAGTGTGAGAAAATTACAGTGGAGCAGGTCGTGAAAAATGACTGCAGCTGAATCCACTGGGAAAAGAGACATGTGTTAAAACAACAGATAATTAAAGAAATATATTTCGCTTATCGCTACATACCACACTAAAATGTGTAAACAAATAAAAAAACTTGAGGGAAGCATAAAAACACACTAAACAAACATCGGCCTGCCTGGGTATTTCAAAAAAGATATTGAGTGTGTGCTGTCTATTTGTATATCCATGTCATATTACTGTATCTTATCAATTTACCAATGGCTGGTTTGCGATCTATGAAATTTTAGTGGCGTTATCGTCATGATGGAATTTTCCTAGTTAAAACTCCATAAAACAGTATACCAATCTCGGTTTCCTTTTAAAATAATCAGCCTCATACCAATGTACCAAATGTGTGATATTGTAGCAAGGACGGTCCCTTTTTACCACAGTTCCACTGCAATTTGCTCTTAGGGTGGAAAAGCTTCACACTAGGTGTGTTTCAAGCTCTTTGCGCGACAGCTTTTATTTACAGAGCAGAGACTAATGGCCACAGCACAGCCTATCATTTTATTAGTTCAAAGAGGTCTGTCAGAAGCATATTACTCACTGCAGGGCTGTCGTAATGCTGTGTCTATAAGAAGAAAGAAGAGAAAGCGACAGACAGAGAGAGAATAACATCTAACACGAGAAATCCAATATTAGTCAGAAAGGTTGACCATGGCACAAATCACTTTATTGGAAGTGCTGAGTTGCTAAGATGTGATTAACTCAATGACACTCTAAAAGGCATAACAATTTAGTCCATGCTAATATGGAATGGCTTTATGACAGCATTTAGAAAGATTATAGGATCTGTCCATGTCCGTCAGGGTAGTTCGGAATGTTCAGAAGCAGACAGGAAATTAGGAACATTTTCATCAGGGAGGCCAAGGAAAAATGACCTTTCCAATTTCCTGTGACACCCTTCCACTTCCTGCTCACTCTGTGTGTCTGACAAACGAGCAAGCCTGAAAAAAGGGGGGGAAAAATGACTGTCTTCAGGTGCTAAACGCATCTAATCGGTTGGAAACAGATTTTAACCCCTCACAGCATGCTATTGTCTGCCAGCGAGCCGTATGGAGCTCAGTGGAAACTGATACGCTGAGGTCCAGCTCCATGGAGCCCACAAAGATGAGATAAACAGTGTAATTGGTTCACCACACTCTCTCAGATCAGCACAGCAATATGGGGCCATGTTTCTTGCCAAGACATACATCATGTCCAATAAATGCCACTGGCGAACACAGAGAAGTTAGGATTAGTTTACAATCTTGACAACACTATAAATCAGTTGGCTGATTGATTCAATCAGACAGAGGATTTTTTGTTACTTGGCATCATTTTGCAGAAACAACTAGAATATAAGTTTCAAATACAGATTCCGGAGAATTTGGCTTCAGATTCTCAGTTCCAGCCGTTCCATCTGAACTGACCTAGCCTCTTCAGAGTCACAGAGTGCCGTTGCAGCAGAGGTACTTCCAATAACGGATTTCATGGTTCAGAACATTAGTGCAGAGATTAGGGCTGTATACCTTGGAGAACCTGGCGATACGATACATACCTCGATACACAGGTCACGATTCGATACGTACCTCGATACAGAGCTGTCTCGATACGATTTGATACAATGTGACACGATTCGATACGATTCAATAAAAATACATGGGCCAGAGCCAATTAGTTAATGCTGAACACATTTACTCAACAAACAGAACTCTGCATTTTTCTTCAATTTATTGAAGACAAAAGTGCATTATAACAAAGTGCATTTTGCTTAAATATTTACAACTTTAAGTGCTCTGATTAATTGTACACAAATTGTATTAATCTGGAAATTACCACAAGTCAACATTTAACTTTCCAAGGGTAAAGTCTGAGCTCACACAAGCACAAAATCTTCTTCTTATTATTCTTAACTTCTTATTAAATCTTCTTATAATTCTTTTTTGTGACACCATGTACTGCCATAACATATTTCACTATGAAATCACTTAGGCTGCGTCCAAATTCAGGGTCTGCATCCTCCTTAGGATCCTTCCTACCCGGTTGAAGGAGGAGGGATCCTCCGACGTCTGCAAAACCCGGAAGTCGGTGTTTGTGAATTTGGACAGCCTATCCTTCTTTCAGTTCCCTCCCTTACCCGTTGCTCATATCCTGTCGCCTAGCAACCGTGACAGCTCCAAGCAAGAAGCGGGAAAATGGACAAACAAAGAGTTATTCTCCTCATTTTAATTCGTTTGGAAGAAATAAAGCAATTAAATAAATTAAATACTTTCTTTGCTCGTTGTCGGAGAGTTTTTTATATCAGACTACAAGACAGTCACATCCAGGTAAGCCATTATAGCCTATTTTTATTTGTTTTTAAGTATTCTACTAATTTCTCCTACAAATTCATTGAGCCGAAGCATAAACTTTAGCTTGTTTTGTCAGAGAAACTCCTCTCCCACTCCGCTACCGCTCGCTTCGTCCGCCATTACTCTCTGCGAAAAGAATTATGGGATAGGTAGGACGGGAAAGGATCCACCACACCCATCCTTCCAATTCGGGGAAAAGGAGGACGTATTTGTGGGCCGCATTTGAAGGATCCTACGAATTTGGACAGCCTTCGTCGCGGCGCTGTGACGTAACATCCTTCAAATGAGTACTCCGAAGGATGCAGACCCTGAATTTGGACACAGCCTTAAATGCTACATCTTGCTTTAACATTTTCCATGAGTTTTTTTGAAACTCGCGGGCGCCGCTGCGCCCCCTAATGGCTGGGCGGAGTATCGATACTAAGGGCTAGAAAATCGATACTGTATCTTTTTTTATTATATCGGTATGTATCTAAGAATCGATATTTTGAGCACACCCCTAGCAGAGATGCTATTAACAATTATGATCATGTATCTCTGGAGAGGTTTCATAACAGCTTGTTAAGGGAATGGAGTCTCTCCTCAATACTATGTTTTATGGTCTCATATTCTAAAATAGTGCACATCTACAACCATTAAAGTGAAGGACCCAGAGCTGACCATCAGTATAGCAGATTAAATGCAGCTAAACCCTGACCATGACTCTCATGCTGACTAAGTGTATTAAAGAGCAGTAATTTGCATTATTATACTATTTTATGTGTACCTCTATGTGATCAGTATTTGACCACAGAAGGATCAGAAGAGCATCAGAAGGAATCTTTATTTCGGTCCATTCATTTATTTACTGCTTTAGATATATATAGCTGTTCATTTACATAGAAAATAATGAATAAAAACAAAAAACAACCGAACTAAATGCAATATACTACAATAGAATAGAATAGAATATAGGTTAGGAACTAAGAACAGAAATACATAGTAAAAATTGGGTAAAATAAAAGTTTGGTTCCATCAAAAATTCCCAAATATAATTTGGTTCCATTAACCATTCCCACAAAGAACACAGCACAATCAGTGTATCCAATTCCTGAAGGAACTACTTACACATTTTAATGACTTTTCGTTAAATATTTCTTGTGTATAAACACCTTTTGCAAATTGTCCTCCTAAATGTATTAATAGAATTATTTAAGGAACTGGAAAAATTTTATTCCTTATGTTGTCCATTCTTAAACAAATTGTAAAATCAGGGAATAGGTGAAAAACACAAAATAACAACAAAACGAGGCAAAGCAAAAATAATAAAATAAATAAACACAAAGCGAAACAAAAAGCACAAGCAAAAAGCAAACCAACAACAAAAACACAAAATCACAAAGCAAAACTAAAAACAAACCAAAACCAAAAATGCAAAGCAAAACAAAATTATGGAAAAACAATACAAAGACTAAGAAGGTGTAAGGAATTGTGGGACTTGTAAGTCATTGGTGGTTAAATACTGCAGCTCTGCTGACACTCACACACACACACCAAGCACATACTGCAGGCAGGCTGAATGTGTGCCAGTGAATGTTGAAGCAGACATTATCTGAATGTATAATTGACAAGGAGGTGAGGGACGCTGGTAGGTGAGTGTAGATTGGGGTGTAGGAGTGTGAGAGTGTATGTGTCTGAGGTTGGCACATGGGGTGCAGGAGGGCAAGCTGTCTTGAACAGGTACACACGAGAGAGGAATGGCTAAGCAGTCAGTAATTATTTCTAAATCAATATTATGACAGCAGGGGAGAGGAGAAGAAGAGTGCACGGTCAAATCCCAGCCTGTCAAATTTCAGTCCGGCTCAGTCCTTTGTGCATCTGTAAACAGCACTCTCTCTCTAGCTCACTCTTTTCTTTCTCTCTAGTGTGATTGATTACAGGGATATTCCTTGTTCGCAGGGCTGTTTGGAGATGCTGGAGAGGAAACGGGTATCGATCAGACATCTTAATGCCTGCACCTTTGTGTCGTGATCATTGCAAAGCCCACACTAAATACAAGCTAGGCTTAGCTTTACTACACACAATCCGGGTTTATTTTATCAATAATACATCCCTAAATCCCACTCATACTTACAAAGGAGTTACATTAACATTGAAAATCCTCGCTAGATGATGGTCTGACAAACCTGCACCCAAGTGTTGGGTCAATAGAAAACAGACAGAAGATCTATGGAGGAAAGTCCAATCTCATATAGGCTAATTATGCTTGATAACTCATTTCAGGTCTAGATCTGTCTGTCCTTTCTCCTCTCCTCAGGGGCCATCCTAAATCCAGAGACCTGCTGATCAGACCAGATGTGATGATAACAGAGTCTCCATATTTCTCCATTTAGCTCGAATATGCCTGTAGGCAAACAATTAATGTGCTTGTACAACTAGCTATACATGTATTTAGGATTCTTTAATCCATAAATTTGAGCATGGACACATTAAATTAGATTTGACATAATTTTTCAAAAGAGTTTAATTCAAACAAATGATGTTCTGCTGATGGCTGCTAAAAATTCAGCTTTGCAATCAAAGGAATAAATACACATTTTAGTATATGAAAATACACTCTAAAAAAATCCTGGGTTATTTTTTTAACCCAAATGCTGGGTTGAGCCTTTTGGGTCATTTTTGGGGTTATTTTTTGGGTTATTTTTTCAGTGTTTGGGTAGTTTTTGTGTTACCCAGCTCCTGGGTCAAATGTAACAACCCAATGTTTGGGTAGTTTTTGTATTACTCAGATCCTGGGTCAGACGTAACCCAGCGGTTGAGTTATTTATCGCGGGGATTTTGCGTCTTCTCTTCACGGGAGAGCAGTTCGCACCATCGAATTGATGCATTCTTCGGTAAAATACAGGTTTGTGTACATTTTATATTATCTATAAAATTGTTACTGTGCTCAGAGGCGTCATGTCCATTCAAAGTGAGATTTTTGAGCAAAGTTGAATTTGAATGCAGCTTCCAAAAGACAAAAAATAGCCGCCGATTCATATTTTCTATATTTAATACAAATGACACCAGCGTGATTAGATCGTTCAGTGCGTCATATCATCAGCTGCTAAATTAAAATGTTAAAATTTTTAGGCGCGCGGTGTGAATCACCTTTAATGAGTGTCATGGTCTTTTCGCGTGATGGAAAAGCCTGATGCTTTGCATAAAATAAACGATTCTACTCATAAAGTTACAGAATACTTTGGATGTTAAAACATATCCTCAGAGCCGTTTACTGTTAGTTTATTGGCAGGTTATGGAGTCACAGCATGTTTCGGCTTGAGTGAAACGCAGGGCGGCGGTCCGTTAGCAGTTCCCACCGAACACGAGAACGAGAACCAGCGCGGCGCAGCGCCGTTACGGTGGAAACAGAATAACAGAGACTGGTCGATTAGGCTACACGTGAATTACTTCTGTTTAATGTTTAATTTTTACTTCTAATGTTTGTTAAACAAGTTTAAATATAGGCAATATGTATAGCCTATTAACAGTGATGGGCAGTAGCGTCGCTACAAGTAGTGGCGCTACTAGTTTAACTACATTTCTCAGTAGCGTGGTGGTAGCGTCTTTTCAGTAGCTAAGCTCTTTTTTTTTTATCAAGTAGCGCGGTAGCATCAACAAAAGCTAACGTTACATTATCCAAAGAAAGCATTCTGAAACTCGAGCTCATATCAGAAATATAACTGCTACGGATCACTGATCCTGGATCAGTAAGTGACGCCACAGCCACTAAAGCTCGTAACGGCATTGGCTCCTCAAAATGTCAGTCAAACCTCATTATTCAACCCGCATTCTCTAGTCAATGAAGTGCGGCGCGCATTTTGGAGCATCTCAGCTTGTTTGCTGTCTAAAGGTAAATAAAGAACTGTTGATGGAATAAGTACAGCGGTTTCTTTACTCAAAAAACACTATTTATAAAGGCTACTGTTTTTTTTTTGTTTTTTTTGTTTTTTGAGGAGCGAATAAGAGTTTCTTAGTCTAGCATTTGTTGTCAAGTCCCAGCCAAATAGCTCATGCGAAGCGCTTAATCTTTCATAATATGATACTTTGGCCAAATAACAGAAAACAAAATTGAACGCCCACATATTGACAAAAAACTGGGGAAAACAGGACACATGCAACGATGCAAATAAACGTAGCCTATCTGTAGGCCTATACATCTATATGGTAACACTATACAATATGATTTCATTACTGTTAGCTAATGTATTATCTAACATGAGCACAATGTATAAAATACATTCATTACAGTATTACATTAAAATACATTTATTACAGTATTTATTAATCTTTGTTAATGTTAGTTAATGAAAATACAGTCATTCATTGGTAGTTCATGTTAGTTCACAGTGCATTAACAAATGTTAACAAACAACTTTTGATTTGAATAATGCATTAGTAAATGTTGAAATTAACATTAAGATAAATGCTGCAGAAGTATTGTTCATTCTTAGTTCATGTTACTAATGTTAACTACTGAACCTTATTGTGAAGTGTTACCATTTATATAAATGTATCTGTATACAATAAAGCCACAATACCAATAGGGGGTTTCCGGCCGATAGCAAAAATTTATTTTGCCTATGTCACAATTTGAGGTCAGTCCGGCCCTGTATTTGATACTGATTATGTCGCCAAATTGGTTTGGAACAGTAGTTGAATAAACAATTAAACTGAACATGCCTGTCTATTTGCTTGACTGACAGTTTTATTGATCACTGAGAGAGCATTGACTTGGTATGATGTTGGTTCAATATAATTTTTTTTTTTAATAGCTTGGATGTAGTAAACTACTTTTGCCATGTTGCTGTAGCTTAGCTTGCTAAATTTCCCAGGGCTGTAGCTTTAGTGTAGTGAAGCTTCATTTAAAGAGGAGTAACTGTTAGCTTAGCTCACTACATTTTCCAAGTAGCTTGCCCAACACTGCCTATTAAAAACGATATATACAATGCTGCAAATGATAAATGAAGGAAAATAAATGAAGTTATCATGCAAACCAGTGGTTGTGTGGAATATTTTAGAAAAGTGTAGAGGATTTAAGTTAATCTGTAAACATTATTTAATGTATGAAGCAAAAAATAAACTTGTAATAAAGTAAAAATTAATAAACCCATTAGCTGGGTTAAATCAACCCATTATTCTGGGTTAAATAAACAATCCAATTTGCTGGGTAAAATTAACCCAATATGGGTTCTGTCCTATATTTACCCAGCCCTTTTAACCCAGTGTTTTTAGAGTGTAGATGTTTTTTAACAATAATACTGTTTTACTGTATTTTTATCAAATAAATGCAGCCTTGGTGAGCATAAGAGACTATATTTAAAAAAATCTGTTTATTTCCAGGTTTAAACTGAATTTTAAATTGATCTTTGTATATTCACACATGCTCACACACAGAGAGAACTTCATTACATTGTCTTTTAATTAGAAGGTCAAAGTCTTGTGCAAATTGGCTTTTCCTTAAATGGAATGTAGACAGGAGGAAATACTGTTTGGTTTGAAGGACCATTTATTGGAGTTGGTTTGAGAAAGAATAATTGGACCTCAAGGCTGAAAGCAGGCTCTTAATGGCATCCTCCTTGAGAATCTTCCTTGCTCTCTTTAAAGGGGCTGAACGGCAACTAAAACAGCTTATATGCAGACTTGTGAATAGGTAGTAAAAGGATATCCAAGGTTGTTTCTGCAGAAAAAGCAAAGAGGATGTGAAAGCTCTTTGTTGCACTGTGTGACAGGGACCACTTAACCTCAAGACCTTGACTAACAACACACACTAAACTCAGACAGAGAGATGACATACTGTATGCAAATTAACAGTCACTGAACAGGCCCTCTTAAACACTTGGGGTCGTTTTGATGATTGCTGATTTACAAATTTGACTAGAAAGGAGAAAACAAACTGCTTTTAAACACGACAGAGCACTGCAAAATTCACATATAAAAGCACATGGGAGAGCTGGACTCGAAATGGATTTCTTCTTTTAGTCAACAGTGCAATCCATTTTTAATCACATACCTGATACATTTCAATACTTAAAGCTGCAGTCCGTAACTTTTTTTGGTTAAAATGATCCAAAATCAATATTTGAGCAAGTACATAACCAGCCATTGTACAAAATTATCGCCTTACAGCCCGATTCACAACGGTTAGCTTATAATAATGTTTTCTAATTTGATTGGTACGGGTAGGTTTTCGCAGGAAATTCGAGCATGGCACTGGGTCATTGCGTCACGTCTGTAAACATAAAGAAGTTTTCCCGGCTAGTAGCTATCGATTGTGAGGATCCTGCAGGTGGAGGCTCATTTATAGCCTTTTCTCACAGCAGCTAGAACAATTAAATGTATCATTTTGATGGCGGATTGTGATCCAGAAAGGATTATGTGTTTATGAAACACGCGTGAATGAAATTAAATTATATTCCAGTTTTAAATGTGCTTCTGATTACAGATAGCCTGGGATTATACAAGATTTGCATTCTAAAGAAAACCATTTCGAAGGGAGCATAGTTTGCTTTTGGGGTTAAAAGAATTTCTTAATATAAAATTCGAATGGCATGACAATTAGATTAGACTGTACAGAAATTAAAATCTACACGCTAATACACACTATACCCATACTCACGCAATTCTGATGTTGTTAACATTACTAATTTGAGAATGAAGTAAAACAATAATAATAATTTGCACGGTTTGATGTGATATGAGCTAACCGATCGTTACATTTAATCACCATTGGTAGCGCGATTTATTATAATGCTTTTTTCCTCAGTTGGGCAGAACAAACGTGGCAGACTTTTAACTTGTTCAGATGGCAATATACGGTGAAAATTGTGATTCGGGTCATATATTACAAGACGTAGGCTAGAATCTATGATTACTAAGTGTTTGATTCACACCGGTGTGGTTACTGACAGCTACACATTCACCTCAAAACATTAGATTCATCCGCGCTGAAGCCGTGCCAGAGTACAGCCCACGTAATAAAGATAATTCCGCACCTGGCTGCAATACAATGTTTTTAACAGAGGTGGCGACAAAGAGGCAAAACTTACGGACTGCAGCTTTAATGAATGCTACTATCAATCATTCTCCATGTGCACTTTATAATGCAGATCAACATGATCAAAAACAGGGTCTATGAAATTGGTTTGGCCCATCGGTCAGAGGCTCATCTATCACACAAGTCTACTATGGAGGATAACTGATATAAAGACATTTATGTATTTGATCACATGCTGATTTCATTCACTAACAGGTTAACAAATCCCCTCTCAATAAAACTATCCTCCATTCTTCTCTTTCTCTGCCATTTTATCCTATTACACAACTCATCTCTGCACATCCCCTCATCATTCACACCCTTCAGTCTTTTCTGCCACCTTTTCTTTCATCACATATCTGTCTCGTTCTCTCTCTCTCTCTAATCTTCCACCACTTAGCGACCGAGAGCCAAACTCAACATCCCCACCTGAGCCCAAGGTCACAGTCTTGCACTCATCCTCTGCCTCTCCTGCTCATGCTGTTGCCACAGCATTATCTCACCTAAAAGAACATTAATAACCTGAAAGAGGGAATATTCTAGCAAGGTCACAACAGTTTACTGAGATAAATCTCATAATGACATGTTTATGGTTAAATCACTGACAAAGACCGCAATAAAAACATGAGAAAAAGCATAATTTTTACTTAGTACAAACACTCAAATTCTTTACTTGTGCTGTCTCAATCACACACAAATATGGTTTAAAACGTGCCTGTTTAGTGACAAAACTAAAATGGATTTGAACATCAGCAGAGGCTCCTGTCAGATGAAACTCATTTAATCCAAGCAGTCGTGTTTACTTACTTCCCGATTAAAAGATGCTTCCTTCTGTCCTGGGCGAAATCATAGCCTGTCATAATGATTCCTTAAGGAGACTGGAGATTTGTGGGTACTGAAATATAAAATACTTTTGAGAATTTGAAATGTCCATCAGAGTAACGTGCTATACTTCATCTAAAACTACTTTTAAACTGTTTTAAACTTCAGTTTTATACATCAAAATTCTAAACATTGCTGATTTCATCTATACATAGATATTTTCGTAGATAACATATGGTTGCCATGATTTCCCTTCATATCATGAAAATTATGTATTCAGATAAATCTGTACATGTCAGACTGGCTTGAGAAACAACTCAACGTTTCAACAAGAATTTTCACTTCCTCTGATTTCAATCTGGCTCTGATCAATATAGATGCATTCATCCATTAATAGCTGAAGGCAACAAAACCAAAAACACCAAGTGAGCATGCTGTAAATCAACATGGTTGCTGCTTCTATTGCAATACATTGCACAACTGAATACAGTAAACGCTTACAAAAGACCTGCAGTAAATGGCACTAAAGGCCTTTCGGTGTTCTAATCAAGAGAAATGCCTCTGGTGGAAGCTGA
Source organism: Barbus barbus (assembly GCF_936440315.1). Lineage (NCBI taxonomy): Eukaryota > Metazoa > Chordata > Actinopteri > Cypriniformes > Cyprinidae > Barbus > Barbus barbus. The sequence goes on from NC_136742.1 coordinate 20,658,901, forward strand.
CTGACAGACACTGATTGCAGACAGGCTGAAATTGTGGTGAACAACTGCAAGGTTCAGAGGACACAATTTTCAGAGAGAAATCTTAGCGTACCATCTGATTTTATACAGCTTTCAAAGGCTGTTATTGTGAAAATATTATTTATTTCGGAATACACTTTGCAAGATTATTATAATAAACTAAAACTAAAACCATTAAAATATTCATGACTTGAAATACAATTAACATTAACTAAAATAAAAAATTTATTTAGTTGGCAACATTTCTAATTTTAATTAGTTTATTCGATGTACAAAAATAGACTAAGCTAAAACTGAAAATAAAATAAATTAATTCAAACTACAGACGACAAAAAAAACTAACACAAATTAGTAACCAACAATTTTACCCAAAATAAAAAAGCAATAATAATATAAATGTTGTTCATAATAACTATATTATCACATGCAGATGAACACTGCAGGCTAAAAGATATGAAACCAGAGATGATCAGTTACTCAATTACCCTACAGAACAAAATCTGATTACCCTAAGAGCACCAGGAACATACACACTGAAAACACATATGGATGCACACATATAACAACATCTCCATCATCCCTTGTGGATCTTAAGTTCTAAACCTTAAAATTAAAATGTTCTGATCATTCTTTTTGCTTACATAGAAAACTGTAAACAAAGGCAACATGAGCCAGATGAGCAGCTGCTGAACCCACCAGGAGAATAATGAAACGCCTGGCAAATCCACACAGCCGTGTCTATGGTAAATACGACTCGTCTTAGCCTAATGAAGATAAATCCTGTGGGTCTTTGGCCTTAAATCCCAGACATTAATTAGAACTAGCATTTAACCAGTAATGAATGATGCCTAAAACACAAGGTTTGGATCAGCATGGACCCTCTCAGTACAATAAAAGCCATCATTGTAATTGGCTAAATGCCTGTAAAATATTCAAATACCGGTGTGGCAAAGCTGTGTCTGCATCTACAGTATGTGTGTGTTTTCTTGCGAGCTCTCTTAATTTATTCAACCTCCTAATTGCCATGAGCAACAGCCTCTGAGCACCAAAAATCCAATCAGGAAGGGGGAAAAAACACAGCAAGTGCCATTCAATAACGGGGCCTAATGAGTCTGGTATTTAGCCACAGATCTACACACGTTCACATATACACAGCACTGATTGGAGGAAATAGGTTTGATATTCAGCTCCACATATAACCAAATTACTTTACACTGTCAGTATGTGTGTGTGTGTGTGTGTGTGTGCAATTTTCTCGATCAATCACTGCAGTGCTCGATCACAGCAGGAATGCTCGTTCAAATGCTGCCTTAATTACGGAGGTTTTGTTTGTTTGTGTGAGTATGTGTGTGTGTGTGTGTGTGTGCGCGCGCACTTGAGAGAAGCCGGTGTGAATATCAATGATTCCACGGGCATATGGCTGAATGTCTCAGGTGCAGTCAGGATACCAAGGGTTTAAAAGAGACAGGTTGATTCATTAGAAGAAAGACAACAGCTTAAACAGAGACAGACAGGATGACAGAAGAAGGCAAACTGTAGAAGTATGAGTAGCTATTATTAGTCAATTAAATAGTACAACATATCACAAAAGACCTGCCATGGGATGAGAATAATGAAAAATGTTAATTATACAAACAGCCATGTAAATCACAATAAAGTGATTTATTTGCTGGATGTGGTGTGAGGATGTTCCACAATTAAGATGAGTCAAGAAAGTGTCAATGAAAATTATTTTCTTTATTATTATTATCATTATTATTAAGTTAGAATATATATATATATATATATATATATATATATATATATATATATATATATATAAATTTATTTATTAGGGCTGGACGATATTGGAAAAAACTCACATTGCGATATTTTGTTTTTCTGCGATATATATTGCTATATTTTCATTGATATGAAAAAAAATTAAATAAAGAAAAATCACCAGATGACTTGAATAGCTCTATTTGGGGGAAAAAATATCAATGATTGGGGTGATTTTGTAGGCGAGTAAATCAGCATAGGAAATAAACTAATTACAAACATAGATAAATATAACAGAACAAAGATACAAATGAAATAAACAGTGTTTTGTATTTTTAAGGCAAGTCTAACAGTATTCAGGTACAGAAATTGAATAATCATATGTAAAATAACACTGCATAGTCTTCACTGTATAAATTAAATCTAATAAATCTGCAAAAGTGATTTTTCTCTGTTTTGTTGCTTGATTAACATGACAGAAAGCAGCATGGACATTAAACTGCTGTTATTGTTATCCTCTTTCGTTCTCCATTGTTTACCTTCACTTAAGGTTTTTTACAAGGATACTTGCAGAGACATGCATTTTGACAGCTTTGCGCACGTGTCATTTCAGGCACAAACAGTAGCGGAAGTGAATGGAATTCTGTGTTCACGTGCATCACCATAGCTCTCACCGTGTCTACACTGGGCACGAGTGGCGCAAATCGACAAAATACAATAGAACTCATTATAATCAGTGATGCTGTGAGACTGACTACACTGGATGCGGCGCAACATGACAAAGGGAAAGGGAAGTGGTGTGTGGCCAAGTATGGTGACCCATACTCGGAATTTGTGCTCTTAACCCATCCAAGTGTACACACAGTAGTGAACATACACCCGGAGCAGTGGGCAGCCATTGCTGCGCGCCCGGGGAGCAGTTGGGGGTTCAGTGCCTTGCTCAAGGGTCTCACCTCAGTCGTGGTATTGAGGGTGGAGAGAGTGTTGGTTATTCACTCCCACCACCTACAATCCCTGCCGGACCTGAGACTCAAACCCACGACCTTCAGGTTACAAGCCCAACTCTCTATCCATTAGGCCACGACTGATGTCTCATTCTATTTATGACAAATGATGCACTCACAATAATGCACTCTCCTCGACGACGCGGAAGTTTCAAAGGATAATGGATTTCCAGCGCTGAAAATCGCTGGCAGTAGCTCTGCTAATAAGTTTATTTAAAAATGTACATCTCTGTACGGCTGTTATGTCTGGCGTAGACGTGGTGTCTGTGCGTGAGCAAAGAAAACAATCAGTATAAATATAACGATCAGTATAGGCCTACTAAACATCGCACATCCTGCGATGTGACTGTCGCGGATGCGTACATCGCGATATCGATGCTGAAACGATATATCGTGTAGCCCTAATATTATATATATATATATATATATATATATATATATATATATATATATATGTATGCGAATAATAAATCAAAAGTGACTTGAAAAATACATTTTTACTTCCTGAAAAAGCTTATCATGGATTACACAAAAATATAAGAAAGCACAACTGCTTTCAAAATTGATAATATAACTGTTTCTTAAGCACCAAATCAGCATAATAGAATGATTTCTGAAGGAAAATGTGACCCTGAAGACTGGAGGATTGGCTGCTGAAAATTCAGCTGTGCCATCACAGTAATACATTATTACAAATATATATTAAAATAGAAAACAGTTCTTTTAAATTGTAATAATATTTCACAATATTACTGGATTTCTGATCAAATACATTTTTAATGCAAAATATTTCGTTCAAAAACATTATGAATATCTGATGTCCTACAGCACTGCTACTCAAACTCCAGGGGTCACAGATATAGACATGGTCATTGACATTCACAGTGATATAAATTGTGTTGTTAAGACACAATGACTATTATCAGCAAAGAAAAGAAAAAACACACCATAAACTGTTACAAAAGAGTGAGCTTCCCGTACCTGTCAATCATCATGTCAGGTCATCATGTCCATGTACAAGATAGAAGAGTGACAGAAGGAAAAAAAGAGAGACAGAGAGACATTAGAAAAGATGTTCTTACAATGAAACACTGTTAGAAATCACATCACGTCAAAAAATAAAATAAAATTGCAGCAGTATACATGAAAGTAACTAGTAGTATGCCAGTCTCTCTCTAAACAATGCCAAGTGCTGTCTACTGCATTAGCTGCCAGTGAGCAAGAGAACTAGCAAATCTGTTCTGTACAATTCACTAATGTTCCAACAATAGCTTTCTGTTTCTGCCTACGTCTTGAGATGCTAGATAAATAAAATAGTAGATAAATGATTCTTTTGAATCAGATCTTTTCAAGATCATCCAGTTCACAAAAACCAGTCTGAATGATTTACGGAACATATTAATCCAGTTATCAACTCAACACAGCAGACAACAAAAATTTGGGTTTGTAACTTGGTGTCTTTATTGATAATGACAACATTATCACTATCAAATATTGAATAGTATTACTTAAAAAAAAAGTTAAGTGACAAGAAGGGGGACAACAAAGACAGGTGAAGATGGTGATGCAGAGTCCTACATCACTGTGCTATTGCATAATTCAAAACGTGTTCCAATGTGCACACACACCCAAATACACACAATTCTGAAGCTGACAGATTTTATAATTAGAGCCTAAATACAGCAACAGAAGTGCTAAAATATCACATTAGGAAAGTGTTTGCTTTCACACTCTAACATTTGGTGCACCAAGATGCCAGATCAGCAAGCAACAGCATCTAACAAGCATCAGTTACAGACCAGCACTGCGTACAAAACCAAATCAGAACCTAACATCTTGGAGTTTAAAGGTTTTATAGGCCTTACTGACAGACAGATCACCAACCAACTGACAGACTGACAGACAGACAGACAAAGAGATAGTCAGTGGCCTAGTTAAAATTTCTATGAAGTTAAACTTCAGAAGAAAGTAAAATATCTGTTCTGTTGTCTCTGCACTAGAATGGGAAACCTTACAGTGGAAATTATGACTGGAATGTCACGCTCATGAATAATCATTGCATAGACAGGCCAAGGAGGATACTGGAACTAGGGGTGGGAATCACCAGAGGCCCCACGATACGATATTATCACGATACTTGTCACGATACAATATTATTGCGATTTTAAATATTTTGCGATATTCTGCGATGTATTGGAATTTATTACCTTTTTCCAACTTCAAATTATGTCCCTAAAGGAAAACTTTGGCAACATCTTTTTTAACTAAAAATAAACATTTCTCAGTTTGTTTATCTCACTTCAATTTTATTGCTGCAGTGCCCCGGCCGGCAGGGATTGTAGGTGGGGGGAGTGAATGTACAGCGCTCTCTCCACCCTCAATACCACGACTGAGGTGCCCTTGAGCAAGGCACCGAACCCCCAACTGCTCCCCGGGCGCCGCAGCATAAATGGCTGCCCACTGCTCCGGGTGTGTGTTCACGGTGTGTGTGTGTTCACTGCTGTGTGTGTGCATGTTTGATGGGTTAAATGCAGAGCACGAATTCTGAGTATGGGTCACCATACTTGGCCGTATGTCACTTCACTTTCACTTTCACTTTCAAAATGGGATTGTCAAGCAGACAACTGACCAACACTTTCATAAAAACCTGTCATAAATGTTGTATGCAAACTCAACTATTTGTATTACAGTCTAATCTAGTCCACCTTAATTAAATGTAAACAGGTATGCACGGCTGTGTTACTACAGGTATTTTGAACAATGCAACTTGAACTTGTACAAAAAAGTTGTGCAGACCCTTCAGCAATTGGGGCATTTGAAAGTAAATTACTGTTAAATTTAAAATAAATAAAACATAGTCTTACATTAAAATAGAAATGTTACATATAAAATTAAACATAACATGTACATGACATAACATAACATACATAACATGTAAATGTATTAAAGTGTTGTGCTACAATAGGTATACTATACACCAGTGGTCGGCAACAGGCGGCCCACGGACCAAAAGTGGCCCGCCAGCAATAATATCTGGCCCACGCCCGCAGCCAGATTATTTTGATAGCGGCTGGTTCTGAAATAGATCTGTCATGACAGCAACAGTTAGCCTACTCACAACCAGTGTAGGCTATGTGAGCGGAGCGCGAGTGGAGCGGTGTGATTTTGAATGGAGCGAGGAGCAGATTTTTTAAAAGTCGGAGCGGCGTGTTTTTCACTCGCTCCAAGAGCGCTCCACCACCGCTCCATCACGAGTACAATTCATGCCAACGACCTGGCCGTAATATAACTGCATATTTAGCAAGAATTCACAAGTTTAAAATATTTAGCTTGATAGAGAAGGATCACTCAAATCAGAAAGAATGTGAATGACGGCAATGGACATGAGCGGGAAGTTATAATAGTTCAAGGAATTAGTTTGTTCCTTCTAGATACTGAATATTTTGAGCTGAAAGCATGATTTAAACTACTACAACACTTATTCACATGCAATCGCTCTCTCAAAAATGCATTCAAACAAATGTTATCTTTCATCTGTATCTGATTTCGAATGAGCAGAAATCTGTAAGAAATGCATCGATCCGTAGGTAAAATAACTGACGAAAATGTACTGATATTTTCATCACAAATAAAATTAAATAAAAATTGCACTGCAAAAAGCAGCAATTATGCCTTTTAATGCTGACAACCATATAAGTAGCTTGTCATGTGGTAGGAAAAAAGTTTGCACACTACTGTTCCAATAAGCCACGTTGAAACAATCTTTTATTTATTTTATGAACAGAACTGTCATACTGAAATACTTTAGTCCCGGAGCGAAGGCAGAGCGGTGTTTCTGATTTCAGTGAGCGTGGAGTGGAGCGGGAGCGGGAAATGGTGAACCCGGAGCGCAGAGGGGAAATTGTTGACGCTCAACTCCGCTCACATAGCCTACTCTGCCTGTCAACGTCACACAAATGTGACATTTTGTTAATGACTGTCCTACCACAGGATTTAACACCGAGTAACAGCTCACAGTTACAAAAGACACTGTAACAGTATGTCACAGGCAATTTTAGTTGCATTTTTCATCAATTAATTTCTTAAATTATCCTTTGACTATGTTCTGGCCCACCATCTAGTGGCGAAATATTTTTTTGGTCCGATGCCAAACTTACTTGCCGACCCCTGCTATACACTGTCGTCTATAGCCCTATTCGGACAGGATTAGTTTTACAGGGGTAGATGGGGTAATGTAATTTTACCACAGGACGTCTGTAATATTAATGGCTGATTCGCACGGGATTAGAAATCTCAGTTAAACTATCAGAAGTGGGAGGGGTAACTCGATTTACGCACCGCCGTCACCTGCCTGTCGTCAAGTGCGTTTTATGTTACTTCCTGAATGTAAGTGCTCTTCGTAGTTCTGTAACAGTAAAAATGCTTGAGGTGGTTTAGACAAGACGAGTGATGCGCTGAGTGATTGACAGGAGGCGCGACTATGCAGAACTGCTGTGTGTGATATGAACTCACCGTCAGAGAGAGAGGAAGCGTAGTGTAGCTGGTATTGTTTTACTAATCCTGCATCGTTTTATGTTGAAAAGAATTGAGGTTTGCCACTGACTTGTCCCTCTGCCTAGAACGCCACTGAAAGCTTCTTCAAGCGCCTCCATATTTGAAAACTGCAGAAAATGACAGGAAATGACGGAATATTTATGTATATTTTTACAGCTGGTCTATTCGCACGGGATTAGTATTACCTGAGGTAATTTCTACGGACTTTTTTACAAAAGGTAAAAGTTGCCGTAATCTTTACTGACATTGTCTGTAATGATTACTGAGATGGCGCATTCGGACGGGACTAAAATAACTGAGAAGCTCTGGTAATAATTACTTTACCCCACCTCTCCATGTTAAACTAATCCCGTCTGAATAGGGCTTCTGTCTATCTCTGAATGGTGGCGTGTGAGATGAGCCCTCAAGTTTGTGGTATTCTTAGAGTTTTTTTATTTTCATATGACACTCCTTGCGAGTCCCATATGTCCAGGGGTTCACATAAGTTTTTTAGCCTGGTTCTCATAAGAGAACCTGGAGATTTGGTTTTGTCCTCACACTACACATAGTGTGACCCATTAAATCTAACTCTAAAAAATGTATTAATAGTCATAATAATATCATTGGACTTTATTTATTTAGTTTTTTTTAATATAATAAATAAACAAAATAATAAACAAAATAAAAAAGTGTGGTAATTCTATTATGGTTTAAAATAAAAGGGAGTATTAAATAAAAATACTATTATTTTAGAGTAAACTTAAAAATAACATGATGATGTTTTTTATGTGAATTTTCATAATGTTCAAACCTAAATTAACAAGCTTTTATTTTGGCGGGTTGCGGGAAAGTAAGCTCTCGGGTTTAGCGCTTCCGATTGAAGAGAGCGTTCAGTGAATGAAATGTCACGTTTTTTCATTGTGCTTTGAAAACGGCAGCGAATAGCCTAGAATTCTGCTTTCAGTTTGAATAGAAATCTTATACAGATCTTATAATTGATTTTATAATTCTACTAAATAGTGTAATAAAAGATCGATAATTGGCGTCTGTGTATCGATACAGTATTGCTGCGGAAAATATCGCGATACTATGCTGTATTGAGTTTTACCCCCACCCCTAACTGGAACCTAAAAGCAATCTCCAGAAAAAAAACTATTACTCCTGCTGCACTCCTCTCCTAACAGTACCAACCAGTCCTTTTCAATGTGCAGTCTTTAGTATAGATAACTAGTCTATAACCAGCAGTTAAATTGGGCTATTGGTGTAGAACCCAAATATCTAATGGTGATTCTAAGGCCCTAGGCAAGATGTAACACGCACACAAAAAAAACCTCTTCAAAAATCTAAATAATAAAAAACTTAAATCATAAGAATAAAATTGAAATAAATGCACAAAATTTCTATTCAAATACATAAGTGGATTTGTAAAAGTGAGAATGAAAAAGAGACAGCCTGACGGAGTGGCTTCCAAGAGAAACTCAAACAAATTTAAAGTATGCCACACTTGTAAGGAACCCTTCAGTTTAATGGTTGATGCATTACAGCATCACAGACAGCACTCAACCCCAAAACACTGACCTCTGAGTCTGGAGACTGTGCCTAATGGCCATCTTTCTCTCTGACAAATAAAGTGAAGGATTTACACATTCTCATTCAAATCTCACTTCTGTTAGCCGATATTTACGCTTACCTTCACACATCTCTAATGTCATGTGTGTTTATTATTATGCAAATGAGCTGAAATGAATTAGTTAGCACCCTGGTCGTCTGAGTGAAGTTTAATCTCTAATTCATTAATACACTAATACACATTACTAATTAGGCACCGGTGTCGTTTTATTCCACACAAAAATGATTGAGAAACCCACTTCTTATCTAATCAAATCAATTAAGGCAAGAACCGGTAACTGAGTGCAGAGAGGAAATCAGGTTAATATCTGGATCAAAAGCATATCGCTCAACTGCACCATTTGCATGATTCGCATTTGTCTGTTTGCTTGCTGTTCCAAAATGGATAGAGTTTCGACAAACATTATGTAAAATCATGGATAACTCTGTCCATAGTTAAAATGCATGTCTAAAATATGTAAGGTTAACAATATGAAAGGATAGTTCACCCTAAAAATTTAAACTGTCATTATACTCATCCTCATGTTCCAAATTTTTCATTTTTCAAAGTATATTTACAATAGAAAACACACACAAAAAAAATAGCTTAACGATTAAGAACAAAGTGTCTATTTTCTCTTTCTAAAGATAGTATGACCTCAATGTATTGTTTCGTCTCTCCAACAGGTATACTGTTACACTCCAATACTGCCGTGCAAAGGCAAAACGCCGTAAATTTGATTTTGGTCGAAAATGAGTTATTGATATTTTTGGGACATTCAAGACATCCTTTATCATGTGCATAAGTATCTTGAGTCAATTTTGTTGTTTTTCCGAGAAAATAATGGGTCGTCTTAACCGTAACTTCGAAAAGCCCCAATATGAAGTTACGGTGCCGGCTTGGAGTTATACGGTGTTCTGCCTTTGTTTTACTGACCAATAAAGTCTGCCGTGTTTTAATTACGGTGTAACTTGTATACTTTCATACATCTGATCTGTCACTGAAGCACTTCATTAGACAAACGAATTAGATAGATCGCGATCTACCAAACAGCTCCATATAACAAAGCACTGTAAAGACTAGGAACCTTGGCAGCAATACATAATCGTGAATAACCTTTAAAGATTTTATTATTATTATTTAATTTTTTTCCTTTTTGCAATGCAGATTATTCACCAGGCTGTTCTAGTTGGACGTGTGTGAACTCGAATGCCGTAGCATGTAGCATGATCAATCATAAAATCAGTACTAACAGTTTGCAGTTAAATCCATATCCTACCTTTTCTTTTCACCCGATAAAATCAATCTATAGCGATGAACGTCATCAGAGATGTTTAATCCACAAGCACTCTGAGCGTTCCTGCTTGCTGGCGTTCACATCAATCCAAGTCGTTCTTTTAGGTTAGGCTATTTTCATTCAAGTCAATATAAAAGCATTACGCTATGTCTAGCATTCTTTACGTTACTGAGCATAGCAAATAAATTGGTTGCAAAACGGTATCCACTCATGTTAACTTTTAGTCCGCTTGTTATGGTCAAAAATCAGCCTACAGTCACATTTCTATATGCAATAGCCAATATGAGATAGCCCATGATCACTAGATTTTATACAGGTGTTACTGTAACGATTTTTTAAATGGAGATCAGCAACCAAATATTGATAATGTGGAAGTTACTGTCTTTTGCCTTGGTGTGACTTCTCATGTTTTGCTGAAAATGCAAAGGCAGAGTACAGTAACTTCAAAAGAGGGGTAAAAATCAAGTTTAAGCTTACAATTTTTTAATGTAGATAATTTTCATTACTAAAATATCTAATTGCCAAATTTCCAGTGTTCTACCTATAATTAATTTGGCTGGACAAATAAAAAACTTTTGCCTTTGTAGGGCAGAATACCTATAGTGTTGTTATTCAGAGTGTGTCAGAGAGACCCCGATGTCTCAGGGGCCAAAGACCCACTTCTGTAAAACACTCTCAATAACAAACAGCACCAGCGTACAGTAATTACACTTTGACTCTTTCTCTCTCACTTACTCACTTCCCTTTTTGAGAAAGAAAAGGCAAGAGGGAGAACCATGAACAAACATTTTACCCTCCTCCCTCTGATTTCTAAATGTTAACTTGTGTTAACTCAAGCATGCTAAGTAGTCTGCAGCCCAAAGGGGACAGAAAGAACACTGGAATCATACAAAAACACACTCATCCTGCTCATAGATCAAAAAACTACACTAAACTGCATCATATCCATTGCTATGGCTAATTCAGCATCTGTCTGTAGGATTCCAGAGAGATTCACACATGGCTGGCATCTTTATGAGACTCATTTTCCACACTCATGCATCCGGAGAATGACAAACCCTTTATAATGATCAAAGCTAAATGAACATGAGGGTGATTACTGCAGACTATTAGATGCCTGAATGGAAGACTGTAAAGAGAATTGCTGGTGGCTGATGTAGCAACCCTGTAAGGCAGCTGAGATGAGCTCCTTGTGGTGGCCGGGAAAGAAGCTGATGCTGATTAGATGTCAAATGACACTCTAAGGTGCAATGAACCTTGGCAGAGGATATCAGTTGTCAGGATGCTCTGCATAAGACAGAATGGCAACTTAAATGTTTAAATTAAGTGCCATTTTATGCATGTGCCAACATCTGAATTAAACGCACATGCTGTCTACGCTATTTTAGTGCCTCATTCTCTAAAGGAATTATGCAAATCAGTTAATGCCACAAAATAATAACTGCTGCCATGATGAATAGAAAATGCAAACATATATTTTAAACAAATTCTTGCTTTTTGCAAGCAGTAATAGAGCAACATTAATTGCACCAGGCAAATAGCATTGAGCATTTCAAATAAGGTTCATTCTATAAGTGCGTTTGCAATTCTCATGGTAAAAAACTATTTCTGTGCACTTAACGTTGTTCAACTGGCTCACAGGTTTTTAGTGAAGACGACACATTTTTGCAGTAAAAATCTGCACAGAAAAGTGCTGGAAAAGTGAATTTTCCACAAAGGTCTCTCACTGCGCATCCCTGCTGAGAAAAGAGCACAAAATAGAGTGATTGATGGATTGTGAGAAAGTACGAAAACTTGTTTCTCCATTAGAGAGAAGTCACTTCAGAGTATTGTGAGAATGTAGCAGTAGAGAAATCATGGGGAAGGACGGCAGAATGATAATGACATTTTAATCTACAGCTGTCAAAATGTAAAAAGCCATGTCTACAGCATTCTTAATGCATGAATGTTTCCATTAAATGAGTCAGCTTTTGTGGTGTGGTGCACACTCATTTCTTCAATTAAAGAGAAGTTGTGTAAACATCACTCAACAATAAACCACTAATTAAAATGACGGAGACAGAGACAGACTCAAGAAAAACATTTAAAAAAACATAGAAAGGGTCTATATAAACTCTCTACATCCATTAAACATGACAGTGCTGCTTTATCAGTGTCTCAGTGGAGAGAAATCTTCTGGCACAAAATCACTAGCATCATTCTTTCCTGTCAGTGAATCGGTTAACCTGGATGACCTGACAATGTGTGCCTTTATGACATCACTTCCATCTAGAGAAAGAGTTTCTTTCTTATCAGACACACATCTCACTTCTCTTTGACCCCAGGCTACTCTAGGGACGTTCCTGCTGTTAGTGTACACTAAAAGCCATTGTATATGACAAGAGTGTGCCAAAGTCATCTTATAATAAAGGACTTTTCATTTTGGCCCAGAGGCCGAAATGTTTTATTTTACCCTCTTGTGTGCACAGCGTCTCTGAATGTCTCTGAATACACTTTTTGGTTAAAATATCAATAATCTGAAGTAAAATGCATAAGAAAAAGACCAATGCTTTCAATGTGAGCTTGTGCCATTGTGCTGCATTTGGAAAGAGCTGGTCATTAAACAAAGAAAGTAATGATTGTCTCTCAGTGCTGATCAAGGAACTGAGTACACACAAATATGCCCTGAGCACACATGTACGCATGACGACCCAATAACCACCAAACCTGACCACTACAACTCAGTCAACTTATTTAGAACTGATTTTGCATGACAGAGAGGATGTAACTGACCAATAAAATGCCATGGCTGGAATGCTGTATTAACCAATCAACATCCAGGAACAGAACTATTAGTTTTATAATTCACATGAAATCATTTTATTAGTGACAACACAACAATCCTAGACTATGTAAAACGACCATATTCTCTAACCCTTAAAACAACAATCTGTCCAATAGTCTGATTTTTAATAAAAAAATAAATAAAATGTAATGTAAAAATTACAACAAATCATATATGCATGATCATATAAAAAGAGAAGCAGGAAAAGGTATGGAGTATGTCATGTGTGTCACAGACCAAATGTAATTTGTATACAGCATGTCTGTACATGCATACATTGTCTATTTTGTCTATTGTGTATTGTTTTTATAGACAAAGACCAATTCAAAAACAAATTCCTTGTGTGTAAGCATACTTGGCAATAAAGCTCTTTCTGATTTCTATTTTTTCTTAAGTTCACCCAAGCTGAATTTATCTGATACAGTAAAAATATAGTAAAACAGTAAAAGTTATATTTTTTCTATTTTAATATATTTTTAAAAGGAATTTATTCTTGTGATGGCAAAAGCTGAATTTTCAGCAGCTATCTTTCCAGTCTTCAGTGTCACATGATCCTTTTTTAAAGTTACTCTAATATGCTGATTTGGTGCTCAAGAAACATTATTATTAATGTTGAAAACAGTTGCCCTGCATAATATTTTTTCTTGTGATGGCAAAACTGAATTTTCAGCAGCTATCTTTCCAGTCTTCAGTGTCACATGATCCTTTTAAAATGATTCTAATATGCTGATTTGGTGCTCAAGAAACATTATTATTATCAATGTTGAAAACAGTTGCCCTGATTAATATTTTTGTGAAATATACGTTTGGAACAATATGAGAGCATGGAACAGAACATGTTTCATTTTTAGGTGAACTATCCCTTTAAAGTTTTTGTATTTTTCAGCACTATAGTACTGCAATAGTAAGCAGCAATGCAACTGGATCAACATTTCACCTGTGAGAATGAGATTGTTCTGCATCAGGGGATGAAAATGTACAAACACTTCCTGTACAGAACAGAGACCCCATAAAAGAGCCTTTGAAAGCAGTTCACTTTCAACTGCTGCTGACTGGCCTTTCCCAGTCACCAAAAACATGGCTCACACAATCTCACAGACACAACACACAAGGGCTATACACAACCCAGACACTACACAGAAACCGACATACTGCTGCTAGCATCAGCAGCACGGCACACCAGACTTTCTGCTGAGAGCAGATATTCACTAACAAAGAGCTCAATACAGTCTCATACAATCAGCAATGTCCTCCAGCATAAGACCCAGTATTGATGAAAATGTGGTGTTTTAATGAAAGAAAAGAAGGAAAATTAAATGAATTATTTAAATGTAATTTGTCCGTCTGAGATGTAGTCATGCCCCATGTAAGCTTTTTTGTTAACTGCCCTCTTCACTTTTCTGAAACGTCCTTTCTGCTAATGAATTAGTATGGATTTACGGTAAACAGTCCATGTCTGTATTTCAGCCAAAGGTTAATTTAATGCAACAGATTGGAAATCAAATCAGGGTTTCAACGCTGTAACCCAAATTAACAAGAGAAAGAGTGACTGTGTGTCTTAGAAATATAACCTATATTATATTTCATTGTGTTCTGAATTGGAGCATATCTCGAATGAGGTCTTGCAAAGGATAAGCTGATTTTATGCCTCTGTGAAATCCCGGTTATAAGAACACCGTAATCCTTGACTTAAATCACATTTGTATGCTGTCAGCTTCAGAAGAGTCGCCCCTGCAAAGTAGATAAATTTGTGCATGCCATGTTACAACAAGGATTCAAAGTCAAAATAATAATGTAATATGCTGCCTATCTTGTGTGGAATACGCTCCATCTCATCCTGAAGGCTCATTATTGGAGCTTATTTGAGATATTGTAAATGGGAAAGGTTGTTCAGGCCACAGTATTGATTGTGTAAATGCATTCAATGTATGCGGCTGTAGACACCACGCGAGTAGGATTTCTGAGAAGAATTTATTTGCACTGATCTTTCTACACTCAACTCCCTAGAGAAGAGCTAATATTATGTCTGCTCAATATGAAGCAGCGTCTCCGAGAAAAATTGCATATGTGTGTGCATTTACCTGTCCTCCTGAGCTGCCAATTGCCTGAGCGTCAAATGGTAAAGACACATCAAAAGCTCTTCAATCCTGCCAGAGCCAGACACATGCAATCAGTACGTAACCAATCAGTGTCAAAACGCGTCAAATTAGCATACCACATCAAACCTCATTTGCATAGTTCAGCCTGACCATACATAACACCTGACATTAGGACAGCATTATACTGCTGAAGGTTATTGAACCATTTAAATATAGGCTAAGATGAGCCTAGAAAATTTGGTTTGGGCAAAATTCTGTATCCTCTTTAATTTATGAGTTGGAATTAGAATTGAATTGGCCCATGCCATAATGTTGATACTGAGTATTATG
This sequence comes from Barbus barbus, assembly GCF_936440315.1. Classification (NCBI taxonomy): domain Eukaryota; kingdom Metazoa; phylum Chordata; class Actinopteri; order Cypriniformes; family Cyprinidae; genus Barbus; species Barbus barbus. The sequence goes on from NC_136742.1 coordinate 20,674,376, forward strand.
GAAAATGACATGTTAATTTAGTGTTTTATATGTAATGAATGTAATCAACACTTTAGCTGGAAAATTATACTTTGTCTTGGCATTTTTAGAGCTGCTTTACAGCAGAATTTGGATTTGTCTTATATTTGATACAGTGTCCATCCCAATGTTACTTTCCCGTTAATACCGTGAAGCTGCTTTGAAACAATCTCTACTGTATAAAGCACTATCTAAATAAAGGTGACTAACTTTTAGTTAATTCATTTTGAAAATGAACATTCACAACAACATATTACAGAAAAGGTGGAATATAACTATTTTAGTTCTACTTTCTCACATTCAATTTCATATTATAATCCTTGCAATTAGTGTACTGCACTTTGGGTAAATAATAATTTGAGTCAGTGAATAAAGACACAATGCAAGTCATAATCATATATTTTTTAAAAAGTCGTAGGATTAAAAGTAGCAAAAAACTCTCAGTGTGGAGTCCATGAGTTTGTTGCTGTCGAGTCTTTTCCTTCACCGCTATTAAAATTTCAACAAATGGAGAGGAGAATAAAGGTGATAGATTGAGGTGAGTTCCCTCAGAAGGAAAAGGGAGAAACGAAGGGGTTCCTATGAGCAGACCATGAGCCGATGTGGTAGGCGTATTGTAATTCATTCTGGATAAACACAGAGTTGAATAAACAATAACCAGAAATGTTTAGGTGCGGGGGCTCGAGATGTCTGCTTTTGGAAATAACTCCTATCACTAAGACTATGAATAAAGTATCTACAGACATTAGCAAATGTAGTTAGGTCTAGCAAGTTGTTTTTTTTTTTCCAACAAAGTACACCATGGAAATATACAACAAAAAACACCCCCAGTCTTTAGAAATCCTGTGAAAGGAAACAAGAGTTTGATCTAATTCAAATAATAGCAGACCACTAAAATGAATTAACTAATTGTTAAGCCGTTAATTCAAATGAACGCACTGCTATTCAATTATTGCCTCAGTGTCTTAATCAAGCAGTCACTGATGTGTTTCCTCTGGTTAAAATATCAGGAATAGAAGTTAGGAAAAGAAGTCTGCCTGGAGTCAGTGGAGGTGCTGAAAAGCGGCAGGCAGCAGGTTAGAGTCCACCTGGCACTCAGCCTGAATCTCAACAGCCAAAACACACAGTCACAACCACAGGAGAGAAATTTGGAAATGACCCCATGCAAAGTGTTTCACTTCCCCCACTGCTCCCTGAGAGTGAACAATAACTTCACCATCCATCCCTTTCTTCCTTCCACAGTTCTGTCTCTCTCTCCATCTGTAATGCTGCATGCCAGCAGTGTTGATGAGAAGAACACAACTGGAAATCAGCCAACTGAGAAAGAAATCAAAAGCTTTTAACATGTTACTGTCATAATGCTTCATAATAAAAAGCTTTCTGTAAAATATAGAAGGAAATTAAATAAAAATGTCAAATTCAGAATACACACACACACACATCTTGCTTGGTTCCTAGAAGGTCTACATAATACCTGCAGAAAGCGGTCCATTAATGTTCTTATTCATCTCAATAGCAGCTGTTTGGCTAGTGCAGGACACTTTGGACAACTGTTCCAGTGTTTCGCCTACCATTATATTAGGGGCACCCCCCACCCCCCTTGAAGGTCAAGTTAATTTTATTTATTTTTATTTTCTCTATAGCGCCAGATCACAACAGAAGTCATTTAAAGTTACCTTTCCTATAGAACAGGTCTATACCTCATACTTTTATTAAACAAAGTAAATAGCCTTATGTTATTTATCTTATTTACACGAGTCATGACGGCATGTCATTTCTGTCTGTACGTTACATTGTCACGCTCTCTGTATCGCGCACAGAGGAGTTCTGCCCCGATGCACACACATTTTATGATTTTAATTAATTAGACATGCTTTTTGATTAATAAAATTTATTTTAACCATTTAAAAGGAGTCTAGAAAAAATTAAAGGAAAAAACAAAAAAAAACAAAAAAAATTTTTGTTGTTATTTTGTCTCTCACTGTTCAAATAAACCTACCATTAAAATTATAGACGGATCATTTCTTTGTCAGTGGGCAAACGTGCAAAATCAGCAGGGGATCAAAAAAAAATGTTCCCCACTATAGTAGTCAACATTTGAAGTGGATCAATAAAAAGTTCAAAGTTGTCCTAAGACAAGAATGCATTTTGGTTTTAGGACAACTTTGATGAAAAGTTTCGACTTCAAATGTTGACTAGTGTATATTACAACAGAAAACAGTTCTTTTAAATCGTAATAATATTTATTGTTTATACTGTGCTTTTGAAATAAATGCAGCCTCAGTGAGCATAGGAGACTTCTTTTTAAACACATTAAAAATCTTACAGACTACTCACAATGATCTGCTGAGAGTGCGGCAGATTTCTCATGCATTTTCATTAATCTGGTAAGAAGAATGTCACTGTCAAGGCAATAAATATGAAATACATTGAAATGATATTGATGATGTAAATGGATGAAATTACTGCTGTTCATACATTTTTACGTTTGTGTATAGTGATTTGTGTGTCAGCCGAGGAGTTTGAGCTCTGCTCTGTCAGCAGATTTGACTTCATTTTAGAGCACTGGCTCTGCACATATATGATTGTGTAAGCGTGTGTGCAACCGTGTGGGCGTGAACATTTCATAGAACTAAATGACCTCCATCAGACTGATGAGTCAACCATGCAAATGCACCAAATGCAGACCCTCAAACCTCTGCAGGCAAAACACCAACCTTAAGAGGGGGAAAAAAAAGGAATAGCCGGTGAATTTATTCTCTTTTTTTTTTCTTTTGAAAGCTCCTCTGGAAGATCCACAGATGGGGGCCACAAAGCAGAACATCCTCACTAAGTCTCAGGCAGTGGCTTATACTATTTCTCTACATTATGCAGAAATACCTTTTTTTTTTTCTTTTTTTTTTGTGCAGACCAAACAAACACTACTATTCAAAAGTATAGAATTTGTATTTATTTATTTTTTATGTATATTTAAACATATCAACAGTGCCAGTATAATTGACTTTTGAACTTTAGTTTAGCTCCTTCACTTTAAAATTGAACTTTAAGATTGGAACTGCAAACCGTTTCATTTCATCATCTAGGCTGCTACAGTTTCAACTTATGTCATCATCGTGTTGCCACTGAGCATGTCGCACCATTTTCAATAAATAAAACGTATTGCTGCAAAACATTTGATTTTGCCTGTTTTCTTGATTTAGACATTATATCAAACATTGATACAAAAATCTGCTTGGATATACAAAATATATAGGTTATTTATTAAATCATAAACAACAGATAACATGCTGGTATATTTATCCACACACCAGTTAGAGAAGTTGTAAATTACTGTGTATCAGAGTTTCAGATGACCATGATCAAATTAACACATTCAGTGGAGAATCTGTCCCTTTTTCCTTAAGAATTCCTATTCCTATGACATTGATGAAAGTCTTTTAACAGTGGATTAATTACAGCAGGAATGACACCAGGGTGCAAGAGACAATTCTTCCTTTATACAGCTGCAACTGCACAGATTTAAGCTCTTTTATCCATTCCCAGCAGCCAGTGATATTCGTTCCATCCAGAAACTCTGCTACAGTATTGCACACAGAAAAGGCAGGGTGACATCACTGCAGTCATGCTGCATTACACTGATTTTCCCAAGTCCCAAAACTCACATAAAAGTGCAACTCCTCTGCTGTTTGCTCAACCAAAGCAGAGCAGCAAGCATTGCAAGAAAACTGGGTAAAATCTATATAAAAAAAAGAAAGAAAGAATGCTCATTTAAAGTGTTTTACACAAAGCAATCAAACCACACAAGTGTCTTCATTTGTATTTACAGCACAAAGCAATACCATTTAAATAACAGGTTAAATGGATTGTTAGGTTTATGGCATTTGATATTTTCATTCACTTCATATTCTGGTTTATGATTCATAGACCTCAGTCTGACAAATATAAACACGCAACATTCCCCAGACTCTGTTACATTAAGAATTTGAATATGGTCTTGACCTTGTCTACTGTAAACCTCCATCAATGTTTTAATGTGGTTGCATTTTCCTTTATTCTGTGCTTGAGGGTGAATGACAAAAACATGCTTTATTAAGCTTTGCTTGTTTTCAGAGCCTAGAGGGATTAAATTAAATTAAAAAAACTAACTGTATTATAAATCATGAGTAAATAGAGAGAGAACATCAAAACCACATTCTCTGTTAAGTAAAGAATAAATGATGTGTTTGCTGAACAAATATAGAATTATTTAGTCACTGTGAGTAGGGATTGCTTTATTTACTAAACATTGACACATTGTCCAGCCATGCAACCACCCCACACGCCTCTTTTAACGGGTTTCTGATGCTGTAGAAAAGCAGGATTCAGTTTCCCCTCCTCCACATGTCACAGTCTTAGCAACAACCTAATATTGCATGAATAGTGCTGGTCTTTATATCAGAAAACAGGGGGAATGTGGAATGTGTTCAACTTGTTTATACAATTAAGAAGTACTTTAAATATAATTTAAAACAATGACAATCATATCATCTGCATTAATTCCGCTTATAGTATATTGTTAGAGAGAGCAATAAATTATGGTTATGATCCACTACTCCACTAAATAGCACTGATTACTCAAATCACATCCAGTTATTAAATAGTTCCAATTAATATCCCTAACTGCAATGCAAATGAGAGTTTGTGACCATGTGTATTAAAAACACTTTGGCACAGAGTCAGTTGTAACTCATGAATCTTTGACAAATCTTAAACAAATAATCAGAATCAGAATGAGCTTTATTGCCAGGTATGTTTACACATACGAGGAATTTGTTTTCGTGACAGAAGCTTCCACAGTGCAACAGAATGACAGTGACAGAACAAAAAACACAGATAATAAAAGAATAAAAATAGAAAAAGTAAATAGGGAATAACAATATACAAATTGACAGTTGTATGTACAGGTGTAATACAATAGACAGTTTTGTATGTACAGGTCCTTTTCAAAAAATTAGCATATTGTGATAAAGTTCATTATTTTCTGTAATGTACTGATAAACATTAGACTTTCATATATTTTAGATTCATTACAACACAACTGAAGTAGTTCAAGCCTTTTATTGTTTTAATATTGATGATTTTGGCATACAGCTCATGAAAACCCAAAATTCTCAAAAAATTTGCATATTTCATCCGACCAATAAAAGAAAAGTGTTTTTAATACAAAAAAAAAAGTCAACCTTCAAATAATTATGTTCATTTATGCACTCAATACTTGGTCGGGAATCCTTTTGCAGAAATGACTGCTTCAATGCGGCGTGGCATGGAGGCAATCAGCCTGTGGCACTGCTGAGGTGTTATGGAGGCCCAGGATGCTTCGATAGCGGCCTTAAGCTCATCCAGAGTGTTGGGCCTTGCGTCTCTCAACTTTCTCTTCACAATATCCCACAGATTCTCTATGGGGTTCAGGTCAGGAGAGTTGGCAGGCCAATTGAGCACAGTAATACCATGGTCAGTAAACCATTTACCAGTGGTTTTGGCACTGTGAGCAGGTGCCAGGTCGTGCTGAAAAATGAAATCTTCATATCCATAAAGCTTTTCAGCAGATGGAAGCATGAAGTGCTCCAAAATCTCCTGATAGCTAGCTGCATTGACCCTGCCCTTGATAAAACACAGTGGACCAACACCAGCATCACTGACTGTGGGTACTTGACACTTTCCGAATGACATGCAAAATTTGCTTTCATCCGAAAAAAGTACTTTGGACCACTGAGCAACAGTCCAGTGCTGCTTCTCTGTAGCCCAGGTCAGGCGCTTCTGCCGCTGTTTCTGGTTCAAAAGTGGCTTGACCTGGGGAATGCGGCACCTGTAGCCCATTTCCTGCACACGCCTGTACACGGTGGCTCTGGATGTTTCTACTCCAGACTCAGTCCACTGCTTCCGCAGGTCCCCCAAGGTCTGGAATCGGTCCTTCTCCACAATCTTCCTCAGGGTCCGGTCACCTCTTCTCGTTGTGCTGCGTTTTCTGCCACACTTTTTCCTTCCCACAGACTTCCCACTGAGGTGCCTTGATACAGCACTCTGGGAACAGCCTATTCGTTCAGAAATTTCTTTCTGTGTCTTACCCTCTTGCTTGAGGGTGTCAATGATGGCCTTCTGGACAGCAGTCAGGTCGGCAGTCTTACCCATGATTGCGGTTTTGAGTAATGAACCAGGCTGGGAGTTTTTAAAAGCCTCAGGGATCTTTTGCAGGTGTTTAGAGTTAATTCGTTGATTCAGATGATTAGGTTAATAGCTCATTTAGAGAACCTTTTCATGATATGCTAATTTTTTGAGATAGGAATTTTGGGTTTTCATGAGCTGTATGCCAAAATCATCAATATTAAAACAATAAAAGGCTTGAACTACTTCAGTTGTGTTGTAATGAATCTAAAATATATGAAAGTCTAATGTTTATCAGTACATTACAGAAAATAATGAACTTTATCACAATATGCAAATTTTTTGAAAAGGACCTGTATATTATATGCAAATTCAAAATGTTAACTAAGTATGTGTGTTAGATAAGTAAGTGTATAATAGTGTTGTGTGTTCCACAATGTCAAGTGTTCATGAGATGGATTGCCTGAGGGAAGAAACTGTTTCTGTGTCTGGCCATTCTGGTGCTCAGAGCTCTGTAGCGTCGACTAGGCGGCAACAGTTCAAAGAGGGAGTGTGCTGGGTGTGAGGGGTCCAGAGTGATTTTGCCAGCCCTTTTACTCACTCTGGATGAGTACAGTTCTTGGAGAGTGCGGAGGGTTGTACCAATGATTTGCTCAGCAGTCCGGACCACCCTCTGTAGTCAAATTTGGTAGCTGAGCTGAACCAGACAGTTATTGAAGTGCAGAGGACGGATTCAATGATGGCAGAGTAGAACTGTTCCAGCATGGACTTTCCTGATGAAAGTCTTTAGTAAATATTAAGTAACACACTTTTTTTCATTTATTTACAAGTACTGGAGTGTCAGATTTCATTTTGTTTCCACCGGCTACATCTTTAGAAAGAGAGCTCTGAGTGAAATCACAGCCACACACAAATTGGACTGTTGGGAAACCAGCCAGTGGTTATACAAAGAAGGTTTGACAAGAGTTGAGGAGCTGTGAAACTTCAAGCTGGAAATCATATTCTCTGTGCTAACCGCAGCTGATTAGTAGCAAGTTTAGATTTTAGTATATCATGCAACTCTCTGAAAAATCTGATTGGCCATTCACAGTATTCTAAGGTCAAATATTTATATATATTTATATATTTTGTAGCATTTAAATCCAAGATTGGTCATTGGTCATTCCGCACAGAGGTATAAGTTATGTCAAAGTAAACCTGGACAAGACTGTACCGAAATCAAGTCCAGCGGAGGGTCTCTTGGGTTTTGAAGGTTAGCATGCGACTGGACCCTGAGGATGTCCAATAACAAGCACATTACAGTCAGGAGACTGTTAACATGGAGAGAGACCACTGAGCCATCGGCACACACTGATCTAAATCATGTGGAACACACTCACCATGGATACTATACTGGGATATCCCGAGGGGGCACCACACTTCATCAGAGTACAAAGACATTTTGCAAAAGAAACAAAACAATATTACAATATAAAGCCATAATATATACAAGCATGACAGAAAGGTTGGAACACAGTTGAAAAAAGGTGTAAAGAAAAAAAACACACTAATATTTATGAATTATACTGATGTCTGACTGAAAGAAAGGGGTTTGTTAAGAGTCTAGCTACACCATATGTAGTTCTATGTATATGCTTCCTGCAGCTGTTGGCCATGGTATATGCAGTTATGCATTGTGAGACATCTGATCAGACTTACTGAGTTATTTTAGAATATTAACAGGTGCTCTTGACCTGGGTGGAGCACACAAACACACGAAAAGCCACACTGCATTATGATATCTGATATTCAAATACTTGCACCTGGGCTGTTTTGGTGAATTCAAATCAATGTTTGAATTTACATGATGGCTTTAATTTATAGCTAAAAAAGAAAGAAAAAGTGTAAGAATCATTCTCCGTAACTCTTAGTCTGTGCAACTCTGTCCATAACATAACATGTCCTGTGAAAATAACATGATAACATCCCCATAGAAGACATAAAACCATTGTTTAATTCATTGCTGAGGTCAACTACTCTTCATGGTAGAGTTCAAAGTTGACAGTGCAAATCTATTTTGGAGTCTCTCCCACACAAAAAAGCTCTTCCAGGAACACCACTGTCACTTTGTTCTCTCTCACACACAAATAAATACACCAGAACAAAGTGATTTTAAATGACTAAACACTAAAAATCTTTAAAAATCTTGTTAAAAAAATATCAAGCCATTTTACACAAATTAATCATTCACACCTACAGAGTCTGCATAAAACTCTCAATATACGTTGAGGGTAGAAAGTCATACTTGAATCCAAAGTCACTTCAAGGGAACCATTTCTCATTGTTCCTAATGGACGAGGGGTCTAAAAAAAATAGTTTAAACATTGTGAGCTTAAGGTGAGACTGACAGTGGACATTCTTTCTCATTTCTGTATAATAACCTTTTATGATAGCACTGAGGTCACCTATCACTCACTGTGTCTACTTAGGGTTTATGCAAGTATGTGTTTCCCTCAGCAGAATGGGCCTCTCTCTAATACAAGGGTCAGTTTGGTAGGTAAAAGCATCATGGGCATTTATTGCCCCCTGAAGGGCTCTTGCAGCATAAGGCAAAGGATTATGGCCCAGCGTAAGACAACAATCTATGGCCTCTCAGAGGATCAGTTACAGAGTATTTCTGAATACATAGTATATAATCTAACTGCTGCAGGCTATTTGTGGATATAACGTTCACTGGCAGAAGAGCAAGTACAAATGTTAAACAACACCATTCATATTAATATATAAAGAGCAAATTATTTTTTTTTTTCCCTTTAACACAATCCTGAAATAAATATTATTATAAAGATATCATTATAATGTACGTTGCATGTACATGTACTGTCTGCAACCTCATAATGTGACCATGCAACCACACCATGACCACATGGCAGAATATCTAAGCAAACTTCCATACAGAGTTAATATTGTTGATTTACTATGATCACCATTCAGAGTTCCTGGGCATGTTGAATCATAAACACACACGACTACATCAAAAATGCTTAAGTGTGTAATTTCTGTGGCTTCTGTGGCACTTTGACATCAAGTTACATAAATCAATCTTGCCTACCAAAACTAAGTTTATTTTAATAAGCTTTTTGTGTGTGTACATGTTTAAAATTCATTCTATTATTTATAATGGCTGTTTTAGATATAGGGCGCTCCAAAAATACTCAAACACTCAAATAAACATCCTCCACAGTTACACAAAGTAGTAAAATCAATGTGTAAATATAAGCCCTGTCATTATGAATGTAATTCTGCAGCTCTAATTGTGCTGACAAACCGCCTGGGAGCTCCTCAGTGGTGAAACTCCTCCTCCTTCAATTAGTGGAGAACCAGGTGGAACAAATCTGAGGCAATCTGAGCGTGCCAGTACCTGGCTCTGTTGCTGTCTTTAGACCACAGTGAAAGGAGCATTTATAGCACCACTAGACTAAGGAAACTTCATCTTTGTCATCAAGGTGACTGTGCAAAACCAAGCCCTCCACAAAACAGTGAAGGACAGCCGGTAAGCGCCATATTGGCCATGTTTGGCTAGACTGAATTAAGCAGTGCAGTGCTAATGATACTCTGGAAAACACAGACTCTGAAATCTTTTTGACTTTGGGAGGACTTTTGCAGTGGTGTTTGTAACTTCAAATGTTGTTTGTGGGGTATAAAGGGAAAGTAAGAAAAGCCAAATTTTATTGTTTGACAAAGAATGTGTTTGAGATGGTTAAAAGTAATTTAAACTTTGTAGAAATCTTAATAAACCAAGTTCTTAATTCAGTTAAAATTGTAAGATCTAGTAACTTGGCTAAAAAAGTATGGAAACGCAGTTTGGCTAAAAATATAATGAGATCTATTAATTAACCTAAATATTAAACCAATGGAAGGTAAAACTACTGATTAGAATAAAAAATGGAAACCTTGTAATAGCAGTAATGTGATTATCTGAGGTGAATGTGAATAATTTTGTTTATTTGATTTGGCTGTCAACTCAAATAATGATCTTGTATTTGTCATCTCTCTTTTGAGGCTTTTCACCTGTTTACTGCCCATCAAAGAATGGTAAATAAAAGACAAACAACTGGTCCCATGGCTGTTTATTGAGTGAAATCCAGTTAAGATCTTCATGAGGAGGGACTGTCCTTTTCAAGTGGGGAATTGCACAAGAAATAAATCACAACTTGACAGTGAAAAACCGTCACTAAAGACTGGAGAAGGACCAAAAAAGTGACCACACGTGTCCATAGAGACAAATAAAGACTGTTCCTGCCCTGCTACTGTGATTGAAATGGCTGATTCATTACTGTTGGAGCAGCTAAAGACCGCAAGGACATCAGCGAAGCGTCAGTTTTCCCGTCTGACCAATAATGTGCTACGAATGCATACAATGATGTCAGAAGAGGAGCTCAGAGACATTTTTAAGAAGCTCACTGCAGAAGCTGGCAAAGTCCTTGAAGCCAATGATGATGTAGAGGGGCAATGTATTGAAGAAAACTCTGATGCAGAGGAGTTGAGCGAGCAGCAAAAGTCTGACTTGATCAAAACAGCCAATGAGTGTGAGAGAAAACTGCAAGAGCTAAAGGACCTCATACAAAAGACATTGTGGGCCAATTTCGGGGAATATGAACTGATACAAGCAATTACAACAGCAGAGTCGCAAGCAGAAAACGTGGGAGCTGTGGACCCAAGTAAAAACCTAGGTAACACTTTATAATAACGTCCAGTTATAAGTAATTTATAAGTGATTAGTTAATGATTAACTAATCGTTTACAAAACATTCATAAGCAATTAATAAGTGATATGCTAACAATTTGTGTATGTTTTGTTAATTCATTTAAAAGTAATTTACAAGTAATTAGCTAATGATGAACTAATCATTTACAAAACATGACTATGCATTCATAGATGATTAATAATTGATATGTTAATATTTTTATCTATGTTTTGTAGAATAAGTTTTGAATCATTTACAAGTGATTAGATGATGAACTAATCATTTACAAAACATAACTATACATTCACAAAGGATTAAGTATATGCTAACAATTTATAAATCTGTCATAAGTTATCTTTAAATATAGCATCATGAAATAATCAAACAGATCCTTAATGGTTAATGGTTAATAGTTAATATATTATTAATCACTTATAGATCATTGAAATGTCAACATTGTACTATTATCTCAATAAACATTATAAATCATTTACAAAGCTTTCTGCATCCCCTAATCTAAAGTGTAAACTACTCATCAGTTGTAAATGTTTTACAAACTTTATGGTTTCCAGTCGTGTGTGCGTAAATATATATATATTTCACAAACAACCTGTAACCTGGAAGGTTTGTAAAACATTTACAACTGATGAGTAGTTTACACTTTAGATTAGGGGATACAGAAAGCTTTGTAAATGATTTATGTTTATTGAGATAATAGTACAATGTTGACATTTCAATGATTTATAAGTGAATAATAATATATTAACTAGTAACTATTAACCATTAAGGATGTGTTTAATTTCATGATGCTATTTATAAAGATAACTTATGACAGATTTATAAATCGTTAGCATATTACTTAATCATTTGTGAATGTATAGTTATGTTTTGTAAATGATTAGTTCATCATTAGCTAATTACTTGTAAATTACTTTTAAATGAATTAACAAAACATACACAAATTGTTAGCATATCACTTATTAATCGCTTATGAATGTTTTGTAAATGATTAGTTAATCATTAACTAATCACTTATAAATGACTTATAACTGGACGTTATTATAAAGTGTTACCACATTGGAAGTGCTGGGCCCCCCCAGCAGAGCAACAACAGTTCCAGAGTTGTATCAAAGGCCTTGAAACCATCCTGCCAAAACTCACAATAAGACAAGCAGACTTTACAGGGGCACAAGTCAGAGAAGGAACCAGCAGATTGAGTAATACTTCAACCAGTTGTGTGGCCACACCAGCAATTAAATTAAGGCCAGCTGCCCTCCCAAAGTTTTCTGGCATCCGCCGAGAGTTTCATCGGTGGAAAAAAGATTGGGAAGCGCTTCAGATGCAGGGAGAACCTACTGGATCCAAAGAGGTTAAAAAGTTCCAACTTCTCGACAGTGTGGATGAGAAGACAATACGAGACCTCCGCCTTACAACTTACACAACTGCTGAGGAGGTTTTCCGGGTCTTGGAGAACCGCTTTGGAAATAAGACAACTATAGCCCTTGAGATAGTACAAGAGCTCCAAGGACTCCAAGCAGTTAAAGGTAACCAGCCCAGGAGGATTGTTGAGCTCATCCAATCTGTAGGGAAAGCCCTGGTCGATCTGAACGAGCTTGGCAAGACTGGTGCTATAAAGAACCCTCTTGTAACAAAAACAATAGAGAGTAAACTAAGGACTCCAAGCAGTTAAAGGTAACCAGCCCAGGAGGATTGTTGAGCTCATCCAATCTGTAGGGAAAGCCCTGGTCGATCTGAACGAGCTTGGCAAGACTGGTGCTATAAAGAACCCTCTTGTAACAAAAACAATAGAGAGTAAACTTCCTGATGGCCTGAAGAAGGAATGGCTTCTTCATGTAGCTGGCAAAGGTGATGAAGCTGAAGAAGACAAGCGATTTGACTACCTCCTCAAGTTTCTTCAAGGTCAAGAAGCCATCTATGAGAAGCTGGACCAACTGAGAGAGGAGGAACCAAAACCAAAATCTGAACCTCGGCAAGCTCGAACCAGAACCTCTACCCAACTAAGCAACCAGGCTCAAGGATGTGTGGTCTGCGGGGATGGCAAGCATAAGAAAAGGCTATACTTCTGCCAAAAGTTTCGCACGCTTAAGCTAGCAGAGAAAAGAGATGCTATCAGGAAGCTGGGAGCCTGCAAGAAATGCCTGGAGATTCACAATGAAGGTGACTACTGTAAATCAGAGTTTCTGTGCAGGAGGCCAGACTGCATAGAACAGCGTGCTGCAGAACACCACTATTACCTTTGCCCGAGAGCTGATACGTCCAAAGGTCCAACAACAACAGCAAAGTGGGAGGTGACGTAAGAGAGCGTTACACCCAAGCCCAAGAAGAGTTCATTAAAAGCCTCTCACCTGAACTTGCAGAGAAGTGTCGCAATGCCTTTTGCAACACTATAGCCAGAACCTCTCTTGTGTCCAACCAACCCAGTCTTCTAGCAGAGAATAGAATAGTGGAGTGGCCAGTCATCATGATGCTCTTAGAGGTCACGGCCAATGCAGGACAAAAAGTTGGGACATTGATCGACCTAGCATCGGATACAAACTACATAACTCATGATGCAGCTGATCATTTGAACCTTAGAAGTGAAGCCATAACCCTTGTTGTCCACGGTGTGGGAGGAATGAAAGTTCAAGTTACCACAAAACGGTACCTCCTAAAGATCCGGGTCCGCACAGAGCAAGGCATCTTCAGATCCCACCAACTCCTCTGCTATGGTTTGGACAGCATTGCAAGGATCCACAAACATGTGACGGCCAAAAGACTCCAAAAGTTCTTTCCAGATGTCCCCCAAAATGAGCTTGTGAGACCAAGACAGATACAGCTTTTGATAAGCCATAAGGAAGGGCGACTGGTCCCACAGAAAATACGCACTGTTGGGGACCTTGTACTATGGGATGGGCCATTGGGAAAGACAATTGCAGGGACACACCCTGGTCTGTTTGAAGAGGCTACAGTTACAGCACACCAGTCCAGAGCGCATTTCGCCAGATCCATGAGAACAGCAGCATTGATGTATGAAGAACATATCTGCGCCAAACCTACCATCAAGTCTTCTTATTCTGCTCTTACCACTCGGGATTTTATTGAGTGGTGGAGATGGGATAGCATTGGCGCCCCCTGCACTCCAAAATGTGGAGGATGTCGCTGCGGCAGTTGTCAACCTGGTGGCAAAGAAATGACTCTGGCTGAAGAAAGGGAGCTGGAAGTTGTAAAGGGTGGTTTGACTTATGTTGGTGCTGATGACAACAGTGATATTCCACACTGGCATGCAAGATATCCATGGCTCATGGACCCATCTACATTGCCAAATAATAGAAAAGCAGTGGAGGCAACCTTCCTCAGAACAGAGAGACAGCTCGCAAAAGAACCGCAGTGGGGAAAAGCCTATGGTGCTCAAGTCCATGAAATGGTTGACCGCCGGGCTGCAAAAAAGCTGACCAAAGAGGATCTGACCAACTGGAATGGACCTGTCTGGTATGTAAGTCATCTTATCGCACCCAACCCCCACTCTGTTACAACTCCGGTAAGACTTGTCTGGAACAGCAGTCAGAAGTACAGAGGCTAAAGTCTCAATGATCTTCTGATGAAAGGCCCTGACGTTCTCAACCCGATTCGAGCTGTCCTCCTCAAGTTCCGCCAAGGCTCCTTCGCCGCTCTAGGAGACATTAGAAAAATGTATAATTCTGTGTGGCTCGAGGAGAGGGAAGTCCATCTACACCGGTTCATGTGGCGTGATTCAGAGGGCGATGAACTAGAACAATACGCCATAACCAGAGTGAATATCGGGGACAAGCCAGCAGGTTGCATAGCACAACTTGCCATGAGGGAAACGGCCAACCTGCCTCAATTCAGCCACCTCACAGATGAATGCCAAGTATTACATGAGCACAGCTACGTCGATGACATCTTGACATCCCACAACTGTCGTGAAAGACTCGAAGTAATCACAAAGAATGATTACTTCGATTACTTCGAATGATTAAGCTCATAACACCAAGACAAATTCCTTGTGTGTGCAAACACACTTGGCAATAAAGCTCTTTCTGATTCTGATTCTGAATGTGGCGCTGATTTTAAAAGCAGGAGGGTTTGCACTGAAGCCTTGGGTCTTCTCAGGCCAAGGTAGAGGAGAAAGAGAAAAGGCATCACCAAATATTGTTGTCCTGCCGAACCAGCTTAAGGAGGAAGACAACAAGGCGCTCCGTCTCGGCTACATTGTGGATGAAGACATGTTGCATGTCATGGTGAGGGTCAACTTCTCCAGGCGGAAGAAAAAGATGAGGCTTGGGCAAGACTTGCTGCTAGAAGAAGTATGAGCACAGACACCAGACCCACTGACAAGACGTGAACTGCTGAGCCAAGTTGCTGGTTTATACGACCCAGTTGGCCTGACAACGCCATTAAAGCAAAAAGGGGCTATCTTGGTCCGAAAGGCATTCCAAGAGGCAAAACCAAAGTGCAGCATGGTCAAGGACACATGGGACCTTCCTCTGTCGGATGAGCTCCGCAAAGATGCAATTAGAATTTTTGAGGAGTACGTCCAGCTAAGCAAAGTAAGGTTCCCAAGAGCCCTTACTCCACCAAAGGCAACAACTGAACCAGTCGCTGTCACTTTTTCAGATGGCAGTGAAAGCTCCTATGGTGCTGTCCTCTACCTGCGGTGGAACTGCAACAAACAATTAACAATTAGACTAGTGGAGTCAAAAGCAAAGCTGACACCTCTAGACCAGAAGGGGGATGCAGTCAAAGCAGAACTTTGCGGTGCAGTCTTTGCAAGCTGCCTGAAAAAGTACTTTGAACAGCATACCCAGATCCAGATAAAAAGGTGGTACCATTTGTTAGACAGTCAGACTGTTCTTGGAGCTATCCAGCGTGAAAGCTATGGATTTCAGACTTTCTTCGCTAATAGAATTGGAGAGATCCAAGAGAGTACATGGCTACAGGACTGGTGATGGATCCCTGGACCACTCAACATAGCCGACATTATCACTCGAGGAGCTGGGCCAAAGGAACTTGACGCCCATTCAGAGTGGCAGCAAGGGCCAGAGTTTCTACATCTTCCAGAAAGCGAGTGGCCAATTATGTCGGCAAAAGATGTGTCTGAGACAGCTCAAGAAAGCATTAACAATATGCAGAAGTCGTCATTCGTGGCAGCACTCACCAGAGCCCAAGCGAAAAGAATTCTTCCAAGTCTTGTGGGACGACTTCCTGCTGGTGCAGCTGTCCTAAACTTGGTGGATGAGAGGCGCTTTAGTAGCCTAAAGTGTCTAATCAAGACTGTTGCTTTCATCTGGAGAGCCGCCAAAAAGTTTATATCTGCAACAAAGTCCATCGAGACCCCAAAGTGGGAGGCGATTCCCACAAAAGGAGTTATTACCGCCACAGAACATCAAGAGGCAATAAGAGACATCTATCTTGCTGCTCAAGAAGGGGTGACGTTCCCAGCTACCACTACGGACCGCTTGGTTGAGTACAGAGAGCCAGAATCTGGGTTACTAGTTTGCGGTGGGAGAATTCATGGCTTTAGGGAGGATGGCGCTGCAGTTCCCCTTCTGCCTTTCAAAGCATGGGTCTCTACTTTATTGGCACGGGAGGCGCACGATGAGGGTCATGAAAGTGTGACTGCAACCTTGCTGAAAATGAGGAGGAAAGCCTGGGTCATCCAAGGGAGGAAAATTGCTCAAAAAGTAGTGGAGAACTGCTTTTTCTGCAAAAAGTCAAGAGCAAGAATGTGCAAACAGGTAATGGCTGACTTACCTCCTGAAAGAACCACACCTGCAGCTCCGTTTGAGGTCACTACAGTCGACCTCTTCGGACCGTACCTTGTCAAAGATGACATCAAGAAACGGGTCTCAATGAAAGTGTGGGGTATCGTCTTCAGCTGTATGGCCAGCAGGGCAATTCATGCAGACCTGGTCAACACAATGTCGACAGAGAGTTTCTTGATGGCTTACCAACGCTTTACTGCAATTAGGGGGCACCCAAGAAAGATCTGGTCCGACCCGGGGACAAACTTAATCGGCGCCAAACCTGTCCTAAGAGAGCTGTACCAGTTCCTGGATTCTCAAAATAGAACTTCAATAGAAGAGATGTCGGCTCAAAAAGGTACCAAATGGGAGTGGACAATTCACCCTGCTGACTCACCTCACCGCAATGGGGCTGCTGAAGCCGCTGTCCGCATTCTCAAGAAGGCACTGCAGAGCCTGGGCAACAACACTGGCCTCAGCTACAGCGAGTTTCAGACAACACTACAACTTGCTGCAAATCTTGCCAACGAATGCCCAATAGATGCCAGGGTGCAGAGCCATGATGAATGCGTGCAGTATGTGTCACCCAACACACTTCTCCTGGGCCGAGCCTCTCCAAGCGGTGACATCAGAACATTTGACTTTGCAAACTACCCTTACAAGAGACTCAGAGAGATGCAGAACCAGGTCAACAAGTTCTGGAGGTCTTGGAGCCAGCTTGCCGGCCCAAACTTATTTCTGAGAAGTAAATGGCACACTTTGCATCGCAACGTTGCTGTCGGAGATATTGTCTGGTTGTGCGACCAAAATGCAGTGAGGGGCCAATTTAAGCTAGGACGGGTGGTGAGCGTCAATCCAGATGCTAAGGGCATTGTTCGAGATGTGAACGTCGAAGTGGTCCAAAGCTCCTGCCTTCCTGTTACAAAACCCGCACTAAACCGGCCATCGGCCAAAGTCCTGAAAGACGCTACCCAAACCACGGTCCTGCACAGAGATGTTCGACGCCTGGTTGTGTTGCTACCAGTTGAGGATCAAACTCGGAGCTGACCTGCAGTAAGAAGGTGCTGATTTGCGATCTTTCCATCGGTTCCCGTGGGAAGATCGAGTGGGAGGTGTGCTGACAAACCGCCTGGGAGCTCCTCAGTGGTGAAACTCCTCCTCCTTCAATTAGTGGAGAACCAGGTGGAACAAATCTGAGGCAATCTGAGCGTACCAGTACCTGGCTCTGTTGCTGTCTTTAGACCACAGTGAAAGGAGCATTTATAGCACCACTAGACCAAGGAAACTTCATCTTTGTCATCAAGGTGACTGTGCAAAACCAAGCCCTCCACAAAACAGTGAAGGACAGCCGGTAAGCGCCATATTGGCCATGTTTGGCTAGACTGAATTAAGCAGTGCAGTGCTAATGATACTCTGGAAAACACAGACTCTGAAATCTTTTTGACTTTGGGAGGACTTTTGCAGTGGTGTTTGTAACTTCAAATGTTGTTTGAGGGGTGTAAAGGGAAAGTAAGAAAAGCCAAATTTATTGTTTGACAAAGAATGTGTTTGAGATGGTTAAAAGTAATTTAAACTTTGTAGAAATCTTAATAAACCAAGTTCTTAATTCAGTTAAAATTGTAAGATCTAGTAACTTGGCTAAAAAAGTATGGAAACGCAGTTTGGCTAAAAATATAATGAGATCTATTAATTAACCTAAATATTAAACCAATGGAAGGTAAAACTACTGATTAGAATAAAAAATGGAAACCTTGTAATAGCAGTAATGTGTTTATCTGAGGTGAATGTGAATAATTTTGTTTATTTGATTTGGCTGTCAACTCCAATAATGATCTTGTATTTGTCATCTCTCTTTTGAGGTTTTTCACCTGTTTACTGCCCATCAAAGAATGGTAAATAAAAGACAAACAACTGGTCCCATGGCTGTTTATTGAGTGAAATCCAGTTAAGATCTTCATGAGGAGGGACTGTCCTTTTCAAGTGGGGAATTGCACAAGAAATAAATCACAACTTGACACTAATGATGAGGTCATTTCACATATCAATCCAAGACAGGGCAGCAGATGATCAATAACCTTGCCATAATAACATAGACACATTCAGTCTTTTATCTTACCATAAACTTTATAAATTCATAAAAGTGGAAAAATATATTCATATATTCAAATACATACTGTATGTGGTAGTTGAGAAATCTGACTTTTTTTGTCCATACAATAATGATGTCAATGGGTTCCAATGTTGTTTGTTCTCCATCGTTCTTAAAAATATCTTCTGTTGTGAGTCACAAACAAAAGAAAGTCATAAAGGTCAAAATGACTTGAGAGCGAGTAAATGACAGATTAATCATATTTGTATGACTGTATGATTTTTAACTAAAGCATATTGGTTAATAATAATAGGAAGAAGACAACAAATGGAAAGGGATAAACCTTCAGTATGCCCCATCCAAACATCCAAATATATAAAATATATCAGTACATGAAAAACCTACAGTATACTAGTCAATCAATTTCATGACGTCCTGAACGCAAGACGATAAAAAAGGCATTCCAAAACTGGGGTCTTATAAGGTCATGACCCTATTAGCTATAAGACCCTATAAGACAACCCCTCCTCCAATCCTTCAAAAACCAACCCATGACAGTCCTACTGCCGTCAGCTCCAGAAATAATTTCCAAAGTAACAGGTATCTCAAAAGCTATTTGAGGAGATAAGAAATTCCATCACATTCCTGATTGTGGAAATGTGTGTGTGTGTGTGTGTGTGAAAGGTTGATAAAATATGTATGTCCCCGCTCAGTGGCAGTGTGGCGTTCTCCATGGCTGACTTTAATTACAGATAGAAGGATAATCCAGCCATAGTGACTGGAAACTAAGAGGCACAGCCACACACATGCACAACCTTTAAATGCATGCACACAATCCCACACACACACTGTGCACACTAGAAAGATGATTGATGATGTGTCATAGAACAGTAATAGACGTACAGGAGAGGAAACCCTACGGCGGCCCTTCGGGCAACAAAACAACAAGAAATGAAATCCTTCGGCTCATTCACCCAGGCAGGAGTCAACATTAATGTGTGTGTCTCTGTGTGTGTTCCTGTAGTAGGCTAATTGATGAAAAATGGATGGACTTGTTCATTTTGAGAATATTTCATAACGAGCCCTTGAGCTACTCAGTGGCCCAGAAATTCTAATTAATAAAGATTCCCTCACTCTCTGAGTCACTATCTCTGTGATTCGTTTTTCTTCTCTACCAACACCATTTCCAATTTAATTAAAAGATTGAGATAAAAATGGCTTAATCTTAAATGAAAAAAAAAAAAAAATCAGTAATGAAGGTGAATATTTTCTTTTACACACACATACATGGGCAAAGTGATACAATACTTAAATCTGACCTCTGACATTTTAATTTGATATGAAAACAATCCACGGATATCCCATGGATTTAGAATATGAAGAGAATTAGAGAAGACACACACACTCACAATGCCACCCTGTTTCCATGGTGATGAATAAGCATAATTGTAGGATTTTGATAAAAGCTAAAATGCTGAAATCAAAAGGTGATACCAGCAGCTCAGATAATTTTTGAACAGAGTAAAAATAATTTAAATGTAATTCAAAGATAAATAGAACAAAGTAAATAATAGTTTACACTGGACTGGTAACACACACAAATACTTTGTCTTCAACGTGAAGAATATATTCATGACTCAAATTAGTCAACAAATTAGTTCTCAATGAATCACGAGTTTTAGTCAGGACAGCAAACAAAAACATACACATCAAGGAAACACCAAAGACAAGTGAAAATTAAATCAGTCTAAATAAGGAACACAGCTGGACTTCAGAGACTGATTTAGACTCTAAATCACCACAGAAGTCTGACCAAATAATGCTGCAAAGTGTTCAGTGACACAAAAACTGATGTGTTTTTCAAATCCGATCTTTCTAAAGTCTATTCTACTTTGTACATGAATGACACAATGCTGTCATAATTACCAGTCGTTGCACAGACATGAACATGAAAGTTTCCCAGCTTACAGGCATGTGAAGTTGTCATTGTAAAAGCAGAGCTATATTTTGGTTTGAATAATGAAACCCTGTGGGCTCACACACACAAACTGACAAACTGCAGCTCTATTAGAGAGGTCAGTCTGAGCCACTGCACTAATGGGCATCTACCCCAAAGACAAACACACACACCCATACATTTACACAATAAACTGCTGAAGAAATAAATACGCTCACCCTAGTATGTACTTTAAAGCAGGGGTTTTTAACCTGTGGGGCGCGCCTGTCAAGGGGGGCACGAGCATCAATTAATTCAGAGACATTGCCTTGAAGATTTATGAATATGAGCTTTCAAATCTTCAGAAACAGGCTCAGCCATCACACTGAATCAGGTAAGCTGGTTATATGTTTCTGTTTCTTAATGCTACGCACTGGAAACGCAGCAAACAATATGTGAATGATGTTTGCACACTTTGGGCTCGCGAGAGGAGGGGGGGGGGGGGGGGGTGTTGGGGGGGCGCGAGTGAAATTAGACAAACTTGGGGGGGGCGCATGTCCTAAAAGGTTGAAAACCCCTGCTTTAAAGGAAGAGTCCACAAAAAAAGTAATGTTCTGCCACTATTTACTCACCCTCATGTTGTTCCTAACATAGACGCCCTATTCGACCGCTCCAGGCACGTAGATGTGGCCGCCATCTTGGAACGCTCTACTTGACGTCATTCATCATACTGTAGGTTCGCACAGAGCCATTCTGTGCAGGATTGTGGCATCTTTCGAATATTCAGTGATTACTATGGTGAATGATGTCAAGTTGACCTCTACAAAACGGCGGACGGCTTACGTATAGCACTAGGGCTGTATACCTTGGAGAACCTGGCGATACGATACATACCTCGATACACAGGTCACGATTCGATACGTACCTCGATACAGAGCTGTCTCGATACGATTTGATACAATGTGACACGATTCGATACGATTCAATAAAAATACATGGGCCAGAGCCAATTAGTATGAACACATTTACTCAACAAACAGAACTCTGCATTTTTCTTCAATTTAATGAAGACAAAAGTGCATTATAACAAAGTGCATTTTGCTTAAATATTTACAACTTTAAGTGCTCTGATTAATTGTACACAAGTTGTATTAATCTGGAAATGACCACAAGTCAACATTTAACTTTCCAAGGGTACAGTCTGAGCACACACAAGCACAAAATCTTCTTCTTATTATTCTTAACTTCTTATTAAATCTTCTTATAATTCTTTTTTGTGACACCATGTACTGCCATAACATATTTCACTATGAAATCACTTAAATGCTACATCTTGCTTTAACATTTTCCATGAGTTTTTTTTAAACTCGCGGGCGCCGCTGCGCCCCCTAATGGCTGGGCGGAGTATCGATACTAAGGGCTAGAATATCGATACTGTATCTTTTTTTATTATATCGGTATGTATCTAAGAATCGATATTTTGAGCACACCCCTATATAGCACCCATAGAAACAGTCACTAATGAGGCATCTACGTGTATATATATCTATGGTTCCGAACCCAAAGGCTGTAAATGTTTTTTGTTTTGTTTAGTACAAAAGTCTGTATACAATAAAAAGACTGTATCCATAAAATTACTGTTCACAGTGACTACATTTAAGGACAAAAGACAAAACAAATAAACTTAAGTGCTATATTAACAAATGTCTGCTTGGGCCATGTGATGATCTATTTTCAGCCGAGGAATACAGTGCACAAATCATGGTCCACTTATATTATGCATTTTTACAGAGGCGACAGTGGTGGTTATTGTGGACTGTCATAGGAATAATCTGTGTAAAGATTCTTGTAGATTTTCCCTGAGGTGAAAAAAAAAAAAAAAACATATACAGGACCAACTTGAGGATGAGTAAATAATGATTTTTTTTGGGGGGGGGGGTACTCCTTTAAGAGCCATAAAAGGAGGGGTAAGATGCAGTGTGTGCAAGATGGCGGCACTCATGGGAGCCATGGTGCTTCGCTATCCAGTTGTTTTGGTGTTTTTGTTAGTTTTTCCTGTCTTTAGTTGGTCAAAAACGATCAGTTTTGCCAGGGAGGAACTGCTGAACATTCAGCAGAACACCCCACAAAATCTCCTACCAGTTTTCGATTATTCGGATGTTTTGCTGGACATAGTGGTCGGCGCAGCGGCTGCGCTGATCAAACGCAGGATGCGCAGATGGGGAAGCGAGCCGGTGCTCGTGAAGCTCAGACAGCGTGGATTTCGAATGCCGTTGCCTAGAATCCATCTGGCGAATCTCCGCTCTCTACCCAACAAAACGGATGAACTCCTTCTGCTCTCCCGGACAAATAAGGATTTTTCAAACTCTGCTGCTCTGTGTTTCACGGAAACATGGCTGAACGACACCATTCCAGACAGCGCGTTACATCTGCCTAACTTCCAGCTGATCAGAGCAGATCACAATGCAAAATCAACTAAGAAATCGCGCGGCGGCAGGACGTGCTTTTACATCAATGAAAGGTGGTGTACAGATGTAACAGTGTTAAATATGATGTGCTGTTCAGATCTAGAAACACTTTTCATCAACTGTAGTCCTTTCTATTCGCCGCGGGTGATTTGCTCGTTCATTCTCGTGAGTATTTACCTTCCACCGCAAGCGCACGTGAGCTCAGCTCTACAGAAACTCGCTGATCTGATCACAGACACAGAACAACACCACCCAGACTCTGTTTTAATCATTCTTGGGGACTTTAACCAAGCAAATCTCTCCCGTGAACTGCCAAAATTTTGGATAAAAGCGTCTGCCAAATGACTAAATGTAAATGTAAATGTAAAATACAGATAGCATGTTACATGTCCCACCAGAGAAAGTAATATATTGGATCACTGTTACACAGCAATAAAGAATGCATATTACTCTGTTTCACGGGCAGCTTTGGGGATCTCTGATCACTGCCTGGTTCATCTTATACCAACCTACAGGCAAAAACTTAAATCTGCTAAAGCTGTAGTAAGGATTGTAAGGAGTTGGACCAACGAGACAGAGCGGGTTTTACAAGCCTGTCTCGACCGTACTGATTGGAGTGTTTTTGAAGCTGCTGCCACCAATCTGGACGAGCTCACAGAGACTGTAACTTCATATATCAGTTACTGCGAGGATATATGCATCCCCACCAGGACTTATGTAACATTCAACAATGATAAGCCATGGTTTACAGCAAAACTCAGACATCTTCGTCAGGCCAAAGAGGACACCTACAGAAATGGGGACAGAGTCTTGTACAATCAGGCCAGGAACAAACTGAATAAGGAGATTAGAGTGGCTAAAAGGACCTACACTAAAAACCTGGAAGATCAGTTTAATTCCAGTGACTCCGGTTCAGTGTGGAAAGGCCTGAAAACCATCACCAAGTACAGGACACCATCCCCCAGCACTGAGGTGAATCAACAACTTGCTGAAAATCTGAATGAGTTTTATTGTAGATTTGAAACCGCCCAAACCCGTCCTGACCATCTCTCTACACAACCGTTAACACCTCCTGCAACGCCCCTCTTCCCCACTCCTGTACTTCAGATCAGTGAAGAAGATGTGCAACCAGGTCTTCAGGAGGAACAAGAGAAGGAAGGCACCAGGCCCAGACGGTGTGACACCAGCCTGCATAAAAACCTGTGCTGACGAGCTGGCCCCCATCTTCACACAGATCTTCAACAGATCACTGGAGCTGTGTGAAGTCCCTTCCTGCTTCAAACACTCCACCATCATCCCTGTTCCAAAGAAACCCAAGATAACAGGACTTAATGACTACAGACCTGTGGCTCTAACGTCTGTCGTCATGAAGTCATTTGAAAAACTGGTTCTGGCTTATCTGAAGGACATCACTGGACCCTTACTGGGCCCCCTGCAGTTTGCTTACCGAGCAAACAGGTCCCTGGCTGATGCAGTCAACATGGGACTGCATTACATCCTGCAAAACCTGGACAAATCAGTGACTTATGTGAGGATCCTGTTTGTGGACTTTAGTTCGGCCTTCAACACCATCATCCCTACACTCCTCCAGACTCCTCCAGACCAAACTAACCCAGCTCTCTGTCCCTAGCTCTATCTGTCAGTGGATCACCAGCTGTCTGACAGATAGGCAGCAACTAGTAAGACTGGGGAAATTCATGTCAAATAGCCGCTCCACCGACACTGGTGGCCCTCAGGGCTGTGTTCTCTCCCCACTGCTCTTCTCTCTGTACACCAACGACTGCACCTCTAAAGACCCCTCTGTCAAGCTCCTAAAGTTTGCAGATGACACCACACTCATCGGCCTCTTCCAGGACGGTGACGAGTCTGCCTACAGACAGGAGGTTAAAGAGCTGGCTGTCTGGTGCAGTCTAAACAACCTGGAGCTCAACACACTAAAAACAGTGGAGATGATAGTAGACTTCAGGAGAAACCCCCCTGCACTCTCCCCACTCACCATCATAGACAGCACTGTGACTGCAGTGGAGACATTCCACTGAATAAAGTTCCTGGGATCCATCATCTCTCAGGACCTGAATTGGGACACTCACATCAACTCCATTGTAAAAAAAAAGCCCAACAAAGGTTGTACTTCCTTCGCCAGCTCAGGAAGTTTAACCTGCCACAGGAGCTGCTGAAAAGGTTCTACTCAGCCGTCATTGAGTCTGTCCTGTGCACATCAATAACTGTCTCGTTTGGCTCAGCTACAAAATCAGGGATCAGAGGACTACAGAGAACGGTTCAGACTGCTGAACGAATTATCAGTGCCCCCCTGCCCACGCTCCAAGAACTGTATACTTCCAGAGTGAGGAAAAGGGCTCAGAAAATCACTCTGGATCCCTAACATCCAAGTCATCCCCTTTTTGAACTTTTGCCATCTGGCTGGCACTACAGAGACACAATACCAGGACAGCCAGGCACAAGAACAGTTTCTTCCCTTAGGCAATCCAACTTATGAACAGTTAAATGCCCCCCCCCCCTCCCCATTATGTGCAATAACCTTATATTTATTTGCTACCACCTCCATCCTTGTACATCCCTGTATCTCCTTTTATTCTATCCCATTCTATCATCTATTGCACAACTGTATGTACAATCATTTGTTTCAATTATTTTTTTTCTTTTTCTATTTTTTTTTTATTTATATTTACATATGTATTTTTTATTCTCATCTTTTTTATGGTCTGTGTGTCGTTGTTGTCTCTGTGAACTGGAAGCTTATGACACTAAAAAAAATTCCTTGTATGCGCAAGCATATTTGGCAATAAAAGCTCTTTCTGATTCTGATTCTGGTATATACATCCACAAATTTGTGTCTTAATTAGGGATGCACCAAAATGAAAATTCTTGGCCGAAGCCGAACAAAATGAAACACTGGGACGAAGGCCGTATACCGAACATGGTTATTCATGTTTTTTCCCCCATGTTTGTCACGGTGCACACACGAGGGAGGAACCAGGAACACGCAGACGAGGATATAAACTCAAATAACAGACTTTAATCAGGACATCAGGGCAGGACAAGGCAAGGTAGACATCAACAGGAACACCGGGGAGTAACGAGTAGACCAGACAAAATGGCACTACACAGACAGGACTATAAATACACAGGTAAATTAACAGACACGACTGGACAAGGATAAACTACTAATGACATGACAGGAAACAAACCAAATATGGACACAAGGGGCAGGAACACATGACACACACGACAGAACCCTGAGAGTACTCCCCCCTCCCGAAAGGCTCGTCCCGAGCCCTAACAGTTCCATCCGGGAGGGGGAGGTGGGCGCTCTGGAGGCCCCTCAGGACAGACATCCACAGAAACACAGGACGGGGACCTCCAGAGCAGAACAGACGGAGGCCCTGGCGGAGCTGGGAGCTCAGGAAGCCATGGCGGGTGGTCTTCGTGGCCGTGTCCTCCTACGGCCCGCCCACTTCACCCAGAGCTCTACTACCCCCCCCCAAAAAAATTTCCTTGGGGAATCCAGGGGGTATCAGGAGCCCTCCGGGGCTAGACAAACAAGACAGTACATGAGACGACAAGAAACCCTCCAGGGTCAGACAAACATGACAAGACATCCCACAGGAACCAGAAGCCCTCCTGGGCTGGCTAGGAAGCTGATGCTTCCTCTGGGCATGACGAGGAGTCAGGGGCCCTCACAGGGTCCCTCAGCAACCTCCTCCACTTCTGCGACAGGGGGGGCAAGCGGCTGCGACTGGCCTCCATGGCCACAACTCAAGGAGCCGCCTGCCCCAGACGAGTCTCCATGGACAAGACAAGACAAGACATGGTAAGTTAAAATGTTCCTGTGGGCATAACGAGACATACACACGGCACTCCTGGCCGTGACGTGTGGACTTGATCCACGGGGATAGGGCTAGAGGCGGCGGCCGGCAGGCTTGAGTCAGCGGCAATCCGGTGGGCTAGAGTCAGCGGCAATCCGGTGGGCTTGAGTCAGCGGCAATCCGGCGGGCATTGAGTCAGCGGCGGACCGGCGGGCATTGAGTCAGAGGCGGACCGGCGGGCCTGGGTGAGCCGCGGGAAGCGGCGTGAATAGGGGGAGCCGCCGACGGCGGGTTGGCTTTCCCCGCGGACGGCGGCGTGAATCTCCCGCGAACGGCGGGCTCGGTGTGCCGCGGACGGCGGCGTGAACTCCCGCGAACGGCGGGCTCGGTGTGCCGCGGAAAGCGGCGTGATCTCCCGCGAACGGCGGGCTTGGGTGAGCGGCGAGGTTGGGAGCCGCGGACGGCGGTGGATATCTCCTGCGATCGGCGGGTAGGATGAGCCGCGGACAACGGCGAACTTCTCACGCGATCGGCAGACTGCAGGGCTCGCAGCCAGCGGACTCGCGGCACTCGCGGCAATCCTGCCGAACTCCCACGCCGACATGTCGTGGGCTAGGGCAGAAGGACGAGTGGCGACTTCCATGCCGCGAGGGACAAACAAAACAGGAACAAAACAAGACTTTTGAAAAACGGAAAACAAAACGAGGTGAAGGGGCGCCGCTTACTGATTTGGTCTGGTCTTCTGCCACGGTGCACACACGAGGGAGGAACCAGGAACACGCAGACGAGGATATAAACTCAAATAACAGACTTTAATCAGGACATCAGGGCAGGACAAGGCAAGGTAGACATCAACAGGAACACCGGGGAGTAACGAGTAGACCAGACAAAATGGCACTACACAGACAGGACTATAAATACACAGATAAATTAACAGACACGGCTGGACAAGGATAAACTACTAATGACATGACAGGAAACAAACCAAATATGGACACAAGGGGCAGGAACACATGACACACACGACAGAACCCTGACAATGTTATTGTGCCAATTCTTTTCACCATTGCATAAATTTAATACCAAAAATGTGCTTTTTACGGTTTTATCTTGCTTTTCAAAGAACAATCAATTACAATACAACAATTTAAAAATATTTATTTAACATTGAAATTTTTTAAACATTCTAGCAGACATCATACCAACAAGGAACAATTTAACTTAAAATTAATAAGTTAGTAAAATAATACTTTTGGCCATTTTTGAGATCTCCTTCTTAAATCAGGCATGTGTTTTTTACTGAAGAAAAGACTTCTTTTAAAATATTAGAAAATATTACAGATTCCAATTTGAACACTATGTGTGAATGTTATAATAAACATATTAATAAAGCAGTTGTAATTATTATTAGGGCTGGGTTTTACATTTACATTTAGTCATTCAGCAGACGCTTTTATCCAAAGAGACTTGACTTAAATGAAAAGTTCAGAAAACAGGCTAGACTAATTGATTCTTGGGATTTAAGAATCAATATTGTTCCGTAAAAATGAGAATCGATTAATATCGAGATAGATATTTGTTTACCCAGCCCAAATTATCATCATTATTATTGCCTTACTTTTTAATTTATTTGACAGAACAACAGTAAAATTACAATACGAACAGTTTTTTTTTCAAGATTTTCCTCGTGCTTTGGACTTTGAACCCTGGCTAACGAGCTCTCACATCACTGTCAGAATACAAGAAATTTGTGTGTGTATTAGAAAACTGAGTTTATTTACTAATCGTTTAAGGACATTTCGCAATTTCAAATCAACAGACAGTAACCAGCAACAACCCCTCCTTCCTCTTCTCATCGAAGTGTGATTTAGTACTGAACAGTCCCTCGCTGTCGTGCTTGTAATGATTTTTGCATCTTTCTCGGCCAGTTTTAAACGCTTCCACACTGCGACACGTTTGCTGCATTGTAAAGAGGGTGCACCTTTCACTCTACGCTGGTTGCTATTTGATCGCGCCACGTCATTGTTCGGTACAATTTATTCGGTCTTTTTCGCTTATTTAGCCAAACACCAAAATATATATATTTTTTGTTTTTTTACAGCTGAATAATTTGTTGCTGAACATTAAGTGCATCCCTAGTCTTATTGTGAGGTTGCTGTGAGTGATTGTCTGAAAATGCTGGAAAATACACTCAATACACAAATACACAATGTAATGTGGTCATGAAAACACACACACACAGATGCATACATACACACAGACTACAGCGGTGTTTGTCTATAATAAAAGCCAGCAGACAGCTTGTTCGCTCTGTTCTGTGTGGCATATCGATCTGATTCTCCACTGTGATGAACCGAACATGTGTCCCTGTGGAGCACTGTGGAATTGTTCAAGAATGAACACACACACACAGAGGAGAAAAAAAACACAATAGATGTAGTGCTATTGTTCTTTAAAACCTGAACCAAGATTTTTTCTTGATGTTATGAATGTATCAAAATGTTTGTCTGCAGTCCATCCCTTCAGAGTGTCATCCAGCGATTTAAATGTTGTCCTGAACAAAAGACAGCACATATTCACTTGTCAATCTACAGCAGGATTGCCTGTGCTTGCAGTGATTGTTTGTGTCTAAAGTATGCACACGACAGCTTTGGCCGTCATGACCTCACCAATCCATCTCCTTTAGTCTGACAGCTCACTCATGGACAATCTCCATGAAGACATCTGAATGAAGCACTGTTTGGAGACAGCTAAATTAAACACACTAGGGGAAATCTGACTGCAGGTTATTTGATTAATTCAATATTCCATCAGATGATTCATTGGCCCAATGAGATCAGCATTTCCCTCGACTCAAAAAATAGGTGGGAGTGAGTTTTATTTATTTTGTGTCTCTTCAACCTGAATGAACCATCATCAGACACAAATGATTCAAATTACACTCATAAACAGAAATATGTGTATATAGTGCCATTAATCTTTATTCATTAAGAAACCATTGGTCTCCTGCTGATTCTGTCATGCTTAGGCCATAATTGATTGGGCAATGATTTAGAAACAGTAGCAAATAATGATTTTTAGCCATGCTAACAATGGCAGATCTATTCTACTAAAATCTTCATAAATAAGAACAGCTGAGCATATTTTGTTTTTTTAAAGAACTTAATACTTTTATTGAGCAAGTATGTATTAGACTGATAAAAACTGACAGTGAACGCATTTATAATTAAGCTTCTATTCAAATAATCTTGAAAAAGCATTGCAACTATTAATAAATGTTACTTGAGCAACAAAACAGCACATTAGAAAATACATTTGAATTGTAATATATTACAATATGACTGTTTTATTGTATTTTTTTTAATTCAAATTCAAATTCAAAATGCAGCCGTTGTGAACAAGAGATTTTTTTCAAAAACATTAAAAACAAAAAAATCATACAGGCCCCAAACTACTTTTTCTTTGTGTTTTATTTGTCAGTGTTTTATTTGTTGTTCTCTTTCCAAATCGCAGTGAGGCTCCTATTTCAGTTTTGGCACCCTGTATGTGTTGTTATGATTTGGTGCATGAAAAATCCTCCCAAAACTATTATCAAGCTTCAAGACCGGTGATCTCTCCCTCCTGATAAAAACATCAATTTTCGTGAAGTGTTGGGAGATGTTACCAAACAGCAAATTCATACTTCCTTGTCTCTGTAAATTGTGGTTTTACTCTTAAACCTGAGCCTCACTCTACCTGTGCTTCAAAAGACCGAAGCTATTGGTTGCCTTCCAGCTCTGAAATAGAGCTTCCCAGAACAACACCACAGACTCACCGCTAAAGACTGTCTCAACTTTAAGCCCAGTCTATCTAGAAGGATTAAGTAGATGGCTTCTGCAACTGCTGCCACAGAGGAGGAGGAAACATTTTCAGGAGAGATGACAAGAAAGAGATTAACAAGAAAGGTAAAATGAACCTCAAACTAAAATAAAACCCAAGCAGGTAGGAAAGGCAGCTATAAAAACACCATATTTTAAATATCAAAATATAAAGACACCAAAGACGTGGTCATTGTCAGGTGTCACGCCCTTATTCCAATATAGTTTCTTCCCCTTTATCAATTGAAATTCATTCAGTGTTAAATCATTGCACCCAGCCTCCCATTACACCATATGAGTGTTTCAAATTGCCATCCATTAGCGGGTACTGGTACTCATTAAGACATGTGGGATGACACATGGATGATGTGTCTTAAATTCCTCCCCGTGGAACTGCCACATCAAACATATGGCCAGTGTAGGGGGGAACAGCTGTTAGTGTATGTGTGTGTGGGCATGCAGAGACATGCTGATACATGTGGAGTTAAAGATTGGGATCAGCACAGCTGTGTGTGTGAGAGAGAGACAGAGTGTGTGACTGTCTCCCAGCAGAGAAAGACATCCAAGGTCAGTGTGACCCACAGCTTGAGCTTTGACAAACATCTAACACTTCACACTGGCTATGTGTTTCTGATTACTGCATAAGGTAAAACTGGGTAATACTTTATTTTAAGGTGTCATTGTTACACGTTACATGTACCTACTTACTATTATAATAACAATAAATTACGCATAATTAAATACAAGCAACCTTTAGCCAAACCCTAATCCTAACCCTTACCATATATAGAAAGTAAATAGTTAATATTACTCAGACTGCAGCGGACTGTTAGGTCAGCAGAAAGGATCATTGGTGTCCACCTGCCCAGCCTTCAAGACTTGTACTACTCCAGAGAGAAGAAAGGTGCAGGTAACATCATCACAGACCCTTCTCACCCTGGACACGACCTGTTTGCGCTTCTCCCCTCAGGCAGACGCTACAGATCTCTGTGCACTAGAACATCTAGGCATAAAAACAGTTTTTTTTCCCCCATGCCATCTCCAGCCTAAACAACTAAGACAGGAATTATTACCTGTGTCCTGTAATTCATGGCTGTAATTCATTCCCCATCTCTAATTATTGACTCTCTCCCTAGTACTTTGTAAATATATATGCATATTTTTCTAAACAGCTGTATATATAGAGTAAATGAGGCACAAATCTGTACATAAATCTTCTGTTACAGATTCTTACACATTACTATTATTATTGTTACGTCTTATTTAAAAGTTTCTGTTCTCATGTCAGATATGTATGTATGCATGTATGCATGTATGTACCAGAGCTTCTTAAAAACCACAACAAATTCCTTGTTTGCGCACACTTGGCGAATAAAGCTGATTCTGATTCTGAAATGTACAATTACACTGTAACAAGTACACCTTAAAATAAAGTGTAACCCAAAGTTGTATTTGTTATAATAATGATAATGAAATGTAATCTTAAAATTATGTGTAGTTTAAAGGTTCAAAAACACTGAGATTCAGGAAAAAAAATCTTCTATCAGAATCAGTCTTAAATGGCAACCCTTCCATCAATCATTTCAGTGTGCTCACTAAACTTCCCAGTTCTCATCTCACAAAATACAAATGAAAAATAAATGCCATTTTTGTGTTGTTTGTTTTTGTCTCGACACAAGTTGTGCAGTCTACCAGTCCCTGCTAGACTGTAGAGGTCTAAACATTTGGTGTGCAGTTTAAAGGCAGATAACAAAGAGCAGAACCCCAGGAGGAAAACATATGGCTAAAATAAAAACTATTATAATTGCATTTCAGCTCAGGGACCTTAATCAGAATCAGATTCAGAATCAGAATCAGAATGAGCTTTATTGGCCAAGTATGTTTACACATACAAGGAATTTGTTGTAGTGACAGAAGCTCCACAATGCAACAGAAAGACAGCAACAGGACAGGACACAGATAATAAAAACAAAATAACAACAAATAGCCAATAACCAATGTACAAAGCAGCAAAAAAAAAACAACAAAAAAAAACATAATATATAATATAGACAACTATGTATGTACAGGTCAAGCTCTGTAGCGTCGGCCATACGGTAACAGTTCAAAGAGGGAGTGTGCTGGGTGTGAGGGGTCCAGAGTGATTTTACCATCCCTTTTGCTCACTCTGGATGAGTACAGTTCTTGGAGAGTGGGGGGGGGGGGGGGGGGGGGGGTTTATACCCAGCGTTCGAACTATACCGTGGACTTTGGGGGAGCCCACCTTTTTTTGCATCCACCTTGGGTGCATTACCGGCCCGAGTACGACCCGAGCCCCACCCCCCCTCCCTCCCTCCCTCCCTCCCTTCTCCTAAACCAGTTTATACTACTGTTTCGGCTATTAAAATTGTTCAGTTTTGTGTGTAATGGCAAAATTATTATATTTCGTTTTTTTTTTTTTTTTATCAAGTTCATTTAGAAAAATGTTTGGAGCATTTTTGTTTGTTAAATAGCCTATAAGTTTTTGTTTTTTTAAAGTAATGACCAAGCGACCAGCTGCATGAGCTGATCATAGCCTGATCAAAGGTAACAGTAATACATCATTCGGACCTGTAAAGGGTCTACTTGTATTTGTGTGCACTCACAATACCAACAAAAGGTAGTTCTTTTATAAAACAAAGAAAACAAACATGATGCGCTTTCTGCCGTCTTGAACAGGAGCGCTTCACAAAAATGAACCGAAGCTGAGCGAATACATGTCTCACAGACATGATAAATATATCTATAGAAAGCTTTAAATTATTACTTAACGAAATAAAAAAATTGATTCTTTTATTCTAATCGTAATCATAATCAATAAAGATGCATATTTCTCTCTAAAGGCGCGTCTAAGGAGGAGACGGTGAGTCAGGATCAGCAACTTCATCCTTGCGACACGGACTCAGAAAACATTAGTTTATTAGTAAATAATTCAAATATCTCCTTACTATTTCCCGCAGACACATTCATGGTTATGTTTGCTGGGGTTTTGCAGCAAGCTTTAGCCTATTGCGTGCATTTGAACGCAGAACTATTCAGCTGTGCTGAAGACACTTGCGCACCTGCTGCTGCTGTGGGACACTAAACACCATCGAGCTGCTCTCAGTCGCGGCACGGTCTCGTGTTGTTTCCACCAGCGCGGCAATGTTTTTCATCACTAATCGATGGATGTCTACAATATAAAAATAAGGAGAAACCCAAAACAGGCCCAAGGCCTGGCCCGCGTCTGAACTATGACGTGAAAATTGGCCCGAAGCCCGGCCCTAGAGGCGTAAAAAAGTCAGTGCCCGTCGGGCCCGGGCCGAAATGCAGGGCTCTACAATGACTTACTTCTTGCGTTGTCATCCCGGCGGGAGGTGTGCTAACAGGGCTTGCAGCAGGTGATTCGGTCGTGCCATTAAACTGCCTTGTGTTCTTTTTGCCATGGTGGCTATATGATGCTAACTGCAGAATGGATTTCAAGGACTGCGCGCACAGATCTACGGCCAATGTTGAATCCAACGTTTATATTTTTTACTACGAATCTTTGAGTTAATGTACTAAACATGAGTGGAATGAATTTGTACCGCAGCGCCCCCACACCTTGATGCTCATGACAAGAATAGCATGTATAGATATCTTTATTGAAGTGAATTAGGTTCAAATCGCCGTCATGCATGAATTAATGATATTTTTTGCAATTTTACACATAATAATCCAAGATGATCACATTACACAAAACTGAATTGCACACAATATTTTTTGAGACCCCCCAAAATTTCACAAATCACGTTTTCAGGGGAGTCCATGTCTTATTAAGCGGAGCCGAGCTCCCCCTAGCTCCCCCGTAGTTCGCACCCTGGTTGTACCAATGATTCGCTCAGCAGTCCGGACTACCCTCCGTAGTCTTCTGAGGTCAGATTTGGTCGCTGAGCTGAAGCAGACAGTTATAGAAGTGCAGAGGATGGATTCAATGATGGCGGAGTAGAACAGTTTCAGTAAGTCCTGTGGCAGGTTGAACTTCCTCAGCTGGTGAAGAAAGTACAACCTCTGCTGGGCCTTCCTGACAATGGAGTCAATGTGAATATCCCACTTCAGGTCAGTGGGAGATGAGAGGCAGGCTCACTCAGGGATTGTGGGATTGACAGCAGGGCAAGTGGTGACAGCGTCAAGACTCAGACTCCTATTTCAATTAACTCCAAAACTCATCATTCAGAATTAAAACTGACTGCTGACAGTAAAGTCATTTATTTCAGATGTGACCCATTCTACGTGTCCACTGGTGCAGAAGAAACACGCTCAAAATACCAGAGATTTGCTGCTGGGGGAGTGGGGGGTGGGGGGTTTGTATTGGGTCTGGAAAATGTACAGCATTTCAATATATGAGCTATAATGAATATCACTAACTGCATATTAATTAAATACAACTGCACATAGCAAAATTAAAATGTGATTCAAAGCAAGAACTGAATTCCATTTTAAACTGCAGCACTTATGATAAATGCTATCGCCTTCACTTTGGCTGTTCTTTGCATGAAGTTTCACATTTCTCAACTTTTTGACGCTGTCACCACTTGCCCTGCTGTCAATCCCACAATCCCTGAGTGAGCCTGCCTCTCATCTCCCACTAAGAATGAATAAAGATCGCTTGCTTACTTCCGCTCACTCAGCACCACTGGATACATACAGTGATTATAAATCATAACGACTCTTTCAACTTCAACTGACTATAATTTACCTCACTTTTAATGCACACAACATTATATGCTTGTAAAAAACATAAGCATCTTTAAATATTTTATTTTCTAATCCTATGTAATAACAATGATGTAAACAAACAATCTACAATAAACAAGCAAAAATTCAAATCTTAAAATCAGATTAACTGCTTCTGACAGTTCATAGACAAGAAATTGTATCACTTGCAAAAATGAATATTTCTGTAGCAAAGATTTCTTCGAAGTCCAATAAAACTTGGCTGATAAAACGTTTATAAACAAACACGCCAAAAACCTGCACATCATGCTATTTTGATTAAGGACACACATGCATGAAACAACACACGTTATAACAAAAAATAAAATGAAATGAGAGAATGGATGACGGGAAAGCATGCACTTAGCTGCAAGAATGTTTGAGTCAGACGGTTTTGGAGGTAACTCATTCCAACATCAAAGAAGTGAAATGATGATGGTAATGATTGTGTGTTAAGTCTTTATGTCTATTCAAAGTTGGCGTGACAACAGAAAGCATTCCTCACTTAATAGGTTAACCAAACCAACAATTTTGTCTTATTGCTATTGACAATTGCATTGTTGTGGTGTGAGCCAACATTCATTCCATTGGTATGTTTAGGTACATATTAATGGTATGAACTTGCTTGTCTATGAAAACACATACAAGTGCATGCTGGGAAAACGTGTTGGCTCTTAATTTTCAAAATACCTCTAAACACACACGCAAGCGCACACATTGTTCACAGGACAAGAAATTGAGGGAAATTGTGTGTATAATTTAACAACAACTGAAAGAATTTCAGAGCCTGATCCAGAAATGAGCATTTGTATGTGTATAATAGGCTGTTTATTGGTAGATAATGAGTGCTGGTACCAGGAGAGGTCAAATCATCAAACTGTAATCAGTGAGGACAATCCATTTCATACCAGCCAATGCATCTCAATTACAAAAGAGCAGACAATTATTGCTCACCAAGATGTTTCCAGTAGAACAAATCCGCTATGAAGACACAGTTACACATGCAAACACACACAGATCAATGTGTTGTGTTCATGGCATTTGTCAGACTCAAATGAGCCCCATTAATGTGTGTATGGAGCACCAGTGGCATAGGTTTCATTTAAAGACCAAAGCTATGTCTATATGGCTGCATTTACATATCAAGTCTTGATGAACAATTCCAATTTTGTGACTATATCCAATTTTTTTGGACGATGTGCTTAAATTTCTTTTAAAAGTGACCCATATCAAATGTGTGCATTTTACACTGCACTTGGTGAAACAAGCCAAAAATAGCATATGACATCAGAAATCAATTTGAATAGTACATTGAGT
The DNA here is from genome assembly GCF_936440315.1 of Barbus barbus. Taxonomy (NCBI): domain Eukaryota; kingdom Metazoa; phylum Chordata; class Actinopteri; order Cypriniformes; family Cyprinidae; genus Barbus; species Barbus barbus. The sequence continues at coordinate 20,711,270 of NC_136742.1, forward strand.
TTAATTTATTGGCATGGAATTCATATAGAAACATTTTTAATGCAATAGTTACATCTATAGCCTATATCAAAATAATATAGCCTAGTACAAATTCTTGAGGACAGTGATGTACGCAACCTTCACATTCACACCTGAGAAGACAAAGGCCTGCATAATGAGCTTCATAATGAGCCACTTACTGAGAGGAATGAGCCATGAGCCATAATGAGCCATGTGACTGAGAGGAAAAGTTACAAGAATGAATATGGAGGACAAAATTATTATTATTTTTATTTTTTTGTAGTTTATTAAGAATATATTTAGCTATCACACAAAATAACTTGTGAGTGCAGTTAAACTGTTCTTAATAAACAATCAAAGCTGTCTTTCAAAGCTGACCTTATAGCATCATTACTCCAGTCACATGATCCTTCAGAAATCATTCTAATATTCAGATTTTCTGCTCAAAAAAACATTTATTATTATTATTAAAAGAGCTAAGAAGAATTATTATTTTTTATTAATAGAAAGTTCAAAAGAACAGCATCGTTTGTAACGATGTAATGCATGTCTTTATCATCACTTGTGTGCTAAATAAAAGTTTTAATTTCTGTATATACTGTCGCCAAGCTTTTGAACCTGGCATTTTCATAGTGTATATTGTTTATGTGCTCTGAAGGGGAAAAAACCCCCCAAAAAACACATTTTGAAATTCTGGGTTATTTCTCTCACAGATCTTCTTCCAGAAACAGAAAGTAGCCGGGATGAACTTGTTTGTTTACGTGGAGGCGATGTGGGCGTTTACATTCGCGCGCGCCTCACGTGGATGTTTGATTGTGAAAGGCGCGATCGGTGCGTGGGCGTGACCGCATTAGATATAACGAGTTGAGACGGGAAAACTGGACATCGCGTTGGTTTCTTACGGATTACTTTAACATAGAATATTTGTTTTGGACATGACTTCATTTAAAAGTAGACATTTCAAGCTTTCTAAACATATATTTCTCATGTATTTGAGGCGAGTATTCCCGTAAATTCATGTTGTTTTATTTACGTGTCTGTGAAGAGAGGTGACAGAGACAGAGCCGGCAGAGAACGCACCCTGTTTATTTTCTCTATTTTTTAGAAGCACATTGTTGTTGTTGTTATGACTATACACAAATAAAAGTAGACCCTTTGCAGTTTCAAAGGATACCTTACTCTTATCTGTACGATCAAAACTCTGAGTACTTTTAGTATGTTTCGCGTCATAAAGAAAAAACGAGACAGCCCGCACAGGTGCCAAGACCACACTGAACCTTTTAAAAAGATGTGGTGATATTCAATAATTCAAATTACTCTAATTGCCACAGGTGTAACATACACAGCAGCATAAATACCTCTCGGATTATTGTTTTTACTGGTAATCTAAGAACTATCAAAAAAGGTACTTTTAAACTAAAGATCTCTGAATCATAAAATCAGGAAAGCGCCTTTAGCAGTGAGGCAATTCCTTTGATAACCACAAATAGACTACAGCGAAACAAGCTATTGGGAAAAAAGGTATTTGTGTGGGGCAAAGCCTCCCAGACATTCAAGCATGCAGGCATTGGAAGAGACAGATCTTGCAGCAAGAGGATGGAGCAATGGAGGTATGATGAAGAGCTTTGATCACTATCACCGTCTGCATGTAATTGTCATGATTTATTTTGCTTCTTTCTAAACATGACTTATGCCAACTCAGATGCATAGCAACTATTATGAAAGTAAATGGGGGGATTTAGTACATTAGAAATGACTAAATCCTCCCATTTGGAAATAATAATTATATTTTGATAAGGTTTATTCTATTTTGCCACAGAAGAAAAAAAAAGTAGCATATTTCACATTTGCTATGTAATGCAACTAGCGCACACCTATGCCTTTTAGCAAGTCAGTCAGGGAGAATGTCACATCACAATTAATACGAATGACTCAAGAAGTGCCTAGCACAATTTGTGCTGAACTGCTGACAGACAGAGATAAAAAATTAACAACAGAAATGAAGAAAGATAATTGCTGACAAAAACTAAATGTATATATTCATAGCTGTCCTAATCCTTTAGACCTATTTTTATAATGCAACATTCCTATGGAAAAAAATAGTGCTGTCAAACAATTAATCGCAAACAAAATAAAAGTTTTTGTTTACATAATATATGTGTGTATTGTAGGGTGAGCATACGTGCCATCTTTCTATATTGCCTAAAATATCTAGGTTTTGGCTTTGCTTGCGTGTGCAGACCGATGTGTTTATGACATCAAAGTACCATACAGACGGTTCCTTATGCTTTCAAAACACTCTAGAGGTACTTTAATGCCAAACACTGATCGGCCACTTTAAGTCAAACACACCTAAAATGTACGCGTATTTGCATCGCTTTGACTGTAGATGCCTTCTCACAGACCATGATTGGTCCATTACGTACAATGCCTGCATGTTACTGGTCAAACTACTTTTCGATCATTACCAAGTATGAAAACAGGAAAATAAAGCCAAAACAAATCCTGGCAAGGACGTGTCCGGGAAAATTGCAAGTATGGTCACGTATGGTATTGTGTATACATGCATATATGTATATATATATATATATATATATATATATATATATATATATATATATATATATATATATATATATATATATATGTGTTACAGAGGAGGTTCCTGAACCGCCTCCCTCGCACCACCAGAGGGATCCGTCTCCCGAGTATTAACTCTCTCATTTGAACTCAATTTCCCATCATGCCTCTTACCTGGGACTGATTGCACTCTACACCTGCAGCTCATTTACATACACACATATAAGCCACTCACACACACCACTTCCCTGCAAAGTCTTGATTAGCCCCAGCTGTCACTACTGAGTGTTATTACCCATGTTTGAGTTATACCTCTCGACCTTGGACTGTTTACCTTGCTGATTATTCGCTACCTGCCCCGACCCGGATTGTTTATTGGACTCTGATTCTTGCTGCCTGCCTCGACTCTCTGCCTGACTCTCGACTCTGTCTCTGCCTTGCCTCTATTGCTCCGTTTGCGGGTATTTGACTCTGCCTGTTTGACCATTCTTAATAAAAGCTGCAAATGGATCCAACCCAGTCTGGTCCATCACAACAATGTGTGTGTGTGTGTATATGTATATATATATATATATATATATATATATATATATATATATATATATATATATATATATATATATAGGTGCTGGTCATAAAATTACAATATCATGAAAAAGTTGATTTATTTCAGTAATACCATTCAAAAAGTGAAACTTGTATATTAGATTCATTCATTACACACAGACTGATATATTTCAAATGTTTATTTCCTTTAATTTTGATGATTATAACTGACAACTAATGAAAGTCCCAAATTCAGTATCTCAGAAAATTTACAAATGTGATTAAAAGATGAATATGAGACAGAATATACAGAATGTCACATTTTATTATTGGGTGATTCAACACAGATGTTTTACCAGCTAAGAAGTTCAGCACTTTTAGGGTTTCATCCCTCTATCTGATGGGAGCATAAGTATTGGAACAGTTGCCTCACAGCTCTTTCTAAGTGATCAGCTGTGTCCTGTTGCATTAATTCTTCAGATATTAAATGCAGGGAATGTGTTGTATCAGTTATATCCATTACTTCTGTATTCTGAATCTTGCAATTGATGATGACACAAACCAGGATGAAGATGAGGGAGCTGACTTTGAGAAAAAAGCAAGCAATTTGGATGCTAAAAGAAAAGAGGAAGTCAATTAGAGCTCTAGCAAAAACAAAGGGCATGGAGAAATCAAGAGTTTGGAAACCAACAGCAACCAACAACGACCTGATCGGCTGAGAAAACAACAGTAGTTGATGACAGACAAATCATAAAAACTGTGAAAATTAATCCTAAAAGACGTGTCTGTAAAATCACCAACAACTTCCAGAAAGCTGGGGTGTTGCTCTGACAATCTACTGTCCTCAGGAGACTTTGACACAGAATTACAGATGCTACACAGCAAGATGCAAACCTCTGACCAGCACCAAGAATAGAAAGGCAAGATTAGAGTTTGCAAAAAAGCACAAAGGTGAGCCAGAAGAGTTTTGGAACTGTGTTTATGGACCGATGAGACAAAGATGAAGTGATGGGAAAGCAAAAATGTGGAGAAAAAAAGGGAACTGCAATGATTCCGAGCATACAGCCTCATCTGTAACGCACGGTGGAGGTGGTGTCATGGCATGAGCATGCATGGCTGCCTTTGGAACAGGCCCTCTCAACTTTACTGATGACTTAATGCATGATGACAGTAGCAGAATGAATTTGGAAGTGTACAAAACCATCTTGCCTTCCAATATTCAAGAAAATGCCACCAGATTCATTGGGAAGTGTTTCATATTGCATCAGGACAATGACCCAAAACACCCTGCCAGTTCAGTCAAGGAATTTATAAGGGCAAAGAAATGGAAAGTCTTAGATTGCCCAAGTCAATCTCCAGATTTAAATCCGATTGAACGTGAATTTCACCAGCTGAAGAGGAGAGTAAAGGCAGAAACTCCCCAAAACAAGCAACAATTGGAATTGGCTGGGAAAAGTCTTTCAAAGGATGAGACCAAGAGTCTGGTGATGTCTATGGGTCACAGACTCACTGCTGTGATTGTGCGCAAGGGATCTGCAACTAAATAATAGCTTTTAATAGCTTTTATATCTGCCTTATGTTCAACTGTCCCAATACTTATGCTCATGTCAATGAGTGGGATGAACTCTAAAAGTGCTGTTCTTTCTATTTGGTAAAACATGTATGTGTTGAAGCGGCTAATAATAAAATGTGACATTCTGTAGTTTTGTCTCATATTCATCTTTTAATCATATTTGCAAATATACAGCCAACAGAGCAATTTTGTCTTTACTGTTCCAATACTTATGGAGGGCACTGTATATAAATACACACATATAGCATATATTTTGAAAATACATGTATTTACATGTATATATTTATTTTCATATAAGTATATCAGTCCAAGGCAGTAAACACAGTTAATGTGTTTAAAGTGGTCCTAGTTTTCTCTGTAATTGGATTCTACAGAAAAAAAAAACTGTGATAGAGTAATTCAGGGAAATATTCCAGAACATCATCCTTGCTGCCAGCAGCTGTAAAATGTCTGGCATCTTAGAAGAGAGCGACGACCAAAAACATGTCAGCGAAAAAAACCCTCTGTATATCAATTTAAGGCAGAAATAAGCAAACCTATAATTTACGTCGGATTGCCCCCAAATTTGCCAACGAGTGTCTACATGCGGCCTGTGCTCGGTTTCAGCAGTGCTGATATTTATCGTAATAAGGCAGGGGGGTAAGTCTCAAAATCGTCTTACATTTAGCTCAGGCCGGTTAACAGAAACTGAAATGACTTTTGTCCCTACTCGATATACAGTCCAAGAGCTCACCGCAGATCACAGATAATCACTGCCTGTGCTGACCAAAGCATTTCCACATGACCACTGGAAAATTCAACCCATAATCGGACTGCAGGGCAAAAGTATATTAAATCAAACATACAGTGGGTAAAATTGTGTGATATTACTCTCCAGAAATAGTGACGTTGTTCATGAGGCATGCATGCACCATGAATGGTCATTATGGTTGAGATATCAAGTACAGTTGAATGTAAAGAGTTAATCATGCTGAATTGGGGGGCTGATCTGTGTGTGTTTAGCAGCTCTGTGGGGGGACCTGGGCCTGAACCTTTGTTAATGGGCATGAGCAGCACAGACTCCGTAAGGAAACCTAGGTCCAGGTGGTATTCTACGAGTGGACACACATTAGACTGACACAACCATCTGTCGGAATATTTCAGTCCATAATTCAGCACCCTAACACAGGAGGAAGGAACCTGTTAAACTGTTGAGGGTGAGAACAGGCATTCATAAATATTCAAACATGCAGTCTTTTTTTGTTTACAGGCCTCTCTTTTCTTTTTTGCATTTTGATGTTTCTCTATGATGAAAGGCACCCTTACACTCATTTCTCGAAAGTCTCAATGGTGTGGAAGTGTAAGTACAGATACTTTTCAGATTAGAGGGATTTCACTATTACTGCAGTAGTGGTTATTCAAAATATTATTGGCTAGAGGGCGCTTTGTTGAGTAGCATTTCTGTGGTCAGAGCTTGTCTCTTGTTTTCCTGCAGGTCTAAACTGAACATATCAAATAAATCCTTAAACTTGTTACAATTTTTCCTCAACAACAAACTTAATGAGAACGAGGTTGAGCACCAATCTAATTAAAGTCACACAGAACTGATATCTATCGTTCATAAAGAACTGAGCCCAGACATGAATGACCGTTTAGGGTGACTTTTTAATGGTTTCTGAACAATTAACAATGCTCTTTAATCTAAGAGAAATTATTTGAGATTTACACAATGGCCTCAATGGGTAATGGACACATTATGTGCAATCTAGAATGACATACTTAAGCTTTATGGGGTTTTCAAAGTGTTCACTATTAATATGGAAATAATAATTGCACAGAAAAGATAGGGAAAAAGGAAAAAAATAGGGTAAGGAGAAAATGGCCTGGCCAGGATTTGCAGGAGCTGCTCACAAAATGAGCTGGCTTATTGTAGCATATAAAACAATGACTTTAATTACTGTGAATAAGGAGGAATAAAAAAAAAATTTAGTATGCGGGTAAGAGTTGGAAGTTGTGGATTTGCACGTTCTGGTTCCAGTCCAAATGCTGAATTCTGCAAAGAAACTAAAGTAATTTTTGCTTGCTCTCTGCTCTGTTAAATGAGTTTGAATCTCCACAACATGTCCACCATAAAACCCTATTAAATAATAAAGTTGTGATTGGTAAAAAAAAAAAAAAAAAAAAAAAAAATCAAGTGTGAATTTATTTTTATTTTTCACAATTTATTTCCTGATTACAGGACCTGACAAAACAGTATAAACATATACATACTTGCACACTATGGCAACTTCGGCCTTCTATTTGTGAAAAAGATGGCAAGTGACAAAGTGGTTACACACAGGCCTGTCTGGCATGTGCTAACCAGGCTGTAGCCAATGGGAATAAGAATCAGCCAGCAGTAAGTGAATGAATAAATGCTGGGTCAGCAGTGAGAAGCAGAACACTACTTTATACCATGTAGGGCTACACGATTATGACAAAAATCATAATTGTTGATTATTCCCTTGAGATTGTAATTGCGATTATTAATAACGATTATTTTGAACAGATTTATGCCATTGTTTGAAGCTGCATGACATAGTTTTATTTAAAATATATATTTTTAAAAAAGGCTGAAAACACTCCTCCTGAACTTTTATTGCTTTTCTATAGCATTGAGCCTCAAATGTCAATTGTACATTGGTTTGGTTTCTTCTTTAAACAAAAAAAGGTACAATTATGCATGGTATAATAATGTTATACTAAAATTAACCCTCTGGGGCCGGCTGTATCGCCGGAAATACCAGCTCGGTTTTTTTAAGATAAGTGTAAAAGACACAAAAAATACTCTGTTGATTTTGATCACACAAATAAGTGTTATACATCAATCGAAACTGTTAAGTGTCTATGTTTTTTTGTGTACACTCACGATTACAACAAAACTTTGTGGTTTTGGGGAAAAAAGAAAACAACAGGGTGCGCTCTCGGTCTTCTCCGTCTCCGCAATCTGTTTTTAGTAACGCGTCACTAAAATGAAGTGTAACTCAGCAAATACTCAACACAGAAACATGGGAGTTATCTCTACAGAAAACCTGAAGTGTCTACTTTCAAATGAAGTAAGTCATATCGAAAACAATCATTATGTGATAAAGTAATCCGTATGAAACCGACACAATGTTCAGTCTGTCCAGTCTAACTCATTATTTTTAATACGATCCCGCCCTCTCGTGTTCACATGTAAATAACCACATGATCCACGCGCGTGGAGACGCCCAACATAAGCAAAGAGTCAGGAGTGAAGAGCCCATCACTGCTTTACTGTTTGTTTCTGGAAAAAGACGCGCTGAGTAAAGGCTGGATTTCCCTCAAAATAAGAGCAAGAGTTCATCCAGAAGAGAAGATCGATCTGATGAGTAAGTAATGCTTCTTTTTTGCATTAGTTATTGTGACAAACTTGAACGCGTTTAGTTGGGTTTTTCCCAAACGACAACATGATGAATAATACGCATCTAAGAATGTTTAGAAGAATGTTTAATGTTCACAAATAGATTATAATAGCGTACTAAACAATAACAATTAGTTTCTCAGATATAAAATATCCTTTTTTTATAGTACAAAGTACATCCTTTTGTAGTTCACAGCATATGTGAGTCTATGGCTGCAGAATCATAACAGCTAACGTTACTATAAAATCATGCATACTAGGCTATATGGCTACAAAATCATAGTTGTTTTTTCCCAAACTGTAATTCCAGATTACAATGTTTGAATATGATGGGCAATTCATTGTATTTAAATTTCTTACGGCACGATGATGTTTTCATGTTCTATATAAAACAATAAAAGTAATATGAGAGTACATTGTAACATGATGAATGCTACGAGTCTAAGTACGTTTAGAATGTATTTATGATTAATAAATACATTCTGTTCAAAAATAGATTTTAATAACATACTAAACAATAATTAGTTTCTCAGATATAAAAGGTCTTTTTTGGTTTACGATAGTACAAAGTATGCGTGAGTCTATAAAACCTATATATATATATATATATATATATATATATATATATATATATATATATATATATATATATATATAGATGCTCCTGATGTTAACATGCTCACAAATGTTTTTGGTTGTTTGTATTTTATTGAATAAGGTACCTGAACCGCAGATGAATCCTGATGACTGTCTTCTGATGTTGGTACAGTGCTCTCAGAGGAACACAGTTTGATGTTCAACTACACTGATATTTTATGGTAAAACAAGATCCTTGACTACTGATTGTTTTTTGTTTTTTTTTCTTCTTGAATCCATGGAAATAAGTAAATATCAGGTACTTGTTGAATAGAATATGTTGCAGGAATGAGTCAAAGTCTGTTCACATCTCTGTGGTTAGATCAGTGTGCACAATAATGTGTCTTTGACCTTCATTATGTATGTTTTGATTATACTATGTTGTAAATAAAATATAAGTAATAATAATTAAAAAAAAAATTCAATCTCCTCACACTCTGTCTTACCTGCCTCAGTCACAGTCACACTGATGGCCCATTAGCAGGCCATTCAAGGCCATTACCACTCCCTCGCATATTGGCATTCAATCACAAAACATGTCTTTAAAAATGTAAATTAATATATTGTTTTCTGTGAATGATTAAGCAGAATGATTTTCACATAAGTGTGAAGTAAATATTCTAGCCTACAAGACTGATTACTCAAAAGTCTTATTCAGGACTATTTAGTGTGGCTTTTATGGCCTTATTTCAGCTATATTTTTTCCCCAAAACTTACTAACCACGCATAATATGCAAACATGTATATCCATCTTGGTCACATATTATTGTAGCACAGTTTGTGCTGAATACAAAAAAAATACATGTTGGTCAATAGTATGTTATAAGTAGCTGAAATAAGCACAAATATCAGGGCATGTCAAAACATCTCAAGGGCCCCAAAATCACCTCGGACCCCAGAGGGTTAAAAGAAAAAATGGTTTACTAAAGCTATATTTTTCATTTACAATTAAACAGACGAAATTAAAAAATTACAGTAACATTTTACAATACAATTTATATTATCAGGGCTCCAGACTAACATTGGAGAGCAGTGGCACCAGCACCTGATTTGGTAGCACTGGACATGTAATATCACAAGTTTTGTCTCTTAGAAATGCACATTAGAACAGGAGCTTGAGTTCAGAGTAGCAGGAGCTTGAGTTGGGATGCAGATGTACATTTGACAGTACCATTGTGAAAACTGTAACAGCCTCATCTTTTGTACATAACCAAAAGTACAGCACCTCATTATCATGGTAAAAAAGTAGCCTAACTATATGGTTTCTATGGCGTTTGCATTGAAGAACAGTAGCCTAAAGACATTCAGTCAATTACAAATCCACATCAACTGATAGAATAATTAACAAAATAATGTAATTATATTCCATTACTCCTTTAACATATTTAGTATATTAATAATATAATAATACTCAATAAGAATATCCTACTTTTCTGCCACCGTAGGCTACCATTAGTAGTTACCGTGCTACTGCAGTAAAACTATGGTAAATGCGGGTGATTTGTGGATTGAAACGTCTTCTAACTGGATCGTTGTTGCACTGTTTCTGTTGCTTTCTGCATCCGTGTTGATGAGAACAACAGCTCCGCGCTTAACTCGAGTGCTTCTTGCTGGATTTCACAGCGTTGTTTAGCACGTGAACGCGACTGGTTACTGCAAGAAACGCATTCGCTCTAAGCTCGCGCTGCTTTCTTTTGAGGCAAGCGAATAAAAGGTCAGTGTGGCGCGCAGTTCAAACGAGTACCGCTATTTTGTTCCGCTTTTGACACGTTTGGCGTTTAACATATCTACCATGCACAACAGAGTGACAACGACGATCAGTTTTTTTATCTTTTAAAAATTTATTCCACTATCTTGTAAGTCCCTGTGCTATTTGCATGTGCAGAATGCTATTTGCAGAGCGTTAAAAAGCATTGGCCCTGACAGACTGCAGTGTGCACACTAGGGGTCATTTCATTATACACACTGACTGCATGCACTATTAATCTGCTCAAACTGATCTCACTCGGCCCTCAAGCTACTGCTCCTTTGCTACATGTATTAGTAGAATGGTTTCAAAGAAGTATTTATGTAATGATGAACCTCGGTGGTAAAGAAGGAATATAAACACACAGCAAGCAGGGCGGAATGTTAAAAAACAAGCAAATTATAGCTGACCCATATCTTACTTGTAAGGGGAAAATTAAGCACTTTACAGCCCTTTCCTGTCTTGTTACTGATCCAAAATATAGTCTAAAGTTAGTTCCACCTATCTATGGCCATATCACACAGTGCTTCACACCTTCAGGTGGAAGCAGGCAGATAATAAAAATGGAATATTCTTATACGGTGTGTGTTTGTGCTTCTAAAGAATATTCCATTTTTATTACACACACACACACACACACACACACACACACAGCAGAACCAAGTTGTCCATGGAGTTATCAAAACTTTCTGCAATACAATAAGAACAGAGGGAGAAAAAAAGAACAGCTATGACGAGAGAGAGAACAATAGATACTACTTGTTAAACATTAATTTTTCCACCAGAACAAAACTGAGGGATGGGGGTGCAATGAATGTGGATGAAATATACCCCTCAAACAACTACAAGCTATATGAAAAATCTGTTTGTTTCCACACTAGCAAGTGTTTAGAGCATTAAAGGAGAGCCCGGTCAGACACAAAAGCACTCTGTAAAACCTAAATCACTCTTTAATGTTCTCTTGAATGGCCATTGATTTTGTCCTTGGGTTAAGCTCTTCTAAAGCTGTGATCATCATCAAGACTCTACAAGGCCTTTGCAATAGGTTAAAAAAAGAAAAGTGGTTACTATATAACTATAAACTATAATAAAAGGCAATCAGCATGCATTGAATAATCCCATGTTGTAGCAAAAAAACAAACAAACAAAAATTGCGACCAAATTATGTGCTTGTGTGACCAACTCAGAAAGTCAGTCGCAAAATAGCAACCAGTGGGAAGAATGAGTCTAGAGCCCTGGTGTGGCACTGAACAAGGCACAAATTCCCCATACGTTTATCTAGAATACATCAAGGAAGCTCAGCCTCCCTTGTCTTTAAACACAGGCTGCCGTTGCTAGTGTCAGACCGCCTTGTAAAGGACATGCAAAAAAAGTATGGCACGAATCAGATTATAAAATAACATCTGAGGAAAAAACACTTAGCATAATAGTGTTGTTTGGCACTCTCACAAAGTTTGTCTAAACTTTGCGAGAGTGCCAGGAGAGAAAGAACAGGAATACATGTTCTTTCTTCTAATCCTGCTTAACTTTTTAAGAGCAAGTAAGGAGGGAAACTTGTAGCTACTCACTACTTTCCAAGCATTTTGTGCCAAAACTGATTGCGGGGTGGTGATAATTATCAAAGAAGAGTAAATAATGACAACATATAGTTTTTTTTATCTTGTGTGGATACAAATAGGAAGAAATATAAATTAAATTAATAAATAAATACAAAAATAAATAAAATGTATATCAGTGTTTCTCATCCAGAGGCTGGGGCCCACTAGGGTGCATCAGCAAACTTTCAACGGGGCCACAATGTGACAAAACTATTTAAATTCATAAATTAATAATAATTACTACATTAAAATAATTGAATTCAAGATGTAAACTGAAATATATTTCTTATATATTTTTTTGTGAAATTTAATAGATCATGTTTTACAATGTGTTTTGTGAGTTACCCCACAGACCCCATAGTTTTGTTTATTGGTAAAGGTGGTTGAGTTGTTGACAGTATCAACCTCATGTCTCTAGTGCTCCGTGTTTCTCTGTTCTGATTGCGTTGATTGGCTCATGATTAAGTAACCACGACGACAGATGAGTGCGATATTCAGCTGTGTGCTTTGCTAACCTGATTAGACAAGAAAAATCATGGGCTGAAATCTCGACTCACACAAAGAGTGGTCATGCGTCCTGAGAAAATGAAATGAATGCTATTTTTAGGTAGGCCATTAGCAGGAGAGATGTAGATCTCGTGTTTAAATTAATAATTAGACATTTGCCACTGAAGAGCGCACATCACTACAGATGACTGCATAACTGAGACATTAGGGGACATTAAAAAAAGAAAACATACAAAGAGACATGCGCATAGATACATTCAGAAATCATCAAAACAACATTTACTAATTTGGCAAATTCAATCTTGTTGAGTGTAAGTTTGGTCATCCTGTGGACCCTTCTGACAAAAATCATCTAATATAATTTTTTGTGTGTGTGTGTGTGTTAAATGGTCTAAAAAAATTCTTGATTGATTTTTCTTTTCTCATTCTTGATGACCATTACAATATAATAAAGCAGAAATGAAGGTTAACAACAATTTCACATTATCTAAAGACGACATACTAAATCCCTTTCTTAAAGAGAAAATACGGAAATGAGAAGACATGACTGGGTCAACGCAGAGATAAAGAGACTCATAATTCCATTTTGGAGCTCTAACGAAAGGTTAATTAGATCGATGTGACAAACACACCTGTTTGTGTGGGTGTCGGATAGGAAGGTTATCTCTGGTTCTTATACCTCTGGGGTTCTATCTTTCAATATTTCAAAACAAAAGAGATCATTTATACCCTCCAAGCTTAATTATTTTCGCAAGTCATTGGCAGGGCTTCTGCGATGTAATATCATGAAATATGTACAATGGATGACAGTGGTTTTAACAGGTTCCTATTAATCAATTTAGTCATTTGCTTGTCAGTGCTGACCATATTCATATATCATACATCATACAAGAATGATGATTTGTAGAGATGGTAACAGGGAGGAGGGATAATATGACAAACAACTATATCCTGTATACCTCTTTGGTTCCATGCGCCACCGAACATGCAATCTGATTAGTACTGCTTGATTTAAGAAACTATGATCTGGTTACAAATGACTCGGAGCCATTTTTTTTATGAATTGTCTGATTCACAAATTAGAGTTAACTTCTTGCTCACTCATGTGTTGTGTCCTTAAGGTTCATGAACAGTCAAATAAAAATAAAAAAGACTGCCGCACATTCACAACTGAGTCTAAATAAACTGTAGAATATACTTTCGGCATAACTTTGAGCACTGAAATAATGAATGAGGCGTGATTCAAAATTCCATCAGCTGAGAAACAAGGTGGAAGATGCACGTTCACACACACCCACAAAACACACACAGAGTGTGTGATTTTTGCAAGATGAGACATTCTTGTCAGTGTTCACCAAGACAAATAATCAATCTCCCAATGCCATGCTGTTCTCATGAATCCAAAATGAATATTTTCAGCACTGAATAAAATACAAATTACACCTCACCAAAACTTCTCTGTAATGAATCAATGAATCATTTCTCACATTTGGTGAATCGGAAATGACTCCCTCCTGAGTGATTCTCTTTGATAAATCATGAAAAATGATTCATGCTTTCATAAATTATAACATAGAACATGTGGATTCTTGTGGAAAATGTGGAGTGCTTGAAGTTCAAGGATGATTACATTTACATTTACATTTATTCATTTAGCTGACGCTTTTATCCAAAGCGACTTACAATTGCTATATATGTCAGAGGTCGCACGCCTCTGGAGCAACTAGGGGGTTAAGTGTCTTGCTTAGGGACACATTGGTGTCTCACAGTGGATTCGAACCCGGGTCTCTCACACCAATACCATATATATATATATATATATATATATATTTTAGGGCTGTCAACGTTAACGCATGCGATTCATCTAAAAATCTTAACGTGTTAATATTTTTTTAACGCAAATTAATTGTTTGATAAGGTTTGACCCCAACTTCTTGCCGCCATCGCAGCGCGGAAGGTATCTATCATTCATTGGCAATCTATCATTGCCTGCGTCCTAATGTGCACACTATCCAACCTAAATTCTATGTGATATTAGTCATTTTCAATACTATTTAGGGCAGATAGGGTGGATAGTATGCACATTGGGACGCAGGGATTGTGTGATTATTATGAGGCGCCGGGCTAGACATAAGTGAAGCAAACGTGGAGAGAGAGAGCGAGTGTGTCCAAGAGAGAGAGAGAGAGAGAGAGAGAGAGAGAGAGAGAGAGAGAGAGAGAGAGAGAGTGTGTGCGCGACAGTGCGCGAGAGATATGCAGCCTATACTCATATGTGATAAGGGTACAGCGCACCAGTGTTGCCAGGGTTGCGGTTACAGTCGCGGGAAAAATTAGAGAGCCGTGGGTTGCGATTTTTTTGGGCTACTTTTACAATGTACCGCGACCGCCCAAAGTGTATATATACACACATGTGATCGCAAAAGGAAGTTATTACAAACACTGGATGGTGGTTTAAAGTGAGTTCTGAGTAAAAGTGTACTATTAATCTCATAAATTGTCTTATGTAGCATGCTGCTAATGTTAGCTCTAATGCACCTGCAGAACAGGTCCAATTCGTCTTCATAATGCATTTTGTCACATTACTTCATGTAAGGTCGCAAGAAAATGCTTTGTTGTATTTATTTAGAAATACTTTTGATAATAGTTGGGTAAATGTATACTGGGATTGAAGCAATCGTGGCTTGGTATACGTTTTATTGCCGGTATAAAGGCTGATAATGGCTTAAAAAAAAAAAAAAAAAGAATAATAAGGATTATGTCTCATACCCAGCGGAGGTGTGAAAGGTTCTGTTTCCTTTAACTAGTTTGTCATGCATTTCTTTATTTCAACAGATTTACAGGTAAATCCTATTTTAAATTTGCGACTGTGATTAATGCGATACAATTTTTTTTATCGATTGATAGCACTAATATATATATATATATATATATATATATTATTCAAGATTCAAGAGTTTTATTTGTCACATACACAATTATACAGAGTATAACCAGCAGTGATATGGTTGTATGAAGGATATAGGAGGGTTATAAATCTTGGTAAATTGAAAACTACAACTTAGAGTCCAACCCTTGATGGCCGCTAAGGTTTATATATTTTGCAGATGCCTAAAAACGCATGTTCACCTCCTGACACCCATTCTAAGAATCCACTCCCAAGAACTATGAATTGAAGTAATTTTTTATGAGAACTTTCTGTTTCCACTATTAAGACCCCTGGTTGGCTGGACTGATCTGCTCTTAGGTTATTCTCTACAGACTGCATGAATAAGCAGATGTCAGGTGATATCAAATTTGAGTTTTACTTAAGGCTGGCTTTTTCCCGATGAAACAGCACTGCGGGGTTGCATGACACATTCATTTACCATCACCAACCAGCTCCTAAATTCATGGAGTAAGTGATATGATGAGCCATCAGAGAAAAACACCTGTAGCCTAAGCCAATATCTTACATGTAAGGCTGGGTTATATGGCAGAATAAAATAAAAATTATTAAATAAAAAATTATATTTTAAAATTAAAATTATATTTTCAAAATGCTGCTTAATTTTGTGTGTGCTTTAGCAAGCAATATATTGTGAATATTCAGTACATCACCCGTTCCTTTTCATTTAAAGGCCATTCTCAACTCTTTAACTACAATACATTTATTAATTTTAACCTTAAATGAAGTGCTGTCTGAGATACACTAGAAAAATAACATCAGTCCACTTTACTTCGTCAAGAAACTCCCTTGGTGTTCTATTAAAGTGTAATTTGTGAATATGTGTTAGGTGAGAGAGGTATAGTAAAGTATCAGCCTGCTTTGAAACACCTAATGATGTACATGGTATTACAGAGTGATTCTGAAATCAATATCACAAAGACACCATAAAAAAAGGGCCTTACAATGAACACAGCAAGACACTTTAATCGCATATAACTAACTCATTACAACACAACCTCCAATAAGCCTCCTTCCACCATCTAAAGAGCGAGCTACTGCCAGTAAATTAAGCTAATATAACAACATCTTTGTAGAAAATGAATCCTACATATATATATTTATTTTATTATTTAGCTTTTAGGGAATCACTCTTAAGAGTTGATCTTCATATGATTAATTGTTATTAATCAGAATGTACAACTTATGCCTTGTTAACGACTTGTCCAGCAAGCATTAATAACAGCAAGTTATCTTTTAACAATTTTGTTTATTTCACTCGCGGCCAACGATAAAAATAAACAACTAGTTAACTCAGTTTTAAGCTAACGTTAGCTCTCAGGTTTATGAGCCGTAGGTAACGCAATCTTTTGGCAAATAGTTACGACATGTTAAATCACATAACACAGACAAAAGATTTCTTAATAAAGTCAAGGTTTTATTCACTACTCTAACACATTATTAACAGACAATTTAACATACACACAAATGGGAGCGAGTTGTTTGTATCTGAAGAGAGAGACTTAGGTTTTAATGCTAGCTTTTCAACCTGAGGAAACTCATAGACAAAGAAGTATTTTATCTTTACCCTCAGCGGAGAGATATCCCGGTTTCAGTCAATAAAGAGATTTGCCTTACTTGGTCTTTCAGTTGTTTTGATCGAACTCAGTTCAGGCTTTCTCCAGTTCAAAGAGACTCTTTCCTTTGGTGAATTCAGTTCTTTGCGGGCCGCGTTCGGATTGGCTGTTCGGTCGGTCGTGTGACTAGCGCACTCTTCAGTGGTTGGTTGTCTCGTTCTGACGTAATGATGTTTAGGATTAAAGTTCTTTGAAAGTTTAACTGAGTCTTTGTGTTAGTTGCTTTGCTTCGCCGTGATGTTATGGCCTGAAGCGCTTGCCGCGTGAGCAGAACGAGAGACTCGCTGGCGTGCGTGTCCTCCTGTTGTTTTCAAACTCCAACACCCGAACTTCATGGGCCTGCATCCGTTTTAAGCGAGCTGATTTAGGTCCGCCCTTTTTGGCGCGTAGTCCAATCGAAAGAGTCTTTGTCGGCAGAGCCCCGCCCTGCGTAGCTGCGTGTTGCATACATTATCTGCGCAAGTATTTTATCACATAAAAACTTATAACAGCAGACTTCCATTCATCTTGTAAATAGGCGTTAATGAAAAACAGATAAGATTTAATTCATACCACAATATTATTATTCATTAAATCAGCTTTCATCCGAGACCAAACACTAGCCGTTTAACAGGCACCAAAATACAAATATCCTTTATATTCGATTTCGTAGTTAAGGCATTGATTAAACGATCTTAAATTCTAAATACACATATTAATCAAGTGAAAATGAACAACTAGTACTCAGGAAGATTATAAATTCTGGAAACAGATTTACCATAGATTTAAAATAATGCAACAGCTTATAAATGTCACAAACAAAACATCCTTTAATATATAAGTTTATAAAGGTATGGTATATATATTGTTTCTTTTCTCGAGTATATTTTGTTTAACTTTGTTCTTTAAAACAAAATCCTTCAGGGTGTGGCTCTCTTTGTTTCACTAGCACATGGTCCAGTTGAATTCCTTTGTTTTGGGGGGCGCAACAGAGAAACGGCGCGCATTCTCAGGAATGTACTGATAGTTGCTAGGTCGTAAATGTCTTTGAATTTACTGCATGAAGTCAAGGGAGTATGGCGCCAATAAAGTTTAGGCTCCGGGAAGGGGGGTTCTGTTTTCTTTCGAAATGACAAAACGTGAATTTCCTGAGCTGGAATGCGGGCTTTGATCCATCCTTGCATCAGGAATGTGTTGAACCTAGATGTGTGTGTATCCTGATCAGGCATTACATATTCCCCCTTTGCTCGGTGAGGTCCCCGTTTGTGGACGTCGGCGGGCACTGGAACAAGAATCAGGGAGAACAGGCACACACAAGGCACAAACAACATCTCCATCACTGACTGAATCCTGGTGCAGGGTAATTTTGGAATGTACAGGTTAGAAACTTGAGAAGACAACTGGATTACTAGAAGTGTGGTTATTTTGATTGGTTTAGTTGTCCGGGGTTCGACGAGGCGGTACAGGCGTGATCTCAATCAGGTTAAGTGAGTTCTCCGGTTCGGGTTCTTGGTCAGTTTTATCACGTCGGAAAATGCGCGGGACGCCTGACGTGCATTTGTTGCAAGACTCTTGAACGGCGTTCACTCGTTTGTGTAGGAGGAAGGCCAGGGTCAAAGTCACAACATATCCTACAATAGTAGAGATGCAAAGCGCTGTGTCAGCGGCAGACCAAGACCGAATAATTGCCAACGGGCGGAAGGCGAGCAATAGCTTCTAAAGCTGTATCAACGGGAGTTAAATCAATCAGTTGTGTTCCTTCCTCCCTGATCCTTTCTTCCAATTCTGGATCAAGGGTGAAGGAATGCTGTTTGAAGAAAGGTGAGATTTCGATTTCAGCCTGATACTCGTCGTCGGTAAGGTGGTACAACGCCAAATCGTTAATATGGAGGATCGAGCCCTTAGGGACAGTGATCCATAGAGTTTGGTTAGGTAGGATAATGCGTGTGGCGGTGTCGTGTTGATCGTATGTGAGGGTAGCCGTTCGCGCTGGGGTGTTGACCAGCCATCGGTTTCCGATAATTTCGGCTTGCGTTACCTCAACTTGAGAACGTGGTGTCGCTTCGGCGGGGCAGCTAGTGTCGGGCCTTATGGATTCTAGGCCGCAGATGCCCTCAGTATTATCGCGGATAAAAGGCTTACTCGGGCAAAGGAAGTGAATGTCCTTCGTGAGCGTACACATCTTTAGGTTTGGGGCCAGATACAACTGTTCGTTGTTATCGTGATACGCAACGACTTCAGGAGTGTGGATTTTGGCATAGGTGTTCCCTTGCCAAAATCCCACATTCACCACATCTTTGAGCCGGTAAATGTTCTTAGCGTCGATAATGGTTAAACTGAGGAGAATGGCCCGGTCACCTGGATCGGTTGACCACGGTTCTCGCAACGAGTTACAACGACTTATTAAAGGGAGTCAATCTCAATTTCGGGACCTGGATTTAAGGAATTTGTAAAGGGAGTTTCCTGATGAGGGGACTAGAGGAGAAGAGAGATTGGATTGAGAAAAGGAAAATGGGAAAAACATAAAAGAGACACGACACACAAAAAGATACACAAAGAGACACAAGGACACCGAATGAGGTGAGGCCGCAAACGAGTGTCACATGTGTGGAGTAACTCCTCTCTACTAGAGGTTGGCCCTAGTAGTGCAGCTGAAGAGAGAGTGTATGTGTTATGTTTAAGCGAGGTCGCTATATGTTTCCTAGACAACAGAAATTATGTTAGTGTGATGTAGAGCGTATGGGTGTCGGTCTGTGTCAGTGGGCTTGATCTTCCCCCTTTGCCAGTCGGCTGGAGCTCTGGTGCCTCTTTATCTGGTTTCGATGGACCCATCGAAGTATTGGCTCGTTGCGCCCTTGGCTGATTTTGATTCGGTAGGCGACAGGTGAGAGCTTGTCTACTATCTCATGGAGTCCCGTCCAGCGAGGTAAGAACTTCTTTGCCAGGCGATGGGAAGTGTTCTGCTTTGGTTGGGCAAAGCGGTAGTACCACACTTTGTCTCCGACACTGAGCTCATGGTGAGAGGCCTTTTGGTCGTAGTAGGCTTTACGACCTTCTGCGCTTCGCTGCAGTTGCTGTTGCGCGAAGGCGAAAGTCGCTCTCAGGTGTTGATGCAACTCTTCCAGGTACTGGTGAGTGGTGTAGGCAGTGACAAGGTTCAGGTCACCGGGTTGGTACAGCAGATGCAGCGGTAGCGTCATGTTTCTCCCTGTCATCAATGTGAACGGGGGTACTCCGGTGGACCGGTGAGGGGTGGCTCGAGCGGCCATCAATACCAGTGGAAGTTTGATATCCCAATCCTTTTGATTAGCGGACACATACTTCTTTAACATGCTGACCACTGTTCGGTTACCACGTTCGACTTGCCCTGAGGACATTGGTTGGAAACTTATGTGGAGCTTGGCCTGTATGCCCAGGAGTTTCCACACTTCCTGCATGATTGCAGCGGTGAAGTGGGTTCCACGGTCAGAGTTGACCCTTAAAGGCAGTCCAAATCTTGAGAAGATGTGGTTCATTAACAGGCAGGCTGTTGTTTCTGCTGTATCGTTGGGAGCTGGGAGACATTCTATCCACTTTGTGAATTCGCAGACCACGGTGAGGAAGTATTTGTTACCCCGTGTTGACCGTGGCAGGGGTCCTACCCAGTCTATTTGGAGGTCCGACCATGGGAAGGTCATTCCCTTTCTTTGCAGTGGGGCTCGGTGGTTTGGGTTTGCCGGTTGGAACTGGCAACACACCAGGCATCCTTTTACGTATTCCGCTACGTCCTGCTGCATGCCGGGCCAGTATGCTACTTGCTTGAGGGTTTCGTATGTGGCCTTGGCACCGTGGTGTCCAGCGCATGGTGCATCGTGTGCGTGTGTCAGCAAAATCCCCCTTTGGCCGTGAGGCACTACGAGCTTTGGCGCAGTGAGAGGCTCAGGGACATATGTGAGAACACCGTCTCTCAGATGCAGCATGTGCTTGATTGAGTGGAGCGTGCGGAGCTCAGAGGAAGCAGTTAGGTCGGAAGTGGAAATAGGATGAGATAATGGGTCGGCTATGTGAGCCGCAATAGTTCGCAGAGTTGGATCCGCAGTTTGGAGGGTGAGCAGATCGTCAGTAGCGAACTGAGGTGATAATGCAACGAGGGAGGAGGTGGGGGTATGAACGCCAGTGGCGTGCTGGCGGCGGGTTATGGCTGCCACCGTTGGGTTGGGTGGGTGGGATTGAAATGTCCAGGACTTTCCATGTAATGCTCCTGCTTTGGCGAGGGCATCGGCTTGGTCATTGAAGTCTTTGTCTTGTCCTGGTTGACGTGAATGACCTCGAACCTTTTTCCAATAAACGATAATGTCGTGTTCAGTGACAATGGCATCGCTTGCTTGGAAGAGTTTCTGGTGCTTGACAGATTTGTTGTTAGCTGTCTTGAATCCATTCTGTTTCCATCCAGCTAAATGGCAGGTGAAGCTGAGACGGGCGTAGTTTGAATCGGTACAGATGAGGAATTCTTTGATGTTGTGGGATGCGGCCATTTGCAGTGTAATGAGGATGGCTGCTATTTCAGCATATTGTGATGAGCGAGGGCCTAAGTTGAATTGTTGCGGTGGGCAAGGGTCGTTGTTGAGCCAGACCACTCCCGCTCCAGCTTGTAAGTTGCCCTTGTGGTTGTAGGAGCAGCCATCGACATATGCTGTGGGCATTCCTTCACACACATTCTCCTCGAAGTACCTGTGATTCGTCATTTGAGGTTGTGGTGGTTCTTTGGGTTCCGCTGGTGTGTGCAGCGTGTCCGTTGAACAGTTTTGGCAGGCTGCTAGCCCGTTGCCCAATGATGATTTGTAGTTTTGGGCGTACCGTGCCTCCACATCCCGTCCTTGGAGTGTCATTAGCCAGGTAGCTATGCGTGCGTTGGTCACCACGCCATCTCTGATGCGTTGACTGTTGAGGAAGGTGACAGGTTGGTGACAAGTCTCGATGATGACTTTCTGTGCACCGATGTAATTCGAGGAACGCTGGATAGCCCATACAGTGCAAAGTAAAGCTTTTTCGCAGTCTGAGTACTTGCATTCTGGGGAAAGCAGCGTTTTGCTGGCATAAGCGACCACTCGCTTGTCTTTGTCATGGAGCTGGTATAGGCCTGCGCTGAGGCAATGATTGGAGAATCCAGCATCCAAGTAGAATTCTTTTCCGGGGTCTGGGTAAGCTAGACACGGGGCAGAGCACAGGCGCTGTTTGAGCTGGCTCATCGCGGTGTCCTGGGCTTCCGTCCAGACGAAGGTTTCATCCTTTTTCAGGAGGGAGGTTAGTGGTCGGGCAATGTCAGCGTAGTCTTCGATGAACTGTCGCGAGTAATTGCACACTCCCAGAAAGCTCCGCAGTTCAGAGATGTTAGTCGGCGCTTTTATGCTTTGGATGGCTTGAGTGCGGTTAGACTGTGGCTCGATGCCGTTTCTTCCGACAAGCAGTCCGACATAGTTCACCTTGGTTTTGCACCACTGTCCTTTGTGAAGAGCGATTTTGGCTCCTGCCGTTGTCAGCTGGTTTAGGACGTGATCAATTTCCTTGAAGTGGTCTTCCACATTTGAGCTTTGCATCAAAACATCTTCGTAAACGAGGTTGCCTCTAGCTCTGGCGTCAGGGCATGCTTTGTTTAGAAAGATGTTGAATTCAGCTGGTGAGTTGGCATAGCCGAAGGGGCACCGTGTGAAGGTGTACTGTCGATTGCCAAAGGTGAATGCTAACTTGTGTTGGTCATCGGGGTGGACAGGGATCGTCCAGAACCCGGAGGCGACGTCCAGTGTTGACAGGATCGTCGAGCCTTTGATCTTTGGGATTTCTTGATCCAATTGGGTCATAGGCCATCGTGACAGTGGTACTTGTTGATTCAACTTGCGATAGTCGATGGTGGGCCGCCATTTGCCGTTAGGTTTTAGGACTGGCCATATCGGGGCAGAGTATGTGCTGTTGCAGGGCCTGATGACCCCCTTTTCCAGCATGGAGTCAACAATTTCTTGCACTGGCTCATATGACGCTATTGGAATCTTGTATTGTCGCACAAATGTGGGTGGCGCATTCGGGTTTGTCGGGATGCGCACCGTGTGGATGTTGGTCAGTCCACAATCCAGAGAATCCTTTGCGAAAGAGTCTCGGTATTTGTGCAGAATGTCTTTGAGTCCTTGGCGATCCACTTCGTTGTGAAGGGCATCCGCTTCACTCAGGATCTGCTGAATTTGTGCGTTGAACCCGGTGTAGGGTTCTTCTGCAGTTAAGTCATGTGAGGGGCGTTGGACCCCGGTGTTCACCTGTGGAGGTGATTCCGTCGCAGGCTGTGTTGAGACAGCATAGACAGCGAGATGAGTGTCATCTGTTAGTTCTGATCGACAGACGCTTTCTCTGGACACCGGCAGAATGGAAGTGATGGCAATGATTCCATGAGGTTTTGTGAACATTACGGTGTCGTCGTATTCGTGTTCGTCTGGCATTAGATGTGCTGGTATAGGGCCTATGACAGGTACCATCAGTTCAAAGTCGTGGAATGTCTGGCTGATGAGCCATCCCAGGTGATTGGCTTTGGGAACGTGGATGTCTTGGGCCGTACAGTTGTTGAATAACACATACACAGCACGAGATGACACTTCGATGAGAGGTGTGGCTTCCAGGGTCAGTCCTAGTTTCAGGCAGGTCCTGGAAGGTTGGAAGAAGCTTAGCTTACTGTTGAGAGTTTGGCCAGGTCGCATGTTGAGGCGGACGCTGACACTCTTGCTGTAGGCAGGTATTATGGCTTCTTGCTCCGTGATCATAGCGCATGCATCGGGCATGGTTTGACCAGATTGGAGGTTCTTGAGGTTGACTGCAGTTGTCAGTTGGTGTGACAGAGGAGCCCATATGACGTCGTTCACAGTGTCAATGTAAGCATTGAGCCGGACCATGATATCCGCTCCAATATAGATGTCGTGCGGTAGATCTGGAATGACGAGGAAGTAGTGACTCAGCTGTCTGTTGTTCCATCGTATGTCCAGAGCGCAGATGATCTTGGAGGTGGCCATGGTTGTTGCCCAGGGACTGAGAGGGAAGCGGCTGTGTTTAGCGACATGTGGTAGGCTCTGATGTCTTTGCTTCACTGTGCTGAATAGCTTCAGGCTGATGGCTGAGTTCTCTGCCCACAGGGCTAGTGCTGCGTCGGACACTGATGTGCCTTGAACGTCTATTGCAGTCATGACTCGATGGGGGCCTATGTTTGATTCAGGCTCTTGCAGTGAGCATAGGAGTGGGTCCTGGTCTTTGTTGCTTGTGCTTGATCCAGGTACAGGCTTTGCTACTGCATTATCAGTCGCTGGATTGAGGGTGGTGTCTGTGACTTGACACTGCGACTCGTTGGAGTCTAATGACTGGCAGGGCAGAGGCTCGCGGACTTGTGTCCACATCTTTAGGTGCTTGAAGTCTATCAGCGGTTCGAAGCGATTAAGCAGATCTTTCCCAATGAGAAGTGGATACGTCTTGAGTGGTGAGACGTATATTGGATGGACGAGATCCATTGATCCAACCGTTAGGTGGATTGGGGCCACATGTTTCAGTTGGAGGCCCGTGTGGGAATATGCTTGGAGGTCCAGCTCACATCTGTGGAGTCTGAGAGTTCTGTTAGTCCCCTTTGTTCTTTTTTGGACCTTTTCGAGGAGCTCGGTGGACATTAGAGTGATGTCGGCTCCCGTGTCAAGAAGGGCTTCGACTCTGATGTGTCGTTCAATGATGATGGAGAGGTAAAACTTTTTCGCTATACCTTTCTCAATGAGATCGCCTAGGAGTTGAGGGACTGGATTTTGGGAGGAAACGGTTAGGATATCAGGGCTGATGTGGTGTTCTTCGGAGGAGTGGCAGACGACCAAGACAGCACTTTCAGGAACTTGAGTGGTTTCATCAGCAGGTGTTTGCTGGACGCTGCTGTGATCTAGAGGTTTGAGTGTTGAGTTAATGTCTAACTCTGTTGCTGGGTTTTCAGATGGGGTTTTGTGTCCATCTGAAGTTATTGTGATTGCAGTTCTCTGAGAGTGAGATGAAGGAGTGCTGTTCTCCATGGCTGGTTGGGCCAGCTGGTCGCTGCCTTCTCGTCCGGCCGCTAGTCGGGCTGAATCTGGTTTCTCTTTCTTTTCCCATCTCCGATCTTCCTCCTTCCGTTGGAAGAATTCTTTCATCATCATTTCCATCAGTTTTTGTGAGTCGAAACACGGTGGTGACTTTTGTTCCTGCGTGGATTCAGTTTGAGCTCGGTCAGCTTGGAATCGTTGTGAATTCTTTCGTCGATTCCTTGGGCTAGTCGCTCCAGGGTGACTTTGTCGTTTTCCCTTGGTGTTTCCGTTGGATTCCCATGAGTTTTTTCCTCTTGAGTTTCCAAACGAGCTTGGCTGGTTCCACGATCTTTCCCATTGACTCTCATGAGGCCTTGGCTGGTCCCATGTCTTTTCCCAATGCCGTCCAGGTGAGCATTGACGTCCACGCGGTCCATCCCAGCGTTCATATCTCTGTTTAGATCTGGTACTGGCGTGGGAGTCTCGTTCTTTGTTGGACGAGGGTGCGTTCCACTCTCTGGGTGGCGGCTTGGCACTGTCTTGGCGTTGGGCGCCCTCTAGAGCCAGGCCTTGACTGTTAGTGTTGAAGTCAAGAACTGCTGGGCTTTTGCCGCTCTTTTCCGAGGCCATTTTCTGTTTGCCGTAGGCTTTCTGCGCCAAGTCTCGCAACTGTTGAGCAGTCATTGTTCGTGGACATGCGAGAACGCCAAGATGGTGGCTTACGCCGGGGTGAAGGTTCCTTAGGAAGAGAGTTTTGAAGTTTAGTTCGTCTTCCATGTCAGGTTCGTTACGAGTTCCAAAGTATGCTCGTCTGAGTCGGCTGTAGTAGGCTTGAGGAGGTTCGTGACGTCCTTGTCTTGTCTCCAGGGCAGCCACTAGGCCTTGATCGGACTCAGGGTCGGAGAACTCTTTAATGAGGGCTTCTCGGAGCAGTTGGTAATCCGTCTTTGTGTAAGCAGGCTGCCTGTCCAGGAAGCTGCGAACTTCAGAGCTGGATGTTGTTCGGAGCAAATAGAGTCTATCTTTGTCCGTAACGTTAGGTCGCATTTCCAGATGGAAATCGATGTCTTGGAGATACGTTTGGACATTTTGGCTGTTTGGCACACTCGGAGTGAATTTGCCAATGTTCCTGGCGAGCTTGTCGAGGTCTTTTAGGTCCAAGCCGTGCGATGATCTGTGGCTGGCTGCCGCAGATTCTTTTGGCTGAGGTAGAGTGAGGTAAAGTTCTCTAGAGGCAGGTGGTGAAGGTTTCCGTTCCACGCCCTCCATCCTTTTCTCACGTGTCAGTCCAGGAACAGGTGACCCAGTCCTGCTTGGCAGGGGTGAGGTCGGTGCGTCTCGTGTCCTTGATGGCTCACGGCGCAGTTCATAGGCATGCTTGAGTTCCTCTTGGAAACTATCAGCTTCTTCTTTGACATAGTCTAGCTGATATGTTAGACGGCTAACCTCGTTTCTTGACTCATCCAGGTGAGCTTCAAGGGCTTTGATTCTGCCGTTCTTGTCTTTGAAGTCGGCCTTTGCTTTCGCCAGCAGCTGTTCCGCGTACTGTAGCTTTTCGGACCGATCAGCGTAGTCTGCCTTGACTTGTTGCATTTCTTTGTTAGTAGCTGCTAGGGTTTCTTTTAGCCTTTTGATTTCCTCCTCAGCGCCTTGGTTCACCTCATCGGGTTTTTCCCGTCGTTCCTGAGCTTCCAGTTGTAGCTGCTCGATGCGCCGTTGTGCGCGTGTCAACTCCTGCTGGAGCTGTGCAGCGTTCTTGTCGCTCAACTTGAGGGTCGCGATGAGTGTGTGACTTAAGGAGCCGGTAATCTTGGCTAATTCTTTGTGACTGTAGCTTTGACTTGGGTCTTGTGCCATGAGACTTGTGATGTTTTCATCTAGCTGGTCTTGTGTCTGGTGTTTCAGTGTTTCAGCGGCTTTAGGTAGGAGGCTGTCGGTTGCAGCACTTAGCCATGTTTCCAGATCCTCCCAGTGACCGACATGTTCCGTTGCGCGAGACATGTTCTGACGGGTGAGGGAAGTTTTCCAACCGCAACTGACACAGACCTTGAAGAGAAAAACAAAACAAACCAAAACAAAAGAAACCAAACAAAACAAATCACAAACAAAGGAGTGTAGATATGCACTGTTGAGTGTATACTAGTGTTGAGTGTGTACTAGTGTGGTTCTCTGTGACTGTGATCCTCTGGGGGGGGTGTATGTGCTTCTAAATCGTTGCCTCTGTGGGAGAAATTGAACACACACACACACACACACACACACAGGGAGAACAGCTAGAGAACAGATAAAGAAAATGAAGAATCCCAAAAGGAGCAAGGAACAGGGTGATAATCGGATGCTTCACTGTTTTCTGTAAAAGAAGGCCCTTCACTTTTTTTTTTTTCCAAGGGCGAAGGTTAAGCTAAGCCAAAATGAGGGAGAGGGACTCAAACCAAAATATATCTTTCTGATATTAGATTTTCCTTTTTTTTTCTTTTGTAAGTCTGTGATTGTTAATATTTTTCTCCGTGGTGAAGGAAAATAATAACAATCAGCACTGGTCCCGTAATGGCAAGATTGACACCGCAACGCCTGTTAGCGTGTTCCTCGTGTGTGTTGGAAATCTCGCTGACGCCTACCTTTTCGTTGACCTGCTTCAGCCTAGTGGGGTAGGATTTCACAAAGAGGAAGGTAAAAATGAAAACAATTTGAAATGCCGTTCTCAAGTTTCCAAATACCTGCTTGATAGCTTTATAGTTCTGTCTATGATTTCCCTCAGGCGAAATCCCAGCAACTAGTATCAGTAGTCAAATCAGAAGATAGTGACAGAGAAAAGAAAAAAAAAAAAATGAGCTTTAGAATTTACTCCCAATATCAAGATTAATAACAAGTATGGCCACACGGTGGTGCTGTTGAGTCGATACACCTAAGGGTTTGGCTAATTAGAAGTCTAAGTTCTTATTTGATCTAAGCAAAAGTATATTTAAAATTAACTCTCGTGTTAATTAAGTAACTAAAGGATTGAGAATAAGGTAGACAGAACAAACTTAATTGCCATTTGAATTTAGAATTTCAAATTATAAATAGAGATTCCTAATTAAATTTTTCATGATGTCATCATTAAAATTGATAGGATCGATTCAGATTAATTTTTCAGAGGGATATATATTTGATTATAATATTAAAATATTATAATAGTCTTCCTAGTTGCAGTTAAGTATCAAGATCTTAATGAGGTTTGTCATTAAAATTACAAGCACAATTGCAACTGAAACCAATATGAAACAGGAACTGTAATCAATTATTAAATTAAATTAGAATTTTCAAATTCGTAATTAATTATGAAATTAATTTACAACTTCCACATCCCTAAATCTGACAGGTTACTAATTCCTTGTGCTATCAGAACCTTCAGAACAAATTAATCTCAATTTATAAAAGGAAATTTTAAATTTTTCAGGGCCTGAAAATCAAACACATTGATAGTTAATAACTACGATCTTAATGTTATTGTTAAATTATCAGAGCACACATAATTATCTCAATCAGTCTATATGGAATCCGGAGCTGAAATTATTTTCAAATGAGTTTAATTTCAAATCTGGGATGAAATTAAATTATCAGTTTCAAATATTTCATAGCGATTCATCCACTGATTATCCCAAAATCATGAGCACACTTACAATTGAATTAATTATCCTTTTATCAAGGTGAATGAAGTTAAGGTCTGACATTAACTGTGTCTAACCTCAAAGGGAGGAAACCAATCCTGAATAAAATGCCTTTATTCCTATAAAATTAACTGCTTTGGAATATAACTATTCCTATAGAATTAACAATAGTTTATCGACATCTGTATTTGTTAAAATCTTTTCAAAAGGGAGGAGAGAAAGCATTAATAATGCACAAGAGAGAGAGGAATGACGTGAACATTCAGAAGTGAGTTAGAGTTCAGCAGTGAAGGAGTTAACCGTTTACACACACACACACTGCATAGCACACTGCATTCAAACCCACAAAATGCTAGGTGCTAATCGCTAGCCTTCAATGCTACCAGCTCGGCTAAGCTTTAATGCTACCTACTAGCTTCAAATGCTATGCTATTTGTTTACAATAGCTTCAAAATGGCGCTCGCGGCTGCGCGTGCGCACTAGAACCTTTCCGGGCAAGTCTACTGACTACCTCCGGTTCAGGCCGTTACCACGACACCTCTAGTTTCAGGGTTCAGGTTTCAACAGCCAGACAGCACTGTTTTAGATTAGTTTCTTTCTAGCACTGCAATCTCAATTTATTTAGACCGAATCAAATTAACCCACAGATTAATTATCAATCTAATAGTTTGACCACGGCGGGCCGATTCTCTGTGTCACTTCACGTGACTTCACAGGAAAAACACAGTGGATTATTTTATCACACTATCAAAATCAGATCCAATAAAATACTCCCTCACAGACACGATCTGGCCACTCCTTCTGAGTGCCACGCGCTGGCTTCACTTCTTTAGTGAATTTACAAGTGGCAGAAAATATTAAGTAGCTACGTTAATGTTTAATGCCAAGGGAGATTCATTAATCATAGGTTAATCGAATAGTGGGACACGCACTTCCTATCAACACTATGAACAAGGCCTTATGAGGGGAGAACAAGGAACACGCTTAGATTCTCTCCTTTCCTTTTCTGCGCTATGAGCGACTTACATGTCTCACGGACATCTTTTAATCTTACTGCAGTTTTAAGCTTATATCTCTAAACAACACAAATACACTTTCATTCCACAAACACATTGCCACAAGTAAGTACAGAATAGTGAAACCAACTTTGACTCTCTGTGTCTCTATTTCTTTCCGGTTAAAAACAGAAAAACACACCTTTTTTTTTTTTTATATGTTATGAATTTTTCAAATCAAACTAATGCCAGCTTCTATCTCCACCATTAATATGTAGAAAATGAATCCTACATATATATATTTATTTTATTATTTAGCTTTTAGGGAATCACTCTTAAGAGTTGATCTTCATATGATTAATTGTTATTAATCAGAATGTACAACTTATGCCTTGTTAACGACTTGTCCAGCAAGCATTAATAACAGCAAGTTATCTTTTAACAATTTTGTTTATTTCACTCGCGGCCAACGATAAAAATAAACAACTAGTTAACTCAGTTTTAAGCTAACGTTAGCTCTCAGGTTTATGAGCCGTAGGTAACGCAATCTTTTGGCAAATAGTTACGACATGTTAAATCACATAACACAGACAAAAGATTTCTTAATAAAGTCAAGGTTTTATTCACTACTCTAACACATTATTAACAGACAATTTAACATACACACAAATGGGAGCGAGTTGTTTGTATCTGAAGAGAGAGACTTAGGTTTTAATGCTAGCTTTTCAACCTGAGGAAACTCATAGACAAAGAAGTATTTTATCTTTACCCTCAGCGGAGAGATATCCCGGTTTCAGTCAATAAAGAGATTTGCCTTACTTGGTCTTTCAGTTGTTTTGATCGAACTCAGTTCAGGCTTTCTCCAGTTCAAAGAGACTCTTTCCTTTGGTGAATTCAGTTCTTTGCGGGCCGCGTTCGGATTGGCTGTTCGGTCGGTCGTGTGACTAGCGCACTCTTCAGTGGTTGGTTGTCTCGTTCTGACGTAATGATGTTTAGGATTAAAGTTCTTTGAAAGTTTAACTGAGTCTTTGTGTTAGTTGCTTTGCTTCGCCGTGATGTTATGGCCTGAAGCGCTTGCCGCGTGAGCAGAACGAGAGACTCGCTGGCGTGCGTGTCCTCCTGTTGTTTTCAAACTCCAACACCCGAACTTCATGGGCCTGCATCCGTTTTAAGCGAGCTGATTTAGGTCCGCCCTTTTTGGCGCGTAGTCCAATCGAAAGAGTCTTTGTCGGCAGAGCCCCGCCCTGCGTAGCTGCGTGTTGCATACATTATCTGCGCAAGTATTTTATCACATAAAAACTTATAACAGCAGACTTCCATTCATCTTGTAAATAGGCGTTAATGAAAAACAGATAAGATTTAATTCATACCACAATATTATTATTCATTAAATCAGCTTTCATCCGAGACCAAACACTAGCCGTTTAACAGGCACCAAAATACAAATATCCTTTATATTCGATTTCGTAGTTAAGGCATTGATTAAACGATCTTAAATTCTAAATACACATATTAATCAAGTGAAAATGAACAACTAGTACTCAGGAAGATTATAAATTCTGGAAACAGATTTACCATAGATTTAAAATAATGCAACAGCTTATAAATGTCACAAACAAAACATCCTTTAATATATAAGTTTATAAAGGTATGGTATATATATTGTTTCTTTTCTCGAGTATATTTTGTTTAACTTTGTTCTTTAAAACAAAATCCTTCAGGGTGTGGCTCTCTTTGTTTCACTAGCACATGGTCCAGTTGAATTCCTTTGTTTTGGGGGGCGCAACAGAGAAACGGCGCGCATTCTCAGGAATGTACTGATAGTTGCTAGGTCGTAAATGTCTTTGAATTTACTGCATGAAGTCAAGGGAGTATGGCGCCAATAAAGTTTAGGCTCCGGGAAGGGGGGTTCTGTTTTCTTTCGAAATGACAAAACGTGAATTTCCTGAGCTGGAATGCGGGCTTTGATCCATCCTTGCATCAGGAATGTGTTGAACCTAGATGTGTGTGTATCCTGATCAGGCATTACATCTTCAAGGATACTTTAAATATACACATTCAGTGTCAACTTTATCTAATCAGTTTCTGCTAAAACAACTTGGGGAAAAACAACAATAAACACGTGAGCCTTGTTCAGATCTCTTTTAACCCCTTTTGACTCGAATGCCCCCCATTGTCCAGCACTATATTCAAAGGTCCCTCATAAGATATATCCTCCAATAATTCTGCTACTGTATATAATTCTGAGACAAAGCTGCTTGTTTTTAATTTTTTCATTAAATCAGAAATGAGAAACTATCAATATTGACGGGAACAATAAGCTACAGGTGCATCTCAGAAAATTACAATATGGTGAAAAAGTTCATTTTTTCTTTTTCAACTTATTTCAAAAAGTGAAACTTTAATATATTTTAGATTCATTACATGTAAAGTAAAACACTTCAAAAGTTACAGCTTACAGCTAATGAAAGTCAAAAATAAGTATCTCAAAATATTAGAATATTTACATTTGAGTTTCAATAAATGACCATCCATACAGTATAAATTCTGGCTATCTCTTGTTCTTTGAAAACACAATAATGGGAAACACTGCAGCCTTGGCAATGGTCCAGAAGACAATCATTGACACCCTCCACAAAGAGGGTAAGTCACAGAGGGTCATTACTGAAAGGGGTGGCTGGTCAAGGAGTGCTGTATCAAAGCATATTAAATGCAAAGTTGACTGGAAGGAAGAAATTGGGTAGGAAAATGTGCACAAGCAACAGGGATGACCGCAAGCTTAAAAATACTGTCAAGCAAAGCCGATTCAAACACTTGGGAGAGCTTCAAAAGGAGTGAACTGAAGCTGGAGTCAGTGCATCAAGAGTCACCATCTTCAGGAAAAGGGCTACCAAGCCACTTCTGAAACAGAAACATCATCAGAAGCATCTTACCTGGGCTAAGGAGAAAAAGAACTGGACTGATGCTCAGTGGTCCAAAATCCTCTTTTATTCCCCATCTTTTGGGGAATTTTCACAGCCAAATGTAATTTGCGATATGTATTTAATGCATTTAATTAATCGACACATCATGTAATTAATTAGATTAAAAATTTTCATTGACAGACAGCCCTAAGTGGTCCAAAATCCTCTTTTCAGATGAAAGTAAATTTTGCATTTCATTTGGAAATCAAGGCTGGAGTCTGGAGGAAGACTGGAGAGGCACAGAATCCAAGCTGCTTGAAGTCTAGTGTGAAGTTTCCGAAGTCAGTGATGATTTGGGGTGCCGTGACGTCTGCTGGTGTTGGTCCATTGTGTTTTATCAAGTCCAAAGTCAATGCAGCCGTCTACCAGGAGATTTTAGAGCACTTTATGCTTCCATCTGCTGACAAGCTTTATGGAGATGCTGATTTCCTTTTCCAGCAGGACTTTAGCACCTGCCCACAGTGCCAAAACCACTTTCAAGTGGTTTGCTGACCATGATATTACTGTGCTTGATTGGCCAGCCAACAAGCCTGACCTGAACCCCATATGGAATCTATGGGATATTTTCAAGAGAAAGATGAGAAACAGTCAATGCAACAATGCAGATGAGCTGAAGGCTCAATCGCGCCTCAGCAGTCCCACAGGCTGATCGCTTCCATGCCATTCCTCACTGATGCTGGAATTTGTGCTAAAGGAGCCCGACCAAGTATTAAATGAACCAAGTGCATAAATGAACATACTTTAAAGAACTTTAACTTTTCTGTTTTGCAAATCCTTTTTTTTGATTGATCTTAGGAAATATTCTAATATTTTGAGATACTGATTTTTGACTTTCATTAGCTGTAAGCTCTAATCATCAAAATTAAAATAAAAAACTTTTGAAGTGTTTTACTTTACATGTAATGAATCTAAAATATATGAAAGTTTCACTTTTTGAAATAACTAAAAAAAAAAAATTCACCATATTCTAATTTTCTGAGATGCACCTGTATATGATTTCTTGATGCTATGTTTTTTTAGCAAAATAATTATGTTTGATTATTTTACTTTAATAAGAATATGAATATTAATTGCATTGATAATAATGCACTAATTTGAATAAGTCAACCTGTAGCCCCTGCAGAAGTGTTCATCACCATTTAATGCCAATGCTGTCTAGAAAGAACAAATTGAGATTTAAGATCATCTCATTTGTGATGTGTTCATCCTATTCCCAGTACATTGATTTAACATTAAAAGGTTCATCCTAGAAAGGTCAAGGACCTGTAACACAGATTTCATTACTTCTTTCAAGATTTTGTTATTGGCAGACACTTTCAAATTAAAAAAGTGCCAATAAGGACACACAATGCCAACACTGTACTCAACCTCCTATCTTGCACTACTGCACTAAGTGCTAAGGTGACAGCACAAGCTGCCACAGGCACACTAATGCAATTGTGCTAATTAGTAAATGTTTGTGCAAGAAAAAATCATTTAATTACACTAATTTAATAACATAGCAAGTCTTTAAACCATAGTGGCAAAAAATACAGACAAGTTCAGTGGGCTGGAACAAGAGTGCAACGCTGCAAAGCTGCTGCTCTCAGACTTACCACCCCGCTGTGAAGACATGGTTGATATCACACACATACACACTTACCTAAAAAAAAAAAAATTTTTACAACAGGCCAACCATGCAAACACACACACACGTGCATATTGTGTACACATATGAAAAGCGGAAAGGCAGGACCATAATAGTTCTGTTTTCATTCTTGTTTATCAATCCTATTATACAGTTCAGCAATGAGATTCCACAACAAAAGTACAGTATTTGCAGACATACACAAATCTATTAAACTCTCAACATCCTCTGCTTTCACTGACTGCATGTCAGCGGAAAACACACTTTTATTTCTGCACAATAGCAGGAAGGGACTAATTCCACCGCTAATCCAGACAGAACATTGGCAAGCACACAGCAGGCCGGAAGAGAGACGGACTCGCTTATCAGCTACACTATAACCAGAGACAGGACAGCAATCAGGAGGGGAAAAGATAACAGGGAGGACCTTCTTCTCTGTCTATTTCAGAAGCCCAGCCCACAAAAGGAAAATAGAAATGGACTATTTTGGAATTCCATTATCTTTGGAAAATAATGGAATTCCCCAGAAAAATGGTTTGGAAGATAAATGAAACCCTCTTCCTGATTCTTCCCATGAGATAATTTCAGTGTACCATGTAGTCATTTTGCATTTGTATATACGTCTATAACAATAAAAAAAAAATCATTAAAAAAAAAATCACCGCAATAACCGAATCCAGAAAGTGCCTACAAACAAACGTCCATTGCGGTGAGAATAATTTACAAGGATGATTAGAAATTATAGTCTGTTGCATAAGTCCCAAGTGACTAATTATGTGAAAACCTCAGAATAATTACTTGACTTTTAAATTCAGCAATAGTACACATATGATGATGACCAACAAATCCTTCTAAACACAAAATGTTAACATTTTGGGTCACAGTCCTACATGTTACAGTCATCTAAACAATCCAGGCATAACAAGTTTGGACAAGAGCTTGCTCAGGCTTGCTTGATCATTTCAATTTTGTGTGTAAATGAGGATGTCAGATGACTTAAGACTTCCAGTTGATTTTGTAAAATTTTACCATAAGACTTAAGATTGTATACTGTACAGTCTTATATAGACAATAGTCACACATTTACCCTTGGCTTTAACCCAAGATCTCACCAAGGTCACACATCTTAAAGGAAAAGGAAAAAAAAGTTTTTAGGATTTAAGTATGCTTGTCTGTGGTGGTCTGTGCTCTCCTGTGGTGTGGATGAAAGCCTATGAAGACACAGGATTGAAAAGAGGAGACATTGATTAGTCAGTTTAGTAGTGGTGCAACGGATCACAAAACTCACGGTTCGGATCATACTACGGATTTTGAGTCACGGATCGGATAATTTTTTGGATCAGCCAAAAAAAAGTTGGCTTTTCATTAATTACTAAAAAGCTTACTTTAAGTAGTTCTATACCCCAGCAGAAACTACTAGCTTAACTACTAAAGCCAGTAATAAACAAAAACAATTAAATTACAAGCATAGATGAACAGCCTACAACATAAAATTATAAATAAAGACAGAAACAGCAGTATTCAGGTGCAGAAACAACACAATAATGCTTACTGCATAAGTTAAATACAGATTAATCTATGTTAAACCTGTGGTGTTCTTTGATTAGCAGACAGAAGCAGGTATTATAGGTTGCTATCTCTTTAAGACTAAATGCACGGACCTAATACTGACACACATCCGGCTTCTTTCTTAGCTGTAAAAGTTAACTTAAGACATAACCGACTGTGTTTACCAGAATACTTGCCAAAACAGGTATTTTAACATAACTTTGTGTGTATGTATCCATCCGTTGAGGCGTTGTCTGAAACACTGTATTTGAATCGCGCCTCTCTCTCTCTCTGCGTGTGTGCGCTTCAGTGTGCAGCAGCGTCTGAGCACAGAAAACAGCGAGACCCGATTTGATTTTAGCAAGACAAAACGTGCAAATGATAAACTTTCACTCTATGATGGTTAAATTTAACAGTTAATCACATGCGTGCCGAACAGGGTGGACTGGTCCGTACTGATCACGGATCATCTATGATCCGTTGCACCCCTACAGTTTAGTAGTAACGTGTTAATGTGAAGCACATCTAAAGCAGCATGAGGTTACAGCTAGCAGAAACAGTTGAAGAACAGTCTGGGGCTTTGGATCTCTCATTCAGGCATCAATAATTAAGCAGCAGACATGCACTAATGAGGACCTGATGCTATTCAGGAGATACCACTTAGGCTACGTGAAGATCTATGGCCCTCATACATACAGATATTTCAGCCATTACAACCCATCTATCTCTTTTCCATCTCTTTCCATCGACTTCATAGTGCGTTTCACAAATCATTTTAATCCCACCGGTGATAAAAATAATTCTGCAGAGGCAGGGATGCGTAGATCCCCCCCTACAAAACGCACCTTATATATATCTGGGGTCGACAATATAATTGGCCCGGTGGCCCGGACGTACTTTTAAAACAGTCAGGGCCACCAGATCGCTCCAACCACTAGCCCGGTGGGGCCAGTAAAAATAATGCCTCGATTAAAAAAAAGTCTCATTTCACATTAATTACCTGTGGTTCTGTGTTTTGATTTCTGTATAATCGTCTCGGTAACCACCGCTAACTCGTTACGTGATCCCGACAGCCTTACGCTCTGTCTGCACCGTCTTGCTCGCTCCCGCGGTTACGCGCGCAAACTGCACACTGCTCAGCACCTACCTATAGCTACTATTAAGCTAGGCTACATGTTTCTGAAACCCACATCACCCGGCCAAACGCCGGGTAAAAAAAGAGAAGGCAAGGAAGAGAAAATCAAAAGAGAAGGCAAGGAAGAGAAAATCAATTCGCTTTCCCAATTGAGGGAAAGCGAAAGGGAATACGAAAAGAAAAGGCAGAGAAAGTTTCAGCCCCAGTGGCGAGACCGCTGGAATTGGCTGGGCTTAGGGGTGTGCGATATGACGATTTTTGATCGTGGACGATAAAAATGTCTCCACGATCTGCTTTTGAAGAAATATGGTAGTATTGTGCTATAGCACACATTATGTCAAATATAGTTCTGGTCTCCGTCTCTATATACTGTACAACACCACATACAGCAGTAGAGTTACTCAGACAGGACACTGCACTTATTCGCGATCGCAAAAGTACATTATTTGCACACAAGCCTTGCTGGTTAAATGTTTAATTCGCGCGCTGGTCTGTCGTGCGCTTTTTCTGAGCGCATACACCTGAAGCACGCGCACTAAAAAGCCTGTCTAACAGCGCCTGATTACTCAACTAACTTATTTTTTGCGCTAATACTGTCAAAACACACAAGCTTTACCTACAGACTGAGTTGGTTATCTCTAAAATGAAAGTAAATAGTTAAGAGAGAAATGGATGCGTGCCTGTATATTAGATGCGTGCAGGTCTTAAAGAGACAGGAAACTAAACATGCTGTCGACTGTCATTAAAGGTATAGTTCACCCTAAAATTTAATTTCTGTCATTATTTACTCACATGTTGTCCCAAACCTCTATTAATTTCTTGTGCTGAACCCACAATAAGATATTTTGAAGAATGTGGGTAACCAAACAGTTGCTGGTCCACATTGACTTTGATAGCAGCAAAGAAAAATCCTATGGAAGTCACTGAGGACCAGCAAGTGATTGGTTTTCCACCTTCTTCAAAATAGCATTTATGTTCAGCAGAAGAAAGAAACTCATTCAGGTTTAAAACAACTTTTAAGTAAATGATGGTATAAAAATAAAACATTATGACAGAATTGACAGACCGATGACAGAATATTTATTTTTGGGGGAACTATTCATTTAACGTTAACAAAACAACAAAACACAGAGAAAAATCACTCACTATTCTTGACTGAAAATCTTTAATACAGTTGCTTTAGGAATCAGTCTATGTAGTGTTTTATTTTTATATTTGTTCATTCAATTTCATTGAATGCTCTGCTAAATACACCTATTGTACCTGAAAATAAAGCACTGTTTGTTTTATTTGTATATTATGTGTATTTGTAATGTGTATCTTTGTTCTTATTTTTTAATAAGAAAGATAGAATGAACAAAGATTTTTATCTTCGCCCACTTTGGCCTAAATATCTGCCATGTCTTTTTTTTTGTTTTTTGTTACCTTGAAAGGCTTTGTCTTTCTAGTTTGGCTGTAATGCTCAGACAACTTGTAAAACCAACATGACAAAGAATTGTGATAAAATCGTGAATCGTGATATTTCTAAAAAAAATTGTGATATGATATTTTTCCCATATCGCCCACCCCTAGCTGGGCTACGATCAAGAAAAAAAAAAGAGGTTTACTGTGAGCTCTGCAGATCAATGCCCACATATGCAGACAAGTAAGTTAGAGAAAAGTTAACGTGTATGAAACCTATGGTATGAACATAATATAATGAATTGCTGTGTGACTACGGAGAATGAATCCTATGCAAAAGGTTTATTTGCACTTGTTTCATGTTTTTGCACAGTTTTGCTGCACTTTGCACTAAACCTACCTTAAAAAAAATAAATGTTATTCATGTTGTTCAAGCAAACTGTTCTTTTTCGTGATTATTGGGATCAATACCCGACGCGTTGACCTGGGCCAGTGAACTTCAAAAGACACTGGCCCAGAGGGCCAGTGGCAAATTTCCCTTATTGTCTACCCCTGTATATATATATATATATATATATATATATATACACACACACACACACACACACACACATATACAGTGGTCCTGATTTTTTTGCATGTTTGTCACACTTTAATGGTTCAGATCAAACAAATTTAAATATTAATCAAAGATAACACCATGCAGTTTTTGAATGAAGTTTTTTTTTTATTATGAAGGGAAAACAAAATCCAAACCTTTTCCCTTCATAAAAAAACATCATTAATTTAAAAACTGCATGTTGTGTTTACTTGTGTAATCTTTGATTAATATTTAAATTTGTTTGATGATCTGAAACATTAAAGTGTGACAAACATGCAAAAAAAAAAAAAAAAAAAAAAAATCAGCACTTTTTCACACCACTGTAAATGTCTGTCATCAGCAGATAACATTAATATGGCTGTTTAAGAAGGAGGTTGACAAGAGCAGTAACGACTGTTACCGATCTCATGCATCAACTTGCCAGCTCTTTTCCTCTCTCTCTGTCAATATCTTTCTCCTCCTTCTGTCCCCCATCAAGATAGAGCTTAATGATGCTCGTTAATCAGAGTGAAGTCTTGTGTGTAACAAAAACCAGCTCTTCACAAATGTATTCTGCTCCAGAAATGAGCAGAACTGAAATATATGTGCTATGGGACAGTGACAACATACACTCATCTCATGCATGTATACATACACTCATTAATAATAACTTACTTAAGAACAGAATGATAATAACAATTTCATATCATGTGGCACATTCTAGTCTCAATTCAGTCATCTAAAAATCTTTACTGGGGCATTAATGGTGTAAAATTACT
Source organism: Barbus barbus (assembly GCF_936440315.1). Taxonomy (NCBI): domain Eukaryota; kingdom Metazoa; phylum Chordata; class Actinopteri; order Cypriniformes; family Cyprinidae; genus Barbus; species Barbus barbus. Next base: position 20,751,122 of record NC_136742.1, read on the forward strand.
GTAGATTACTTTAGGCTTCACACACTTATAGATTCAGACCAAACAAAACTAAAAACTCTATAATGAAATTAAAATAAATTCTTAATCAGAATAGCCTACTAGCGTCAGCGCGATAGCCTGGTGGGCAGCACGCCGACATTCAACACAGTTGCATTATGGGGGCCATGAGTTCCAATCCCAGCTTGAGGACCTTTCCCGATCCTGCCCGCTATCTCTCTCCCACTTCACTTCCTATCAGCTCTGATCTGTCCTATCATAACAAAGGCAAAAATGCCAATTAATAAATCTTAAAACAAAAAAAACAAAAGGAATAGTCTACAGCAGGGGTCCTCAAATCTGGACCATTCCTGCAGAGTTCAGCTCTAACCCTAATCAAACACACCTGAACATGTTAATCAGAGTCTTCAGGATCATTAGAAAATCACAGGTAGGTGAGTTTGATCAGGGTTAGAGCTAAACTCTGCAGCAGATTGGACCTCCAGGGTAAGATTTGAGGAACCCTGGTCTACAGTCTCCCTGAGGGAGGAATCCACAACCTACTCTTAATTATAATATGATTTAGGACTCTGCCTATAGAGTTTATTCTTTAACACTCCCCAAGCACCAAAAAGAGATTAAAAATTGGCTTTGGTAAGTAAATTAACTGGTTGGCCAGTAACTTTACTGTATTAGTAACCGCAACATAACACATTATTAAAGACAAAGTGAAGAAACCATAGCTTGATTTCAATTTCAATTTCAAATTTATTAATAAAGCACTTTAAAACAACCTTAGTTTACCAAAGTGCTGTACACCGTTACATTGACCCAATCACATGATAAATAAACACATCGTTAGAAAAACAGTGTCACAAAACATTGAAAGCATGGGAAAAAAGATATGTTTTTTAGAGACTTTTAAACTCAGACACTGAAAAAGCTGTTCTGATAGATAATGGCAAATTGTTCCATAGCTTGGGGCCAGCAACAGCAAAGGCTCTGTTACCCGTACATTTCAATCTAGTTCTGGGAACCAAAAGCAGATGCTTAGTCTGTGATCTGAGTAATCTAGCTGGATTGTGTACAACAATCAACTCAGAGAGATATGGAGGAGCAAGGTTGTTTAGAGCTTTGTACACAAATAGCAGGATTTTGAATAGAATGCGATAATTAATCGGTAACCAGTGCAATGAACGCAAGATAGGCGTGATGTGATTCCTTCTGCGACTGCCTGTGAGAAAACGAGCAGCCGCACTTTGGACCAGTTGCAGACGATGAATAGATGAGACAGGCAGCCCATAATATAACGAGTTACAATAGTCAAGTCGTGAAGAAATGAAAGCATGAATTATAATCTCAAAACTCTTCCTGTTTAGGAAGGGTTTGACTTTTGCTAATCTTCACAGATGGTAAAAGCTGGCACTCACAGTAGAATTAATTTGTTTATTCAGCTTAAGGTCGCTGTCCAGTAAAAGCCTAGATCCTTGACCTCAGAAGAGTAATAAGGGGAAAGTGAACCCGTTTTCTTGTTAGGCCTAAACAGTACAATTTTAGTTTTATCATCATTCAAATGCAGAAAATTATTGGTGAGCCATGCTTTCAATTCTTGGAGACAGGTTGTAAGTTGGTATACAGCAGACTTATCATTGCGCTTAAATGGTATGTAAAGCTGGGTATCATTGGCATAGCAATGATATGACACACCAAATTTCCTAAAGATTGAACCAATGGGTAACATGTTCAGCAAGAACAATAACGGCGCCAAAGTTGCTTGATACCTTTTAAGTGATTCAAATCAAACCATCTAGTAAACATGGTTCTAACATGTCTTGTAAACAGATTAAAAAGTTCACATTGGAAAGATTACCATGAAAATTAATTTTAGGAAGTATCATAAAGCAAAATTATGAAAATTATTATGGTCAGGTTCGTAAAAGACAGTTCCAAACACCTGTGTCAATGAATGCACTGATGTCTTTACCTAAAAGCTGAACAGAGGTTTTAAAATCTGAAAGCATGTTCAAGCAAGTCTTCAGCTTGATGTGCGGTGTGTGTGGGTACAACTGAACACCCTGCTAGGACTGACTAATGATCATTTATTCATAACCATCATTATATCGACTGGCCATCACAAAAACCTATGTATTTGAATCAAGTCTCATATGTAGAAACAACATTGTTCACATGTTACTGTACTTCCATTATCTGATGTATTTGCTAGGGAAAAAAGCCCCCCCCACACACACACTTTCTAACTAGTGGTTTTTAAGTGTCATATAATATAGTAATGCAAGTTAATGTTCTTAATGACTGTTATTTTATGGGGTCTATGGCTTGACAGAGTTTAGGTGGGTGGTAAACATACAGACCCAGACAGACAGCATGCAATAGACATACACGCATGCTTACAAAGTAAAATTCTGTATATTTGCACAGAACTAGTCTTTCACCAAAAAGAGGTAAAAAGAGAAATCTGGAGGAAAAAATGCAAGAGAGGTGTCAAGATCTATGATAACAGTCCAAGATTTCCCGGGGAAAAAAAGTCAGTAACGGGAACACAGGGGTTATAAATTGTTTTCAGTCCTGATAACTGTGGCATTTTGGCAAGGATATACACATTTTCACCCTCAGGCCTGACTGAAAAAAGATCTTTTGAAGCTGAAGACGTCAACAAATATGCACTATTCCCATCTCTCTCTTTTCAACAGTTTGCTATGTGGGCTGCATGTCACTCTACAGACTCATGCCTTAGGCCACTGGAAACTCATCTTCAGCTTTCCTGCTTACTTCAACACATCCATCTTGTGTTCATGCGAGAATGTGCATCTATATGTGTGGTACAGCCTCAGGACATTTCACTGCTGGGTGCTCCAGATTGGACCCAGGAGCTCCAACATCTTGAGCTAATGACTAGAGCATCTATCACTATTGCACAGAATGAAGAGACAACCACTGAGAGACTTCTACTGATAAAACAACCTAAAATATTGTGATAATAATCATATAAAATCTGGCTTTATAAAGAATGAACTAAAAACAACTACAGAGATTATGACAATTTACATTTGATTACAAGTTTGAATGTTTAATTATCAACTTGCACTGTTTGCTTTATATTTTAACCAATGTTGATAATTTAATAAACAACAACAACAAAAATGATAATAATAAAATTAAAGTTGACTGAATTGAGAAACACTTAAAGACCGCATGCAACTGAATAATTAAATTTTCTAGTGTATGAATTAACATATTTTTTAACTTAGTGAGTGTTAAATAGCATTAAAAAAAAGTTAATTAATACTTTTGTCATTAACATTAGTATCAAGAGCCATGAAAAGCCTGCTCGACCTTGACAAAAAAGAAACTTATACGGTCTGAAAGAGACATTCATACGGAAATCAAAAGGCAGCCAGGAAGAAGTTCCTGGCAGTACAACAAATATCCTTGCAAGAGTTTGCTGTTATCCCTTATGGTCAGATAAGTTCAGTTTGAACTATCAGTCATGTTACTTGGAATAAAACACAGTATCACTCCATCTGTCCACACAACTAAACAGAAACGCAGGGATAAAATGTGTCTAAGGCATCCTCTTTTGTGCATCTTCAGACATTTGAGTCACACAAACAAACAGGAAGGTTCAAAGATTTTGTAGAAAAAGCAAAACAGAAAGACAAAAAGAGCAAATAAAAGCATGAATAGCAAATGAGTTGCTTGTGAAAGGCCAAGCTGAGATCTGAAGCTTCTCCGCTGAAGCACGCTTTTTACATTATACTCCCTGAGAGGCCAGATCAGAGAGAGAGAGAGTGTGTGTGTGTGTGTGTGTGTGTGCGTGTGTGTTAGAGACACATGAAACTGAAACGATGCATTATGAGTGCAAATGCATGAACATCACCACTCCATACCACATTACTTTCCAAAATTTAAACAGAAACCTGCAGGATTCCATCCACAATGACAACTATTCGAGTTGACCTTTGACCTATAATGCAAAAAAAAAAAAAGAGAAAAAGAATCGAGACTCTGTAACAGAGTGCCTAAGTGAGTTTCTGTCATTTTGCCCTCACTCATCTCCCTCATTTTTCTGCTCCGTTTCTAATTCGCTCTCTTTTCAAAAGGTCAGAAATCTCAGGCTGTCCATAAGACTGCACGTGAAAGAGCAGGTCAGGCCAAAGTCACAAGGATAATTTTAAGGTCAAATGTTATTTTGGCTGCCAACAACATGAGAAAGCAAGCCTGCTAAAGGCTTGATCCACAAGCAAGTAAAACATCAACGCAGCAACACAAGGCCAAATCTGACTAAACCTTTCAAATCCATCTACATTACATCCAGTGTTGGAAGTTGGAACTGACTGTGACATTAAATCTACCAAAGGCAAAATAAAGAAAATTCTCAACACAACGACTTTGACAGCTGCACCGCGGCAAAATTTTATAACAAAAAAAATAAAAAAATGGGTAGCACTCCTGTTTTTAATGGTCCTGTTCTGCAATACATTCTATATACTTACTGTTAAAATAACTGGATACAAACTACTAACCTTAAACCTACCCCTAAACCTACTCTTAACCCGTGTAATTAACTTGAATTACTCAGTACTTTCTTGGATATGTACACTTACTGTAAATGAAATTAACAAAAAATAAAATAAAAAAGGCTTTTACTATATGCATTAGGATTCCTAAACCTACAGGCAAACAAATAACAACAGAGGCACAACATATACCAAGCATTCCTGCTGTTTTTAAATCACACTAAATCTTAAAACACGATTCATACTTGAGTGAATTAGTTCCGGGACGTGCATCATTAATTTCAGAACCATAGAGCACAAAATTAGTCTGCCATTATAACACCATCACTTCAGCAGCCTCACAGATCACAGGTCAGTCAATGTCTTCCCTCTTAATGCTCCTGAACTCCATCTGAACTGATATAGGCCTCATTAAGTCAACTAAGATAGTAATTACTGCTCTGAGATCAGCTACGTAATTACCTGAATGCTTGATTGGTAAATCTTTATAGTTGTGCAGCTGTCTCAGTGTTGTGGCTAAATTAAGATATTTTCCACAATAAATAAATAAGTATGGTCAACAACTCTTAGGAGTGAATTGGTGAAAAAGAATGACAATGATCTTCTCCTCAAATTTTAACAGGCCAACTACAAAAGCAAATGAAATCTCTTGTCTCAGAGATGGATAAGAGAGTAAAAAAGCTAATTATGGATCACTTCAATATCTTCCAAAGTTAGAAACCGCCTCAGGCTGCAAGTCGGCAATTTCCCGGTTCACTGAAATTAATGAAAGAGATAATTTGATGTGATTCAGCATACTGACACATCAGCAACACACACAAAGAGAACTAGGAAAGGAAATAGAAATCAGATTATCAGACATAAAAAAAAATAATAAAAACAAATACACACTAGAGAGATGATGGTTTACCGAAGGCAAATAGGATATTTTTAGGTAAGTAATATATTTCAGATCTGTACTTGAAAGAATAGTTTAGTCAACAAACATTTTTCATAATATTTATGAAACCAAGTATTTCAGTATTTTTGCAGTCAATGAATTTTACAATGTATGATCAGATCTCGCTCCTTCACGGTCAGGTATGAAATCGCATCTGTTATGACCAACTGTCAAATTTTTCTCATGTAGTGCGGCGACAAGAAACAGCTAGAGATTTTTTGAGCGCACTAAAGCAAACAAGTAACATGAAGACATACACAAGCATGTCAAATATGGCAGCAGATTACATATTACAGTCATCCACAACAGTCATCCACTTCTTTCCAAGATCAGAAGGTAACCACATACACATAAAAAGCCTTGTTCTGGTACGTGACAACCCACATGGAAAGAACCTATATGAGGATATATGCGCATATATGAAACCTATATGCAGTATATATGCACATATATGATAACATATATGCTGCGTATATATGCCACATATAGGCAAAATTGAGGTGCATATATGTGCATATAAAGGCCATATAGGTCTCCTGTATTGCTTCTTTATATCCACATATAAGCCCTATATGTACATGTAAATGTAAATTTCGACATTTTGGGCTTTTATTTATGTTGTCTAGCAGCTATGGATTTTAATAATTTTTGTAATATATAGGTAAACATATAGGTGCATATATGCACACATATATATACATGCATATATGTACCTATATAGGTACATGTATGCACGTATTTGTGTACATATATGTATGCATATATGTGTACATATATGTGCATATATGTACATATATTATAGGAAAACGGCCAATTTTATATATGTCACATATATTAAAAACATATATCAAAACCTATATTAAAACATATATGTTTATATAGGTTATTTCCGTGTGGGAAGATTGCTGCACCTTCCAAGATGGATCAGTAAGTTTGATCTATCACACCGAATTCATTATCAATTTACTTGTTTACATGCTCATTTACTCATAAACATTTCCTAAGAATGATTTCTCCAGTCAGGGGAGTTTTAGAGGGTGTTGGAGTCAGAGGTAGAGAAAATGATGGTGTGCCATTCACACTTGAATGCTTCTGAACTTTATAATTGACTCCATTAATTTAGTCTTACCTGAGCCAAACAATTTAACAGCAAACTGTTTCTGCATGACTGCATGGTATGTGCCATTTCTGAAATCCAAACTCTCAGTGCAGACACACCTATAATATTTTTTTTCTTCTGAATTCTTATTTTCTCTTTTCAGTGGGTTATATTTCGGGTTACAGTTACTATGAATTAAAGTAGTATGTCAATTTATTTTACCCTCAGGTTCTTTGAAATCCATATGAAACAAAGGCAGATATTTGTGGCAGAATGTCAAAAGCAATAATAATGAACGGTGAAAAACACAATTTTAAATTAAGAATAAAGATTTGAATTTCAGTCGGTTTCTCTAACGTATATTGCTTCAGAAGACTTGAAAGTAGGGCCTAAAACTAACTTTTTGCCACATCTGCAAATGGCCGGTGACATGATACAATTTACCATCCAAATCTTTTTTTTTACCGACCATGAAACTTTGCAAAAAAAATGACTGTTAATTTGCTCTGCTGGTGCATTTTCCCTCAATCTTACCTATTAATTATAGCCATTCAACATTACAGTATAATTGAAAGCCATTATTTTTAACATTTAATAGGTTCTGAAATATAACAACTTTTAATTTAAGTGATTTTAAAACAATCTTCACATTAACTATATTATATATGCATAAACTATACAGATTAATCTTTATTCAAGCTATAAAAGTTAATCAGTGACTAGAACAGTCCAAGGATTTCTCTTTTTCTTTTGTTCTTTGATTTACATCAATGACAGACTTCAGCAGGTTTCACTTTGAAATCAGCGTGGTCTCTTTAAAACCTGATGCACATGACGCAGCTCTGACACATATCCGATTTTCTCCCAACTCTTAATGGCCATTTAAGACTTTATAACTCATTTAAGACTATGTTTACAAAGAAACTCACCAAAACCGCACATTTTGACATAATTGTGTGTGTTATCCAGTGTTGTGCAAGTTACTTCCAAACTGTAATACATTACAGATTATTTGTTACTGTTATTTAAAAGTAATTCCTTACCTTACAATATTACTGTCTCAGAATTGTAATGCGTTACATGAATCCTGTATTACTTTTGAGTTACTTTCACCAAAATATCTACAGAAGTAGAACTTAACATTCTAAAATGACAAAATGTATTAGAGCCCTGCCCTAATGGCAAAGTGTTTATATTTCAAACCAGCTGTTTATTAAGTTCATTTAGAAAAAACGTTTGGAGCATTTTTTGTTCATTAAATAAGTTTTTTCTTTCTTAAAGTAACGACCAAGCTGCCAGCGGCAGACCAGCAGGCTGATCATAGCTCATGCTTGATAAATTTAGCCTTCTCAAATCATCACGACTTGCCTAAAATAAAATCTATAGATATACTAAAACAGTTCAAGCATATAACAATGTTTAAACGTTAAACCTAGATAAATGTGCGCTGCATCCAGTAGTTTGTGCGGAGAGTGGAAGCTAAAGCACAGGACATGGAGGCACCAGCGCAATCAATTGCATTTTTTTCAATGGAAACGACTTACGCCATAATTTTTGCTCATAAAGGTAAGAGTAATACATCATTTGGAACTGTAAAGGGTCTACTTTTATTTGTGTGCACTCAAAATATCAACAAAACGTCATGCTTTTATCTTGAACAGGAGCACTTCACAAAAATGAACCGAAAGACAGCGAATACATACCTCCCAGACATGATAAATATATCTATAGAAAGCTTTAAACGACTACTTAACGAAATAAATAAAAACGAAAACAAAAAAATATTTAATAAGCTTTAGCCGTGAAGATTCACTTCTCTCTAAAGGCGTGTCTAACGAGGAGATGGTGAATCCTTACTATTTCCCCCGGACACATTCATGGTAATTCATTTTGCTGGGGCTTTTCCTTTATTGCGTGTATTTGAATGCAGAACTCTTCAGCTGTGCTGACGACTCGCTGCTGCTGCAGGACACTAAACACCGTCGAGCCACTCTTGACAGTCGCGGCAGCACGGACTCATGTTATTTCCACCAGCGCGGAATTTATTTTTCACCAATAATTGATGGATGTCTAAAATATAAAGATAAGGAGAAGCCTAAAACAGGCCCGAGGACCGGCCCGCGTCTGAACTATGACGTGAATATTGGCCCGAAGCCCGTAAAAAAGTCGGAGCCCGACTTTAAATAAAAAAAAAATAAAAATAAAAAATTGGGCTAAAAGTGTGTTGTAATGCAAGCGTTACTGATCACGTACCGAGTAAAATATTACTGAAAATTGATTAGTAATGCCTTACACTACTGCGTTACAGCAAAAAGTAATCCGTTACTGTAATGCATTACTTTTGTAACGCGTTACTCCCAACACTGGTGTTGTCATCAGTTGAAGCGCTACTGGTGTGCGGTCTGAAGCGGCTCAGCGTATGTGTACAGCTGAATGCGCAGCCTTTCAAACTGTAGCCTACTTCACTGCACCGTTTAGATGGGGGAAAAAAAAAACATGTGTCGCCGCATTCTCAGGTTATCAAGAATAAAGAAGAGAAAAGTTAATCTTCTGAAATGAAGCAGCAAAATCTTCAAGTAAAAGTTATTAGAACCATGTCTAGGGACAAGCTGGCCATCACACTGCTCTGACTTTTATCAGTCCGTTTGTATCCCATTATTTGATTCACTCTTGTCGCTTATGACAGAACAGCTAACGTAATCACGACGATCTTGTCTTCGGAACAGATTAGTTTTATTCGCTTATGTCAGAAAAAGCGAATCACTTTAAAAACTGGCTGTTGTTTTCACTTCATTGCATTGTTATAATTCGTCAAATTTGTACCCGCCAACTGGCGACTAACACTGTTACATGTACTTGTCAATGCCGATATTTACTCGCATTTGGTGCTTGGCGAGTGTTAATTTTAGGCCCTGCTGGAAAGTGCTTGAGTTGTACTTTCAAGATGCTTTTGTGATGCATCTTGTAGCTTGACAGCTCATTTCATTGTATGGAATAAAAAAGCTCAGATTCTTCAAAAATTCTTGTGTTCCAAAGTTGGGTTTTTTTGTTGCTGTTTTTTTTATATATATATATATATATATATATATATATATATATATATATATATATATATATATATATATATATATATATATATATATATTCTACCCCTTAACTATGATAAATAAGATGAACAATGAAGACTGTAGTAATAGCTGCTGAAAATTCAGCTTTGCCATCACAGGAATAAATTCAATTTTAGAATATATTAAGATTAAAATATTATTGCATTTTAAATAAAATATTATTACATTAGTTTTTCTAAATTTTACTGTTCTTACTTTATTTTTGATCAAATAAATGCAGCCTTGGTCAGCATAAGAGACTTCTTTCAAAAATATTTACAACTCTTACTAACCCAAAATATTTCAAATGTAAAGGTGAAAATTTGAAAGAAGACATTGAAAAGCAAACATCGATAGTCACAGATTGAACGGACAGTGGTCCGTGAGCTGGAAAGCTGGAGAGAGACAGATGAAAAGGGACAGAGAAAAGCTCAAAGGCAGTAAAAATGTCTAGACATGAAGTGTCCTTTGCACTATATGGAGATTAACAGAGACAACAGATGTGTTGACTGTCTCCACATGAGGCACAGTGGAGTCCAGCACATTAATGCTGCAGCCAAAACGTTTAATGAGATGACAAAGCACACACATAGACAAATAAATCACACCTTTGTGCATTTAATCATAGATAACGAGCTGCATGCTGCTGTGTGCTGTGTTTCACTACCTACATCAGTGATGTGTGATGAGTTTTGAGGCAGCACTGCCTCCCTAGCCTCCTCAGACAAAACGCCTTTGCGATATTAGCAGAAACTGCAAGGTGCAATGATTTTGAGAAATCATGGGTTTTTATAAAGGCTCACTCACTAATGAGCCCACAGTATGTCCTGCCACGGTCAGTTCTAATGCCCCCAGACAGGAGATTATTCTGCGATTTCTTCAAAAGCTCACAGCTGAATTTCCATCACAGCTGTTCACTATGGCACTATTTTTAACTCCAGCTAATTTATGCCACCATATTAGCATATCAGCCTGCTGGGATCAATAGTTTTCCAGCACAACAGACTAACTACAGATGTAGTTACTGTGATGGAGCTTTCAAAGAGGATCTAGAGATCTAGTAGTCGTTCAGACAGGTCTGAATCATTAAGAGAGTGAGAATGAGCCAATAAAGTCTCTGAGGTTTGACTGGTGTCTCTGTTTTGCAGGAGGCTGATGTCTCACTGTTGGACAGTTTAGACAGCTAATCATCTGTACTGGGAATAAGAGAGAAGACTTCATGACCAACATTAAATACAGGCTCATTATGCTTGGCTTAGACTGCACACACAGTAATTGTGTACATGTTCCACATACACACAGTCTCTCTTATCACAGTGCACACTCACTCACACATTCACACAGGCTGTCTTTTTTCCCCAAAAGCATCTGATCAGTGGGGTGAATCGGTTAATGTGATGCAGACACACTTGTTCAGTTTCTGTCAAACTCTTTGAATGTGTGTTGCGAGGTGAATCGCTCAATGTACAGCAGAGCTGCAGTTTTCCTGCAATTCATAATTTCTTTTGTTAAAACAACCTTCTTTACTACCTACAGCCCTCATTTAATCAAACACCCACAGCCTGTAATATAATCCCATTATGAACTCGCTATCACTCTTTATACACAAACTCAAATCTATCTAACCTACATTAGCAAAGTGTCAAAGCTGAATGAGTACTGTGTGCCACTATCATCACCAAACGGAAACGTAAAATAAAATCCAGATTTAGGCCAGCAGATTTTTCCTTAAAATCTGTTCACGGAGCTGTCTAATTTGCCTTGCTAAGATTCAACATCTCACATTCTCAATTTCACTCTCACCTCTAATAGGATGTGCATTAAAACAGTGCACAAATCTGCATAACCAATTCATGGAACACCTGATGGCATCTCCCTAATCAATCATTTCAATTTCTGAAAAGACAGAGAAAGAGAAAAAGACAGACAGGCAGACAGCCAACAATTACTCAGACAAAACAGGAGAATAAACCTGCTCCTCTGTCTGTACATGGACGTCTCCAAACTCAAAAATGCTCTGATTGCGAACTGCATACCAATGATCCATATACCTGACATTTAAATGCGCTCAAGCCATGGAATCATTAGCCAACACTACGTGATTGACAGGCTGACAAATGAAAAAGGTAGGATTAAAATGATATTTCAGAATTTCATAAACAATACAATTATAAAAAAAAATTATAGGTTGATAGACATTGATTGTCTGCACATCTGGGGGCAAAATGTTACTTTTCATAAACTGCGAATTTAACTGAGCTTACAACTGAAAAAATTAACATATAAATACCTTAGAACAGTGTTTCTCAACTAAGGGGCCTCAGCAAATGGTTAAGGCTGCCAAGTTTATCTCGTTGACTTAATTAGTTATGAAAAATAATGCGATTAAAATGTTTTAACCCAGTTAACGCACTGGCCCCACCCCCAGACCTATACATCATCTTATTTCATATTTCATACTTTTATTTCATTTCATACAGTAGACTGTTGACAAATATGATGCAGGGCAACAACTCCATAAATGCAGTTATGCACTAAAATTCAAGATATTGGGGAAAAAATGCTTCTGTATGAGTTTTTGTCTCTTATTTATACCACATAAGCGATATCACACTAGCAGTGAGAGCAATATCACACGAGTGATGTTTCCCCCGAATATAACAAGTGCAAAAGGGAATTTATATAGTTCAGTAAATAAGAAGTTAAAATTGTGTTATATTTTAAAAACAATTTTGTATGTTTTTGTTCAGTTTTGCAAACAAAAGTATTACCGATAAAGACAGCAGAATTGTTGTACATCTCCAAGCAACACAGCAGTGTTTAGTTTCTGAATGAATCCACGTTTTAAAGTAATCGAGTGAATCAATGATTTAATGGCCCATTCATAAAGTGAGCCGTTTACTGAAATCCTGAATGAATCAGCTGTTTGAACAAATCGAATGAATAAATGACTCCAAGACATTTACTGCCACCTGCTGGCAGTTTTAGTTTCGTATTTAGAGCAGAGGTCCCCAACCACCGGGTCGCGACCCACTACAGGGCCGTGGAAGAGTTGCTACCGGGTCTCAAGAACATTCTGGGAAAAATGTGTCTAGTTATGACACTGTTATTTATTGCATGTTAATGATTGTTCTAATTACTTTGTATTTTCGTTGTATGCGATTGATATAGCAATTTAACAATTTCACGTTAAATAAGTAAATGAAAGATTGCTCTGATCTGTCACATATTATGGGTTAAACGGATCGCAGTTTATCCATGATACGTACGGACGAGACCCCACTTTTCGGCACGCACGTGATTTGCAGTTTAATTTGCCAATTTACACGTTCAAGCAAGTTTTAACCACAAGAAGAAGAAACAAAAGAGAGCTAAATTCGTTACTCACATGCTGTTCTCGCACATAATGAAAGAGCGCACAAGCAAAAGAGACGTGTTTCAGAGCGCGGAAATACAGAGTTGCCTATACATACACATAAAATTAGCCTATGTCAAAAACTCTTCATGGCATTGTCATTCTCTGTGCTTTAAATATTTTTTTTCTTGCTTATCCCAAAAAATAATCTGATCTGTGACTCCAAAAAAAACACAATATAATGCGTGGAACCACTATATAATGCTATTATAATACTATATAATAGACTTCCGTCTATACACCGATACATGCTGCGTCTCGCTCTCTCCAATTCGACAGCGAGTTTAACACGCATCCGCCTCCTGTCAATTACAGAGTTTGAATATCCACGCGGGATAGCAGGTATTCATCATAATTTGAATCATTCCTGTGCAAATGTGGCGAGCGCTTTATTGTAACATGAGAGCACAGACATGTAATCGCAGAAAACTGGATGCGATCTCTCAAATAGGCCTAACTTATACAAATGAACTGCAAGTCTTCTCACTCCGATATTGCTTGTGCGCAGACTGTGCAATCGCGATCTCTCCATGCTTTTAAAGTAGAAATTATTTATCTTTGATCCTGGAATAAACTTTGTCAAAAGTTATTAACCATTCAGAATAGATCCATGCCTGACCGATGAAAAGGCTACTGGAAATCTTATTGGATGTAAGTGAAATGCACCAGAAAGTCTTTCAAGAATCAAAGACTTTAATTTCTTTATAATGTAAGTTTATGCTAGAAATGTTTCGGAATGGGATATTTGTCTGATTTGTACATTACGCCCAGTAATGTCTCTTGCTCCTGTTTCTTCTTTTGGTATTTTAAAGCAGTACTTACAACCTGGTTATAATCCACCAGTGCGAAATGTGAATACTTGTAAGATCCCCGGTGCGTACCTCGGTTCGGGGGTCATGGTTCGATACAATTTCGGTACAACAGGAAGAAAACAACAAATCTACTATGCTCGGTTTCTTTTCATTTATTTTGTATTACAGTAGTAAAACTAAATATTATATTACATTATATATATAATCTGCAGTACATATATACATACAAGAAATAAATTCTTGAAATATATTTGATTTAGTTACCAGATAAACAAGGGGAAAAAAACTGTGTGACACGTAACTATATATGCTGAGTTTCAGTTCATTTTTGTGACAGGCTTAATTTGTTCACAGAAAGGAAACTCAAATGGTTTTGTTTTCATTGTGAGTGTACACAAATAAAAGCAGACCTTTATACAGCGATGTGTTTAAAGTTGATTCTGCTGGTATAAGGAAACAGTTGAAGTGATCGCGTCACGCGCACGCGCACACACACACACACATCAGTTCCAGCATTGCTAAACTTGGTACTTTATCAAAATAAAATACAAACATCACCGCGCCCGCATCTGTGTCACGGTTGGAATGCGACTGAAGTACAAAGCCTATAATTTACATAAATAATAGTTTAGCATTCAGATACGTTACATCGCAAATATGGAATTATAGAATATTTGGATTTGTGCCGAATGAGGGAGGTAGTATACACAAGCACAAAGCTCCATTTCGCAAACAGTTGAGTGCCCAAGCCTTTAAAGTATACTCCTTTGTCATTCCATGTGAGAGACGCGTTCAGAATCAGCACACGGTCACTGTTTAGTGGGCTTTGTTTTCAAGCGTGCAACTCACGGCATTCTCTGTTCTTCTGCTGGCGGTTATCAAACAGTGTTGCATTGCTGTGGGTGCCCCCTCTGGATTGAGGGTGAATTGCCTGTATTCGTTGTAAAGCCTCATGCACCGAACTGAGATGCCCGTACCGTGACGGTTCGGTACGAATACATGTACAATGCCACCCCTAATAAATAAATAAATAAATAAATAAATGATCAAAGAAGGCTGTGAAAATTAATCTGCATTGTTAATTCACAAAAATCTAACCTTTCATTGGATAATAAGAATATAAAATGGGGGGAAATATCATTATGAAATAAATGTTTTTCTCAAATACCCGTTGGACACAATTATTGGCACCCCTTGAAATTCTTATGAGCAAAATATCTCTGAAGTATATTCCTATTCATATTCACAATTTTGAGCACTTCAGGGTGATTATCCGTCTTTCGGATGAGACGTTAAACCGAGGTCCTGACTCTCTGTGGTCATTAAAAATCCCAGGATGTCTTTCGAAAAGAGTAGAGGTGTGACCTCGGCATCCTGGCCAAATTTCCCCACTGGTCTCTGACCATCATGGCCTCCTAATCATCCCCTTACACTGATTGGCTTCATCACTGTCTCCTCTTCACCAGTAAGCTGGTGTGTGGTGGGCGTTCTGGCGCACTATGGCTGCCGTCGCATCATCCAGGTGGATGCTGCACACTGGTGGTGGACGAGGAGACACCACCCCTCACAATGTAGAGCGCTTTGAGTGCTTAGAAAAAGCAGAAAAGCGCTATATAAATGTAATGAATTATTATTATTATGAACATGAAATTATCCAGCCATGGCTTCCTGTTTCACAGAAATATAAATAGGAGGGAAAACAAAGGCCAAATTCCCTTAATCATCCATCACAATGAGATAAATGAAGTGGCTTTAAGAAAAGAGCCAGAGCAGTGAAAATTCCCATTTCCACCATCAGGGCAATAATCAAGAATTTCCAATCAAGACAAAATGTTACGAAACTGCCTGGAACCTCAAAAGCAACACAAAAATAGGTTAAAAAAAGGTTGAAAGTTTTACTTTAAACTTTAAAGGGACAGTTCACCCAAAAAATTTAAATTAAAATTCAATTAAATTATGTAATTTACTCAAACCTGAATGCAGTGTTTCCCATACGTTGATTTATTTGTGGTCGACCGCCACCTGCCATCAGCTCCCGCGTCTCACACACACGAGCGCAACTTTAGCACAATATTTAACAACTTTCAGACCCTTTTAGCATTTTGTTTCCCATAACAGGTACATACTGACAAACCTATGGACTTTTTTTTTTTTTTTTTAAACCCTTAGCTTTCATTCAGTTGGAAGATGTCGCCAGTACTGCCCTGCGAGTGCGAGGTCTGACTTTCCCAGCACAGTGTCGCTTCTCTCGGCATCTCTTCTGTGCAGTGAAAGGCAGAGAAGCAGCGCATTCAGTTGGCCGTACCGCAGCAGACTCGTCAATACACGAGTACAAAACAGCGTTTCCAAGCAGCTGTCGCTTACTGACTATTTGGACTTTTAAATTTGAACGCAATTCGTCTGTTAAAATGCTCATAGTTTGTTACAGACGCAGGCAGTGTGCTGAATAAGACAAAACGGTAATATAGCCAAAACATAACCGCATATAGTCGCTTTTTAGTGTAGATGTTGATTTTATCAGACCATGTCGCAATTATAAATCAAGATTTAAGGAGTATAGTGAGTGATTAATGAGTCATGTTTAGTCACTACTTATACCTGTTGTAACATCTGCTTATGATCCTTGATGGTCGTTGGGACTTTGTCTTAAGAGACCCCTTTTAGCCTTTTGACTTTTGCATAATCACAGACCTGGCCCCACATTCGACCTTTATATAGGTGCTAAGTTGCCAATGGTTGTCTCCCCACTGTCAAAAAGACGCTAAACAGTTTAACTATCTTTTCTCTCCATCGGACTTCAAACATTCCAGAGAACTAAATGACCCTCGATACCAGACACCAACGGCCTGGCTGACCAGTGGACTACCTCCACGATTACAACACGCATAGAGACATTTCCTTTATTTAGACCATAATTGATCAGTTACAAAGGTATCTGGTATATGCATGTGTTGTTTGTATGTTTCCTTATTATATTAGCCTAATGACCACTCGTTATTTGCATTAAGCTCTAAACACTCATATTCAGGTGTATGAATGCATCTCTGGTTTAATATCTTTTAGATGTCTCTTTCTTGATATCAAAATGATCTGCTCTTTATTTCTCAAACAATGATGTACACTATGTGATCGTGAAATGCATCATACTATTTTTACTGTACTGTCGGAAGAATTACACCGATTGAGCAGAACAGTCATAAAACATGCAAATGAAGTGTCAAGTGGGACAAAGAAACACTTTCCCTCTGAAACTATGTGCCTTGTTATTGGTCAAACTAACAAAAATGGGTGTTACAGGGAAACCAGATAAAACTTCTCCCACACCCAAAAGGAGAGGTCTTCTCTTTTACTTTCGGTGCCCTGGAGACACACATATTACCTTGGAAATATCATGACTCCCCCTTTCAGAGGGAGTCCGAGCTTCTGGCAGTTTTAAGTCCAGTAACTTTGGCGATTCGCTTCGGACCAATCAACCCATGGCTGGAATGACGAAGCTTTCACTCCTAAAGGAATTCATCAGGAATCTACGCCAGCGCTCCCTCCCTCTCTCTCTCCTTGCCTTCCTTGCTTTGGCATTCATGTTTAATGTGTGTATGTTTGTGTCTAGTTCGATGTTGCATGTTCCCCTGTAGTGTAGTTTAATAAACATCCATATGTATTCACGCTTGGTTGTCGGTGTCTGCTGCTCACAGAACGAGGTCACTTTAACCTTCCGGTTTTGTTACGAGCAATGTACTAGTAAGGAAATTATTGTTTGTGGCCAGAGAATTAATCTTCCTTAGAGTCAATAGTTGATTAAAACTAACTATAGTATGATTTAAAACAAATAATTTTATTGTACTATTAATGCTACAGTTAATTCCTGAAGATGAATATATAATTGATAACCTGTTATGATTGATTATGTTATTACTATTGTTTTATACGACAACACAAAATATGTAAATGTGAACAGCTTTATTGGGCATTCAGTTGTATTACAGTATGTGACGGTTCATAGAACATCTGAAGTGCCAAAACTTGTAAACGTAACTTGACGCAATGACGTCATAAATATGCAAATTAATGCGTGACGTCACCTGCCGCCACAAGTGTCACAAAACCCTGTGGGAAACACTGGAATGAATTACTTTCTTTTGTGGAACAAAGAAGATATTTTGAAGACTGTTGGTAACATAGCTGTTTTATTTATCAATGACTTCCATTGCATGAATGAAAAGAACAACAACAAAAAAACAGATGTTTCTCAAATTATCTTTTTATGTTCCATAGTTTATGTTAGGCCGTTCTAGTCTAAACATTTGTGTGTAATAAATTTTATATTGCATCAAATAAAATAATTGTTTCTAAAGCTACTATTTGTAATATCTACTTAATACTTTCTCATTTAACACAAAAATATGCCCGAAGCGTGAATCCGTATCAGAAAAGCATGGAAAACAAATAACGATTGCTAACGGTTGCCCGTTACATTACAGTACATACATTTTCACTTACCACATAAACAGAGTAAGGTGATTTACAGATCACCACTGACAAGTATCCAATCTTGTAAAATGTGTGGTAAGTACCACTCCATAGTATAACAGTACGTGCGATCGCGAATCTAAAAAGGATCGTGCATTCAAAAACAGTTTCAATACCAGGCATAATAGCAGCAACAAGCGAAGATGACACAAGCATATTCTAGCAAAAGCCAAACACATGTGTTTTGGGACTTGGTCAGACAATGCGGTCAAAAGCATTTTTCAAAAATCGCTTAGTGCACGTTTAAGGAGCGGCGAGCCGGGCCACCACTAAGGCCAAAGTATACTTCAGCTGTCCACGCACCGTCCGCATTACGTAATTTTCGTCATCGAGAGGGCTTGCGGACAGCCGCACAGCGCGCACCACAGCAGTTTTTTTTTGGTCTTGCGTGTCTAAACGTGCATCTACAGTACGGGTGCTGAGAGCGGTCTAAATGGATGTAAAGAAGCTGTCATACCGGCGTTTCCTTTACACTTTTGCTTTTTTTTTTTTATGTTTGTAAATACATTATTTTTGTACATAAACGTTTGTATTGTAAATTAATTATCATATTAATGTTAATAAATATCTTTTATTCATTGTTATTTTTTCATTTTAATATTTGTGTGTGTGTATATATATATATATATATATATATATATATATATATATATATATATATATATATACATATACATATACGTATGTACATATATGTGTCAGGGTTCTTGGCACAGCAGATACTAGAGAGAGACCCAGATGCAGAATTATCAAGGGAGTGACATTTATTGACAAGATTTAAATAAACAGGGCTGAAGTGAGTCCAAACAATAGAAAAGGGCAGTCCGCTGGAAAACAGGAGGATGACCGAAGTCAGACCTGGACCAAGCTAGGCTAGAGAGCAAAGGAGATCACCAGTCAATGATATCAATGGAGATCAGGCAGCAGCTTGGGTAACCAGTGATTGACACTTAGAGCTGTAGTGAACCCAGTCCAATCAGCTAACCAGTTCTTGAGAACAGCAGCCAGGGCTTGATACTTTGAGCTGTAGTGAAACCAGTCCAGTCAGATAGCCAGGTCTTGAGAACGGCAGCCCGGGGGAATCAGGACACAGAACAGGAACA
Organism: Barbus barbus; assembly: GCF_936440315.1. Lineage (NCBI taxonomy): Eukaryota > Metazoa > Chordata > Actinopteri > Cypriniformes > Cyprinidae > Barbus > Barbus barbus. The sequence continues at coordinate 20,770,639 of NC_136742.1, forward strand.
AACACTAAACAAGACAAGACCACAAGACAAAACAACAAGCAACAAAATAAAACATCTATGACTACATGCTATGACTAAAAAGGAAAAGCCAAAATCAAACTGCTGCGAGCAAATAAATCAAAAGAACCAAAAAGCAAATTCCAGGAATCTAACTGGAATATAAACTGGCTAAGACGAAAATCAAAATAAGGAAAAGCCAAACTAGAGGCTAAAGAAAACTAGAACAAAATTAAAAAAAACAGGAACTAGACTAGAGCAAAATAACAAAAGCAAGGAATCTTGATAAACCTCAAGAGAACCAATGCAAGCTAGACAGATAAGGAGAGCAAAAAAACAACACTACTCAATACGACTAGTAGACTGACAATAAATTCTCTTTCACACAAGGAACTCACGCAACGAACCAGCAGAGACATGAGGGAAAGGAGTACAATATAAAGGAGCAGAGCACATGAGGATCAGGTGGACACAATCACGTAAACGAGGACTAGACAAGGACTAAACAAGGGGGCGTGACCATGGGAAACAGGGAGGTTGGACCAGAGGAGCATGTGGCAAACACAAACAGAGACAGAGCCATGTGCTCAGACACAAAACAAACAAAGAAACATTGAACAGGGACAAGACAGACAAGACTGTCAGGGCAGAATCCTGACAGTACCCTCCCCCCAACGGACGCCTCCAGGCGTCCACACCCGGCAAAGGGGGCACAAACTGGGAGGGCCGACTGGGAAGGAAACCTTGAGTTCCAGGACAACCAGAAAACATAGGAGGTGGGACTGGGGAGGAAAATACTCCAGGGAAAGAGTTTGTGGCCAACCATGGAGTTGCCGGCTTAACAAACTCGTAAGGCCTTGGTGACAGGGAGGGTGGGATGGGGACCTTGTTGGTGGTCCTTCTGGAGACATGGACTTGTTTCGCTGGTGGAGTCTTGAAAATGGCCTTAGTGGTCTCGGTCTCCGGGGCCAACTCTTGACTGGTGAAAGACCTTGGGACAAACTCAGGGGCCATGACTGCTCTGATAGGGAGGGTGAACCCTTGGGGAAGAGGCTCAGAAGGCACAAAAACGGTCTCAGGTACTGACTTGGACGCACTCCCCAGAACTTCAGGGACAGACACTGGACTTGACTCAGGTGTACTTCCCTGGGCTGCACTGACAGGGTCAGGGACTGACTGGGGATAGCTTTCCTGGGTTACTCCGAAGAACTCTGGGTACTCCTGGGCTGGAGTACACCCTGGAGGTTGTGAGGCCTGGACCGGAACTGTGGCTGAGAGTACTGGCTGCTCAGGATTGGCCTGTGTGGTAATGACAGCGAGCTGCTCAGGGATGGCCTCCATGGCCATTGCAGGAAGGGTTTCTGAAAGCATCAGATGACAAACAAGATTGGTTTCTGTGGACACAACAGGATTGGCTCGCTGTTCTGAGGTAGCCTCCATGGCCATAACAGGCAGGGTGAGATGCTCTGGAATGGCCTCCATGGCCAGGTCAAGAACGGTCTCAGTTGAAGCAGCAGTGCCCACCTTGGACGAAATAGGTCCCATAAATTCAGACGGTGCAGACTCAGGTTCCTTTAACACAGACTTAGCTGGTGAAGTAGGCGGCTTAGGGGTTGGTTCCAGGCTGTATACCTCTGGAACCACAGAAAACAGGACCAACTGAGTCGAGTCCTCCTGGACCACAGGATTAGGGACCTCTTGAATCAGACTCTCCTGACTCTGGTCGTCCTGGATCAATGTGCTTGGGACCTCTGAAAGAAGAGCATTTGACTGCACAATGTGTGCCCTCCTTTTAGGTCTTGGAGGGCTCAAAGGTGCATGATTGGCCACTTTTGGCGTGCCTGCAACCCTCTCAAACAACTCAGGAACGACTGAAGATACCTTGACCCGAACTGGGAGGATTTGAACAGACTTGGACTCTAGGATAACTTGGGTGGACTCAACGGACTCAGGGATGACTGGTGCAGACTCGACCGGCTCTGGACTGGCAGGAGCAGACTCGACCGGCTCTGGACTGGCAGGAGCAGACTCTGAAGACTCTCTGGTAGATGCAGCAACTCGAGCCGCCCGCCTTCTTCTGTTCCTTCGTTTCTCAGTAGGAGTCAGATGATGATCGTGGACTTGACTCAAAGGAGGAAGGGGGGCAGGGTGGTCACTGCAGACATCCTCAGGCGGGTTAAGGATCTGCCAGTCTTTACGGTGATGCACATAAAGGGAGAAGTCCCAAAAACTCAAAACATGCAATTGCTCCATCTCCCATCGTGGCAGGGGGTCATCCAGAGCGAGGTTGAAGACCTCCTTCAGGACTGCATCATCATATTCTAGGCCCCTAGCCATGGTCCAAAAGAACTGAGCAAAGCCCCGTGGATCCATGCCCTCCTGACGAAGCAATGACACTGCCCGTTGGAGCGCCAATCTCCCTTCTGCAGTGGCAGGTGGAACAATTTTAAGACTCATTCTGCTGGGTCTGGTGATGGCTGGTTCGTTCTGTCAGGGTTCTTGGCACAGCAGATACTAGAGAGAGACCCAGATGCAGAATTATCAAGGGAGTGACATTTATTGACAAGATTTAAATAAACAGGGCTGAAGTGAGTCCAAACAATAGAAAAGGGCAGTCCGCTGGAAAGCAGGAGGATGACCGAAGTCAGACCTGGACCAAGCTAGGCTAGAGAGCAAAGGAGATCACCAGTCAATGATATCAATGGAGATCAGGCAGCAGCTTGGGTAACCAGTGATTGACACTTAGAGCTGTAGTGAACCCAGTCCAATCAGCTAACCAGTTCTTGAGAACAGCAGCCAGGGCTTGATACTTTGAGCTGTAGTGAAACCAGTCCAGTCAGATAGCCAGGTCTTGAGAACGGCAGCCCGGGGGAATCAGGACACAGAACAGGAACAAACACTAAACAAGACAAGACCACAAGACAAAACAACAAGCAACAAAATAAAACATCTATGACTACATGCTATGACTAAAAAGGAAAAGCCAAAATCAAACTGCTGCGAGCAAATAAATCAAAAGAACCAAAAAGCAAATTCCAGGAATCTAACTGGAATATAAACTGGCTAAGACGAAAATCAAAATAAGGAAAAGCCAAACTAGAGGCTAAAGAAAACTAGAACAAAATTAAAAAAAACAGGAACTAGACTAGAGCAAAATAACAAAAGCAAGGAATCTTGATAAACCTCAAGAGAACCAATGCAAGCTAGACAGATAAGGAGAGCAAAAAAACAACACTACTCAATACGACTAGTAGACTGACAATAAATTCTCTTTCACACAAGGAACTCACGCAACGAACCAGCAGAGACATGAGGGAAAGGAGTACAATATAAAGGAGCAGAGCACATGAGGATCAGGTGGACACAATCACGTAAACGAGGACTAGACAAGGACTAAACAAGGGGGCGTGACCATGGGAAACAGGGAGGTTGGACCAGAGGAGCATGTGGCAAACACAAACAGAGACAGAGCCATGTGCTCAGACACAAAACAAACAAAGAAACATTGAACAGGGACAAGACAGACAAGACTGTCAGGGCAGAATCCTGACAATATGTGTATATGTATGGTTTACTCATTCTTTCAGTTAATATTTGTTCAGAGTGATCCTGACTATAAATGTACTCATTTTACTGTATAGTTTCACTTTCAGAGAAAAATAAAGGCAACATCACTCCTAACATTCTTGCACTTGGATCATTTCCTTATATTCAAACACTCATAAAAAGATTACCTTTATAGGTTAGCTCATTTTTCCAATTGATATGTATTGAGAGTGACCCTGACTATCACTGTATACATTTTCAAGGCATTTTACTGTATAGTTTTGGAGAAAACTAAAAGCAAAATCACCCCAAACAACAAAATGAATATGAAGAGACAGTATGACAAAGTGGCACCTGCTTCTTATGTGTTGTCCTGGCACTCTTGGAAGTTCTCTCTGTAGCAGATGGCAATCTTCCTGTTTGAGATACCTGGAGTAAACAAACCTAGCAGCACGGCAAACGGTACGGAGTGTGTGCGCATGCACACACACACACACACACACACACACACACACACACACACACACACACACACACAAGCACGCATCCATCCACAAAGAACATCCAAGTCCATCTAACATCCAAGTCTTAGAATGTGAAATCCCACCACACTACCACATTGAGTTTCTCAGAGGAGAGCTCAAAAGGAGTGCAAACTTAAAGGGGTTGTTGATTTATGATCACAAATACTATGCTTCCAGGCTCAGGTAAAATTATATGTGCATGTCCTAAAGTGACCCAAAGTGCTGTCTGTGTGCTGACCAGTGTGAATTAATGCATTACATTTCTCATAGTGCAGTGCTTCTCAACCTTTTTGACTCAAAGGACCCTTACTGTCAAACACAATATTAAATGGGCTAGGCCTATTTCAGCTGTAATTATGACAAAGCTACTTGTTTTCAAACTTTTTTATATAAAATTGATCAAATTTATTAACCACAATTAATTTTTAACTAAAAGCAACATTATTTAAAAAATAAATTTCAGTTTACATTTTGATTTTATGTGCTTTTTAGTTCAGAGTTAGATTATTTTAATATATGAATAATAATTAATTAAATTTAAGTACTTTTCAGTCATCTTTAATCATTGCTCCTGTAAATTTTCTGAGTGAATCCTCGCCTTCTGGTAGAGAACCACTGTTGTATTATGTAGCATGACATATCAGAACAAAAATGTGATAAATGGAGCGCAAAGTTGGACATGACAGGCTACAGAATGAAGTTTCTTTAGGATTACCAAAGTTGTGTGGTCAATTTGATGCACCGATGGCATGCTTGGGTAGGCTATATGTGCTAGCTGCCCAGCTATTTCTCAGCAAGACTGAGAAAAGACGGTAGGGCCTTGCTTGTCATAGATCACATAATTGAATATTGATTTCTATTAAATCACTTGAAGGACAGAGACAACTACAAACATGGTGTGTGTGTGTGGAGGAGCTGTAAAGCTAATTTAATGCAAGGCTGTGTTGAGTTCTTTAAGTACATGCTAAAGTATTATATTATCTGCTGTCACAATAACAGATAGCTTTAAAAGTGACGCCCTTGCTTACTGCACTCAGGGTTGTTGATGGGGTAAGGGCCAATGTGATTTACACACTATGAGAAACGCCATGCTGGGACTAATTCCACCTATGTACCTGTGGAGCAAAAAGAGAAAACAAATCAAATGGAAGAGGAACAAGATGAGTTCAGATGGAAAAAGTCCAAAGACTGTTAAATGAATCTGCCAATTTTCTGCAATCTATTTCTGCATTAACATACTGTACACATTGACACTGGCTACTTGGTGACGGTGGGAATGAGGTAATGAGACTTTCCTGTCTGAAATGTACTGCATATCTCCATTTATTCCCTTTGGGACATGCCTGACTCCTGCTGCTGCCTTACCTAGTCATGCTTCACAGAAAGCATATACAGTGCCTATAGAAAGTCTTCATACCCCTTCATTGTTTTCACATTTTGTTTTATTGTGTTATGTTAAACTGCTTTAAACTACTTTTTTCCCCACATAAATCTACACCAAACTCACCATAATGAAAAAGCAAAAACCAGATTTATCACAGCTTATTCAACTTACATCAGCAAATTTATTAAAAAGGAAACACTGAAAAAACGACATTGTACAGGTCTTCATACCCTTAACACAAAACTTAGTTAAAACACTTTGACAACAATTAAAGCCCAGGTCTTTTTGGGTATGATGCAACAAGCTTTGCATATCTGCATTTGTTTTTTTTTTTGCCATTCTTCTCTTTAGATCATCGAGCTCTGTCAGGTTAGCTGGGGACCATCGGTGGACAGCCATTTATAGGTTTCTCCAAAGATGTCTGATTGGTTCCAAGTCCCAGCTCTGGCTGGGCCACTAGAGGACGTTCATAGAGTCGTCCCTAAGCCACTCCTGCATTGTATTGACTGTGTACGTGGGGTGATTGTCATGTTGGAAGGTGAACTTTCAGCCCAGTCTGAGGTTCTGAGCGCTCTGAACCAGGTTTTCATTAAGGATATGCAGTGGGGCAAGTAAGTATTTGATACACTGCCAATTTTTCAATTTTTCCCACTTAAAAAAAGAATGGAGAGATCTGTAATTTTCATCGTGGGTACACCTCAACTGTGAGAGACAGAATATATATAAAAAATCCAGAAAATCACATTGTATGATTTATTTCCTTTTTATTGCATGAAATAAGTATTTTATACAATAGAAAATCAGAACTTAATATTTGGTACAGAAACCTGTGTTTACAATTACAGAGGTCAGACATTTCCTGTAGTTCTTGACCAGCTTTGCACACACTGCAGCAGGGATTTTAGCCCACTCCTCCATACAGGTCTTCTCCAGATCATTCATGTTTTGGGGCTGTCAGCTGGGCAACACAGAGTTTCAGCTCCCTCCATAGATTTTCTATTGGGTTCAGGTCTGGAGACTGGCTAGGCCACTCCAGGACCTTGTAATGCTTCTTATGGAGCCACTCCTTAGTTGCCCTTACTGTGTGTTTGGGGTCATTGTCATGCTGTGGTCCCAGCTCTCTTCAGGTCATTGACCAGGTCCTCCCGTGTAGTTCTAGTCTGATCCCTCACCTTTCTCAGGATCATTGATACTCCACGAGGCGAGATCTTGCATGGAGCCCCAGTCCGAGGGAGATTGTCAGTCATCTTGAATTTCTTCCATTTTCTAATAATTGCGCCAACAGTTGTTGCCTTCTCACCAAGCTGTTTGCCTATTGTCCTGTAGCCCATCCCAGCCTTGTGCAGGTCTACAGTTTTGTCTCTAGTGTCCTTAGACAGCTCTTTGGTCTTGCCCATAGTGGAGAGGTTGGAGTCTGAATGATTGAGTGTGTGAACAGGTGTCTTTTATACAGGTAACGAGTTCAAACAGGTGCAATTAACACAGGTAATGAGTGGAGGATAGGAGGGCTTCTTAAAGACAAACTAACAGGTCTGTGAGAGCCAGAATACTTGCTGGTTGGTAGGTGATCAAATACTTATTTCATGCAATAAAATGGAAGTTAATTATTTAAAAATCATACAATGTGATTTTCTGGATTTTTAAAAAATATTCTGTCTCTCACAGTTGAGGTGTACCTATGATGAAAATGACAGATCTCTCCATTCTTTGTAAGTGGGAAAACTTGAACAATCGGCAGTGTATGAAATACTTATTTGTCCCACTGTATCTGTATTTAGCTGCATTCAGCCTTCCATCTTCTCTGATCACTTCCCCAGTCCCTGCCACTGAAAAACACCCCCACGGCATAATGCTGCCACCACCATGCTTCACCGTTGGGATGGTATTATGCAGGTGATAAGCGGTGCTTGGTTTCCCTCAGACATGAATAAGGAATTGAGGTTCAGAGAATTTTTTTTTTTCCCCTCATAGTCAGAGTTATTTGAGAGTATTTTTGTGAATTCCAATCATGGTTTCATGCATCTTTACTGAGGAGAAGCTTGAGTTTGGTCACTTTGCCATCAAGCCCAGATTGGTGGAGTGGTCGCAGTGATGTTTGTCCTTCTGTAAGTTTCTCCCATCTCCATATAAGATCATGGAGCTCAACCAGTGTGACTATCAGTGTCTTGATCACCTCTCTAACCAAGACCCTTCTTCTTCAATTGCTCAGTTTGGCCACGAGGCTAGATCTAGGAAGAGTCCTGATTGTTTCAATCGTCATCCATTAAGGACTATGGAGGCCAAATGCTCCTGTGAACCTTCAACACAGCAGAATTATTTTTGTAGTCTTCCCCAGATCGGTCTCAACACAATCCTGTTTCTCAGCTCTGCAGGCCATTCCTTTGACCTCATTGCCTAGTTTTTGCTCTGACATCCATTTCAGCTGTTAAACTTTATATAGACAGGTGTGTGTGCCTTTCAAAATCATGTCCAATCAACTGAATTGACAGTTTCACAGGTTAACTCCACTCGGAGTATAGAAACATCTCAAAGACGATCCAGTGAATCTGGAATGCTCCTGATCTAAATTTCAAGTGTCAAAGCAAAGGGTATGAAGACTTGTGCAATGTCATTTTATCAGTGTTTCCTTTTTAATAAATTAGCAAAAGTTGTGATAAATCCGGTTTTTGCTTTGTCATTATGGTGAGTGGGGTGTAGATTTATGGGGGAAAAAAGTAATTTATAGCAGTTCAACATAACAAAATGTGAAAAAAATGAAGGGGTATGAAGACTTTCTATAGGCACTGTACATATCAAGTTTTAATAACAAAGGTCTATTGTATTGTAATGGGACAACAGCACTGTCTACAGCTACACTCAAATAATGGGCAGAGACTGGAGAGAGTGAGTTTGAAATGTAGAATTGGGAGAAAAGAAAAGAAAACAAAAGAAAAGAAAAGGACCTGAAGTAAAAGAGGGGTGGTGTTTGCTGTTTCCATCTAGCTGTGGTTGTGAATTTTTGCTTGCCTGCACAAATTCCTCATTTACCAACATGCAATTATTTAAACCCAACTTGGTAAATAAAGCATGTATAACATCTTGTATTTATGAACCTACATCAGCCATAATTACCAGCTAATAGAATCCCCTTCATCCAAACAGCTTCAATGTTGGGACTGCAATAATGTGTATGTGAGTGGTTTCCTGACCTTATTCACTTTTAAATTATTATATAATTACAGTGAAACGCATCATTTCATCTTCTTGCTCTCTGCTTGACTTATGAGTGCGGTCACTGGTGGTGTTATAAATGGTGGTATAAAATGTACATTATACCTGAGGTATCTAGACCAATACTATTCGAAATGTAATAAATCTGTAAAGACAACTTGTGTAATTTTTGTGCCATGAGCAGAGCCAAATGGAAGTGCAAAAATAATGATCAAAATAATTTTCAAACAGGTAATTCTGTTTGAAACAGTGGAACATTTATTCTATGAGTTACAAACAGGTTCTTTCATGGGGTTTGTTATAATATCTGGGTTAGATTGTGGAATCCTGTTTATATAACCACAGTCCAAGCCAAAGTCACCTTTCCAAACATATTTCAGAACCTTCTAAGAAAAGTAAATGAGGCCAAAACTGTCTCTCTACATGTAACCTTAATAAAGATATCATCGACTGTTTTCCTTGTTTGGTTAGTAGAACATTTACTTAAAGTTCCAGAGGTTTGGATTAGTATGGAAAGTCAAAATCTACAGTATGAGCACAAGTGAAACTAAACTCAAAGATGATGGAAAAAAGGAATAGTATTTCCCCATAAACTAAAAATGAAGCATTATATTTCAGTCTTTAAAATTCCCACAGTCATCACATCAGGTGTGTCATGAATAGTTTCCACACAAATTAGTCATCTAATCCTAAATATTTTTCATTAAAACAACCACTGTGCTATTCTATGTCACTGTAGCAAGAAGGATCAAACCTTATGTTCCCAGAACTCCCAGCAACACACTTATTAGCTCAAATTGTAGCAGTGCAACACAGCTTGTTTAAAATTTCCAGCCGAGTTTCTGGTTGTGGGAATCAAGATAGACTCTCAGCGGTTTGAAGCTTAGTGACAGAGCTTTTATTTACAGAGCAGAGACTAATGGCCACAGCACGGCCTATCATTTTATTAGCGCAAGGAGGTCTGTCAGAAACATATTACTCACCACAAGGCTCTCTCAGGATAAAGACAGTGAGAGAGAGAGTTGTGCATCACATAAACTGCCCCACATTGGTCCAGAGAACAGAGCACAACAGGATCCTTGTGTATTTTTAGTGGAATCTTGTGCACTGTTTTATAAGTAAGGTAATTATTCTAAATCACACTCTTAACCCTCATATAACCAAGCATTGATATTCATGATGGAATATTCTTACACCTCACTCAATACGAGTACCTGAAAATGAATATTTAGAGGCCTACAGTGCAGCTGAACCTTGACCTCCATAAAAGTGTTCCCAGGAAATTAAATGAGTGAAACTTCAGTATGCCCATCTCAGAACAGCAGTCTTACATTCTATAAAGTTTCATTAGGCTATGCTGAAAACCTATGAATTACTGAATGGGATCTGTTGTGTGAATAATAAATAAAAATTGACCACTGAAATTCACTATTAGCCTATATTGTATATTTGAGAAAGCATTTTTATTATTTTACATTTATATCATTATTATTATACCAAATAAAAAAAATAGTAGTAAATATATACATTACAGGCCAAACGCTTGCTTTGAAGATTATCAAATTTGACCCAAAACAGACAGCAATGGTGCCAGTGCATTGACCATGTTGTGTGACTTTGGCACGCAGAGAGATTTAAATTGTGTATATTCCTGCCAGAATTGTTACTATCATACATTTTTAGAGTCTGAGCTGCTGTTATATGTGGTTTTGTAGAATGTGATTTAGGGACACTTAAAGCTAGCAGCCTTTGGAGTTTCTGGAGCTCTGGGAATCCTCATTCATTATGACAGTGTTAAACAGTTCTGTGGCACGCTGCTAAATACCTCCTAACACCTGCTGAAGCTCAGGGGGATACACATATGTACCCTCACACTGGAGTCTACAGGAAAGCAATGTTAGCTGAACATCTAATTCGTATTGAGTTGTGGAACTGTTAATTTCCACGGCTTAGTGTATGTGTGTGTGTGTGATCAGCACAGAGGGAGGCCAAGTTGTCTGAAGTAGAAATGGTGAGGGAGGATCGGCTAACCAGCCAGCCATTATTTTCCAATCAATAGTGAAATAGAACAAAAGAACAGTATGCTAAAATCCCAACGTGTACGATTTGAGTCAGTCTTAATTGTTTGTCTATTTTGAAACATTGCACTCTCTCTCTCTGGCTCATAACCTACATGCTACAAACTAAGAATAAACTCCATGTGTGTATGAATTTTATGGACACACGGCACTTGCAAATATGTTATTTTTATAATTATATGAAAAATAAAGTTTATATCCTTATTTCAAAGAGCAATGAATGTTAAAGCTGCTTGCAGATTTTTATCAAAACCATCAAAAAGGAAAACAGAAAAAAGGTATGTGAGGCTGTCAAGGTCCGTACAGTCTCAAGTAAATTAGGCCAGATGGATGGATTCCAGTGAGATCGTTTAATCAGGTCTGGCTCTGTAAATCTTCTAAAGCTCCACAGGCCAATCTGGGCTCCTGAGCTCTGGTGATTAGGTCTGATGTGATAACAGCAGACAGATAGTATAAACAGCTGTGTCGCTGAGGCCTGTGGAACGGGAAGAAGCCTTAGTCTGATAGACGAGAATACAGCTGCCCATTAGCCATTTAGCTCTGTACTGGTTTCATTGACCAGACGCCAACATAAGGTCAATACGCTATTCAATGATTTACCAGATGAACAGTGATTCTTGATTTCTTTGAGTGTGCTCAGGAGGACTGCTATAGGTTATTCAGGATTATATGAATACTGACTTCTCAAAACCTCACACAAAAGTTTATTTCTTCAGAAACTGCAAAGATAAACTCAGTTCCATCAGTTATTAGACTATAAAAAGATTTTTCTTTGAAATAAAGATTAAACAAAGATAAATATTAGATGGAAAAAAGTAGAAATATAACCAAAATAAGTTTAATTACAAAAATTACTCAAATATAAACTTAAATTAAAATTAAAACAGAAAATATAAAAATTAAGTTCAACATATTAATAAATACTATAGTTCTACATAAATATTTCTAAAATTAAACGGTCCAAAAATTCATTCTTATTTATGTTTACCCCTTAAGAAATGCTTGATTGTTTGTACTGCATTAAACATAACAGTTTAACAATTGAAGGGTGAATTTTTAATGAAATTGAAGAGATTGTGTTCTCCAAGGGAGTTCAAGTTATGTAGCATACTTAAATCTGAAAACATCCTGATTACGTAAAAGACGATGGTCACAGGATGGACTGTAATCCTAATCTGAGACTGTAAATTACATTAACGTAAAATTCTAGAGTCTGCTGCTGAAACAAAGCAAAGAACACAGAAAAGCACATTCAATAAGAATGAATTCTAAAACTAATAACGTTTTTAAGTTCTTTTAAAAAATGGTTAAATAAGTGGTCATGTAACCATTAAAGAAAGTAACAGAATTGAATTGTCATATTACACCGCTTTATGGAAAACTCAAATCTGACAGGCCAAACACCACATTCAGTGGATCATTTTCCATTTAACTGTACATTCTCATCACTTTTTGTTTCACATTTGCTTTTTGCCTTCAGTCTCTATTTTGTGATAATGACTAGCTGACTTTACATTATTCCTTTCTTAGATTTGCTGAGCACATGGGGTCAAAGGTAATATCTCACATTACAAGGTGTAAAGAAGAGAGCTGTTACCACACACAAACACTCTTAGCCCACTAATTCCCCAAGTATATGTGCAGTACAAATCCATGTAATCCATACAAATTCAAATCATTCAACATTCCTTGCTCCTCTTTTTCCACCAGAACAAACTTATCTTCCACAAATCGCCCTGCTATTTTGTTTTGTTATTTTCCCCTCCATTATCACTCCCCCTTCTTTTGTTTTCTTGTCTGCTCTCTGCAGGAGATGAGAGTAATTGAACTTTACAACCAAAGTCCATTATCAACCAGCATTTTAGCAAAGCCTCGGCTTCCATCTTCAATCTACATCTATCAACCACCCCAAAAGCAAAGTGTCCATCTTCTGTTGGAAGAAACTGCATATTCATGAAGTCAAGCTCTAGGCAACATCTGGCACCGTGAAGGACCTTAATTATAAAAAATGCCATAAAACTTTACAGTTTTGACATTGCGGATCCAGTAGTAAATCAGTGTGAACAATGTGAAATGATTTATAATAGAAATTACTGTGAATGGAGAATGAAAGTGGAATATTCCACAACTCTAATAATGTAGATACTCAGCCCTGGTGGAAATATGATTGTATTGTTATAGATCATTTTGAGAAACAAATAAAAAATGTAAAACAAGTGTTTATGTAAGTCTCATTTACTATTAAAAATAAAAAAAGAGAAGAAAAACAAAAGAAAATTTGACTATAAATTGGCCTGATATAAAGGACGTCCTGTCAGCTTTCAAATTTGCTTTAACTGAAGGATGCAAGATCAAAAGAGAAAACTTTTTAAACAAGAAATGCTTCAGTGGACAACTGAATACAGCGTAAAACTATGTTAATCCCACAATTCCAGATAATTAAATTTTCTGGTATTTGTCTTTCAAAATGGAATCTTTCAGAATGATTCCACTGCTGGGAAAAGGTAGTGATGATCCCCCAGTTTCCTGTCATTGGATATTGTCAATAGGTGCACAGAGAGTGCTGAAGTGAGACCTACAGCAGCGGAGCCTTCTGTCAGATGAAAGGCTCATTTAATCCCAGCAGGTCTTCCAACTTCCTCTTTGATTAAAAGCTACATCCGTCTGCTTAACAAGCCTGCACTGTTTATTATAACATCCCCATTTTTCCATCTCGCTGATAAATTTATGAACATGTTACTGTATAGGTGCTGCACTCCTGGAGCTCACATGGCCTTAGCATTGAAGCATTGAAACTGGGCTACTGTAGCAGTTCACTAAGGAAAGGTAACAGATATACTTGAGCATGTTGTACATGTCTATATGATAACTATGCCTCAAATAAAAATCTAAACACAATATTGTGTAAGATGCAACATATTTTAACTCTGGACCACCAAGATCTTCTGTGCGTTTATGCTTAGATGTAGTCAATAAATCTCCTCTCATCTAAATGAAGATAAATATTGGAGGCTTTGTCTCTAAATCCCACACATAAATCAGTGGAAGATGCCATTTATCTAGCATTAAATGTGTGCGCTGCACTTTCATCTGCTTGTAATTAAAGTGAAAAGTGACAGAAAGGTTAAAACATGGGCCTTGTTTAACCGTGACTTGTGCACTCGTCTCATTAGCAAATAGTATATATTTCTCTAATTTACTACACTGATTTGACTGATTCAGGCACCTGAAATAGATCACAAATAAAAACTGGAAAAAGACTAAAAAGTTAATGTCACATAAAACGCCTAATGAACAACTACAGCACAAATGTTCATCAGCACAAGGCAGAACCCCACGCACAAAATATGCACATACACCACAAGACACATGACATGATCACAGTAAATGGGTTTGGCATTTAGCTCCAGATCTATAAATGAGGCTGGTATTTAGCTACTGATGTGCTCTCGTTATGCAATGAACAAATGAATATTTAGCAGGAGCTAGAAACTCAAAATGTTCTGTGTGTTTGTGTGGGAGACATCAACATTTGTACATACATTTGGGTCACAAGAGGAGAGGGATGGATATAAAATATAACAAGGCAAAACAACTGCCTTTTTCTCCTCAGTGCGTTTACCATTTTATCTGTTTGACTGAGGTACGTGAATAAAGCATGCAAGTTTTTTTTCAGGAAGTACAAACAGACTTAGTCAATATTTGGCACACACCTACATTGCTGTTCATCTAAGAAACATACATAAGGAACTGGAAAAGGACATACTCAATACTCCTATATGAAAAACATTTTAGGAAAACAGATCATTATGTACATAACATAACTTAAACTTTAATAAACAATAATCATGTTATCTACTGCAGGATGGTCAATGACAAAAATAAAAAAACAAATTAAAGCTACATAATATTAGGGCTATCAGTTTAACTTAATTAGTTATGAAAAAATAACGTGATTAAAATATTTTAACGCAGTTAATGCACTGGCTCTGTGTCCAGACGTTCTTACATTTCATGCAGTTGACTGTTGACAGACATGATAGAGGGCAACAACTCTATAAATGCCCTAAAATTCAAGATATTTGTTCACTGCATTTGTTATTTTTCATTGAAATTAAGTTGCATATATTTAGTTGATTGTGTTTAACACACAAAAGAGTGATGATCAGGTCAACATACAGAAGTATAGACATTCTACACTGATAAAAAAAAAAATAAAAAAAAAAAGTGCCGGTATCGGATCTAAATCGGCTGATACTCAGAAACGATATCACTGCATCCCTAGTTTACTGAATTCCTGAATGAATCAGCCATTTAAAGGAATTGAATGAAAGACATTTACAGCCACCACTTTAAAGGGATCCTTCACACAATTTTTTTTTAATTTTTAATTATGTCATCATTTACTCAAACCTGAATGTCTTGCTTTCGTTTGTGGAACAAAAGAAGGTATTTTGAAGACTGTTGGTAACAAAGCTGTTTTGGTTACCAATGATTTCCATTGAATGAGTGTTGAACAGATGTTTCTCAAATTATCTTCTTTTATGTTCCATAGTTTATGTTAGGCCATTGTAACCTAAATGTTTGTGTAATAAATCTTACGTTGAACGAAATTAAATATTTATTTAATATTTGTAATGTCTGCTTAATACTTTCTCATTTAACACAAAAATAGCTTTAAATAATCTTTTGGGGAATTTTCACAGCCAAATGTAATTTGCGATATGTATTTAATGCATTTAATTAATCGACACATCATGTAATTAATTAGATTAAAAATTTTCATTGACAGACAGCCCTAAGTGGTCCAAAATCCTCTTTTCAGACGAAAGTAAATTTTGCATTTCATTTGGAAATCAAGGTCTGGAATCTGGAGGAAGACTGGAGAGGCACAGAATCCAAGCTGCTTGAAGTCTAGTGTGAAGTCAGTGATGATTTGGGGTGTCGTGACGTTAGCTGGGGTTGGTCCATTGTGTTTTATCAAGTCCAAAGTCAATGCAGCCGTCTACCAGGAGATTTTAGAGCACTTTATGCTTCCACTTTAGCACCTGCCCACAGTGTCAAAACCACTTCCAAGTGATTTGCTGACCATGATATTACTGTGCTTGATTGGCCAGCCAACATGCCTGACCTGAACCCCATATGGAATATTTTGGAAAATCTGGGATATTTTCAAGAGAAAGAGGAGAAACAGTCAATCCAACAATCCAGACGAGCTGAAGGCTCAATAGTGCCTCAGCAGTGCCACAGGCTGATCGCTTCCAAGCCATTTCTCACTGATGCTGGAATTTAGGAGCTAAAGGAGCCCCGACCAAGTATTGAGTGCATAAATGAACATACTTTAAAGAACTTGAACTTTTCTGTTTTGCAAATCCTTTTTTTTTTTTATTGATTTTAGGAAATATTCTAATATTTGGAGATACTGATTTTGACTTTCATGAGCTGTAAGCGCTAATCATCAAAATTAAAACAAATAAACTTTTGAAATGTTTTACTTTATAACATAAACTGTTATATCTTATGTGAACGTTTGGGGAACTGTTGGGGAAAAACATCAGATGTGTAACATTATAGATCCATGCATTACACTGTCTTAATTTAGGACGTCACATTAATCAAACGATAAAAGAAATGAGGAAATCACTCTCTGCTCTTGATTGAACTGCTTTTGTAGTTTTAATAAATCAGTTTACTTGTAATGAACACACTTATGTGATTTTTACATTTTTACCATTTGTTTTTCATACTTGAATGCTTATGTTTAGATGTAAAATGAAAAAAGTAACAACAAAGATACAATAAAAATAGCTATATTGTGATTATTAATCTAGTAAGAATTATTAAGAAAAGAAGTGGGGGGAAAGATGTAATGTTGCTAGGTGATTTTGCTTTGGAACCTTCAGAAAACTTTAAATCTGTTTTTCTCTAAATTTACTTTGCTAACTCCGACTTCAAAAAGGTGTAGCTCAGTCATTTTATTTTTCAGATTCGAACAAATCATACATCATTTTGAAGATGAATGCAGAATATAAGAACTGATGGAGAAGATTAAAATAAAAATAACTAATTGTTAAAATTTGGTCATTGTGACTCAAACTTGTAAATTGTTGTATATTTCAGATTACCAAGGACAAATACAGTACATGCTGCATCAGCCTCACTGAATTGGTAGTGCGCACATCACATCAAAAAGGGACAAAAAGCTGAAAATAAACATACAAAACCACATACACACACTTTAAAAGTGCGTGTGAAGCTGGAAACTAGGTCTGTGGTATTCAAAGCCCCACCGTGACAAGAACACTAGAACAGTAATAATAACAGAAATGATGACCCCCAACTCTGTGTCATAGCATATTAGGCCACACATCTTAAGACATGCTGTTTGTGTGTTTACAGAGAGCTGAGTGAGAAGAGAAAGAGGGAGGGAGAGACAAAGTAAAGAAGAAAGGCTGTGCCTGCATTAATTAGGAAGCCCAAGGCTGGTCTCTCACTACAGTTCCACACTCTTGATGTCTCCATCACACACAATCAAAATTGCTTTGATTTCCCAGTCCATTTGCATAATGGTCCTGACTCTCCCTGCATGCACAGCCCAAACAAACAAAGAAAAAACAAACAACAAAAAGAGAAAATTAACCAAAGAACAAAGTGTGAGCTTGTGTAAGTGAGTATGTGTGTGTGTGTGTGTGTGTGTGTGTGTGTGTGTGAGTGTGTGTGAGTGAGAGAGAGAGAGAGAGAGAGAGAGAGAGAGAGAGAGAGAGAGAGAGAGAGAGAGAGGAAAAATTTGGAAAAAAAGATTGAGAGACCGAAGGGCAAATTCACAAGACAAGTGTACTTTGGCATACATAAGAGACATAAGATTCAGGTGCAAATTATATTCAGCAAGAATTCTACAAGGCAACGGGCAAAAAATAAAAAAAATCACTTTAGTGAGCATAATTTCTACAACAAAGGCAGCAGATGCAAATAAACAATACTAAAATTGCGTCCAGTTCATTCTTAGTGAATTCTCCCAAGTGTGCTGTTGTTTTACTCATTACTCCCTTTTCTAGTAGGAAAAGCATGCAGATAAATTAAAAAGAGCTGAAATGCAATAGAATTACATTTGTCACTGTGATATTACTGTGATCTGTATCGATATGATTCATGACTGATGACTCATGGGAGGCTGAGTAAAAGGTTGAAAGTGTGTGACCTTTACAGACACTGGCTGACACATTGATAATTGGTGCTAGCCAACATCATGTGGCATTTCATTTGTGTCAGAGACAAATACAGAAGTCTGAATCGGTCATATTTCCACAGCCCACATACAGTCTGATGTTGATCATGAGAAAAATAAATGAAGCTGAGAGAGACACACAGTGACCCACATACTGTACAAGAACCACATACTGTTTACGTAAGCCATCTCTGTCTAAAGGCTAAGAATACGGATGAGTGCAAAGATGGTAAATGGTATAATCTGAGTGAACCTTGAGTCACTTTCAAGAGAAACTTGAAATGTTCTAACAAAAATGTGACTGATGCTCTGAATGACTGAACTCTATGATGCTATGATGTTCTTTAGTGATCTGGGTTTGAACAAATGTGATAAGACTAAACTCTTACTCAATCTGCTTTATACTGAGATTGTACAAACAATCTAAAAACCAATTTAAAAAACTACACATTTCACACACCTGAACAAGACACCAAAATTCAGGTAACCAAAACACTGACTGTATCTTTGCGTCTTACCTTGGATTGGCCCACATGACCCGACAGGAGCAGGACGAATGCAAAATAAAAACAGAAAGAACAGTTAGGAATTGTCGTTCAATCACAAAATAGCATTTTAACACATTATATAACTGCTGCTATCACTTACAATCATTACTTTGTTAGACAATATGTCTTACGCCCAGGGGCGTAGATTACGCGGGGGACGCGGGGGACGTGTCCCCCCCACTTTTTATAAAAAGTAAAGTCGTCCCCCGCACTTTTTCATTGGACAGTTGTGTTCTCGACATGTTGAGGTTTTAATGGAGCAATGTATATAAATGCAGAATGATTTAAAATTCAAAAAGACAAGATAATTTATACATGACGTTTATGTTTCCATGGCAATCAGTCTCTCAGTTTGTGACGTCACGACATGCCCAGGCTCGCGCCCGCGGTCCCGCGCTGTATATCCATCATTCATTAGAGCTCGAGATGAGTTCAAAGCGACAAAAAACTCTTCAATCCTTTTTTACGAAGAAGTCAAGCAGCGTAAGTTGTCATGTGGGATCCGAATAGTGTTGCACAGTGTTCAGTGACTCTGCCTATTGCTCTTGTTGAATAATTAGCCAGTTTTGATGTTCATTATATGGAGGGGAAAAAAGCTGCCTGGACAAACATGCACTTATTTATTTTCAGTGTATTTTTCCGTAACTCTTTTGTAACATCTTTTATTTTAACACGCATGTATGTTATTAGAACCCTTCAAATAAGAATAAAGATAATGTTGAACTGAGATTTTACAGCGTTTGCAGCATTGTGACACTCTGCCAAATCTACATGATGTATTTCAATCAAGTATGCAAGCACTGATCTGATACAGGACCGATCTTAATTTAGGGGTGCTCTGTCATTATTGCACTAGTTTTACGTGTTTATGAGTTGTCAAGAATGAACAAGAAACAGTCAGCCTAGGTTTGTTAGCAGAAGCAGGACGACACGCAAGAAAAACACACTTCACAGGTGAGAAGAACTGATAGAGTGGCTTTTAACACCTGGCTGTTTTTATATTGTATAACATCTATTAATACACAATCGTTTGTAGGATTATATATATGGACCAATCATAGAAAATAATTAGTCAAATATAGAAAAATAAAAAATAACATTAGTATGAACTTCTCAGCTATCATTTTTAACTACAGTAGGTCATTATTAGCTTGCATATTTGTTGTTTATTAGTACTTAAGCACATATTAATTCTGTATTCTTCATGACCATATTCTGCATCCCATAATCCTACCTAATACCTAAACTTAACAACTACAACGACTACCTTACAAGCTATTAATAAGCAGTAAATTAAGAGTTTATTGAGGCAAAAGTCATAGCTAATAGTGAATGTGTTTATCATTCTAAAGTGTTAAAAAATAATTTAGTATACAAATGATTGGTTATTGTCCAGCAGTGTACTTAATATGTTATTTTCTTCTGTATGTCACTATTCCCTGTATGTACATGTTTCAAACACTATATTTGCTATAGACGGAGGCAGAAGTGAATACAGAGTTGAGACTGAATGAGGCAGAAAGTTTCAGTGAGGCTTCAGAGGTAAAGATTATTTAGAGCATTGTCTATGATAAGATATTTCTTTTAACATAGACTAATCAGACTAATGTATAATAGAACAGAACAGAATAAAGGAGTATGTGACTGTGCAAGTATCCATTACTGTGTGACATGTACTGTACATACAACACACACAATATAATTTGATTATATTATTATATATGATTATAAAACAGAAGGAAAGAAAGAGAGAAAAAAGAAAAAGAAAGAAAGAAATACAACAGCTTGTCACTGGGACAGTACCCTTAAAAGGACATCTTTGTACCTTATTTACCCCAAAAAGTTTCATAGTTGTACATTAGATTCAAGATTTTTATTCGTCACACCATTATTGTCAGGGAACTGTTGTGTGTCTGTCATGTGTTCCTGCCCCTTGTGCCCATATTTGGTTTGTTTCCTGTCCTTGTCATATGTAATCATCAGTTAATTCTTGTCTAGCCGTGTTCGTCTCATTAGCGTGTGTATTTAAGTTCCTGCCTGTTGAGTTTCGTGCTGTCTGGTCTACTCGTTACTCCCCGGTGTTCCTGTCTGTGTTTTGGTCCTGCCTTGTCTTGCCCTGCCTTGATGTTCTTCAGTAAAGTATGTTATTTGAGTTTGTATCCTCGTCTGCGTGTTCCTGGTTCCTCCCTCGTGTGTGCACCGTGACAATTATACAGAGTATAACCAGCAGTGAAATATAAGTCAAACGGTACAAAAGTCATTACGGTACATATTGGTACTCTAATGTACTAATATGCACCTTTTTGAGTATAAAGTTACAAAGATGTCCTTATAAGGGTACTGTCCCAGTGACAAGCTGTTGTATTTCTTTTTCTTTTTCTTTTTTCTCTCTTTCTTTCCTTCTGTTTTATAATCATATATAATAATATAATCATAAAGCATATTAAGCAAAAAGGTATGATTAAAAATAAAACCTGTCAATTAGACAAGGGTTAACTGAAAAAAAAACAAACAGGTATAACACTAGACATTCCGTCCCCCCCACTTTTGAAATGATGGCTACGCCCCTGCTTACGCCTTCACACTCATTATTGTTAATATAATCTAACTTCCACTGAACTTTAAATAGATGTTCACGCTAGATCCTACAACCATTTCCAATATTTCAGCAATGTTTTCGGTCAGTATTTTTTTTTTTATCTTATATTGATCACAAGTCTTTTTTGATATACAAATACATATAAAAAAATTGTGTACATATGACAGGTTACACGTTCTCGCACAATTGAATGGAAGGTGAGCACAAGATTGAATGTGAATACTTCTTAAGCAGTTGCATGCTCACATCTAGGATCTTCAAAACTCCATAAATATGTCATTTTAGCCTGCAGTTATTCTGTTTATATTGCACACATTCATTGAATTAGACCAGTTCAGAGTGAAGTGCAGAATGAGCCCTCTGCACTGTTATGAAGAATTCACAAATGTGACTCAGTATACAAAATATTAAAGCCTCCAAACATGTATAATTGTCTTTCTAAGCTATCAGGAGAGGTTTCCCCCCCAATGCCTGTTCTTACATACTAACTCAAACAGCAGGCAGGTCTGAGTCCTCCGTAATGATACACTGTGTAAGGTTGTGCTCTTCTGGAAGGAAGTATTAGGGGTTTAACCCCAGGGCATTTGCTCATTTATATGTGTGATGTGTGCACACTGGCGCTCTCAAAGTGGTGAGAGAAATCCAGAAGAGAGGCCTCTGGAATAATTTACACCTAGGAGACAGAGAGAGAACAACACAGGGAGAAACACCTGCCACAAAAATCTGCCACCCTTTACGGAAAAAAACAAAACAAATACAATATTTAAAGATCTGCTCATAAGTCTGTGAACCTGTAAATCATCTAATCACTATGATGGCAAGACCTTAATTATACCTCAAAGACACAGTTACAAACAAATGTACCCCCCAAAAAATTATGTTGTCATGGTAACCGCTAATACTGGCTGAAAACAAGCATGTGTGACATCACACGATGAGCAGCACAATTAAATCAAAGTACATACATTAGGGGTGTGAGATATATATCGTCTGCGATATCGTAATTGTTGTTTTAATGATGTGCGATTTGACAGCATTTTGCAAAAACCATTCAAAACACCTCTACAGAGTGCACCCTTACATTATAAGTCTAGACTGGTGCGCGTGTGCATTAGAGTGTGTTCTTTCACTGTATGATTCAGTCTACTAAAATACATTTAGAATGATCACAAAAATCAAGATATGGCGACAGAAAATGTATATATTCATATCAGTTAATGTAGTTAATCAATATCACACAAAGAGTGCTGTTTCTTTCTCCAAAAATTACTATGATTACAAACGTAATATTGAGTTTGTTTTTGTTTTTTGTTTTGTTTTTTACAACCGTTCAAAAACAAGAAGTTAATTAAGAGACTTACGTTTTAGACACCGTATTGCCTGTTTTTGCTCTATTTTGACAAAAATAATTCCAAACAAAGCCACAGCACTGTTTTACATCTCTGAGGATCATGACGGTGTTTCTTTCCTGAATTAATCAACCGTTTGAATGAATCGGTTCAATCGCAATGACTCACTTATTAACAGTGATTTGCTGCCACCAACTCATGGTTTTAATTTCACATTTACAGTTCCTTTTTATTATTTAAATAATTTCAAATAACAGTATTCAATGTTTTATGTTTAATATATCAATACATTATTTATGCATTTGTAATTGCAGGTTAAATGCATTTGTTCTGCTCTAATCAGTAGTGTGTAAATACATCTAAATGCCACTTCAGATGCCGCTTCTGTGTTTCCTCTGCATTGCAAAGATGAATTTTATTGATACTGATATTGATTTCATTTGCTTGGTAACAGCATAAATGTCTTATTATTCTAATTCGCTGATTAAATGTAAGAATTTGACTCAAAAGATAATGCACACTTAAAAAAAAAAAAAAAAGGCTTTATAAAAAGGTAAAAATAAATGTAAACTTATTGGAAAAAATTAACTACTATCAGTGTGAACTGACCACCACACAGAATATGAAGAATATCAAAAACTTTAGGAGTCAGCTGTCTATGGCAGTCCTTAAGATACCAGCACAATAACACACTCAGTAAAATATTGTCTAATCGTTATTGATAAAATCCAAGAAAATATAGACATATTATTTTTTGTCAATATCGCACACCCCTAATAAACATCCAGACTTAGAATTCAATTAAAGAACAGTTTAGAAGAGCACAGTTTAGATAAAAGACACGGCATACGGCACACATACCAAAAGTGACACATCAGGGTTGCATTTATTTGCCATTTCAGCATTCATTTCTGAGAATAAAAGTAAATACTATTAGAGTCGGTAGAAAAGTGTGAGTTTTCATTAGGATGAAAGAGATTGTTAATTGCAAAGTGAATAGTTTAGGAGATTTCAAGTTACACTGGTTATTTAGAACACTGGCTATGTGAGTGTGTGTGGAAACACTGTAGCCTCTTTAATGGAAGCAGACGAAAAAGAAAGGGGAGTTTTGCACAATATTTGCACAAAACTGGTGTTCCACCCCATGTGGAATGTGTGTCACATGTACACACTAAATAGCCTTGTATGGCACCGAATTGTTTCTTTAGTGTGATAAAGGGTAAATATTGGCTGCGGAAGAAGCTGATAATTCTCTGGTGGCTTCACTTCCCTTGAACCGATCTTATCTACTGCACTTAACACACACACACACACACACCCACCCACCCTCACCTATACAAATATTAGCACTGTACTGGAGAGAAACCATCTGAACTGAAAGCAGAGGAAAGAAAATGTACAAATCCCACAAAATGCAGACAATTATGCCTACAATGAAGCTTTAAATCCAACTGAACAATTGAATGCAGATTTTAAAAAAAGAAAGAAAGAAAAGCATTTTGAGTAATGCTTACACAGCTAATGTGTTGTTAACAACATCACATTATGGAGGTGTATATATTCACACATACAACCAAGACAGAAACTGAGAACTGAATGACATTTTCAATTAAAAATGCAGAGAGCATCATTTTGTGACAGAGCTACATTACCCCTCATCCTCACACCAGCTGGTTGTGCATGTCATAAACTGAGGGAATTCATAGGATAAAAGACATGATGAACATGCCTAGACACATATACACTTTATATTACTTTTCTCCACCTCAAAAGTGACTTTTGGCGCAAACAAAAAAAAATTAAATGATTTGTCTATATTATAGCAATGCACTGCTCACACACAAGACATTTTTAAACTAAGCAGCCTTCTGTTAGTCAACTGTTAGTCTTCAGGGAGACCTCACTCACAAAAAGGTTGTAGACCTCTGGACTACAGAATTTACAGACACATTCTAACATAAACAGAGATGAACAATGAAAACCGATGAATGAACAGTGTTTTGGCTAGGGATGGGCGATATGGCCTAAAAAATTTATCACGATAATTTCAGGTATTTATTGCGATAACGATACAAATGACGATTATTATATATATATATATATATATATATATATATATATATATATATATATATATATATATATATATATATATATATATATATATATATATAGATTAAGTTTTAAAGATTAAGTTTATTTCATATAGTATTATTAATGCTATTAACTTGAAACTTTCTGTACACAGCCAACTTATGGCCATGCTAATTATGATCAACAGCTCATCTCCATTAATTGCTCTTATCAACCATAATAATGCGCTTCATATTAAATCATATGCATAGGCTACTGGCACACATTTACCACGTTGCTGATGACTGAAAGCCTGTGTATGGCTATACTGCTGTGATCTGTTTCAGGCTTTCCATATCATAACATTTTAGAAATTAATTCATTGTAATATCTCAGAAATGGCATATTTAACAAGAA
The DNA here is from genome assembly GCF_936440315.1 of Barbus barbus. Taxonomy (NCBI): domain Eukaryota; kingdom Metazoa; phylum Chordata; class Actinopteri; order Cypriniformes; family Cyprinidae; genus Barbus; species Barbus barbus. Next base: position 20,795,589 of record NC_136742.1, read on the forward strand.
CATCGCGGAGATTTAGACTGCTTTGCTGTTTGGGTCAGAAATGCACAGGCGGACTGAAGGAAAAAAAATCGCCAAAACTATTTTAAATGTAATATAATGCTCATTGTTAATATTATCTTATCTAAACTTTTTATGTGTTTCAAACCAACTTATGTCGCCATCTGCGTTGCATTCATGCAGAGAGCAAGATTTTGCGTGTTCACGCGCATGCTGAGACGCTCAAGAGATGTGGGCTACATCATTCTTATTTGTCTACATTTTTTTTTTCTTCATTACAAATCTTGTTTGGTTTTATTTTGTATCATTGCATGTTAAAAATAATTCACTATGTTATGCAGATGCAAAACGCTAGACTGCGAATAAGATTAGCTACAGTTTCACATTTTATAAATATTTGAACAATATATTCAGCATATTTAACAACCTGTTTTGTATCTTTATTTAATGCATAAGCGATTTATTAAAACAAGTTTATGAGGCTATGCTCTAGAGTCTAGACTATTATTCATATGCAAGTGTTTGTGCGGAAAAGAATTTTTCTGTACACTTTGCATATTACGGTAGTTTGCTCCTCATCTGATTTTCTGTAACCAAACCAGTTGCAAATTGTGGAGGTAGCTCCTCGCGTAACAACAAGCTCCTCCTCATGGTGCGTCCACACCAGACGCGAATGAAGCGTTAAGCGCGAGTGATTTACATGTTAAGTCAATGCAAAGACGCGAATAGACATCCTTCCGCTCAATTAGCGCGAATGACGCAGCGCGAATTGAGCCTTTAGAGCGAAATTTTATGGCAGTCATACATGTGCGCCTGGCAGAAGCCCCGCCCATGACGCGAATTCGCGTCTGTTGTGCAGTGAATTTCACGCGCGAATGAAGCGAGTAAACCCAAAATGTTCACGCGTCCAACTACGCGCGAATAGCGCAAGTCGCGTCCGGTGTGAACGCACTGTCAGCCTCACGTCCGCCTTCCGCCATGCTTGTTTTCACTCCGCACATGAGCAGTGAATCGGGCGCGCACAAAACTACGTCATCAACTAGACTTATCGTTATTATCGTGAGGAGACAAATTTTTATCGTGAGGAGAATTTTCAACGTTATTTCGCAAACGATAAGATATCGCCCATCCCTAGTTTTGGCTTGGCGCAGTGTGCTACTTTGGTCAAACAGTGGTTTTTTGGTTTTGCACTCAGTAAACCACAGTAAACCTCTCTAGAGGCAAACTTTGCAATTAAAACAAGAAGACTAAACAACTGTCAGCATGAAGCAGCTGCTCTCTTTTCTGAGAAAAAGATTTCTAGTGAGTCATTCATAGCTGGTACAAACACACACAAACCACACAGAAAGAAAAAGACCACAGACACCAAACAAACAAAAACACAACACACTAAATATATCAGCCCTGAACCACTGGCGAAAAACATCTTCCTCAAAAGCAGTACATACTTCCCTTCAAACATCTTTTGCTTATTCTTCTATAAAGATACAGCTTTATTGAGAGCCACATAGAGCTTTCCCTCTGTGGCCCGTAAGAGCCTGGAGGAATGTTGTCCCAACCCAACCCAAGCAGGGGCTTTGTCATCCTCTGTCGTTTTGTTCAGCAACAAAGGACATTTTGTCCTCTAAAATCAGTTTAGTATTCATGCAATCAAACAGAAAAATCAACTTTTAAATTAGAAAATTAGTTTGCACCACTGAGAGCATGAGAGATTTCGCTTTTTTGTCTAGTAAAAAACCAGCAGCTCATCCAACTGTAAGTTTAAAAATTAATATTCAAAAATGTGTTGCTCAATCACATTGAACTTTGATTTTGATCCAGGCAATGTCTGTGGTAAAGAGACTTTATTCTTTTAGAATTGCTGTTGATGGAGCTGAAAATGCAACCTAGGGAGTTTGTGTCTGGGCTAACAAGAGTCCTGAAAGATGTTCTTATGGTTCAAGGGTTCACTCAGTAGAAGCCATAGACTATGAATTTATGCAGAGAAATCATTTTACTACTGAGAAAGAGTTAGACATGTTATTGCTGTCACGGTTCATGAATTCACTGGTTTCTTGTATTGTTGTTCTCTGTGTGTGTGTGTGTGTGTGAGTGAGTGAGTGTGTGAGTGGGCGTGACCGCTCACTCCAGTCATCAGCGCGCCAGCTGATCTCAATTCCCGCACCAGCTGCTGCCAATCTACTCACCTATAAAGTCTCACCGCACTTTCCTCTCCTTGTCAGATCGTTGTTTGATGTCCTCCGTGTCGTTCTTCGTGTGCCGTCTGCTTCAGTGTTCCTGGTCCTCGTCTGTCTGGAGTTATCGTGGTTTTCGTCATCTGGATGTTCACCGGCACTGGATTCACCGTCACCACTCATCACCAGCACGCTGTCCATCTTGTCCCTGCGCCACCATCCGATCCGAGAGACTGTACTGAGTTTGTGTCATCTGACTTTAATAAATATATTAACATTTTCCACCTGCATCTTTGCTTCCGCCCCGTTCTTGTGACAGAACGATCTGACCAGAGAAATGGAAGCAGCAGGTGGAACTACTTCTTCGCGGGAGGACTTCCTAAGATCCAGCGTCTCTCGGATGGAGGCCCAGGAAAAGAGCATGAAGGAGTCGGGACAGGCGATTCGTGCTCTTGTGGCGCAGGTGTCTGAGCTCACCCAGCAAATGCAACATCTGCAAAATCCCGCTGCGCCACCCACACCGCCAGCTCCCTTCGTACCACCGGAGAGCGTCTCCCAGTCAGAGCCCCGCCTACCAACTCCGGAACTATACAGCGGTGAGCCGAACTTTTGCCGTGCCTTTCTGACTCGCTGTGCTATGCATTTTTCCCTGCAGCCCAAGACCTTTGCCAGCGAGCAGGCCAAGGTGGCGTTCGTGCTCACGCTGCTGACTGGGAGAGCAGCACTATGGGGAACAGCGGTGTGGGAGAACCAGGATCCATGCTGCGCCTCGTTTCAGACACTCTCCGCCGAGATGAAGAGAGTGTTTGACCGCGCGGTCGCTGGGAGAGAAGCCGTGCGGATTCTGGCGGATCTCAAACAGGGGGAGAGATCCGTCTCTGACTACTCCATCGAGTTCAGGACCTTGGCGGCAGAGTGTCAGTGGAACGAGGAGGCGCAGTGGGATATGTTCCTGCATGGGCTGGCTGATCGCGTCCAGAATGAGATCTATGCCCTGGACCTACCCCCCACACTCAATGGGCTTGTCGATCTGGCATTGCGTGTAGACTCCCGACTCTCTTGAGTCGAGCGGCGGCGGTTACCCGCTCGGCTTCCTGGGGAGACGTCTACACCACGAGCCAGCGGCAGGGACGCGGTCAGTCCCGTCTACGATCACGAGCCCATGCAGGTCGGGCGAGCTCGGCTTTCCCGGGAGGAGAAGGAGAGGCGGAGATCCCAGGGCTTGTGCCTGTACTGTGGCACGGCAGGACATTTCGCCTACAACTGTCCAGTAAAAGGGGCAAGCCCGGCAGTAAGTCTGAGGCTACTGTCGGGTGGGATCTCCGCTGAGAAGACCTCATCGACATCTATACTCCTCCCGGTAAGACTACGATGGTCAGCCCACACTCAGGACTGTCACGCACTGCTGGATTCTGGGGCTGAGGGTAATTTCATGGACTCTGCTTTTGCACATAGGACTCAAGTTCCCCTTCGACCCCTCACACAGACCATCGCAGTTCACGCCCTCAATGGCCAAGCCCTTCCCATCATTTCCTTCACCACCGGACCCGTCACACTCATTGTATCTGGCAACCACTCTGAAACCATCTCCTTCTACATTCTGGACTCCCCCCTCGCACCCATTGTTTTAGGTCACCCCTGGCTCACCAAGCACAACCCCAGAATCGATTGGCAGCAGAGAACAGTATCGGAGTGGAGCAGTAAATGTTATGAGTCTTGTCTTATGTCTGCTTGTCCGTCTGTTTCTGTTTCTACGTTTCAGGAGGAGGCAGTGGATTGGTCAAACGTGCCCACGGAGTATCACGACCTGAAGGAGGTGTTCAGTAAGTCTCGTGATGCTTCTCTCCCTCCGCATCGTCCCTATGACTGTGCTATAGAGTTACTGCCAGGTACGTCTCCGCCTAAGGGCAAGTTATATTCACTTTCTGTTCCAGAGAGAGAGGCTATGGAGAAATATATTTCTGATTCTCTAGCAGCGGGGTTCATCCGTCCCTCCTCTTCTCCAGCGGGGGCGGGGTTCTTTTTTGTGGGGAAGAAGGACGGGTCCCTGCGACCTTGTATTGACTACCGGGGGCTGAACAACATCACGGTAAAGAATACGTATCCTTTGCCGCTGATGTCCTCAGCCTTCGAGAGGTTGCAGGGAGCGTCAATCTTCACTAAACTGGACTTACGTAACACTTATCATTTGGTCCGCATTAGGGGGGGGGGATGAATGGAAGACTGCCTTTAACACCCCCAGGGGGCACTTTGAATACTTGGTCATGCCCTTCGGTCTGTCCAACTCCCCGGCAGTCTTCCAGGCACTCGTCAACGACGTGCTGCGAGATATGGTCCATCAATTCATATATGTTTACCTGGATGACATATTGATTTTTTCTTCTTCTCTCCAGGAGCACGTTCGACGAGTGCTTCAGAGGCTGTTAGAGAATGGGCTTTTTGTCAAGGCGGAGAAATGCGCTTTTCACGCACAGTCTGTTCCTTTCTTAGGGTACATTGTGTCGTCTGAGGGAGTGTGTATGGATCCTGAGAAAGTTAAGGCTGTGGTGGATTGGCCAAGTCCAGATTCCCGTAAGGCCCTACAGAGATTTCTGGGGTTCGCCAATTTCTACCGGCGGTTCATTCGCAATTTCAGCCAACTAGCCTCTCCTCTGACCGCCTTGACCTCCCCCAGAACTACGTTCAGGTGGTCAAACGCAGCTGAGGTTGCGTTTGCCAAACTGAAAGGCTGCTTTGTTTCAGCCCCCATCCTAGTTATCCCTGATCCATCACGTCAGTTCATGGTGGAGGTCGACGCGTCAGAGGTGGGGGTAGGTGCAGTGCTATCCCAGCGTTTTTGTCCCACCGGTTGTCCCCTGCCGAAAGTAATTATGACATTGGTAACCGAGAGTTGTTGGCAGTCAAGCTAGCATTGGAAGAATGGCGTCACTGGTTAGAAGGGTCGGGGGTACCTTTTATCGTATGGACCGATCATAAGAATTTGGAATACATTAGAACTGCTAAGCGATTGAACTCCAGGCAGGCTCGGTGGGCACTTTTTTTCAGACGTTTTGACTTTACTCTCTCGTATCGCCCGGGTTCCAAGAACATGGTAGTTAACACGGTAGTTTTGACCGTGGTGGACCGGTTCTCGAAGGCGGCCCACTTTATTCCCTTGCCCAAATTACCCTCAGCCAAGGAGACAGCGTTAACAGTCGTTAACCACGTCTTTCGGTTACATGACCTCCCGATGGACGTGGTTTCCGACAGAGGACCCCAATTCGGGTCCAAATTTTGGCAAGAGTTTTGTAAATTACTGGGTGCTACTGTTAGTCTGTCCTCAGGGTTTCATCCCCAGAGCAATGGTCAAACTGAGAGAGCCAACCAGGATTTGGAGAGAACGTTGCGATGTCTGGTCTCCAAGAATCCTTCCTCATGGAGCCAACAACTGTCAATGGTGGAGTACGCCCACAATTCGTTACCAGTGTCATCCACGGGCCTATCTCCGTTTGAATGTAGTATAGGTTACCAGCCACCAATTTTTCCTAGTCTGGAATCCGAAGTCGCGGTCCCCTCCGCTCACGAATTTGTCCAGAGGTGTCATCGCACTTGGACTAGAGCCCGCGAGACTCTACTCCAAGTGGGAGCGCGCACCAAGGCCAAGGCCGATCGTCACCGGTCTAGACCCCCCGTATACGTCGTCGGTTCCAAAGTGTGGCTTTCTACCAAGAACATTCCTCTCCGCTCCGTGTCGAATAAACTTGCTCCTAAATTCATTGGCCCGTTCTCTGTCACCAAGATCATTAGCCCGGTGGCAGTCCGCCTCAATCTTCCTCCAGTGTACAGGAGAATTCATCCCGTGTTCCATGTATCCAAAATCAAACCCGTCTTTTATGCCTGTATTAATCCGCCAGCCCCGGTTCCCCCACCACCGCGACTCGTAGAAGGGGAACCCGCTTATTCAGTTAATCGTATTCTGGACTCAAGGCGGAGGGGACGCGAATTTCAGTACTTGGTGGACTAGGAAAGGTTACGGTCCGGAGGAGAGAAGTTGGGTGCCTGCTAGAGACATTCTGGATCACTCCCTTATTGATTATTACAATCGACAGGTAAGGGAGTCTGGGAACACCAGGAGGCGTTCCTAGGAGGGAGGGTACTGTCACGATTCATGAATTCACTGGTTTCTTCATGTCTCGTGTATTGTTGTTCTCTGTGTGTGTGTGTGTGTGAGTGGGCGTGACCGCTCACTCCAGTCATCAGCGCGCCAGCTGATCTCAATTCCTGCACCAGCTGCTGCCAATCTACTCACCTATAAAGTCTCACCGCACTTTCCTCTCCTTGTCAGATCGTTGTTTGATGTCCTCCATGTCATTCTTCGTGTGCCGTCTGCTTCAGTGTTCCTGGTCCTCGTCTGTCTGGAGTCATCGTGGTTTTCGTCGTCTGGATGTTCACCGGCACTGGATTCACCGTCACCACTCATCACCAGCACGCTGTCCATCTTGTCCCTGCGCCACCATCCCATCCGAGAGACTGTACTGAGTTTGTGTCATCTGACTTTAATAAATATATTAACATTTTCCACCTGCATCTTTGCTTCCGCCCCGTTCTTGTGACAATTGCATGCAGCCTTGGAAAGCATGGCTGAAGCAGGCAAGGTTTTACTATTAGCATGATTTAACTTACCTTTCCTAGTTATGATTTCCTTTCCTCCTTATATATTTTGTATATATTATTATTTTCTTCATACTGCATGAACAAAAAGAAGCCTACATTTAGGACCATATTTAACACTCCAATTCTGATGTTCTACTTTTACTATTCATTTTTCAATTCTCATTACTGTAATACAGTAATTTTTTTGGTAGGTATCTTGGGGCCTCACAGGGGCATAAAACGTCCTTGACTGCTGTGGAAGACTGGCAGACGACTGTTTTAAACAAATCGGTAGCAGTATTTGCACTGCATTAAACATCATCTTCCTGTATAATCCATTCAGGAATACAGATTAAATCTAAACAAAAATTAATTATTGGTTTATATAATTAGCAGTAAGAGATAATGTGTGACCCTGTACCACAAACCAGTCTTAAGTCGCTGGGGTATATTTGTAACAATAGCCGAAAATACATTGTATGGGTCAAAATTAGGGGTGTGCGATATGACGATTTTTGATCGTGGACGATAAAAATGTCTCAACGATCTGCTTTTGAAGAAATATCGTAGTATCGTGCTACAGCACACATTATGTCAAATACAGTTCTGGCTCCTCCGTCTCTATATACTGTACAACACGACATACAGCGGTAGAGTTACTCTGACAGGACACTTCACTTATTCGCGATCGCAAAAGTACATTATTTGCATACAAGCCTTGCTGGTTAAAGGTTTAATTCGCGCGCTGGTCTGACGTGCGCTTTTTCTGAGCGCATACACCTGAAGCACGCGCACTAAAAAGCCTGTCTAACAGCGCCTGATTACTCAACTAACTTATCTTTTGCGCTAATACTGTCAAAACACACAAGGTTTACATACAGACTCAGTTGGTCATCTCTAAAATGAAAGTAAATAGTTAAGAGAGAAACGGATGCGTGCCTGTATATTAGATGCGTGCAGGTCTTAAAGAGACAGGAAACTAAACATGCTGTCGACTGTCTTTAAAGGGATAGTTCACCCTAAAATTTAATTTGTCATTATTTACTCACTCACATGTTGTCCCAAACCTCTATTAATTTCTTGTGCGGAACTCAAAATAAGATATTTTGACGAATGAGAGTAACCAAACAGTTGCTGGTCCACACTGACTTTGATAGGAAAGAAAAATCCTATGAAGTCACTGAGGACCAGCAACTGTTTGGTTTTCCACCTTCTTCAAAATAGCATTTATGTTCAGCAGATGAAAGAAACTCATTCAGGTCTAAAACAACTTTTGAGTAAATGATGGTATAAAAATAAAACATTATGACAGAATTGACAAAGATGACAGAATATTTATTTTTGGGGGAACTATTCATTTAACGTTAACAAAACAAAACGCAAAGAGAAAACGCACTCACTATTCTTGACTGAACAACTTTAATACAGTTGCTTTAGGAATCAGTCTATGTAGTGTTTTATTTTTATACTTCATTAAATTTCATTGAATGCTCCTGCTAAATACACCTATTGTACCTGAAAATAAAGCACTGTTTGTTTTATTTGTATATTATGTGTATTTGTAATGTGTATCTTTGTTCTTAATTTTTAATAAGAAAGATAAAATAATGACAAAGATTTTTTATCTTCGCCCACTTTGGCCTAAATATCTGCCATGCATCTTTGTCTTTCTAGTTTGGCTGTAATGCTCAGACAACTTGTAAAACCAAAATAGTAAAACTAACATCACAAAGAATCGTGATAAAATCGTGAATCGTGATATTTCTAAAAAAAATCGTGATATGATATTTTTCCCATATCGCCCACCCCTAGTCAAAATTATTGATTTTTCTTTTATGCCAAAAATCCTTAGGACATTAAGTAGAGATCATGTTCAATGAAGATATTTTGTCAATTTCTTACTGTAAATATATCAAAACTTAATTTTTGATTAGTAATATATAGTTAAAAAAAATTGACAAATTTAAAGGCAATTTTCTCAATATTTCAATATTTTCGTTATATCTCGTCAGTAAAGCTGGTTCCGTGATTAGCGGTAAATCTCCATCTCCTGCTTTCAGATGTAGCGGAATTTATTACACAAAGCCGTAGTTCATTGACAAGCGCCACAATTTCGCGTTCATTATCGAAGGCGATTCATCTGCTATAATGAACACGATATTGCGTAGCTTGTCAGTGATCTACGGCTCTGTGGAAACATAACAAATGTTTAAACTGTGAAATTTTACAATTTTAAGCACAAAATGAGGTCATTTCAAGTTTGATGCCTGCTACAGGTCTCAAAATAGCTGGGACGGAGGCATGTTTACCATGGTGTAGCATCTCCTCTTCTTTTCAAGGTTATGAGTTTCTGGAGTTTTGGTGTTGGAATTTGGTCCCATTCTTGCCTGATATAGGTTTCCAGCTGCTGAAGAATTTGTGGTCGTCTTTGACATATTTTTCTTTTAATGATGTAATTTTCCAAATGTTCTCTATAGGTGAAAGATCTGGACTGCAGGCAGGCCAATTCAGCATCCGGACTCTTCTACTATGAAGCCACGCTGTTGTAATAGCTGCAGTATGTGGTTTTGCATTGTCGTGCTGATATACACAAGTCCATCCCTGAAATAGACGTCATCTGGAGGGGAGCATATGTTGCTCTAACACCTTTATATACCTTTCACTATTTATAGTGCCTTCCAAAACAAGCAAGCTGCCCATACCGTAGGCACTTATGTACCCCCATACCATCAGAGATGCTGGCTTTTGAACTGAACTGAGCTTTCTCCCTCCTCTTTAGCCCAGAGGTCACAGCGTCCATGATTTCCAACAAGAATGTCAAATTTGGACTCGTCTGACCATAGAACACTTTTCCACTTTGAAACAGTCCATTTTAAATGAGCCTTGGCCCACAGAACACGACGGCGCTTCTGGACCATGTTCACATATGGCTTCCTTTTTGCATGATACAGCTTTAGTTGGCATCTGAAGGTGGATTGCGTTTATCGACAGTTGTTTCTGGAAGTATTCCTGGGCCCATTTAGTAATGTCAATGACAGAATTATGCCGATGAGTGATGCAGTGTCGTCTGAGGGCCCGAAGACCACATCTTTTGATGATGTTATGCACTGTAGATGATGAGATTTGCAAAGCCTTTGCAATTTGATGTTGAGGAAAGTTTTTTTTTTTTTTCTTCACAATCTTTTTCCACATTTTTTCACAGATTGGAGAGCCTCTGCTCATCTTTATTTCTGAGAGACTCTGCCTCTCTAAGACATCCCTTTTATAGCTAATCGTGATACAGACCTGATGTCAATTAACTTAATCAGTTGCTAGATGTACTCCCAGCTGAATGTTTTCAAAATTTCTTGCTTTTTCAGCCCTTTGTTGCCCCGTGCCAACTTTTTTGAGACCTGTAGCAGGCATCAAATTTGAAATGAGCTCATTTAGTGGATAAAAGTGTAAAATTTCTCAGTTTAAACATTTGTGTTCTCTATGTTCTATTGTGAATACAATATTGGCTCATGTGATTTGAAAAGTCTTTTAGTTTTCACTTTATTCAAATAATTAAAAAAAACTGACGGAAAATGAAAAGTTACAATTTTCTTGGCCGATATGGCTAGGAACTATACTCTCATTCCGGCGTAATAATCAAGGAACTTTGCTCCCGTACCATGGGTGCAGCAGGTGCAATGATATTACACAGCGCCTGAAAATAGTCCCCAGCTATATCAAAACTAGTTACCTATACGCAGAGATCGGCTGAATGGATGCGAATATGATAAAACGCAACTGTTTAACTCTTGGGGAATTGTAAAATGAGCCTACTTTCAAAAAAAGTGGAGTGTTCCTTTAAGACATGTTCCTTTACATAAAGCCAGTTAAATCAAGGCTGCAGTAAAGTTCTTCTCAGGGCTCTAGACTCATTCTTCCCACTGGTCGCTCTTTTGCGACCAACTTTCTCAGTTGGTCGCACGAGCATTTAGTCTAGGGCTGCACGATTATGCCAAAAATCATAATTGTCGATTATTCCCTTGAGATTGTAATTGCGATTATTAATAACGAATATTTTGAACAGATTTATGCCATTGTTTGAAGCTGCATGCCATATTTTTTATATAAAAATATATATTTTTAAAAAAAGGCTGAAAACACACTTCCTAAACATTTATTGCTTTTGAGTTGGGATGCAGATGTACATTTGACAGTACCATTGTGAAAACTGTAACAGCCTCATCTTTTGTACATAACCAAAAGTACAGCACCTCATTATCATGGTAAAAAAGTAGCCTAACTATATGGTTTCTATGGTGTTTGCATTGAAGAACAGTAGCCTAAAGACATTCAGTCAATTACAAATCCACATCAACTGATAGAATAATTAACAAAATAAAGTAATTATATTCCATTACTCCTTTAACATATTTAGTATATTAATAATATAATAATACTCAATATGAATACCCTACGTTTGTGCCACCATACCATTGTTACCATTAGTGTTAGTACAGTAAAACTATGGTAAATGTGGGTGATTTGTGGATTGAAACGTCTTCTAACTGGATCGTTGTTGCACTGTTTCTGCTGCTTTCTGCATCAGTGTTGATGAATAACAGCTCCGATTTATTTGGCTTTAAACTAGTTTAAATTAAATAGACGTGATTTGTTCTGGAGAACTCTGCGCTTAACTCGAGTGCTTCTTGCTGGATTTCACAGCGTTGTTTAGCACGTGAACGCGACCGGTCACTGCAAGAAACGCATTCGCTCTAAGCTCGCGCTGCGCTGTTTTCTTTTGAGGCGAAGCGAATAAAAGGTCAGTGTGGCGCGCAGTTCAAACTACGCTATTTTGTTCTGCTTTTGACACGTTTGGTGTTTAGCATATCTATCATGCACAACAGAGTGACAACGACTATCAGTTAGACAAAATGTCTTTTATCCAGTGTGTTTGAGTTTGTTAAACCCCGCAAACACCTCTTAAGCACACAGAATAATGCAAGTTGGCATTTTTAATGGTTTATTTTTGTAATCGCGGCTTTACGATTATGGATGCCACGATTACATAATCGCTCAATCGTGATTAGAAATTTGATTAATTGTGCAGCCCTAATTTGGTCGCACTTTACTATTTTAATATTTTGCTACAACATTTGATTAATCAATGCATGCTGATTAACTTTTATCATAGTTTATAGTTATATGGTAACGAAAGTGTTCAACATTCAACCCTTTTTCATTAGTATTATTTGTGATTTAAATTTTGTGAAGAGGAATTCCTCTTTTCGTGCGCTTTCACTTTCAAATTCGCGATCTTGGTGTCACGTTTTACAAGAAAAGATAATTGTCTTTTTTGCTTATCTATACACCTTTCACTTTTTAAGACTAAAACAAAAGATGGATTCATTGTTATTCTTAATTAAAAAGCACAACAACAATAAAACACTAGAATAAGACTAGGCATGGCACAGGACACATCACATGCTGTATTATATAGGCTACCGACTAATAAATTACAGAATGCTTAGCAAACACTGAGGAATCAAATAAATAATAAAAAAAATTAAGGAAAGCCTCCATACTGTAACGTGAGGTAAACAGCAAAGACAACAAGCTTTTCAAAACAAAAAGAAAAGTAAAACTAAACTGGCTGTCTCTGACAGGACTTTTTTTTTTTTTTTTCACAAGAATACCAACATGTTCACCTTCTCTGGTTTAAGAAGCGGTCTTTTACTTTAGTTTGAAAACCAAATCCTCCGTAGTGCTCAGTCTCTACCCACGAAGCACTCGTGCTGAAAGCGCCTCTCTTCATGTGATTAGTGACATCTGACTCCTGCTACAATGTGCCGCGGCTCTGCAGCACACGCTGTATGAAGCAGAAGCTATAGAGCACCATGCACTCGCACAAGTGCGACCACGTCAAATTTTTACTCGCACATTCTCAAAAAATGGTCGCAGTCTAGAGCCCTGCATCTATATTCCATTAATGTGTGAGGAAGAAAAAAATCGTAACATCTCCCTGATTTGAGCCCTCCCAGATCCTACAGAGCATTACATTATTTAAACAGATAAACAGATGGCCCAAGGAGAGATAGGGACAGACACTCAAATCAGTGCACAGAGATGAGTACGAAGCAGTCAGAAAGTCTGGATTTCCTCTGTAACCTGCCTGCTTTAAAGAAGACTAATGTCTGTTTTCTGCTGAGCTCTTCAAACACTATCAGTCAAAGAGACAAAGAGCGAAAGTACAAACACACTCAGACACACTCAGACCAATCACATGCTTACAAAAATACAAATGTACACAGCAGCCTGAGCCAACAACTCAAAAATGCTTTTATTTTACATCCCCCTTTCATAAAAGTTTCATAAAAGTAAATAAATAAATAAAAATAAAAAATTCAGGAATTGTTAGAATTTAAATTCAGAAATTCATCTTCACCATTCAGCCTTTATTAACAATCAGAATTGTGGGCATAATTAGGTTAATTGCTCTGGGAATCTCAGCGCCCGTCTACAGGGCGCCACTTAGATTCAGACACCGAGTGGCGTCTTCATACAAATCCATTGTCCATGTTTATGCATTTGGGAACAACTGACCCATTTAAAATGATCTACATGATGATGACTGTGATCAGTGGCATCTGTCACAAGCGTGATTACACAGACTGTATAGGGAAATAAAGCTTTTCTTTTTAGACTGGCCTGAGAACCATTAGTGATTTAGCATTTCACAAATATAAACATGAAAATATTAATAACAGCTAACAAAAATTAGCTGTGGTAGGGCATATAATGATGCTAGGGTGTTATGAGAGGTTATCAGGGTGTTGCTATGCACATTCTATCAAAGGTGTTCTGAGTGTTTATAGCATGTTGCTAAACAGTTATTAAAGTGTTCTGGTTAATTGCTATTTTTTAAATACAAAGATAGCATGTTAAAAGTGCATTCTAGTTCATATTCATGGTGTCTCAAAATAGCACAGTTTAATACACTTAGATGATCTTAAGATCTTAAGGATCATTTTTAATATATTAAGTACAAAATTAGTGCAAGAAAATAGAGCACTTTAAGTACATTATGGAAGTGTACTTGTTTTCCACCTGGGTAGACCAACAGGATTTGAAATAAGTTTATAATGCATGTTCGCTAATTCAGAAGACCGCACACACAGCCCGTGTCTCTGAATGCTTCTCATACTCGCTCAGCTTTGCCCCATGCTGCGCGTCTCCCGCGTCTCACGGACGAACCGTTTATACTCGCCGCACACACACAGCCTGTCTCGTAATGCTTTTTTATACTCACGGTCTCGCACCCGGTTCTGCTCCGCAAGTCTCTCACGAGCGCATCTGGCAATATGAACGAGGCCTGACGCACGCGCACAACCTGTGTCAACTCGCGCCTGGCTCAGCGTTTAAAACTAATGTAAATTAAGTCTAAATGCTTGCCAAATACTTAAAAATTTATAAATTAGCCCGTGTAACATGAAATACTTTAATAATTACCTAAATAAATTTTCTTTTTTTATAAAAAATAAACAAATCTTTCCTGTGAAATTCAATAATTCTGTAAATGTAGTAATACCACTATACAGGTCCTTCTCAAAAAATAAGCATATTGTGATAAAGTTCATTATTTTCTGTAATGTACTGATAAACATTAGACTTTCATATATTTTAGATTCATTACAACACAACTGAAGTAGTTCAAGCCTTTTATTGTTTTAATATTGATGATTTTGGCATACAGCTCATGAAAACCCAAAATTCCTATCTCAAAAAATTAGCATATTTCATCCGACCAATAAAAGAATGGCCATTATGTTCATTTATGCACTCAATACTTGGTCGGGAATCCTTTTGCAGAAATGACTGCTTCAATGCGGCGTGGCATGGAGGCCATCAGCCTGTGGCACTGCTGAGGTGTTATGGAGGCCCAGGATGCTTCGATAGCGGCCTTAAGCTCATCCAGAGTGTTGGGCCTTGCGTCTCTCAACTTTCTCTTCACAATATCCCACAGATTCTCTATGGGGTTCAGGTCAGGAGAGTTGGCAGGCCATTTGAGCACAGTAATACCATGGTCCGTAAACCATTTACCAGTGGTTTTGGCACTGTGAGCAGGTGCCAGGTCGTGCTGAAAAATGAAATCTTCATCTCCATAAAGCTTTTCAGCAGATGGAAGCATGAAGTGCTCCAAAATCTCCTGATAGCTAGCTGCATTGACCCTGCCCTTGATAAAACACAGTGGACCAACACCAGCATCACTGACTGTGGGTACTTGACACTGGACTTCAGGCATTTTGGCATTTCCCTCTCCCCAGTCTTCCTCCAGACTCTGGCACCTTGATTTCCGAATGACATGCAAAATTTGCTTTCATCCGAAAAAAGTACTTTGGACCACTGAGCAACAGTCCAGTGCTGCTTCTCTGTAGCCCAGGTCAGGCGCTTCTGCCGCTGTTTCTGGTTCAAAAGTGGCTTGACCTGGGGAATGCGGCACCTGTAGCCCATTTCCTGCACACGCCTGTACACGGTGGCTCTGGATGTTTCTACTCCAGACTCAGTCCACTGCTTCCGCAGGTCCCCCAAGGTCTGGAATCGGTCCTTCTCCACAATCTTCCTCAGGGTCCGGTCACCTCTTCTCGTTGTGCTGCGTTTTCTGCCACACTTTTTCCTTCCCACAGACTTCCCACTGAGGTGCCTTGATACAGCACTCTGGGAACAGCCTATTCGTTCAGAAATTTCTTTCTGTGTCTTACCCTCTTGCTTGAGGGTGTCAATGATGCCCTTCTGGACAGCAGTCAGGTCGGCAGTCTTACCCATGATTGCGGTTTTGAGTAATGAACCAGGCTGGGAGTTTTTAAAAGCCTCAGGAATCTTTTGCAGGTGTTTAGAGTAGGGGTCGACCGATTATCAACCTGGCCGATTATTGGCACCGATATTAAGCATTTTTATGATAATCGGCATCGGTCATTTTCAAAACCGATGTGCCGATAAAATTATTTAATTTTGAAACGCGCTATTTGGCTCTGATGCAGCCTGTCGGAACTCACCACTCTGTGGCCTAGATCAGTCTCCGCCCACCGCGCATCTGATTTGTTGAGAGTCAGGAGTCCGACCAATCAACGTGGAAGACTAAAGGCGCTCTCACACCGAAAGCGCTTGCTAACTGGTGCTGCTTCACGCATCAGTTATCGCTCAAAGGCAGCAGCAGACCTTGCACAAGTTGCAATAAATTACAATCCACTACACTGAAGTTGTAAAAACCTCAATTTTATCTATTTATGGTTTCCGAGATGGGGGAAACGCAGGGGGAATCGCGGAATCCAGTCATATAAATAGCATTTACTGTATAACGCGGAGTCACGGAATTAGTCAACGTTTGGATGCATTAATCAAAAGTAGGTCAGTACACTTAAATCGACTCATGATATGGACTATCTGTAAACATTAAGCTGCAAAAAGACTTTAAATATGAATTCTGCATGTTCGGCGTGTCTCTGTATATGTGAATGGCACAGACGCGCGGTTTTGACAGACACACACACACACACACACACACACACACACACACACACACACACACACACACTGAAGTGTGCGACGCTCGCGGTGTATCCCGCATCTGCCATGTCACTAAATGAGGACATAAATACATGAACATCATCCCCAGAACTGCTCTGAAAGTTACTTCATGAGCATTTGACTGTTTCGTTTGAGTAAAACGATCGTCATATCATAAATAGGCTACAGAAACTTAAGAGGTCCTCATGGCAACCCGTCAAAATAAAAGTTCGGTTTATTTACTAATGCTACTACAATTATTACAACTTTTGTTTAAAAGAACAATCACACAATACGCTATTTCTTCCATGTTTTAATTTTAATAGTAAACACATTTGTTTGGCAAAAAATAGAGTTCAACTCTCATTTGATTAAAATATAAATTAAATTAATGTTTTATGCCTTCATTTGCACTGCTCTGTAAATGAAAACTAATGGAAATTACTGTCACATAGGCCAAGATTAAGATACTGTCACATAGGCCAAGATTATGATGACGGAAATTGGGACATTTCAATATGCTATTGAACCAAGTGAGCCTATAACAGGCTATTAGTGTTATAGTTTCATTAAAATAGTTGCGGTCTTCTTCACAACTTCTACAATGGAGCTATGAAGACAATTAAATTATTTACACGTATTATATACATTGCGCTTTTTAAATTAATCAATTGATGTGCATTAGATGATGAATTGAATAGTAACCTCTTGTAGGTTATGATTTAGACAACTGAAAATAATTAATGAAGAATTATGAGAGGTTATGCTATTACACATACATTTCTAACATGTACATTATTGAAGCCAAATACTTACATTTCCCCAAGCTGTTTAGCTGTAGTATTTAGCATTCATAGGCTTAATCATGAAGCATACAGTGGCCCCACTTTTAACTCTCTCTTTATATATTACCCTTATTGTAGATGGATGCATGGGGGAAGACAAGAGTAAGAAGTGCAACCAACACTAGGGAAGGCCGTTTTTGTCAGAGCCCTTGTTATTCTTAATTTTGACATTCATTTTCATTTTTACACCAGACATATATATCGGTTCAATATATCGGTTATCGGTCTACTTGGTCTGTAATAATTGGTATCGGCATCGGCCCTGAAAAACACATATCGGTCGACCCCTAGTTTAGAGTTAATTAATTGATTCAGATGATTAGGTTAATAGCTCGTTTAGAGAACCTTTTCATGATATGCTAATTTTTTGAGATAGGAATTTTAGGTTTTCATGAGCTGTATGCCAAAATCATCAATATTAAAACAATAAAAGGCTTGAACTACTTCAGTTGTGTTTTAATGAATCTAAAATATATGAAAGTCTAATGTTTATCAGTACATTACAGAAAATAATGAACTTTATCACAATATGCTAATTTTTTGAGAAGGACCTGTAATCTTCCCTGCAGAAAAAAACAAAAACCGTAGAACCCCTCCCAAAACAGAATAGAAATAGAATAGAAAACTTAATGGATTTAAGGATTATAATGGGAATTGTATTGGTTTTAATGTAAACTATAATGGTGTCTACCAGTATTTGATGCATTCTATTGGTGGGATGTAATCTAGCAGATGGCAACCAATTAGAGGTGTGCGATATGACGATTTTTGCTTTTGAAGAAATATCATAGTATCGTGCTACAGCGTGCATTATGTCAAATACAGTTCTGGCGCCGCCATCTCTATATACTGTACAACACGACATACAGCAGTAGAGTTACTCTGACAGGACACTGCACTTATTCGCGATCGCAAAAGTACATTATTTGCATACAAGCCTTGCTGGTTAAATGTTTCATTCGCGCGCTGGTCTGACGTGCGCTTTTTCTGAGCGCATACACCTGAAGCACGCGCACTAAAAAGCCTGTCTAACAGCGCCTGATTACTCAACTAAGTTATCTTTTGCGCTAATACTGTCAAAACACACAAGGTTTATATGCAGACTCAGTTGGTTATCTCTAAAATGAAAGTAAATAGTTAAGAGAAACGGATGCGTGCCTGTATATTACATGCGTGCAGGTCTTAAAGGGACAGGACACCAAACATGCTGTCGATTGTCATTAAAGGGATAGTTCACCCTAAAATGTAATTCCTGTCATTATTTACTCACTCACATGTTGTCCCAAACCTCTATTAATTTCTTGTGCTGAACCCAAAATAAGATATTTTGAAGAATGAGGGTAACCAAACAGTTGCTGGTCCACACTGAATTTGATAGTAGGAAAGAAAAATCCTATGAAAGTCACTGTCACAGAAGTCACAGAATATTTATTTTTGGGGGAACTATTCATTTAACGTTAACAAAAAAACAAAACGCAAACAAAAAAACAAAACGCAAAGAGAAAAATCACTCACTATTCTTGACTGAAAAACTTTAATACAGTTGCTTTAAGAATCAGTCTATGTAGTGTTTTATTTTTATATTTGTTCATTCAATTTCATTGAATGCTCCTGCTAAATACACCTATTGTACCTGAAAATAAAGCACTGTTTGTTTTATTTGTATATTATGTGTATTTGTAATGTGTATCTTTGTTCTTATTTTTTAATAAGAAAGATAAAATAATGACAAAGATTTTTATCTTCGCCCACTTTGGCCTAAATATCTGCCATGTCTTTTTTTTGTTTTGTTTTTTGTTACCTTGAAAGGCTTTGTCTTTCTAGTTTGCCTGTAATGCTCAGACAACTTGTAAAACCAAAATAGTAAAACCAACATGACAAAGAATCGTGATAAAATTGTGAAATTTAAAAAAAAAAAATCATGATATTTTTTCCATATCGTCCACCCCTACAACCAATAGAACAACTATTGGAATAATGCCCAAAACAAAAAGGAATTATGCAATGGTGTTTATGGAAACTATAAATTTCTTTGATGGTTTCTGTTGTTTTTGTTTTGTTTTTCCAGCAGGGTAATGATACTCATACTGTGCTGCACTTTACTGACAATATTGAGCTGAAGCTTGTCTTTGCCAATTTTAAAAATCGCAAAAAAAAAAAAATCACAAATCTCAGTCCAAAAAAAAAAACCCGCAATTAGATATTTTCCCCAAATTGCACAGCCCTACTGTGTGCGACTAGGAAAAAATATTTAGTAGCACCAGTGCGACTGACCCGATCAGCATAGGCATATTTGTGTTTGCGCTGAGGGAGCTTCAAAGGTTTCTAATGTATTTCCGTGTTTTTGCAGCATTGAGTAATGTATCACAGAAGTATTCTCTCTGAGTATTAAGAAGTATTAAGTGTAGACAGAGTGTAAATAAGAGATTCATTGTGCAGTGTAAGGAGCTTCGTTGATTATAATGGAATTTTGTGAGATCGCGATGAACTAAGATGAGGGACAGCTTTTAATGATTATTAAGGAGTTTGCAAATGGGATATTGATTTAATACAACAGTTCAGTTTAATAAAAGTTCATTAAACAAGAAGTTAATATTAAATGACTTATATTGTCTGACTACAACACTATTGCCTTTTATTGCTCTATTTCATCAACGAAAATAGTTTCAAACAAAGTCCTAGCTAAGCCACTGCACATCTCCATTCAAACGCAGTTCCAAATTGTTTCGTTTATGAATGAACTGCGTTTTTAAAAGAATCTAGTGAGTCAATGATTAAATTACCCATTCATAAAGACAGTCACGTACTTCATTCCTGAATGAATCAGCTGCTCGAACAAATCAATTAAATGAATGATTCAGTGATAAAATCAGTGACATATCGCCACCTATTTGCAGTTTTATTTAATTTTTAAAGTATCTTCTCTGTTATTTAAATCATTTAATATTTCTACATTCAAAATTGTATATTTAAACATTAACCTCAACATGAATTTATGAATTTAATTGCACTTATGCAACCTCTGAGCCTCATTAAACATTTCTTAAATACTGATTTCATTTGATTGGTATCTTATTCTACTTGTTTTTATTCTGTTGTTTTAATTAGAAAAGCTTATTAAATATATTTTTTTATTTTTTTTATTTGACAAAAGATTACATACTTTTATTAAAAGTTAGAAAAATGCCATTACAAAGGTAAAAACAAAATTCCCTGTAAATCACTTTGAGTCAAATATCACCTCGTAATGGGAAGGTTCATTTTTGATCATTTTCGATTATTGATTTGAAGGTGCTCCTAAATTTTTGATCATGCTCCTAAATTTTTTAAATTAGGAGCACAAGCGCTCCTAAAAAGAAACGTAAGCGTAGAGCCCTGCCTTATGAGCAGTAAATTTGGATATTTTCATCCCTAGATATTGTTCCAGACATTTCATCAGTGTAAATCCATAGGATTTGTCCAACTGTTTTATTAAATATGAACAAATGTAGCCCTTAATTACAGTTTTTACTTGCACCTGCAAAATATGATGTTTTACACACAAAATTATTTTTGTGTAAATAACTAAGGGCACTGATAAAGGCATGTTGAAGTTGTCATACTTTTGGCATGAAAGCCTGTTGACAAGAAGTGGTGATGAAGATTGCAGGGGCATGAATAAATATCATTTCAGTCTAGGGGTAGAAAAAAAAAAAAAAAAAAAAATCGATTCTTCGATTTAAAAATTTCGATTTAAAAATTGATTGGTTTACCTCAGAATTGATTTTTATTTCATTATTTTATTTTTCCTAACTGAGGTGGTGGGGAGAAGTTAGCGCTTTGTAATTCCAACAGAGGGCGAAATGTATAGGGGTGTTCGATTTGGAGCAGCACCGCGCAGACGATCAGCGTATGACATCAAAGTACCACGAGAGTGATTCGAAAGCATGCAGAGCCATCATTAGGCTATAGATCAGTGGGAGCCGTCTGTTCTCTGTAGCTTTCGCGGTGCTTTGATGTCATACACCGATCGATCTGAGTGTGCAGAGCCGCTGAATTATATGACATCATATATGCGAGAAAGCAAAACCATGACGGAGGCAGAGGATCAAACCGTTTTGAATCCCAACTGCCAGGAAAACATGACTAAACATGACTGAAATGGTATGCAAAGTAACATAGCACTTTATTTTATTTCAGAAAGTATTTTGTTTCTGCTCATTTTGTTGAACATCTGACTATTATATTCATGTGCAAGTTCAGGGTTTTGGTACTTTAAAGTTTCATAGTTCAAGGTACTTTAAATATACACCGTGTATGTGTATGCTCCTGAGATAAAAGTTTAGAAAGATGTATTGCATTGTTTTTGTTAATATGACTCATCATATACAGTTTCTTTTAAGGGTATAATCAACTAATTTCAATTGTCTAGTCTTTAATAAGCAAACAAAAATCACAACAAATTGTAATATCGAATCGCAATAGTAACTGCTAAGATGTGTGTTTTTTTTTTTTTTTATTGTGACAGTCTGTATATTAAGTGTATCATTCAAATTTTTCCCATGGTCTAGAGTTAAAAACAAAACAACAAAAAAAAAAAAAAAAAATCGCAACACATAGCAATATCGAATCGCATTACTTGTAGAATTTAAATTCTTTAAAAAAATACATATCGTATCGGCACCCAAGTATCGTGATATTATCGAATCGGGAGGTAGGTGTATCGTCCCATTCCTACTTCAGTCACAGTCACATGCACACAAACAACCATCTATTGAAGCATTAAATATTAGCAGCATATCGCCCTGTCTGCCAGGCAAGACAGAAAGGGGGGGTCAGGGAAGGTTATGTGATGGATCTTTCCGGAACGTGACAGTGAGAGAACATGTCTGATGAGAGGAGGAAAAGTGCTCTTCAAATGCCAACCTCCATCAGAGGGAGGTCACATCAGAGCATTGTGGGTAATGTGCCACACGGCAGGGAGGTCATCGAGGTCCAAACCTGATAATGAGAAAACCAGAAACCGGCCAGCAAAACAGGACTGAACAAGATGTTGGGCAAAACAGATTAATCTACAAATGCAAACGAAGACCTCTTCCTGTTTGACATAATCTGCAAAATAGTCAAATGGGTGCTGTGAGGCAACGGTCAAACAAGCTTGGAATATATACTAATAATATATTTTTAAAAATGTAATTGATTCCTGTGATGACAAAGCTGAATTTTCAGTAGTCATTGATCCAGTCTTCAGTGTCATATGATTTTAATATGCCGATTTGTTGCTCAAGAAACATTTCTTATTATCAATGATGAAAACAGTTGCTCTGCATTTTTGTGGGATATAATGTTCAAAAGAACAGCATTTATTTGAAATAGATTTTTTTCTTCCCACCCATATAACCAAAAAGACGAGCAATGCTTCTGCCAATGAGCTTCCATGAACTATGAGCCACCGGGGAGAGTGTTTACAATAACAGTGCAGAGTCACTATCAGCATTCCTGTCTGTGAATCACTTAACCTGGACGACCTTAGAGTGCGTCTCTTCAAGACATCACTACCCATTTGGGAGAAGTCATCCAGTCTTATCAGACACACATCCCTATTCTCATGAGGTCATAAGCTATCCGTTCCAGGTCGGCAGCCACAGAGTGATGTGGTGATTATAATGCCCCTGAGAACCACTGCGGGAAATAAAACAGCATTATATAAAAGGTTTTAATAAACATGGATCACAAGTTCTATCTTGTTGTGTAAACATCTGTCATGTGTTTCAGAGCTTACAATCAGCCTGTTTTGATTAAATACAGCTCAACCAAAAAAAACACCCACAAACCCTGCACTTCAAACAAGAGAAGGTCAGGAACAGAGTAGAGAGGGCGATAAAAAACGAGAGACAGAGGGGGCTGGTAGCTGTATTATGAATATTTTGACCCTTTTGTGTGTCTTGTTGTGTGGTCTCTGTGATTAATGGAGTAAAACGTGTCCTCTGGTACCATAAGGACTAAAATAATTCGATTGAGAGGGATAAAGTGCTTGTGTGTCTCTTTGTTTCATTGTGTGTGTACATAGTCTGTCCAATGAAACACACAAAAATGTAGGCTACCAATTTAGATAGACTTTTATCCAAATTTCTGAAGGCATGAGGTAAATTTTACTCTGTGTTTAAGTTCTGATTAGTTTGTATTCAACTGTAAAGAGTGCCATCACAACTGTTCAGCGGCTCAGGATAATTAAACAGAGAGATTAATGGCTTTTTACTACTCAGAGTGCTGACCGGTGGATTCACAATGCACACGCTTTCTAACAAACGAGCACAACGACAGACAGGAAATGCTCACGCATCACTAAGCAACAACCAGCCGTGGTCCAATAGCCGTCACCTTTGACCACCGAGCTTAATCCGCTTAGATATTGACCTTAGCATGCTGGGTAACCTGAAATGCTGAGTCATCTCCATTAGTGGATTAAAAATAGATACAGAAGTGTGCCAAAGTGACATTAACCCCGACAATATATTCAGATTTAGTTACTGAGTTGCCAAAAAAAAGAAATTTGCAATTTCAACCATTACAGCAGTAAAAAAAAGTCAACAATTATTATGAAAGGTTAAACTTTTGTAATTACAAAAGACTGTTGACAAAAATATAAAGAAAAAATATCTAGAAAGAATTGAATTATAATACAGAATAGGGGATTATAATTATGCAAGGGATTATATTTTCTTGATGAGAAAGTCAATTGAATCACTTTGCAAGCAGGTTACATAGCTCATTTAAACAACCCGAAATCATCCATATTTGTTTGATATGTTACAGTTTGAAACAAAATTCCATTAGTTTGCATTTTATCATGAACTAAAATGTTCTTCCTTTCAACTACAATTACATGCCATTATAGTAAGAATACAATGGACAGAAATGAAAGAAAATAACATGAAATATTAACTAAATTTAAAAGACATTATCAAAGGTCTGTTTAAAAAACGTTAACTGCAAATATTTCAATGATGTATTGATTACCTGTGTTATATTTTTTCATGTACTATTCAAATAAACCAAGAACATAATGCATTTGCTCCATACTGAGCAATTAATTTTTACCCAATATAAGTCCATTTACATCAGTAATGCCACAGCAGTCTCAGACTAGACACAGCACAAATACAAACTCTAATCCTTAAATATAGATGAGCTGTCTAAAAAGCCAACCCCAGCCAAAAAGCCTTTAATTTTGTCTGGGTATTGGAGACTGGGTCAATGGGTCATATATGCCTCATTATATAATGGGGAAAGTGATGAGCAGAGCATTGGAAAATGAATCAACTGTGTCTAAATCTGGTCTCTCTGTTTTATGCCCTCTTGCCATTTTCTCCAGGTTGACATTTATGGTTTCTAGCTCTCTCACCATTCTAGTCTTGCAGCAAAGTGGCATTAGTCCAGCCCAAATAGTTAACCGCTATAGATCCAATATGGTTGGAACAAATACTAACAGTGGCAGTCTTGACAGTATTTGTGCTATATGTCAAGAATACATTTGAAACAAACTTTAAATAGATGCTGCTGAATATAGAAGATGTGCAATCCTAGAACAACCCAGAGGATCTTACACGTATCTCCCAAGAGAGCATCCAGACGTGAAGTTTGTCTAGCGTAAAGCATTTTGCATTACTCCAAAGCCTGTGCCTTGCAGAGTGTTTACACTAGAGTAAAGATGATGTATGACTCCGTGTGTGTGTGTGTGTGTGTGTGTCACTGTCAGCATCAGTATTTGTTTGTGTGTGTATGAGAGTGACAATGTCCTTGATTGTAACACCCACTGCAGGCAGTGCCAAGTGCAGTGTTTGTTTGTATCAAATACTGAAAGGACATCAAAAGCTCTTCAGTACCAGGAACACCCAATCTACAACCTATAATTTAGAACCAATAAGACTCGCTAAACTGTGCTTCGCATAAACTTAACGAATCATTTTGACAGCTCATCGGAACACAAATTCTCAAATTTACATTAAACTACTTTTTAGATATTAAAGTACATGCTGTAAAACAGGCTTTGAGTGCATAAAGAAAAAATAATTACAATAAATACATTTTTTTTTTACGCGTTTTTTTTTTTAAATGCAGAATCGCCTCTACTCCCGTCTTTCGCCAGACCACGTTAACATGTTAAATTCACTCAACAAATGCGCATGGTCTGAGTAAGTGAAACGAGCCTAGGTTTGTTTTTAGACAATATAGCCAACATGAAGTACATTTTTAAAAGCAGTTTTAATGCTATTCCTTGATAAACTTTCCTATTGTTTTTCACTTTTGTTTTAATATGGGTTTTATTATGTTGGCTAACGTTATATGAAAATGAAGAATTCTGTCAGTCTATTGATTGATTTTCCATTTCTGCATCGCTCTAGCCGATCTAAATAAATAAGCTATGCACTGGTTTATGTTGAGTGTATGCTCTTCCTTTTTTTCTGTTTAACGACCGCCTAAAATTAAATAACGCGAGGCAATATGGCAATACGGCATAATCGTGACCTATTTTTAGCAGAATTCATTGAGGGATTTGATAGTGTGATTCAAAGATTGAAGATTCAAAGTATTTCAAGTGTAGGCTGTTATATAGACACGCACAGTTTTCTTTTTGCCATTTTTTGTGGGTTTCTAGCTTTTAGACAAGTCGGATACAAAACTTCCGTTTCAACGACGTAGTCGTAGGGCACATCCCTAGTCAATGGTTGCGTCTTCATCAGATTGTGGGAAATTGTTTTGTGTATGTGTGTGTACAACTGCATCATGT
Organism: Barbus barbus; assembly: GCF_936440315.1. Taxonomy (NCBI): domain Eukaryota; kingdom Metazoa; phylum Chordata; class Actinopteri; order Cypriniformes; family Cyprinidae; genus Barbus; species Barbus barbus. The sequence goes on from NC_136742.1 coordinate 20,821,541, forward strand.
AAAGAAAAAAATGCAATGGCATTTAAAATACCTTATCTGATGTAGAAGAGATTTCTTGATTCAAAAGTATTACAACATATGTAATACATTGTAATACTTTATGCAAATGTATTCCATAAATATGTGTATGTATGTAAGTGTATTACAAAAAGACTTATTTGCACTAAACTGACAGTCCAAATCGATTGTCTGGACTGGCCTTATACAAGCAGTTGCTGATGTGTTTCTATCCCGATATCAGTATTCTGTCTGGAGTCAGTAGAGTTTGTGAAATCCAGCAGGCAGATGGCCATCAGGCCATCAGGAACACAGCTTGAATCTCAACAGCCTGAAAGCACACTCATACACACACATACACACCACACTGGTATTTGGACAAATTTGAAAGGCCCCTTTTATCGTGCATTTCTCCCCTCTTCCCTGATGGTTCCCCATCACACTCATTGCAATCTATTTTTCTCTAGACAAAAACACTAAAAAACCACATAGTGTACATTTTAAATGTATTATTTGGTTAGCAAGTAGGGTTGGGCGATGTCTACCAAATTGGCATAGGACGATGTCTACAGTGAAACATTGTGATGGATGATGACATCGGGAGGTGGGGTGAGGGGTGTGCTCGACACGTGAATCCATATGCAGAGACGCACGGAAAACAAATAACGCGTTCTACGGAGGCACTAAAGGGACATGGTTAGACGCTTGCTACAGTAGCAGCCTGTTACATTACAGTACATGAAAGTTCACTTATCACATACACAGAGTAAGGAGAGATGACTGATAGGACAATGACGAATGATTTGCAGATAATGAGCACCACTGACAAACATCTAATCTTGTAAAATGTATGGTACTGCCTCCCTGTTGTATAGAGTCCATGTGATCGCGAATCTCAAAAGTGAAAGTAAAATAAGAGCGCACATTCAAAAGCGGTTTCAGTGCTCTGCCTGCATATTAGTAGCGATTCCCTGATGCCTGCAATTTAATTATAATTACCCAACGATATAATTGCGAGAGAAAGCATTTTAAAAAAATTATCCTCCTATCTCGTAGGCTATTTATTCCCCTTAAGGGTTCCGTAGTATACTTAATTTCCTTTCCAAACACTGAATTGGGATGCAGCGGATTGCGGAAGAAGGGGTGGGGGGTATGGAATCACGATGCCGGCTCAACATCGTGCTGTCTGTCAGCCATCGGCGAATTAAATGAGAAAATGGTACTTGGACAGAACAAAGGTCGAGGACGTGCAGAGAGCATTTGTACCAAGTCAGAGCAGGGGTCCTGGGGCTGCACACATTCCTATCCTGATCACCTGCGATATGCTTTTAACTGCGAGGAAACCACTGTCCACGCAACAGAAATGAGTCTGGTTTACTTTTCATTTAATATAATACATCACTGATGACTCTAGAAGAAGTCTAACTGTAAGGTGGCACTGACGTGAGAAGGCAGCAAACATTCAACGACAACACACATATCCTCTATACTAAGCCTTGCTGATTATTTTGGACTACCCACTCTGTACATAGTACATTCATCTTCATTTAGACAGCAAGTGGAATATCATATTCAAAGCATTAATGAGAACGTACCATCCAACACATTAATCACACCTAAATCACATTTGTAGTCATGTGGCAACACATTCCTTGCCATCATTTTGTCTGAAGGCTTCACATTCTTTATTTTATTAGGAAAAAAGCCTAACTGTGCTTAGCTGTGTGTTAATCATTTTGTACATGCCACTGTGCTATTCAAAATCCCCTCAAGGATGACTGCCCTACATCAAATTGAGTTGGTCATTTGCATGCTAGATCTACAAATGTAATATTTATATTTGTGCATATAGCTGTTTGCGAGCATACTTCATTTATTACAGAGAATTACAAAACAGTCCTGGTGTTATGAAAATATGATACAGGTCTCAAGGCATGTAGAAATCGGTTTACTTTGCTATCCAAAAGTCATAAGCGAAATCAAAATGATAAATTGATATTAAAATGGTGATGGAGTGACCTCAGTCCAGAAGAAAACAGTTGCAGTACAATGTAACAGCAGAAGAATTACAGAAAACAAGCAATACCAGAGGATGGAAGTATACCAGGCAAATATATCTGTGACAGCACATCAGCTCTGAATGTGTGTCAGTGGAACAGACAGGAAGAAAACACACACACAATCAAAGTAGACGAAAAAGAAAGAGAAAGTGGTAGGAAGATGTGAACAGATGCGCTGTTGCTCTGAGTGTCCGTTGTGATTAGTAAATAAACAAAACAAGCTTGGGTCCGAGCGCTGTGTGTATATTATGTGCGTGGGTGAACTATGCTTATCTAATTACACGCCAAATGCAGCCCAAACCTCTGACCCCCTCTGTGCTCAACTCAATTACCCTCCATGACAGAGTCACAGCAAGACAGGACCACAGCAAATCTGTGCTAACAAGACAGCCTAACAGCATCTATCTGGGTGTTTCTTCGAGTCCCTTTCAAACAAGTCCATTGACTCGAAGATCTTCTTTTTGGTAACATCTTGGAGCAGCTATTTTACATGAAAAGCAATAGGTACAGCGCCCTCCTTAAATATTGGAACAGTAAAGACAAAATTGCTCTGTTGGCTGTGGAGTCAAGACATTTGCAAATATGATTAAAAGATGAATAGGAGACAAAACTACAGAAAGTCACATTTTATTATTAGCCGCTTCAACATACATGTTTTACCAAATAAAAAGAACAACACTTTTAGAGTTCATCCCACTCATTGATGTGAGCGTAAGTATTGGGACAGTTGAACACAAGGCAGATATAAAAGCTATTAAAAGCTATTATTTAGTTGCAGATCCCTTGCGCACAATCACAGCAGTGAGTCTGTGACCCATAGACATCACCAGACTCTTGGTCTCATCCTTTGAAATACTTTTCCCGGCCTTTAATGCAGCCAGATCCAATTGTTGCTTGTTTTGGGGAGTTTCTGCCTTTACTCTCCTCTCCAGCTGGTGAAATTCATGTTCAATCGGATTTAAATCTGGAGATTGACTTGGGCAATCTAAGACTTTCCATTTCTTTGCCCTTATAAATTCCTTGACTGAACTGGCAGGGTGTTTTGGGTCATTGTCCTGATGCAATATGAAGCATTTCCCTATGAATCTGGTGGCATTTTCTTGAATATTGGTAGGCAAGATGGTTTTGTACCCTTCCAAATTAATTATGCTACTGTCATCATACATTAAGTCATCAGTAAAGTTGAGAGGGCCTGTTCCAGAGGCAGCCATGCATGCCCATGCCACGACACCTCCTCCACCATCCTTTACAGATGAAGCTGTATGCTTGGGATCATTGCAGTTCCCTTTTTTTCTCCACATTTTTGCTTTTCCACCACTTAAATAAAGGTTAATCTTTGTATCATCGGTCCATAAACACAGTTCCAAAACTCTTCCGGCTCACCTTTGTGCTTTTTTGCAAACACTGATCTTGCCTTTCTATTTTTGGTGCTGGTCAGAGGTTTGCATCTTGCTGTGTAGTTAATTAGTAATTCTGTGCCAAAGTCTCCTGAGGACAGTAGATTGTCAGAGCATCACCCCAGCTTTCTGGAAGTTGTTGGTGATTTTACAGACACGTATTTTAGGATTCATTTTCACAGCTTTTATGATTTGTCTGTTGTCAACTACTGTTGTTTTCTCAGCCGATCAGGTCGTTGTTGGTTGCTGGTGGTTTCCAAACTCTTGATTTCTCCATGCCCATTGTTTTTGCTAGAGCTCTAATTGACTTCCTCTTTTCTTTTAGCATCCAAATTGCTTGCTTTTCTCTCAAAGTCAGCTCCCTCATCTTCATCCTGGTTTGTGTCATCATCGAAAGCAAGATTCAGAATGCAGAAGTAATGGATATAACTGATACAACACATTCCCTGCTTTTAATATCTGAAGAATTAATGCAACAGGACACAGCTGATCACTTAGAAAGACCTGTGAGGCAACTGTTCCAATACTTATGCTCACATCAGATAGAGGGATGAAACTCTAAAAGTGCTGAACTTCTTAGCTGGTAAAACATCTTTGTGTTGAGTCACCCAATAATAAAATGTGACATTCTGTAATTTCTCTCATATTCATCTTTTAATCATATTTGTAAATGTCTTGACTCCACAGCCAACGGAGCAATTTTGTCTTTACTGTTCCAATACTTTTGGAGGGCACTGTATATACAACTCGTATCTACTTGAATGCTTACAGAAATATCACATCATCACATATCAAAATCAGTATCAGTATCAATAAACTTTGTTGTTTAACTTCAATCTTACCACCATATTAATGGTTACTGTTTTGCCAGTTTACATTTATATGATTTTTGAATTTAAATCATACCAGGTAAAATCTTGCTTAAACTTATTTTGATTCACCTCATTTTGGCATCTTAGAAGGTTCAGACTAGTTTACACCCCCTAGGGTAAGGCATGTTGTCTCTAGCACTAATGAACTAAATATTCTTGTAACGGCTTTGACCTTAAGCTGCTGGCAGATTTCATTTTCCCTGAATTGCAATGGTTGTATCTCTCATTAGTGCAATTGATTGGGTGTTATACCTCAGTTTACATGAGGCAGAAAATTATTGCACTTTGGAGCCAGAGCAAATATTTGATCACTGATGCCAAAATATCAGCATTTTAATGGATGACTCAGCTATACGACAAGAACAGACAGAGCAAACATCTACCGATAACAGGCCACTTGAGTAATGTGGAAAATATCAACAGAAGGAATGGGTGGTTCTACATCAGTAGGAGCAGTCAACTCTAGAGACCAGGAACTAAATAGTCCTTATCTGCAACATTACAAACAAATAGGAGAGATATAGGTACATTACCATTCAAAAGTTGGAGGTCAGTAAAATGTTTATTTTTTAATGTTTTTGAAACATTTTGAAACTTTTTTTCTTTTCAATATAATGCACCTTGTTGTATTAAAAATATTAATTTTAAGAAACAACTTACTGACTTTTTGAATGTTAGACTAAGTATATAAACAGGGCCATGAAGTGTCATTGTGAATCAATGTGGAAATATAAAATTTCAAGTAAAAATATGTAAACAAAATAACTAAATCAATGATCAACAACTCATTATTGAATTTTTGCATTTATCCCACATTATAAGTTTTGGAACAATCATAAAAAAGATGGTGTATACACATTATGCACTATAACAAAGACATTGCAGAAATAATAAATATATTAAAAAAACAATGCTGTTACTAGCTCAGAGTAAAGAGCATCACATAACAACAACATACAGCTTGCAAACAACCAGAATGATTTCTAATGAAATTATACCACCAATCAATCCAGTCCTAATGTAATCAAGGAATCGTTTCTCCACTAAATTGATTCACTTTAATTACAATAATCATCTTCAATCATTCCTTACAATGGAACCATACAAAAGTCTACCCTGGTCATGTTTATTATAAGCAGCAGTCATTTGGTGAAAGGAGTTGATCAGTAGAACTGATGCAATACACACATCATGTTATGAAAACATTTTGTGACGCTATGCCTCCATTATGGTGACCTTCACTAGTGACACAAAGCAGCAGCTCAAAAGCCAGAACTGTCCTTTATGAGCATTTACGTACTAAAGTTTCTCACCAAAACCATCAGACTACTGTGACAGGCTTTTCCTCCACCACATCATTAAACAATGAAACATTGCCAACACAGATTTAAATCCCATCTGTGATACAAAGCAATAGCACTATACAATCTGTATCTGATTGAATGCGTTGTTAATGTTACAACCTCTGACCTTTCATTCTATTTCCATCATGTCTAAGGCATCTAACACACGCCAAAGGCAATTTTTGCTCAAAACCGCAAATGGCTTTGCTTCCATTCAGTCATAACCTCTGGCTCTTTAAAGAACATTTGCATTGTTCTTGGACAATCAATCACTGTGGATAAGGCCAGTGTCACCATAAATGTCAAAAAGTATTTTACTCCGATACAATTTTTTTCTGGTGCATTTCTGATACATAAATGATTCAGCAGGTTTCAGCTAAAGTGCAGAATTTACATCAGATTGTTTAATCTAATTAATCTGTCTGCTTCACGAAATTACAGTACTTGTCCTGCACTTCCTTGGTACTGTATATTCATGGTCTTTCTAAATGCAGATTCTCTTTATTAAGGAAGCTGTTGACCCAAAAATTTTAATTCTGTCATCAATTTTTGAAGCTAGAAAGCATTCCATCTTTTCCAAAGGCAGTAAATAAATAAATAACTCAGTATTTTTACTTTTGTGTTGAAGGGTCATTAAATAATCTTCACTTTTAGGTCAATAACACATTTAGCAAAGTGCTTTGAAAACAGCCCTTTGTCCCTTTTTACAGATGGTACCGAGACATTTAAATGATCTATATTTGGATATGTGCAGGTATTTGGATATGTAAATCAACCCTTGAATGTCCCACTTTACTATTGCCATGCATTTGCCTTAAATGATTGTCATTTGTTGATTTACGTTACACACCTGTCCTTTCCCAACCCCTGTCATTAGATTGCTCTGATTACCATCCCCTAATTACAATTACAGATTTTGTTTAGTTGCTCCTTCATGCATACTGAAATGTAAATTTTCTCTTCTATGAAGAACAAGGTCATGTCTCGTGGATGCAGGGCTGATGGCCAGGCGCCTGAGAAGAATGGAAGCACAGCGCATAATGACATATTAACTAATCAAGTAGAAGGTAAATGATGTTTTAAATAAATAATTCTGATTTAATTACTGGCAAAATCATTTATTTCCCGGATTTCATTGGCTCCATCTGTAGAAACACGGCCAGTGGCAGAGACACAAAACAAATGCTTTAGTGCAAATGACCAACTGTTACTGCAAGTTTGGAGAATATGACAGGAAAGGTTAGGGGCTATAAAGCTGTTAAAAAGCCTGAAAGCTTTTTTTTCTCTTCAGTGAGAAAGACTTGCTGTTGTACAAACTGAGATCATCAGACCAATGGACTGATGATTCACTGCCTGACATTTACTTGAAATATTTCTTTGGTGCCTCAGTGTAGTATTGGCCTTTACATGTGGATTTCGAAAAATCATGTTCCATCAACTCATCACTGAGCTTAGCAGATCACAGATGAATATTGTCATCATTCTGCTATGAATTGAAACGGTGTCAAAAAGGTACCAAGCTGAAACAATGAGAGCTATGGAAGAAAAACTAAACTGGATTTGATTGATTTAATAAAGTAAATTAGATATATATGAGACAGCAGAACTGTCAAATTAGCTCTGCTTTCTGCGATGCCTGCAAAATAATCAATATTTCATGCACAGAAATTCCGATAAAGTCTACACACATTCCAGTCTAATATTGTGGAACTCTCTTATAATGCACATAAGCACACCCCTAAACAGGATGCAAAAATCAAAACCAACTGTTGTTGGTAAATTTAAATGTCAGTGGAAAACAGAATAAGCTGAATTGTGTGCTTTTAGTGCAGAGTGTTCTCGCATAATGTGGCAGAAGTATGTATGTGTATGTGTGAAGAGTATGTATGTGTATGTGTGTGTGTTCAGTGGACAGTGTCCTTTGGCAGTCCGTAAGAATTAAAGTGAGCACCCAAACTATCACACAAACAGAGACATACAGAGATGCACAACAAGCAAACAGCACCACAGGCCCTGCTCAACCCTTCATAAAACACCAAAACCCTATTACTACAACAAAATTTTAGAAAACAAAAATGTAGGAAGTCATTTTACTGTGAAAGTTCTGGGAAATGATAATATCACTAAATTAATGATAGAAATAGAAATTGTTGGACTGTTAAAATCCACAAACAACCAGACCATTCACAATCCCAGTACAAAAACTACCACTAAATGTTGCCATGGCAACCGACATCCCAATCCTATTTCATCTGTCCTCCCTCGTTTTCTGTACGCTGAACAGAATCTGTCTGCAAATCAGCAGTCATCGTAGCACTTGTCAAAAATCAACGAAAGGTGCATATGGATTTAGAATTCAATTTGCAGTAAAAAAAGGCACAACTCCGTGAGCAGACAAGCACGCACAGACCTACTCACAAACCTTAATGTGGACCTTAATGGTATAATAGGGATTAAAGCTGAATAAATGTGTCCTGTGCAGACCCTGTCAAAGAGCATTATAAATCACAGGTAATTAGATGCCATCAACCCCCATTTTCCTCTCTTTGGTGGAATGCGTTTATGTAAATGTCACCATGGAAACATAAGGAAGTCTCAAAGAATTCCAAACAGGTGGGAAGAATGTTCAGCAATAATGGAGAAAGAAAACCGGCCTCTCTACCTTTCATCTCACACACTCATGCTGTAAAAGGTCACATTAACGGTACAGTAATCAACTGAACCTAATGGTTTTAACAAACAGCAAGAGAAAAAAATATGCTCTTATGCACTTATTCTCAAACACTTCTTCTGTCATTCCATTTATTTACATGCACTCTACTCGTTTTCTTCTTTTGTGTGTCTATGTGTGCTGCGCTAATAACTTAATGTGCACCAACACAAAAATCTCCCAATTGGGCCATTCTTTGACATGTTATATGATTAGGGATGGGTATCGTTAAGGTTTTAACGGTATTACTACTCTTATCGATACTGCTTATCGATCCGGTACTTTAACGGTATTCTTATCGGTACTTTTTGTTTTACTTTGTTTCTTTGTTCATATTCTTACAGTATCTTATCTTATGTATATAAAACACTAAACATGCCTGCACTTCATCAATTTGTAAATGCACCAGTGTGCAGGTATTTTTAGTGTTATATACATAAGATAAGATACAGTAACAACATGAACAAAGAAACAAAGTAAAACAAACTGACAAATACAATAAAACAAACACACAAACGAAATGAAATAAACAGTGCTTTCATTTTTCCATGAAGTTCTACTAATATTAATGTTCAGGTAAGTAATAGTTACAAAAGTAATCAAATGTAAATGAGCACTGCATAGTTTTCACTGTATGTACTGATAGATTTATGTTTATTAAAGCTATAACGTTGTTCAGATTAAGAGCTGTGGGTGATTTTCTCTTTGAATTTTGTTCTTTGATTAACATTGATGGCTCAAGCTCCAGTCTGACACTTTAAGACAATATACTGACACGCATCGGATTTTCTCCCAACTGTTCTCGTCCACTTAAAACATAAAAGTGAAGACTCTCATAACCGGCCATTTTGACACATTGTATGTGTATTTTTTGGCATATTTGTGTGTGTTATTTCGACGCGCCCGAAGCTCAAAGTGTACTTTGCTTGTTCGTTTTGGAGCACGCCGCCGCGCAGGCACACGCGCACACACACATTTCAGCCTGGGGAACAGCAGATTGTACTTTCAACGTTTTACTATCAAATATGTCCTGCAATGTAGCAACAGTAAAGACGGCATTTTATAACAATCACTGATTGAGCTGATTCAGATGTTAAGTTTTGATTCGGAGGAACGAATCCGCGCCGCTATGAAGGGAAGGGAGTTGTGCTAGAAGAAATGCGGCTATAATCCTTGGAAGCCAAAATCGAAAAAAAAAAAATACTTGGCTTAATATAACAGCCATAGGAAAGTGTGAGCAGATGTTTGAATAGTTGGTTCTCTCTTCTATCATAATTAAACAGGACTTTCATGTTGCGTGTGTTGAAGCTCCTCCGCGTGAGCGCGATCTGGCTTCTGAATTGCGCATAGCAAAAATGCATCATAGACAAATGTTTGAATATTATTGCACATAAAAACAGCTGGCGACATATATATATATAGAGGGAGAGGGAGAGGGAGAGGGAGAGAGAGAGAGAGAGAGAGAGAGAGAGAGAGAGAGAGAGAGAGAGAGAGAGAGAGAGAGAGAGAGAGAGAGAGAGAGAAACAATAAATGTATGTGTGTTTTCTTAACTTCTCCAATACCGACAGAAGTACCGATAACGTCAGAGCTTATCGATACTCCGGTCTTTCATAATTTAGCCCCGAGACCGATTTAATACCGAGTTTAGGTACCCATCCCTATATATGATGCCTGGAGATTCATTGTTAACACACAAAATTAATGTGTTTGTCACATGTTGTAAACAGTAAATGCAGCTATGCCCATTGGGATATACAGTATGGTGCGTTATTTTAGTGTATTGATGGATATCATTCCGCCACATGCTGATTTGCAGTGTTATCATAAACTGCACTCTTACAACAACCAGTATTAGAGGCCAATTTGACTAAAAATCAACAAACAATTGAGCTGTTAAGCAAAATAATGCAAATAAAAAACTCAAAGAGGCTGCAACATAATTGACCCTCTGCGAAGCCTTCATTACTGTTGCTGTGTCTGACAAGCCATAACGCTCTCAAGCCCCACATCATGTTCTCACACTGTGAAAAATCACTCCTGTGGCGGCCCGAGAGGGATTTTTTTAAATTATACGAATCTGCAGAGGTGGGCAAACTACGGGCGTTTTCATCCAGGCCGTGAGGCAATTGGTCCAAAATAGCTAATTTGATGCAATATCAGTAAAATCCAATAGATGGTATTAGCCTGTAGTGTATATAACTCTGATTTACACCGTAGCACCGCTCATACATGGCCACCGGAGCTGATCGCGGCCACTCGAGTCACCAGCTACGCCATGGCACGTTTCAAAAGCGGCCGCTCCACTAAAGATATGCGCCTATTCTATTTTTGATGGTTCAAGCCGCACAGCAAATACAAAATAAAAAGTCAAAATATATACCCTACAACACTGGCACAATTGTAAATAAGTTGCTTGTTTTAAAAAAATGCTTAAAATGCTCTGTAGACTTTCCAGTATCGGAAAAAATGCCAGCGCTATCCTCCTGTTCACGGGTACTGTAATTTTGTGGGGAAAACATGGAAATAATTTGTAATTTTATCTTGACAAGATATGCTTTCTTCTTCTGTTTTCCACACACATTTTTATGAAAATGGATATACTGTTTTTTTCTATGTCATGAAGTGCTCATAAAAATAGGTAGAGATGGTTCAACACTAGAACTGCCACGTATGTACAAGTATATACAGTACAGTAGTAAATGAGTATCAATTAAAAAAAAAAAAAAAATCAAAGCTTCATTTGTCATAAACATTATGCGGCCCCTCACTTAATGTGGAAAACTTGATGTGGCCCTCGAGTCAAAAAGTTTGTCCACCCCTGAAGCAGCGCCTCAGTCCAAGTGACACGAGAACCGATCATCTCTTTCCTCGTTATAGCATGAAATAAACATGAATGAACGTCAGAAGGTATTTTGTTTAGACTGCGGAAAGAGGTCAATACGCACCATTTTTCAGGTTCAATTCCACCAATGTTAATGTACTCTCCAGTCTGGTTTGTTTGTCGGACAAAAATGGCAGATTTAGCATTATGATTGGTCAGGTCACCTGCCAATCAAACTCCCTGCAAAGGGTCAATCAGTGGCCACATCAGTTTATAAGACCAGTGAAACACAAATCATCCATACACTATAGTCATACATAAGTTATAATCTTTTATAGAACAGCTCATGCTATGTTAACTATTTTGAGGATTTTACCTCATTTATGCTCAAAACTACTTGCTTGATTTTAGTGCCTTTCATGTGGAGAAACAGCACCAATTTCAACTGATTGATGTAAAAATGTTGCTAGTGTATGCGCTGATGTGCATTTATAAATTTAGTTGTTTTCCCGCAACATTTATATATTATTTTTCATCTTTTGTGCACTATTTATCAAGCACTATTTTTCTGACAGAGCAAACACAGTTGACTGTGAACCTCTACGTATCAATTTGTCAGTATTTTTGTTAATGTAAAATCCATATTGGTAATCCAACAATTACGTTCTGCCCATGGCTGAGCACACTGACTGAAGTTGACAGAGCTGTCTAATGGAAGTGAAGCATTGTGGGAGGTCAGTGGGCGAACAGAGGGGACTCTGAAGCCTGTTTCACAAAATCTGATTTCAGAGTTATGAGTTCCATTAACATAACATGGAAATGTTGACACTTACAGAATCAAACTCAATACAATGAACACAAAATGTAATCAAATAATTTAAAGCTGCCATATGCAAGCCCTACAATCACATTTCCCTATGCATCTCTGAACCTTTTCTATTTCTGTGCACTATATTGAAGCCATCGCAACATAACTTGCCTTGAAAGCAACAATATCTGGACTAAAACAAGGGTGTCATCTACGTAATTTTTGAGGTGTGCTAGTGGTAGTAAAACATGACCAAACTCAAAATATCAATAATATGCATTTAGAAAATTGGTATAATGAATTTTAAATTTCATCCGGACATAACTGCTTAGATCAAAACAGGCAGCTCACTGCAGCCCACACCAGTGCAGAACTGGCAAAAGTGCACATAGCAACAAAGGCAAGCACATTTCTGAAACTGAAATTTGGATTGTAACATGGCAGCCAATGATATGCTTTGAATTTCCAATGAACTAATTTTTTTATGGAAAGAGAGTAGCTTTGACATTTTGTTTTACAACAACGCAAAAAAAAAAAAATTGTTTTAAGCAACATATGGTTAAGTGGTAGGAAGAATATTTAGTTGAAAGGAAAACACCTGTGAACAATGTGTCTTAATTTAACAAAAAATAAAAAAAATAAAAGTGATTGTGCCTAAAATCTAATTGGCTCGATTTGAATGGGCATGATGCTTCTGCTGAAAACACAGAAACGGAGAGTCTTTAAATGACTAAAATAAATTGTTTTAGATGTGGATAGGAAATAACTTTTCACAAGGGCATTCGGAATAAGAGTCAGTGTGACTGAGGTTTTTACAATACCTTTATAGCGTTTTCCCACCGGACAAAAAATTATGTGAACCCCTATATTATCTCCATGCAGAGAGCTCAGTTTGAGACAGGCCATGTAAGCTATATAGGCAGTCAGCATGTACCTGATGGTAGATACAGAACATAACCTAATTTTTTAAACAAAATAGTGAAATACATGGGCCATGGGCCAACATTGTGGGTTTATGTCTGTGTGTATTAACGGGTCTATCATGTCAGTAAAACTGATAAGACATCATTAAATAAATAAACCTCTTCTGCAGAAGGAAAGCATTATGGGTATTTATTGCTCCCCTAAGGTCATTTGTGGCGTCATGTAAAGGATTATGGTCTGGCGTGTGAGAGGACGACATTCCACAGCATGTCAAAGGATCTATTAAGAGCTGCAAGCAGACAGTTTTCAAAGATCAGCTATAAACAAAACGACCCCTACTGCACAAGTCATAAAACTACTGTAATCTATTTGTGGATAAACAATCTAATGAGAAGTGAGGAAAGCTAATGCAGAGTTTCAATGGTAATAATTTACAGAATATTATTTTACATGGTTTATTCTACATACAATAAATCAGTATTTGTATGCGAGCAGCAGACATCATTCAGTAAACCACAGATATTTCCTCAAGGATAAGTAAATCATTTGCACTGCAACATGCATTTCAGACACAAAATATCTACAACAGATTCCCACAATCCACTTCACAATGACCATATACAGTAGCCAAGCACTCATGAGGTTGATATGAACTTGAAAATCCATCAAGCTACTTTAAATCAGACATGAGTGTTCCACCCTATGGCGAAATCCAATCTTGAGAGTAACACAAATAGATCATCACTGTTTAAGTTTATTTAGCCTACTGAAACCACACAGGAGCAGTATACAGATCTACCACAGCAATGAAGCTTTGACATAAAACGTCAGCACTACATGCTTCTCAACTCAAAATCACACGGGAACTAAAAACATTACAATTACTTCCCTAATTTAACACCGTAATATATTGTTGTCTCATAAATCAACAATGAATCGAACACTTCACTCAACTGTGCTGTTCATTCTGTCCAAGCATATGTTCATTGAGTGCCTGAGGGACCATATGCTGCGAGCTTATCATTTCAAAGTAAACAGACACATACAAGGAACTTTCTGAACAGACTGCATCAAATGAGCCTTTTGAATACTTTGGTTGACTTGTGAGGATCGGAATCTTGCTCAAATTAGAGGACAATCTACAGTGAACCCAAACAAGCACAATGATGTTGTTACAGTAACAGCTCTCTGGAGGGAAACATCACCAGTGAATAAGGACAATTTTGGTCGAATTCTACTGGATTTCCGCAAGACGTTTGCATCACGTTCTTTAAAGTTCCACCTGGAAACAAAGATGGCATAAAGCCAAACCCCCTCGTGGAAGAAGAAAGCCATCACAATTAGGGCTGTGTATTGGCAAGAATCTGGCGATACGATATGCATCACGATACAGGGGTTGTGATACGATATATTGCGATACTGTAAGCAAGGCGATATATTGGGATATTTCTTATTTTAGGAATAGGATATATATTTTTTAGGAAAGCTGTCATTAAGAACACACCACCATATGCAAACCTTTGCAAAAATAAATAAATAAACAAAAACAGTTTAACCAACACACTGCAGAACACACTGGGATCTGCATTTGCAATAATCAGTTCCTATAACATTCAACATTATTGAACCACTTTTTGTGCAGTACGAGTAAAGGGGGAAATATTCAAGTGCTTGCATGATTCTTCAGTTAAATGCATGTATAAAATGTATTTTATAAAAAGATAAAAATATATATTTATAGACTCTACTTTAAAGGTTCACAGTTTAAGTTTACAATTGTGACATACAATGTCATAACATTTGATCTGAACAAAACATTACATCTGCTTAATGTCCATGAAAAATAAAGTGCTTGCAGAATTCCTAAAGAAAACAAAACAATTGTAAAACAATCAAATAAATACAGATGTTAAACTTTATCAGAACTTTTCAACTTGAATTTCACAGGTTTTTCGGTTTGTATTTATGTTCCGCGTGGAATTGCCGAGACCGCGACGTGAGCACTGCCCCAACTGCACAAAACTCCCCCGAATTACGTGAGAAAGCTGCAGCTGCGCAGCGACTCTACTGCCCGCCACACCCCGTGCAAAGACTTTTCAAAATAAAAAATATTATTAAACAAAAATGTGTTATATTTAAAAGTAAAATTTTAGTAAAGTAAAAAGCACCAGAGGGTTTTAAGGCAGTAAAATTTGACCTGTTCTGACTTCAAATATCCATATTGTCAATGTTATTACTGTCTTGTCTTCAGGGTCTCCATGCATTCTGTGACCTCATAATAACTGATGTCATCAACATTCATGAACCAAACCAATTTTGATACAAGATATTGAACCAAAGCATACATCAACTTCTAAGAACAGGTGGTTGAATGCAGCAAACCATCTGTACAATCCTCAAAACAATGCACATCTCCAACAATCCATTCCAATAAATGGATCAAGAGATGAAGAATCACATGTGGAACAACTACAGCTTCTAATGCGGTCCAGTTTTCTGGAAATTCATTTAGTCATTTTACTACCCAGCTGCTGGGAACTATAAATCACAAGAAAGATGCTTTTTTCCAAAGGGGAAACTGTGGTTCACACTCAAACACCTATTTTTAAAGGCCAGTGATCATATGAGAGCATTAAGTTGTTGTACATCTAAATCCCAGTACTAACTTTAACAAATCCCTCTCATTAAAGGTGCCATAGGTGATTGTCTTCAGAAACATTTTTTTGTTATTCTGTTTGAAAGTCTCTTCACATCCTGATAGCAATCATTAAGTTTAGTGGTCTAAATGTATTTATCTGTATTTATATATTCTGTGGAAGGTGTAGGACCAAGAAATGTTCGTCCAATCAAAATGCTCGGTCCAAGCGTTTTAATTGGCTTTCCTACGTATGTATTTGCATACCTCTGCGCACCCTGTTCGCGCAGACAGGATACGTCATCAGCGCGTTCACACACTCTGTGCAGACAGAGCGAGAATGGCAGGCACACTTCAACAACCTGATCTTCCTTCATGGTATTGTAGTACTTTTTACTAGCTGTGCTATAAAGTTTTCTCACCGGTGAATGACACATGATGTAGCCCAGTGGTTCCCAATTCCAGTGCTCGCGCCCCCCCGCTCTGCATATTTTGCATGTCTCGCTTAGTTAACACACCTGATTCAAATAACCAGCTCCTTAGAAGAGAGCTACGTGCATTAACTGTGTACCGATTGACATACTCCCTACAAAATGTTTATTGCTCCTTACTCCCTCAGAAGAGGAAATCCGTTTAAGTTTATTTCACCTCGGAACATTCATTCACGGATTGCGCTGCGTAGCGTCTTCACACAGACGAAACTTACTAGAGAAGTGTAAGGTAATATACCTCTGTAAATAAATCAAATTTAAATTCACATCTCGCACACTTTAATGCCCTTTGTATGGAACATATGCTTTGAACTGGAATCATGGCGAAATATCTGGTGGTGTCCACTTCGCAGGGCACTTATGACTTATGGTCAAACAGAACAACCGTCGGACGTGATAAGATATAAATATGAAATGTGCAGAGCGGGGAGGGTGTGAGGACTGTAATTGGGAACCGTTGATGTAGCCTATTGTAGTAATTTAATGTTGTCTCTGCATGTATTCTGCTCTTTGTGCGTATATGTGCGTTCAGTGGGCGTGGCTTTGAACTACGATTGCAGGGAGGGTGAAACATTCGCTATCGGTGCTATCAGACTAAAGTTAGCATTTTCCGAATTCTCCTGTTGCACCTTTAAATCTCTATAATAAAGTGTAATGAATACTCAATCTGATACAGGGCTGCAACATTCACACACCCACCCAACCTCTCTGAGGCTCTCTCTCCCTTGATTCTGCATCCACCTTGAACGTCCAGCCTCAGTGCTCAAACACACACACAAAAAGGAGATGGGTCAGGTTTGAATTATCCAGTGTTGAATGTTGGATGTATGCAGTGTGAGAGCATTTCCTGCACAGGCCAATCAATTCTAGCTGACCTACTGATCTCAAAAAGCCATTAGAAACGCAGAGTGCGTCTAAAATCGGTCAGTAGGCTATTGATCATATTTTGGAAACCAGATTAAGGCAATGTTCCAGTCATCAAACCTCCATATCCCTGCATCCAAGCCAGACGGTCCTATACTGTTACCCTCTCCTTCTAATCACACAGCTCCAAGGTTTTATCCTTTTACGGTGCTTGTGTTTCCAACTGAGGCGGTTTACAATCCAAATTTCTGAAAGAGGGGACGCCACGTGGTTTATACCAACGCAGGACAAAAAGTAAACACAGCTACTCACCTTATTAGAGTATGGCTGCTTGGCAAGGTTTATCCCGTCCCTAATCAGTTTATCCCTGATCATGATCTTCAGCTTCAGTTTTGGGTAGACTTCCAGCTCCTTGCGGTTCCCCAGCGTCAGATTCCTGGACGCCCCCATGTACCCCACGCTGCGCGTCGCTCTATCACTGCTCTGCTCGGTCCATGACCTGGAGCCCCGCAGCCTAGGCTCGCATTGCTCTGCCATGCGAATCGTGTATATAGGTGAGACCGGGGGCATCGGCTCCAGGGTGAAATAGAGCCCGGTGGCCGTCTCCTTTTCGTGATCTTTCAACCTTTGCACGGCACCATGAATCCGCTGGCGGTGGTGCGGAATGAACACCCCGATGGCATCCAAGTCCGGGTCTCCGATTTGTTTGCAAACTTCCAAGTCGTCGTATCCGTTATCCACAAAAGCCTCGACATACTGACACAGCTGAAGGGTTTTCAGCCATTCGTAGACAATGTTGGGTCCGTTGGTCATCATTTTGAAAGGTGTTTAAGCGTAAAGGTGCGTTTACCTTTGTGAGCAGGTGACTGACAGCGCGTGCGCCCGCGGTTTACGTGAATATCCCAGTCAAAACGTCTTCATTCAGCATTTCTCTCCACTTTTTGATAGCAAGGGATGTTTAGAAAATATCCACAAGCCCATAAATCTTAAACAGAGGGTGCTGGGCACTTCAGCGTTTATTAATACCGACAATGTCGAGACCCTTCAACTTGACGTTGCCATATACTCCACAACTACCGCCCCCCTTCGCCGCGTTTAAAGAGCCATTCACCGGCAACGATTAGCGTCTAAAGTGGCTATACTGATAATCATCCAGAAAGACTACATTTTCCCCTCGTTTATTTCAACTGTTCGCGCAGTAGTGCCAAGAAGAAACGTGAATATTACGCACCGCGTGAATTTCCAATGCTCTTCTCCAGCGCTCTCATGAGACCGTCCTTCCTTCCCTTGTG